>NC_080672.1:318084435-318750030 GCF_030247195.1 Topomyia yanbarensis | reverse complement strand
ATTCTATCAGTTTAGTTATAAACTGACCTGTCTTGAATAGCATGCCTTTGTAAGTACAAGATGCAGAAAATGTTAGTATAAGCTAAGTGATATTGGCATATTGAATACCTTTTGTTCTTTTTTAAATAACTTAATAATTGCTGACGCATACTCTGACAATTGCTCCGTTGTTGTCTTCAGCTTTCTCGACAGGTGGTATTTCGGTATAACGTCCGCTTGTGTTCGCTTGTGTCAGAGTTTTCAGCAACTTTCCCAGTTTCCACGCCAAGACTGGAATTTGCTTGAGTATTGCTGTCAGTAGAATTATTGGTCGCTTCTTTAGCGTCGATCTCGTTGGTGTTCGCATCGACGTCCTCGTCCACAATCGAATGCCCTCCAGTAAGCACTATTACATTTGAGAGATTCTGTGGAAAACATTCAACTCAACAATTAGATGAATTAAACATAATAATTTGTTTAACTTACGTTTCGCTCACGCCACTCTGATATCCATGTCCATATGACGTCGAATTTCCAATTAATATCGGCACGAGACAACGCCTAGCAAATTTTCTCTCGTGACCAAGTAATTAAAGCAACAGTATCTAAACCGCACTCTGTATACAAATATATGAGCTGAATATTTAAATATTATTTCACATTTAATTAATTTAAAGCTTCTACCCGCACTGGAAGATCAGCGAGCAGCTTCTGTTCAAACGCCATTTTGTTCTCATTTGAAAGATGTCAAAAGCTTGGTTCATACAGCAAGCGTATGATTTTTTTCACACAAGACTTTCATATAAGTTTCATTATCGCATCGTATGAAATTCATATCTAAGGCGTATACATTCCGTAAGCATCAATCATCACGTGACGTATGAAATAAATTTTAGGTCGCATAATAATCGTTCATACGAAAGATATTATGAATATCGTATGTTTAGTTTCCTCAGTGTAGAAATTTGATTTTTCTTAATATGTTTGTTTAAATATTTGACATTCAGAAATAAAAACTGTTCAACAAGTATCTTTCCATTTTATAAACTCAAAAAATCAAAATAGTCTATGTGGTAAGGCAGTAAGGCTGCACTAAATCTTTGGCGAAGTGAATCATCAGTACCATATCTGTGTCTGTAATAAAGATATTTGATGAATCCTCGACAAACATATGATTACGGCTTAAAAGCCAACTGTCAAAATTCTCTTTGAAAGGAAATTTCGAACAAACCGTTACTCGCCAATCACAGATGTTGGCAGTAATCAAAAGAGAAAAGTTTCCTCTTTCGTTAACTGCTATGAACTGTGTTTAGCCAGTAACGGTTTGTCCGGAATTTCCTTTCAAAGAGACTTTTGACAGTTGGCTTTTAAGCCGTAATCAGGGATGTTATGCACCTCAGAGCAAATAAAGCGAAGAATAACAAACGCTCTTTGCACTTTTCATGCGAACCACCGCTCTTCTCTTTCACAATAAACCTCTTCACTCCGATGCGAGTGATTCGACTCAGTCGAGGTCTTCCGTGCAGTAAGGTAGTTTTAAGTTGTTTGGGGTATACTCAAAATTGGGTAAATTCAACTTAAATTTAAGTAAATTAAACTCAAGGTTGAGTTATTATTTCTGCCGCAGTTAAATGGAAACTACCTTCAACACGGTTTACCTAATTTTACCTTCCTGCACGATACCACGAGATTGAGTCAAAAGTACTGAATTTTAGGTAGTTTTTCGGTGGCGTGTACATGTTCGATTTATGTGAAATAAAACGTAACTGATCAGTTTTTTTAAAAAATTGAAAAAGTTTCGTGCCGTTTGTAGCATTGACCTGCACGTAACGTTTACTCAAGATTTTGATTAAATTGACTATCATTTACCATAAACAGGTTTAGTGTGTTTGCTATGTTGACATTAGCGTCACACGACAGTTACGTGATTTGTAGCTATGCAAAAACTAAACAATATGGCGACATAGGTATAACATCTTGCTTTCTTTTTTATTTATTCTATTTCAGAAGGAAGAATAGGCATTCTAAAATTGGTTACGGTAACCGAGGACCAGTTCATTAAAAGTGTAGAGCAGTTGAACTTTGCAAATATTGTTCCAACGCCGTCGAAGCTATTTGGCTTGATACAGTCATGAAGAAACCGTAATGTAAGTACTAAAAATGAATATTTCGTCCATTGATGAAAAACTTAAAACTTTGTTTTTAATGGACCTATTTTATTTCTTTTTAATAGAAAAAACTTGCATTTCTAAGAACATTTTTGTTGGTGTACGGTTTTTGAAACATTTCTTGGATTTTTTTTGTGATTTATTCAAATATTAAAAATACTAGAGTGTTGACTATAATTTTTTTCAATTCAAGAACGGTGAATTCGAAAATGTTTGTTCCGACAGCACTGATTTGCTTATTTTCAGTGGAGTTATTGGTTTGTTCCAGTACACGATCTTTTCATGTTCTGTTTTTTAGAAATCAGCGATACGATAATAGATGAATATATATTTACCGGATACTTCTGAATAAGAAATCTCTACTTCAGTACAAAAAGACGGTGCAGCGACTATTGCGCGTCCATCACAACCCCTGTTAGTATCGTCGGTTGCAGGAATTAGTGTGCTATTCGAGGTCTTGTTGGGGGATTATATTGTCACATTTGACCGAGGCACCCCCGGATGCGGAAACGATTACCCCAGACTACACCAGAAAGTAAGTTTTATCTGTACTGAAAAAAAAAAGGATTTACATTGAGTACTCCGAATAACACATCCAATAAATGTTCTCTAGCCACCTCAGGTACAGTGGATGACAGTTTTTTCCATAACGAAGTACTCGCTGAAGACCTATCTCGCTCGCAGCTGTTAGCGTTGGACCAACCAATTTCGGCGCCTGGTACGCCTCGCAGCAGCTGCAATCCATTTGATTGTACCACGCTTCTTGAATTGTTGAAGAAATCTGAGGCAGGTAATTTTAGCTTGCAGGAATAGTTGCAAGACATCACCGCGAGAAAGTACACACCAGGTAAACATATATATAGATAGATGAGGAATATGTTTGGTCTAATCAATACTGATTAATTTTTTTTGAATATTTGAAATATAGTAATGCGTCGGATAGTTACTGCTCAAAATGGCGAGAATATTATGTTACAGCTGATGAATTTCAACATCGACACAGTCTAAGAAAGAAAAAAATTCCTTGTGATAATGCCAATCAGATATCACCGCAAGTTTTTCAGAATGTAAACATGCTCTGATACTATTGCGGTTAAATGCTATGCTGCTGAATTTGAAAAAGAACGCATATAAAACACTTCATCAATGAAACTATTTGGAAGAATACAAGGCAATTATATGGAAACGATATAGTGGTTTCTATTTCATTATATGTTGATGAATTTGAGGTGAATGATATTCAGGGGTCTCATAACAATAGATATACGGCCAATTTCTTCACTGGATGAAAACCGGTTTTCGCTGAAAACCAGTTTTCAGGTTGCTGGTAACCAATTAGCCGAAATCTGGAAATATTTACCACTAGCGATAAATTTAATATCGCTGAAAAATACAAACAATAACTCGCAATTCGCCAGGATGTTTTGATCTGACAAATAATCTGCAGTTGCGGCAAACGAAGCCAGATTTGTGTAACAACCAGGATTATGAACCAGAGAAGGGAACTTACCACAGAGTCCCTTTAAAAGCGTCGACTATTTCTTTTAGACAAGACCGTGGGGCAATGGCGTTTCGGCCTGATTCAACATCGTGCCGTTATGCAAAATTACATAGTTCAAGAGTTGTATGGAGTCATCAAGATAAATACCAGGTTTTGGTATGATACCAGAAAATAGTATGCTCGGGTTGTTGGCCAGTTATTTTCTTCTGGTCGGGATGTATTTCAAACTACAGACACTTTATATACAGACTTGCGGAGACAAAAACAGTAAAACCATGAATGTAAACTGTCATCACGGAAGTCCATGCTTTGCATGGACTTCCTCTCTCTCAAAACCCTCATGCTCGTTTGAATGCAATTTTTGACACTATTTCGGAATGATTTTAGTGAAATAAATGTGTTAAATATTTCGCTTCATCCATTCAGCATCAATTAATTTGTGTCGCAGAGACGTTAGTTTAGTAACTTTTGAAGGTCATCTCTGATGTATTCAATCACATTATCCAATCTTTTTTAGCTAGTGGCAACGTAGTATGTTTGTGCTTTATCGGCTTTTTCCCGGCTTTATCCATTTCCTGTTTTATGTGAAGGAATTTATCAAAAAAAAAAAAATTGATGGCAAAAAGAACACTAATGACATACTTTGCCACAAAACAACTTTAAACTGGAAGGAAACAGCCAGCTTTTGTGAATTGTAAAATATTTCTGTTTGTTTTTTATGAAAGAAAACAAAAAATCAGCGTTTCCCTTGGGTTGCGCTGTACAGAGACAAATGGAGCTGGATGAGAAAGTCGAAGAGAAATGAATGTGGTTTACTGCTTATTGTTTGATAAGTAGTAAATCATATCGGAATTCTGACGATAAGTTGAAATGTAAGTTTACAGATTTCAGACGCACATTTTTTCAAATTTATTCAAAAGCTGGTGTTCTAAATTTATTCAAAGGTGGTGTTTCAAACCGATATGCGTTAGGAATGGTTATAGACACTTTATTACATAGAGGTGGAGGTAAAAAAGTAGAACCAACAATTACAAAAATGCATAAGCTTTGTATGGGTTTTGCCCTATAATTTCCTTCAGAAATAGAGTAACGAGAAATATTTTTCAGTTTTTTACAAAATAAATGTTAATATATTCTATAGCCCTGAACTCTGGGCCTTATAAAAGGTTGAGGTTTAATAGCAAATTTGACTCATCTATGGATGCATTGCCCACAAACTGCACACAAACCGTAATTTGAGATCATGTTGCATCAATCTAAGAGGTTATACTAATAAGATTTCCAACAGAAAATGCTTAAAATGGTTATGAAAAAGAGGCACAAAATCGTCATTTCAAAAGTGGTATGGGAAAGATGGACATGCAACATTTTTTGTAGTTTTATATAGTTTCTAGGGATGACTGATTATCATTAAAAAATTACACGGAAATATTACACAGGACAAAAAATATGGTCATTTTTTGGAAAATAATAAAAAAAAAATGAAAATTCTAAGATTAGTGGAAACTTGATCCCTAATTTGACTGATTCCTCTTTGAAAACATGTTTACAAGACCATGCAGGGTAAGTCGCCTATTTTTGTCTTGTTTCAATTATCCCCTACCCATCTGAAGCCTTTGGTTAGTACAACGTCTGCCATCCTTGCTCAAAGTATCCAGCTTTTTACGTGCCATAATGGCGGTCCAAATTGTTCAGTTCGTAATATGTTTAATGGCCCTTTTTTGACAATAATGGTTTACGTCAACCGCCCAGTGAGATTAAGTCATCCTACGTTAGTCCAATGCGTTGGACGTTTATTCAATGAACGCCCGACATCTTCAACTGGGCGTTGCTGTCAAGCTGGCGTAAACGATTATTGTCAAAAAAGGGCAATTAAACATATTACTAACTGAACAAATTAGGCCGCCATTATGACACGTAAAAAACTGGATTGGATCAAATGGTAATGCGATAATTGGGGTTCTCAGTTTTCGTTGCGCTCAAACAAAAGAATTTCACCATTCTCAAGCCATTTTTGTTATTAAATTGGTTCTTACGAACAAAGCAAAGACGCTGATTGAATAAAATTAAAAATCAATGAAATAGTGTGGTATCCGCCCTAATATGGCGCCCTACCCTATTCAATGTTATAAATGGATTGCGGTATTGAAAGACAGCACCGGATATGAACTTCTAACATAAAATTGGCGGGGACTCTCCTATGTAAGAGTGAAAAAACATCACCAGTATGAAAAACCGGAAAATCATCCGATTCCAAAAAAGTATATTTTAGCCGACTGTTTAATATACGGATGATTCTGAGTACGATTTATTTAACTGATTTTATTCATCAGAATCCACAAGATGAGTTGTATTTCAAGAGATTCATATATAATACTAGCTAATACCCATCGCGCGTTGCTGCGACTTTCAACGAAATAGGTGAAAAACACAATTTGTTCCGAAAGGTAAACATATATATATATATATATATATATATATATATATATATATATATATATATATATATATATATGTATATATATATATATATATATATATATATATATATATATATATATATATATATATATATATATATATATATATATATATATATATATATATATATATATATATATATATATATATATATATATATATATATATATATATATATATATATATATATATATATATATATATATATATATATATATATATATATATATATAAAAGACGCTGATTGAATAAAATTAAAAATCAATGAAATAGTGTGGTATCCGCCCTAATATGGCGCCCTACCCTATTCAATGTTATAAATGGATTGCGGTATTGACTAGATTATTGTGATTAGATATTGTTAATTTTGTTGCTAAATATTACACGTTTCTCATCTGACTTTTTACGAATTCCCCAAAACTCCATTTAATTACTTTAAGGTTGTCTGTTGATATGGTTGAGGAACGTCAAATATGGGGTGCATGGTTGCTACTTATACTGTAGTAAACAATTTCAGTTAAGTTTATGTACGACGAAGCATTCATTTTCGTCAAATTATTTTTGCTATTTTCTGGTAACAAATACCTCAATTAGGTTCTTTACTGGCACAGTTAACCTCACTTTTCTTGACAGTTCGCTTGTACTGTTTACATGAACTTAGAAAAATTTGTGGATGACTAGATTCGCTCGAAGGAAATCGTAAAGAATTTATCCAAGTCCATGTAAACAGTACAAGCGAACTGTCAAAAATGAACACTTAGTTCATTTGTGACGTCAGCGTAAAGTATTCAATTAGGATTTACAACACCCGACTCAAAATGAGCCGGATGAACTTCATTTGACAATTCTCGGTGGTTTGTTTACACGAGAATTACGTGCGTTCGAATGTGGCAGATGAGCACCCGTTGCACTCGGACTCACGCAACTGACAAAGTAAACAAACCACGGAGATTTGTTAAAAATGAACTGCATTAATCATGAGTTCATTCGTGTCGTCATCTTGTAGAACTCAATTAGGTTTTACACCAACCGACATAACCCCACAAAATGAGCCGGATGAATTTTGTTTGACAATTCTCGGTGGTTTGTTTACATAGGAGTTACGTGACAAAGTAAAACCACCGAGAATTGTCAAACATGAACTTCATTCATCATTAGTTCATTTGTGTCGTCATCTTGTAGAACTCAATTGTTATGGGGTGAATTTTTGCTATGTTTTGTTCAGATCAAATCTCCACGAATTTGAAGGGATCAAGTGAACCCATAGCATCTACTGGAATTCTGTATGTAAAGGTATAGTACGTAGTGGGTGATTTGATAAAATCAATTCTACAAAAGTTTGAAAAATTTGAAAATAAATCTTCTTCAGTTCTTCTACAAGAATTTTTTTAATTCGATGAAATTTGGTTAAACATTTCCAATTTCCAATAAAATAAATTTATTTTTAGATAGAACTACTGTCTAGTATATTCCATTAATGTTTTCTGGTCCGCCTTTGAGTTATGATGATGGGATCAAGTCTCCCCGGGAATCAAGTCTCTTCAGTTACCCCTAAAGATGGACATAGGATAAGGGCAGAGTGAGACGCTTCACAACCAATAAATTTTGTTTTCTTTTGGTACATCACAATGTAGCGATAATAAAGTATAGCCCAAGGGTATGCAATTTGACGGCATTCTGCTTTGCATTGGCGTGAGGAATATGTCCATCACCATTACCATGTTGTCGAAAAAGCAAATTGCTTTGATCGCATATATCTGATATTTCGCATACTTGATTATTGCAATATCTTTCAGAAGAATTTGAAATCTTTTAGAAATGTTACCGTATCAGTACATTTTTAATGAATTTTGCAGTTTGTGAGAAACGTAAGGTGTCCATCTTCTCCACAATGTCTGTCTTAGCCGACTTTCCCCTATCAGTGCAATGTTTAATGTAGTTGTGACGAACTAACGAGATATAAGGCGGTAATTGTCGACTCATAGCACATAGTTTTGCTAAGCGCCGTTGTGTCCTGTTTCGGTTCACTATTTGAATGAGACGAATTGGCACAGATATTTCAAGGAGGTGAAAATAAGTTGGATTTAGAGGATTTATTGTAAAAATAACCGATTACAGAATAACAGAGAATCAATATAAGATGAGTTGAGAATAACTAATTGATCCGTTTGATATATGTATTTTGTCGATCCTTTCTTTTTAAATCAAGTCACTACACCCTCGTCTACTCGTTACCTAGTGTAGCCGGAAAGACTACCACCAGCGTCGACATTTGCTTCCCCCATACGGAAAACGAAATAAAAACGCCCTAGTTTTATGCAAAGAAAATCCGAACACACAAAAATTATATCAACTTCACAAGTCAGCCCTGTGGAGGGAACTTGAAAGGAAAATTATTAGGTGTACACAAGCAAACGCCCCCCAGTTCATTGGTTTGGTAAAGATCCCGGATTACACGCAACGACGGAACAGAATAATACCCGGATGAGTTCCCGACTCGACCCACGACTGAGTGAGCTTGGCAATGGTTCCTGCAGAGAGGGAAACTGCCGACTATCTTTTGCTTGCTTTGCCCTTCCCTGGCTGCAACAGTGCACAGACAAACGGCAATCGGCCAATTTAATTCAATTTGTACAAATCTTTTGTTCAGACACGGTCGGGGTACAACAATTCTTCTGCTGAAACGTGGCGTGGTCGTGGTTATTGCATCAGCGTAAGTTGGTTCAGGAAAACAGCAAAACAAGTTTTTCTTTCTCAGAGAACAGAAATCTTATTCATATTCATGAGGAAATCAGTGTTTGGAAAGTTATTCTTTTAGAATAAAGATGAATTTTCGAATATTGAAGTGGGACATTTTCAATCCATTGTTGCTTGGACATTTTTTTTCTATACCTACATCATTGTATGATGGAGTTTATTGTGTCAAAAAAAAAATCTTTATCTTTAACGATACTGGTATTACATATACGTGTTTCAGATTAGTAGCCACCAAAACTTAAAATGAGGAAAGTCTTTTAAAACCAACTTCTTAACCGTTCGGGATCTGAAGTTTCACCAGTAGATCAAAATGCAAATCAAATGCGGTGAAAGAGTACCTTCCTATACTAATCACCCCTCGGTTGAAGCAATCATTTTAACCGGATATTCTATTTGAGCCCGATGGGAACGCTAACTAATCGCTGCGAGGTATTGGTTCGCGTTTGTTCTTTTCCCTCGTCTTGATCCATCGCACCAAATTTCACCTACAATCTCTTTGATATCCCTCTTTAATCCTATTATCAACCATTTGGGTGTGAATTAGTACCTCGTTTGCTATATGGGAAGATATTTTTCTGCAGTTGGTCTTGCGTACCGGAAGTGATGTATGTCTGGAAAGCCGCATTTAATCCGCTTGGAAGTGTAATCAAGGTTGCTGATTGGTTTAGCTGCAACTGCTTTCGTTGGATAATATACCAATAATATACCAGAGGTACATTATATGTTAACATTTGAACTGTTTTGATTCCTTACAATTCACATTTAATCTGTGTTAAGGGAATAGAATTTGTAGAATTTTTTCAAAAAGTATTATTTTTTTATTAGCTCAAAATATGTTTTAGGGTCTAAAAATGATATATCAAATAATGCAAGGCGATAATAACATATAAATGATAAAAGTTTCAATTCCGCCGCAACCTCTCCCCTCCGTGTACTGAAAATTTTAATGGCGTTTTTCTCGAAAACAGTTTTTTGAGTTGGCCGCAAACGTATGGTCTATCTTGAGATGATCTAGCATTTCGTCGAGTTTTTACTGTATGGGAAACCCTCTAGTGTGAACGCAACAAAAATCAACGTCAAAGAGTTGATACACTTGCACCGACGCCAGCTAAATGGAGTCGTTATCCGATGCACGGCCCGATGACGCTAGGCTAAAAAGGCGTAATGTGGATCTAAGAAAAGATTCCCAATAACCCGAACAAATGAATCTGGATCGTTCTGTAATTTTTACAGTAGGGTAAAGTGCCTCACTATATCCTTAATTACTCGGCCTACAATCGATGGAGTGCATTAGTATTAGCATCGACTGCTTTGCTTCGTTGTTAAAAGCTAATATAATAACACAACTGCCCTGAAAACAGTTAAGGTTGGACAGAGAATGCGCAAAATTCGCAAACGAAAAAAGCAGTTTTTTTCCACACCGTATGTCAGATCATCATAAAAATTAATCAGCGTATGTAGAATGTTGTTACAGTACTGCTGATTGATTTTTATGAAGATCTGACATACGGTGTGGAAAAAAAAACTGCTTTTTTCGTTTGCGAATTTTACGCTTTCTCTGTCCAACCTTAAATGCATGTATTTGAGCGCAACAAAAACTCAAATCGGGTGCTCCAATTGTTGCCATATCATTTGACCTAATGCGTTGAACAAAGATGGCCGATACTGTTCAACGGCTTCAAATGGGTAGGGTGATAATAGAAACATGGCGGAAAAACTTTCGAAACCGATCTGGTAAACTGAAATTTCCCAGACTATATATTTCTCTGTAGCTCATTTCATGTAAATTCTAACCGCAAATCTTGAACTGTATAATCGTGAAATCAGTTAACGCTAGGTGTTTAAAGGCGACGAACAGTGCCTCTATCAGGAGACTGTATATCTAGACCAATATACTGATGAGACAATTTTTAGGAGCTGTGACTTGGTTTAAATCTCGGCAAACATATGATTACGGCCTAAAAGCCAACTGTCAAAATCCACTTTGAATAGAAATTCCGGACACGCCAATCACAGATGTTTATAGTAACCGAAAGAGAAAAGTTTTCTCTTTCATAAACTGTTGTGAACTGTGTTCGGCTAGTAACGGTTTGTCCGGAATTTCCTTTCTAAGTGGATTTTGACAGTTGGCTTTTAGGCCGTAATCATATGTTTGTCGAGAAATTACTAATTAAAGTGCCGTCATGACATTCCGGTTATGTCCAAGACATCTTTTTACAAATGCGAGTGAAACAAACATTTTTTATAATCTATTATTGATATAGATCTTTTCACATTCTTAGTGCCAGTCTCTAAGAAAATTGCTATTTTCAGCCATACATCGATTGAATACAGATCGCTTTACTATCCTCTGACTTGTCTTTCAATTTGTTATATCACCCGTAGTGTCAGTCTCTTTCTTTGTATTGTTTGAGTTCTCACTTTGTGCCGGACTCTAAGCTCATGCATAAATAAACTCTCCCGATAAGACCCAGCTGATGATAAAATGAATGACGAACAAGGTGCCTCATCACAGACTTCGACTTCCAATTTCAAATCATACACATCGAACTCGGTCGAACGAAGCTGATCTTCTTTCGGATCAAAGATAAACCGCTAAGTATGTTAAAGATTTTGAAAGAACTCACGCAGAATTGTCCAGCGGTTATTATTAATCCTCTTAAGACAGAAGACAGTTATTTCCACTATAATAATGATAATTAAAAATTCAGCGGTGACAAATATCTCGAAAGTTCAGTCTATTCTCAACCACCAAAGGCATCAGTCACAATACCAGTGTGCTCTCTGCTGCTACCCAAGCCAGCACAAGCAGTTGCTTTTTCTTGTGTGCTTTGTCTGAAGAACAAAGGGAACCGTTACTATTATTCTATCAAGATGACTGAGTCTCGACAACAAAATGTGATTCTTCGGGCTAACACGGTGGCCATTCACTTCCGGTATTTTCGCATAAGACCGAGTATTCGTGATGTGGAACATCTGCTGAAGATGAAAATGCAGCTTCGGTTTTCGGGAAGTCACCTGCATACAGCTTGAGCATGTCAGACACGCGGTGCTGATAACGTTCAACAAATTCGCCCAGGCAAAAAGATTCATTTCGCAAAACAACTTGAAGCACGTTCTGGATTGCGACACCGCAAAAATCAAGATCCCTGTGTATATGGATAACGGAAACGTGGAAGTTAAATTACATGATTTGGCACCACGTACTTGCAAAGTGGCCATTAAAAAATTCATGTCGTATTTCGGAGAAGTGGAATCCATTACGGAGGATACGTGGAGGAACTATTTTCCAGGTATTTCAAATGGTGTTTTTGTGGTGAGAATGCGAGTAGTCCAACTCATTCCCTCCTACCTTACCCTGCAATACACAACAGAAGGGGGTGATACCATTATACAGCGAACTCTATGTACATATCAAGGACAAACTAACAGGTGCCAGGTCTGTGAACAAACGGCACATTACGGACAACCCTGCCCAGAAATCGCTATGAAAAGCTCATCTACAGAAAGAAATACCAACACTCAGTCTCAAATATCATTCCCTGAGTCACAAATTTGTGGCTGCTGTTCAAACAATAATGACAACTGCGAAAGCCGCGTCAAGTACCACAAACTCAACAGCTAATTCCAGCAATGAGGGAGCTACTAGCAATGACGGAGGGTTCACGCTCGTGACCCGAAAGGGAAAGAAGTTAGGAACAACACCTGATCGCGAACATCAAGGCAGTAACCCCGATGATGACCCGGGCATGTGCGAAGACAACAGAGATACAAATGACCCCCATGATATAGTTGACGTGGATGCAAATATTTCCCCGACACGAAAACGGATCTCCGCGCGCAATGGCAAGTCGCGCGTACGGGATCGATCTTAGCATTAATTGTTTATTATTTTTATTGTTTACATCATGTAAATATATAAAAGACCCACGGCTCCGTGGAGCTAACGCCATGAGCCGTGCCAAATAAACGAATTAAAAAAAATCTCGAAAGTTCGTCCTGATAAGCTCAGAATTGTGATATCCTGTCTAAAACAAGCAAATGACGTTACTGGCGACAATTCTTACGAAGGACTACCGCGTCTACATTCCTGGTATCAAAATTGAGCTCGTCGGTGTGTTCACCGATTCGCTGTTTAAAGGAGCCCTTTCTTCAGTGAGCGAAAATTTTAAATGGCAAACGCACAGGACGAGACAAAATTATATATCCCTTCAAACTTGTATCGGGTGATCTATGGTGGGACAGCTATGTCTATTTACGTCTTGTTCGACAAGGTTCGTCAGCTTAGGAATGCTTAAAAGTGTTTCGATTGTGGGAAGACTCCACATGATCAATTACAATGCTCCGCGTACGAACAGTGCCCGGATAATCTCAAGTATTCTCTTAAAAGACACTCTAAGCACCAAAAAGGGATAATTGGATTAAATTAATTTGCACATTAAGGGCACAAGACCTAACTTAAATTGAGTTTGATATTTTTGTGTTCCGAATTCATCTCGACAGTAACTCGTACCGACTGGGCGTTTAGTTAGACGATGCAGCTGAGTTGTTCCAAGTGATGTCTCGGGAACACTCGGGATAAGTCAGTTGCTTTAGACGTTCACATGCGTCGTGTGAACTCTTTGTAATTTGAGTACAAGTTTAGATCTAACTAGACATCCACTTGGTGCTAGTTACTGACGAGATGAATTCGAAACACAAAAATCAAACTTAACACTAAGCACTCTTTTGCAGAAATACTCTGTGCTCTCTTTATTACGTCAAATACTATCTTGTATCAAGAAGAGTGTGACTCTGATAATACCGTGATATTGTTCCAAAAATTTGTAGGCAGATGAGATTCTTTGTAAAGGCTAACATTTTTCTCTCGAGATGCCGTCAAATATAATAGTTCAAGATAGCGCTGACACAAATCCGTAGCTTACATCCTTAGAAAATTCGCGTTTGCTATTCATTATTTTATCCACTTTACATTTGGTCGGTGTTAGGTCAGACCGGACTAAGTCGCAAAACATCAAAAAATGAGATGATAATATCAATGGATAGCAGATTTGAAATATGTAACAGTAAACAAGAATTATGGAAAAAATTAATTTCCAATTATAATGTAAAGGATGCTGCGATTCAAACTTTAAACTCGTTTTTCTCGAAATCGTGACTTAGTTCGATCTGACTTAACACCGACCATTTGAGAACAACACCATTTATTGCGAATAAATCTGAACGTGACTGACAAGGCCGTAGCGTGGTCACCCGGTGCATTTGGTGGAGTCTCAGTTATGCGCCCCTTTGTTGGCTTTTTTTATTTCGATTATAGAGGTTTTAACCTTAAGATCATTCGCCTCTTCGGGTTAGAAAAATCTCTTATGAAAAATTTCTAACCCTATGTGCGGGGTTGGGACTCGAACCCAGGTGCGCTTTCTTTTTCAGTTCGACTTTCGAACAATAATGTAGTGTGTACTTGGGAAGGGGATATATTCTTATGCTGACTTATTTTACGGATTATTCCACTTATTTTATAATGTTACTATGTTTTAATTGCCGCAAGGTTCTACTGTATCGATTTTGTTGGCTATTTTCGGCAAATTTGAGACTAAGAGAAACGAAAGCAATGAAATTGAAAGACGGATAGGTATTCTAGAGCGAATCAGTTATAAACTTAGAACGGAAAACTAGAACTAGGCAGGCTCATATGGGCATGATCGAAAGGAAATGTGAAGAATTCTTTGCCTTATGCAGAGTAGGAGTTGGGCGTTGCACCCAAGTCTACCGCATGGTCTATGGTAGAACATAACTCATCATCATGTTTTACCGCCGACGCCGGCCGTTTTTATAATGCAGATCAAGATTTCAGCGTCCTTGGCGGGGACCAACCTGTCCAACCGCATGCTACGGGCCTGGATATACGCGGGGTTTTCACATTTTAATTTCTTAAATGTTTTTGATTTGACTAGGGGTTCGCTCAGGAACACAAATTGTGTCTCGATACTTAGGAGCTAGCGTCAATCCGGCGCTAGCTTAGTCCTGTCTCTAAGTTAGTGTTGGATTCTGATGCGACGAAGCCGAAACGCAAATTCCATGACTAATTTAGTAAAAATCGGACTGACACTTGAAAAGTTTTTACCTGAAAAAGTCTACAAGAAAGAACCTTTAGTATAAATTTTTTTAAAAATAAAGGAAATCCGTTACATTCATGAGCATGACCGTACAATTTATAGTTGCTATTTCGTGATTGAGCTGAACTAACGAAATTGCACAGATAATCAACGAATGGAATGGATCTTGGGATTAACTATCTATCCGGAATACGCAAGTTTCGAGAGTTGAATACTTTAAGGGGTTGCATTCCTTTTTGCGAGAAAAATAGAAAAAAAGTTTGAATATATGTAAAGGCATCAAGCAATGATTTTATTACATCAAAGTTATAGTATTTTGATAGTACATCAGTAAAAACGACAAGCATTAGTTTATAAAAATATATTTCTAATTGGCGGAGTTACGGCTTTTCTACCGAAACCTTTTCTATTTAAGAGGTTTGCGGTGATCACGATGGAAGTCCAACAGATCAACGAAAATCCCAAAACGCAAAAGAAATCCATTAGTATAGGACTATTCATCGTGCCTTAACGATTCTATTCTATTCTATTCTATTCTAACCCTTACACAGCCAGTATTGAAAAGCATCCTGAAAAAATACTACAGTTATTCTATAGTGCTTTTATTGTCAATATTAATATTTGAAGCATATTTTCATGTGTCGCAAATATTAAAACGGCCAGGTTAAAAAATCAAGTTTCTTCCGAAATTTTCGTCTAAACACGTAAACAAAAAACGGTTCAGTTTATAAAACAATTGTCCATGTGTGTAAAGTGTATAGATGACTATACGCAGCTTGATATAACCAAAATTGAAAAACAATTACTTTTTTTAGGTTCCTGATGCTAAAAATTTCAATAGGGATCTTTAGGGGTGTGCGGGTTAAGGCATATTCTGATGCAGATTAGTACCGTGAGTTAATATCTCAGTCCTTTTTCAATTTTTTGGCCCGAAACTATTGAAAAAAAACATTTTTTAGTTTGTTTCCTTTTAGGACAATAACACATCCAAACCCATGCGACTTGCACGACCCTATAGGTTGCCTTATCAGATCTACCATAGTTTGCAGATGAAATTTGGGATGGCAGGTTGCTAGCGGATTGACAAAGTACCAAATCATGCTGTGTGGGGTGCTGTCCCGGTTAACAATGAGGCGAACGAGATATTTGCAGATACGTCATTTAATAGGACAACTGTCAGTTTGCTGGTTGAGTTTAATTTGGTTTTTTTTAAATTTAAAAATCGTAAAAGAATAATTAAGGTTTAAGAATTATATGAGTGTACTCGTAAGGACACCCGCTACCAATACATATGAAAAACTGGCACAATTTTTCAAATTAAAGATCCCTATTGAATCGCGTGCAGAGCTGTCTACACTTTCTTGCACATTTTTTAATTTATTTGGAATGGATTTTTGAACTTACTTTGTCTCCGATTATCTTCTTGATGTAAATCATGAACGATAAACTAAATCTTACCCACCTTCTCACTGAAAGCTGTGATGGATACTTGATTCGGTCAAACCTTCTGAACGGAATTCCCTCCATTCAATGTGGAAACTAATTTTGCTGCTCCCTTCAATTTTTCTACAGATCCATGACTCGCAACCGTTGGCAAATTTGGAACACACAGTGACTACAAGCTTCATCTCTCGGATCCGGAGCCAAACAGGACACAATCTAACTCAATATAATATTATTTACCACACTTTGCACAATATTAAAATTTTCTTTGGAAGTAAAATCACGATCGATTTGACGTCCTACTTAGTCGACCGTATTCAACGTGCCTTAACGATTAGTTGAATAAATAATTTTTTTTGCTGCATACAGGAACATTTTCCCTAAAAAATAGATGTTTTAAACTCTAAAAATTGTATTGAAAATTTCTTATCTATAAAAAATATGCATAAAAAAGGAATCATTGAGGTTGTTTTTGTCGCCTAGCTCGATAATAATCAAGCTATAATGGCTTGAAGAGATGACCGGTTGAAGATTACTGGATCCTCAGCTTCCGCGGCCCGTCCCACTGGAACGATTGATCAGGGATGCCAGGTGCACAGATTAATCTGTGTTTCACAGATTTTCAATGTGTTGCACGAATTACTCATATTTCCACATTTTTCGGGTTTAATGTACAGACAGATTTCACAATTTTTATATCGCGCTAAATTTTCGCCTCGTGCAAAAACCAAAAAAAAAACTGATTCGCGAATAAGATTTTGGGACAGACTTTTACATTTTCTTTAACACAGATTTACTTAGATTTTTACAATTGCTCTGCACAGATTTAAAAGAATATTACCTGGCACTCCTGAACCAAACAGACCAAATCCAAATATCCGGCAAATCAAGCTATAATATGATTATGCACATGATGAAATAACATGGCCATTAATAATGTAATGCATGAGGCACTCAAAATGTTATGTTACTGAGTATACAATAAGCACAATTATTATATTGAACTTGATTTTATAGACTCAAAGCGGGTGTTGATATGACTGCTGTAATTTGGTAACAAATCTTCGATCCACTTCGCGAATTTTCAATCCTCTTACCGGATTCAACATCCATCATTCCACTCAGACAAGACCATGCGTATTTCCCAAACACATTAAAAACCCTACGGATTAACTCCCTAGTTGGTCAAATAAACACAAAATAAACAAAAAAATAGATTGCTCAGTTCATAGATATGTCAGCTCGATTTGCATCGACCGGCGGATACGTGGTCCCTTACAATGCCATCTGATCAACGAAAATTTAAAATAACTAACAACGAAAAATATTCAATTTTTGAAAATAATAAAATTATGACTACAGCTCATTTGCAATGAAATAATATTGGAAAAGATTATTCACATTACCTAGGTAAAAATAGTCGACTAGGGACGCGGACGAAGATAGTTGGTTACTACCATTTATTAAATTACAGATTCTTATTTAATATTATTACAAGCTACTAGATATAACACTCGAAAACAATTTCTCGGCAGCTTTAACGGTCATTTTAAAAATATTTTAGGTAGGATTATCATCTCGTATGCCTTGATGGTGCCACTGAAAAATTGTCCACTTGCATGAGCGTATAACCCTCTTGCAAATGAGTGTTTGGGACGGAGTATAAAAGGTGGATCTAGTGTAGAAAAACTCTAGAAAGAGAACTGCGGAGACTCTATTTTGGATTGATTGGAATTGCTTTTAGCTGTCAAAAAACGAATCCAATCGAACATTGCCTATACTTACAACATTGGACGTGTTGCCATACAATGCCGGGTATACGTTGCCAAAAATACTGTTTTTCTCTCCGCAGTTCGCTTTCTAGAGTTTTTCTAATCTAGTGTTCTAACAAAATGAGCAGAATGAGGACATATACACTACTTTTTTGGATGAACAACTAACCTTAACAACAGTAAAAAGCCATGGTTTGTATTGACGATGGCTTTTTCAATAATTATTAATTTATACCACAAATTGTTCATGAAAAAACTTTTGAGTTCAAGTGTTTTTATTCGTATACCTTCCGAAAGCGACATTAAAAAAAACTCATTCGGAAAGTATAATACATATATAATATGAGATACGGACAAGGAATCTAGTATCTCCAAGGATTGAGCGGCCTCACTCTCCCTTACATGTTTTAAAAATATAAAAGCTTGTTTCTTCTCTCTCATGTTTTTTGCATTCCGTTTCATTCTTTGCACTTGAAACCATTTGAACTGCACTTACTGTTGCACTTCAAGTAAGTTATACCAGGTATGAATCTGAAAGTCGGCGCATTGCACATAAAATCTTATCCATTCTAATATAATCTATTGATGCGAGTTCGCTCGCGGATTAAATGTAAAAGTTCTCATACCAACTTACGCGAAGCGCTTGCTGGAACAATAACCAAACAATGCGTCATTGTATCGACCAAGGATAAATCTAAACCAAAACTGAGAACTACCGCAACAACAAACTCCCAGGATGCTTTTGAAATCTATTCCCGCTCCCTGCGAACATCACTCGACTTTCCCAGTCAAGTACTGCGTTGAAGAAGGCGCACTGCCATTCTTGGTGCGGTCGGCGTGAAACCAATTCACGGTGGGTAAAACATGAAACATGTAACTGAAAACAGTAGCACATTACAATGAACCTACCGGAACAATGGGATTATGCACTTTGCTCTCTTCTTTGTAGCTCGCGTGGTGAAATGTAAAAGACTCCCAGAGGCACGCGGTACGCATTTAATGACAGGATAATCAGCTACCGTATACATGTGCGATGCACCCCTCAGGCGGCAAACGTGTTGTCTTCAACTAGGGCCACGTGGCACAGCATAAACAATGGTGTCGAGGTCACGTGTATTCGAGAGCCGTTCTGTGCCGCCTCAATTAGGGAATTAGTCCTTCAATGGAACATTGTTTCTATTCTAGTTTGATTGCTTTTTGATGTACATACTGAAGTTAACAACTCTTGGAATTATTGGAGAGGTATTTAGTTGATGAGTTCACCAGACAATTATAGCTGACATCGCTTTCCCATCAATTTAGCACATTGGATTTATTCAACAAACAACACAAAGGTGTAACCAGTTGGAAAATTTGTTTAATTTTCCGGAATAAATATTTTCTGACCGAGTGACAAATGGTTTGGGTGGAATTCATAACAACCGGGGCTTGTTATTTGATAGAATATCACTGCTCGATGGATCCGTTGCTGATGCCCGTAACTATAATTTACACAAATGGCACGTATCGATACGAAAGTTTGGAAACTCGATTGAGTGAGAATTGGGAAAACATAAATTTATTCAATGTGGTTCTGCTTTTCAGGAGCAACGGGAAAATCGTGTTCGACCGGGCGTGACATTTTTGCACATATTGATGAAGTATTGTTAGATCAGGTAGGTGACATGAGATAGTATTGCATTCCATCGTGCGATTTTCATCGATAATCCAATTTATATATATTATTCGGTGTCGTATTTCGCCTAAAAAGATATTCAAAAAAATATCTCCTCGTGGATTAGAGGATTTAAAAAATGTTTATAGAGTCGTGAAAAATCAATCACGATTTCGTAAATAAAAGCATTTACTGAAATCGTGAGAAGGCTCCTGAATTCATGAATAGTTCGCTCCTAAAAGGTACAGCCGAATGTTTGGTGGTAACTAAGTGTGTGCGGAGAGGAATTAACAACCCCCCACCTTCCTGAAATTTCTGATAGGGTGAAGAGCCCGTTTTAGCTCTATTAGGGAGGATGCCGCACTGTTTTCATAAATTACTACAATCTATGGAATACGTATAAATTGACATGAACATATTTGCTTCGTTCCTAAGAACCAATCTAATAGTAAAAATAGCCCGAAAACCATAAAATGTTCGTGTTTGAACGCAACAAAAACAGTCGCTTCTCTGGCCAACGGCTTCAAATGGGTGAAGCGAAAATAAGTTCATTACCCTACCTGATCGAACCGGTAATTGGCAGCTACACGTACTTGTATAATATTTTCAAATTTAGTAAAATCGTTGACGTGAACATTTCAAGAAAGTACCATTGCATGAAAATGAACATACGGATATTTTCTAAATTTGTGAACCTTTTCACAAGGAGATAAGATATATTGTGAATAATATAGTATGGATCGAGGAAGGAAACAACCCAAGTAACAATTGATGTTTTATAGCACGCTACAAGTGCAATCTAAGTTTTATCGGTGGCTATAAAACTACCATAAAATATCTATTGTTACTAGGGAAGGATCCGTAAATAATATTCTGAATTTTGTGAAACTGGTCATGTGAATATTTTCCATATGTTGCACGAATTTACACAAAAAATCCGTTCAGAAATTCATGAAAAAAATCATGATTTTGATTACGAAAATGACTATTTACGAAAATTTTGACTAAATTCCTGAAATTATGAATAATAAACGCCGTATTTATGAAACTACAGTTGTCAAAACTGGACCCGTTCCAAAAATGGAACCCTATTTTTAAAGTTTTTATTTTTTAATTGTGAATTCAAAAATTTTACAAGGATTTTTAATTATATAAGAATAAAGGGCGAGCACGAAATTATTGCGACACCGAAAATGTCATGCCAATTTTCTTATAATGTTTAAAATCAAACCAAAATTTTAGGGTAGTTTTATACATATATTTACTTCAAAAATCAAAAGAAAAGTTAATCGATGGAGCCTTGAGTGTAAAATTGAACGCATTTTCGCTTGATGCCCTCCATCAAAGTCTTTACAGTGTCATCCGGTACCAGTTTCTCAGTTTTTTTCCATTTTCTTAACATGTCCTTCTCGTCTTTGACTGTCTTCTTGTTCTTCCGAAGTTCCCGCTTCATCATTGCCCAGTACTGCTCCACCGGGCGCAGCTCCGGACAGTTTGGCGGATTCATGTCCTTTGGAACAAATTGGACAGAATTGGCCTCATACCACTTCAGGACACTTTTAGAAAAGTGGCATGATGCCAAATTTGGCTAAAATAGCGGAGCTTCGTCGTGCTGCTGCAAGAACGGCAAAAGGCGCTTCTCGAGGCACTCAGATTTGTAGATCTCGCCATTTACTGTGCCCTTCGTCACGAAAGGCTCACTCCTCAGTCCGCAATAGCAGATGGCCTGCCAAATGAGATATTTGGAGGCGAACTTCGACATTTTCTTCTTCTTAAATTTGTCGTCCATCACACAGCAGCCATATTTTGTCAGCATCTTCTCGTAGAGCTTCCGTGCCCGAGTTTTAGCCGTCGATTGTTGCCGCTCATCGCGGTTTGGGAAGTTCTGTACCTTGTGAGTATGGAGTCCAGCTCTCTTCTTTGCATTCTGGACGTAGCTCTGCGACATGCCGATCTTTTTAGCCAAATCACGGCTGGAACCGCTTCAACACTCTGGAGACGGTTGAATGGTGAATGTTCAACATTTTTCCCAACTGCCGGTGCGACAGGTGAGGAAATTCCAGGTGTTTGGAAAGAATTTGTTCTCTCGACTCGCGTTGGTTCACCTCCATTTTCGTTGAATCGAAAAACACGACTTAGAGTTTGACAGCATGTAAACAATACACATCAATGAGAAAGTGTGCAAAATTTAGTTAATTTTTACCCAATCGTCGCTGTTGTGCTATCTTATGACAAACGCCATTTTGGGGTAAACTGAGTTAGATATGCCACATTACTTGTTTGAAAAATCTCTACAAAATGGCGTTTTCAGAATTTAGAAATTCTACTTGGTTACTTAGATATAACTAGAAACATGATGAGAAATTGTGAGTTTTTTGCTTCAAATCACTATATCTAGGGATTGGCTCAAGTTATATTGAAGTTTTAGATGGTTTTATGTGTGAAAATGTCTGAGGAACACAATGGCATAAACATTTTCGAAAGAAAATTATACGAGTTGTGAGAAAAACACAGTTTTAGTTTTGAACTGGAAATAAAAGATATTTGGCAACACTGTAATCAAGAATAACAATTTTTTCTAGATTCCTTAACTCATTTCCTTTAAGATGCATTTCGCCGAATATTTATAGACCATATGAACCCAAAGATATGAATTAAAGTTAAAAAGTGATGATTTTTTTCTATGGAAAATTTTCCATGCACGATTATGACACGTCATACAAATTTTGTCATCAATACACGCCTATGACACGTGAGTGCGACTTTTGATTACATTCATAGTAAAAACTCGCAACATAGTCAACCGATCTTCGTAATATTTGAGAGATTATTACAGAATAGATAGAAGCATCAATTGTTTTCTTTGGATTGTTTATACCATTTATAAGTTTCAAGATATTCAAACTCAAACTTTAAAAATCGTTTTTCTCGAAATGTGCTAAATGGCGCTTGTCATAAGATAGCACAACAGCGACGCAATGGTAAAAAAGTTATGCCCTGTTGAATGTGTCGCAATAATTTCGTGTTCGCCCTTTATGTGAAATGGAATGAAATGATTGATGATTGTTATTCAAGTTTTAATCTGGAGCAGGTATAGTGTGATTGGTAAATCGATTGCCTTGTATGCAGCTCACCTAGGTTCGATTCCCAACCCCGCACATAGGGTTAGATTTCTCTAAAGAGATTTTTCTAGTCCAAAAAAATGTGAATGACCTTTTTTTTATCAAATGCAGAGTCCTCATTTCTTCGCGCACTTCATTAGTGAAATGTCCCTAATTTTACGAAGGTGTAAAATATCATTTAAATCGAGTCCATTTTCTCGGCCCACTGAAAAAACTGAAACAATCCACTGTATGGTGATGTTTATTTCGCTCGCATATATCTGCAAATTGAAAAGTTTTTACCAAATTTTAGGTAGAGAACAAAACTCTTAAAAAATAAATAAATTATTTAAAAAAAACTAATGAATCGTCGAGCTTTCAAATTGATAGATTGAAAATCGAATTTCAATCCTTGAAGATATTTAAGTTTGAAGAAACGCATTTTTGTTGTGACAATTACTTGTAGCTGTCCAAATATAACAGATTGGAATTTCATTGCCTCGGCAAAAACGAGTGCTAATAAAAGATCCAAAAATCTCTAGAACAATGCATTTGCGATAAATTAACACATGAAAAGATAATATAAGAAAACCGAGCCACCTTACCTTAAATCTTTAAAAAATCATAACAAATGAACCATTGTAGATTTCGCAGGAAACATTGCACATATAAACAGTTGATCCTCTGAACACCCTAACCACAAGGACCACCCTAATTCCATTTATTCGTATATATCGCCAACAAAATACTAACAGTTTTCCAAAGACATCATAAAAAGAATTACTATGTACAAAAACAATGTTGCCAAAAACGGAACCCATTTGTTGCCAAAATCGGAGTAAAATTAGAAGCATTGCACTGACGTGCGCGAAGAAGTGAGAATACTACTGGTCTACGACTAAATTTGATAAAAATTTTTTTTTATTTGATTATACAAGTTTTAACCTTATGGTCACTCGCATCATTTTTCGGAGTAGAAAAATTTCTTTAGAAAAATCTCAAAGCTTATGTGCGGGGTTGGGCGCCGAACCCAAGTGAGCTGCGTACAAGGCAATCGATTTATCAACAACACTATGTCTGGCCCTGAAAAAAACTTGAATTTGCTGAGTTTTTTCTATCTTTTCACTTCACTGTACATATTTTTATATCATTAAAAATTCTTGTAACATTTTTGTGATTTTGAAAAAAATCTTTAAAAATAGGCTTACATTTTTGACACGGTTTCAGTTTTGGTAAATGAAATAAAAAATATTGTTGCTAAAAATTACTGAAGAATCCTACTGTATTTGATTAATGAGTTTATTATAGCATTTTTCTCGCAGTGTAGCGCGACTTTCGTTATTTATATTCACGTAATATTTCATTCACAAGTATCGCATTTTTCAGGTAGAGTTAGGTGACTTACGTACAGGATTTCAGGATCTTTGCCATGATTGTCGTAATTTACATTCACGTTATAGTGATATTTTAGTAACAAATAGAGTTATTTTTGTTCATGATTTTAGAATTTTAGTCGCGATTTTTGATATTTTAGTCATGGGTAGTGTGATTTATCTTCTTGATTTCAGGATCTTAGCCACGATTTTCGTTATTTATATGCACATTATCGTTATATTTTATTCTAGAGCTCACGTTAGAATTTGACACAGGCAGTAATGTGGCTCATGTTCGTGATATCAGCAGTTTTATCATGGTATTCATAATTTCTCTTCGCATTAGCCTGATATGCTATTTTTCAATCATTATCGGAGTAACGTGACAATATGGACTGGATCATAAAAGTGTGCCTGATATGCGATATCACGTTTTGTGAAATATATCATGAACACTATTTGTGGCTCTATAATTCATTTTTGGTGACCAAAACAGTTTTCGTTTTCTGTCCGAACATCACATTAAATCTCATCAAATGAATAACAACCAGTGCTGTTGTGTGTTTTCAGAATTAGAGTTCTTGGAAGGTTGAATTAGGGTGATTGAAATTGCAGTTCTTAGTATCACGTTACCTTTGAAAAGCATGCGTGTCATGTCAAATACCGTTGAACTAATCGATCTGAAATTTCACAGTAACAACTTTGGTTTGAACCATTATTGCTGATCCAAGAAACGTCAATGAGTATTGGAGAAGGGGCCCTGGTCAGCACGACGCAACATCATAACAGTTTTTGCAACGGACCGAGACGGTTGTGCCTCCAGGTGGAAGGTTTTGTTCTCGAGAGAGTGACGGAGTGCGAGACGCTGTATGCGTTATTGTGGGAGAGAGAGAGAGAGAGACCAGTTTGTTAAGTGTGAGTCGACAGTTGATACGTCGGAGGCGTGGTCAACGGCATCCTCGACAAGTGGTGTTTTGACAGCAAACCGCGGGTAGACGAATTTGCCTACCGCGGTGGCAGAAATCGACAGTGATCGTGCCTGTACACACAGAAAAAAATATAGTGTATTGGTGTCGTCGGGCAATTCTAATCGACGAGAGGGAAGCGTCACAGGTAGACCCATTTGCTCTATTTGTCTACCGCAGAAGTGGTACGACGAATAAGGAAAACAAGTGGCACCGAAAAGTGCCGCATCGACAGTGGGATTTTCGCAGCAAGCCACAGGTAGCCACATTTGTCTACCGAGGTGGTGGAAACGGAGAGAGCGCGCTTGTGGTGGTGATACCGACGAGCAGCTTAATCGGAGAGAGTTTTGAAGTGTTGCAGGTAGGACTATTTCTCTACAGAAGAAGCAACGCGACGAAGAAGGACAGCAAGTGTCACATTGTCAAACAACGGGCACCGAGTTTACAACGTAACACATGAGGTGTGTTCTACAGGTGTAACAGGTATATTTTTCATTCCTTTTTGTGATAGTTTTTCTTGCTAGGTAAAATGGATGAAGAGATGGGAGAACGAGTACCAGACCCTCCCCCTAAGCCTTATGCTGAAAATGTAAATCCGACTAGAATTAAAATTTACCCAGAGTCGTCAACGGGACCATGGATTGTATTTATTAGGCGTAAAGTAAAGGCGCTAAATATTATTCAAATTTCTAAAGATTTGACTTCGCGATTCTCGGATGTAAAAGAGATCGTCAAAGTCAATAAAGATAAAATACGCATTGTCGTTGGTAGTCTCAAACAAGCCAATGCAATTGCTTCTTGCGAGCTTTTTACGCGTGAGTATAGAGCGTATATTCCTTCAAAGGAAATTGAAATTGATGGGGTCATCACAGAATCGAGTTTGACTGTTGATGACTTAGTTAAGCATGGGGTTGGTCGTTTCAAAGACACCATACTTAAAGACGTAAAAATACTTGAATGCAAGCAATTGCATTCAGTATCACACGAAGGAGATAAAAAAGTTTATCGACTGTCTGACTCATTTCGAGTGACTTTCGCTGGGTCTGCGCTGCCCAACTATGTCATTATCGATAAGATTCGTCTCCCTGTTCGCCTTTTTATCCCTCGTGTAATGAATTGCCTTAATTGCAAACAGCTTGGCCACACAGCCACTTACTGTTCCAATAAGGCACGGTGTGGCAAATGTGGGGGTTCTCATCAAGAGGATACATGCAATGAAAATTCAGAAAAATGTTTAATGTGCGGAGAAAACTCACATGAGCTCTCTGCATGCCCCATTTATAAATTGCGTGAGGATAAAATTAAACGATCCTTGAAGGAGAGGTCTAAGCGCTCCTATGCAGAAATGTTGAAAAATGCTACCCCTAAACCCATCTTCTTAGAAAACACTTACGCATCTCTATTTTCGGAACAGTCTGACTCTGACGGAGCGTGCGAAGGTACATCATTTGTTTTACCCGGAAATTCCAGAAAAAGAAAACAGTCTTCTTTTCCCAAGCTGCCAAGAAAGGGCCTTAAAATTTCTCCACCAATAGATAAACTGCGCCCAAAACCGAAAAATTCCGATTCAAAACCGAAATCAATTCCGCCCGGTTTTGGGAACGTACCATCCAAACAGAACACCATTACTGGAAATAATAAAATTTCGACTACCTCTGAGCCTCAGCCGGGGGTAGGATTATTGAAATTTTCTGAAATTGTTGATTGGATTTTTAAAGCATTCAATATTTCTGAACCACTAAAGAGTATACTTTCAGCTTTCCTCCCAACAATTAGAACATTTTTAGAGCAGCTGATTGCTCAATGGCCCATCCTTGCAGCGATTGTTTCTTTCAATGGGTAATTCACCTCCTCCAATGAAAGATTCCATCACTGTTTTACAGTGGAATTGCAGAAGTATCATACCTAAAATTGATTCCTTAAAAATTTTACTGCATAATTTAAAATGCGATGCTTTTGCTCTATGTGAAACATGGCTTACCTCAAACATTAATTTCAACTTAAATGATTTCAACATTATTCGCCTAGACCGAAACACCCCGTATGGAGGAGTGCTTCTAGGAATTAAAAAGTGCTATTCTTTCTATAGAATTAACACCCCCTTGTTTGCGGGCATTGAGGCTGTTGCTGTCCAAACGAACATTAAAGGCAAAGACATGTCTATCGCTTCTATATATATACCTCCCAAAGTTCAAATTGGACAACGTCAAATTTTTGAGGTAGTGGAATCCATGGCTGCTCCGCGTCTGATACTGGGAGACTTCAACTCGCACGGAGTATTGTGGGGTTCCCTCTACAATGATAATCGATCCTCTTTGATATACAATGTTTGTGACGAATTTAATATGACAGTTTTAAATACTGGCGAAACAACACGCATCCCCAGACCTCCTGCACGTCCAAGTGCATTAGATCTATCTCTGTGCTCGACATCACTTCGGTTAGATTGCACGTGGAAGGTTGTACCTGATCCTCACGGTAGCGATCATTTGCCAATCGTTGTTTCAATTAACAGTGAATTAGGCCTTACGAATTCAATCAATGTTCCTTATGACTTAACACGAAATATTGATTGGAAAACATACGAAACATTAATTTCCACTTCTCTTGCTTCGACAGAAAAGCTACCCCCTACCGAAGAATATGAATTCCTAGCGGGTTTAATTATTGAAGCAGCAGAACAAGCCCAAACGAAATGCAATCCTGGAATGACAATAAATAGACGGCCCCCTAATCCTTGGTGGGACAAAGAGTGCTCTGATGCATATGAAGCTAAACAAGTTGCCTACAAAGAAATTATGAAACAGAAAGGGGGTATACGTGAGAACTTTGAAAATTATTTCATTTTGCAAAACAAATTCGACAGTATACGTCGTGCCAAAAAATCTAGTTATTGGAGACACTTCGTTAATGGCTTGTCAAGAGAAACATCAATGAGTACTCTTTGGAACACAGCCAGAAGAATGAGGAATCGAAACGTGACTAATGAAAGCGAAGATTTTTCGAATCGTTGGATATTTAATTTTGCCAAGAAAATTTGTCCCGATTCTGCTCCTGCGCAGAAAATCACTCGCGATACTCCCACAAGTAACGATTTCATAGATTCGCCTTTGACAATGATGGAATTCTCAATTGCACTCCTCTCATGCAACAATAATGCTCCGGGACTAGACAGAATTAAATTCAACTTGGTGAAGAATCTGCCTGACCTAGCAAAAAGACGCTTGTTGAATTTATTCAATAAGCTTCTTGAGCAGAACATTGTCCCGCACGACTGGAGACAAGTGAGAGTTATCGCTATTCCAAAACCGGGAAAACCAGCCTCCGATCATAACTCGTATCGACCGATTGCAATGTTATCCTGCATCAGGAAATTGTTGGAAAAAATTATCCTACGACGTCTCGACAATTGGGTTGAGGCGAACGGCTTGCTATCAGATACCCAGTTTGGTTTTCGGAGGGGAAAGGGAACGAATGATTGTCTGGCGCTACTTTCGTCAGAAATCCAACTAGCTTACGCAAAAAAAGAACAAATGGCGTCTGTGTTCTTAGACATAAAAGGAGCATTCGACTCTGTTTCCATTGATGTTCTCTCAGAGAAACTACATCAATGTGGTCTTTCACCAATATTAAATAATTATTTATACAACTTATTGTCAGAAAAGCACATGCATTTTTCATATGGCGATTTGGCAACATTCAGAATAAGTTACATGGGCCTCCCACAAGGTTCTTGTTTAAGCCCCCTTCTCTACAATTTTTACGTGAATGATATTGATAATTGTATTGTCAGCCCATGCACTCTAAGGCAACTTGCAGATGATGGCGTGGTTTCTGTTACAGGACCAAAAGCCTTAAATTTACAACAACCACTGCAAGATAGTTTGGATAATTTATCAAGTTGGGCTTTGAAGTTAGGCATCGATTTCTCTACGGAGAAAACAGAGTTGGTTGTTTTTTCAAGGAAGCGTGATCCAGCTCAGCTTCAGCTTCAGTTGGTTGGTAGAACGATAGCCCAAGTCCTGACTTTTAAATACCTTGGAATTTGGTTCGATTCTAAAGGCACATGGGGAGGCCACATTAGGTATCTAATAACGAAATGCCAACAAAGGATAAATTTTCTGCGAACAATAACTGGATCATGGTGGGGTTCTCATCCAAGTGACATGATAAGATTGTATCAAACAACAATACTTTCAGTAATGGAATATGGGTGCATCTGTTTCCGTTCAGCTGCGAACACTCACATTATTAAACTGGAACGGATACAGTATCGCTGTTTACGAATTGCCTTAGGTTGCATGCAGTCGACCCATACGATGAGTCTTGAAGTACTAGCGGGAGTTCTTCCTTTAAAAAACCGATTCTGGGATCTCTCTTCTCGTTTACTTATTCGATGTGAGGTTATGAACCCACTGGTAATTGAAAATTTTGAAAGACTTGTCGAGCTTCAACCCCAAACCAGATTCATGACAGTGTATTTCAATCACATGTCACAAGAAATAACGCCTGCTAAGTATGTTCCCACATACGTCAATATACTAGATATTCCTGAATCCACTTTATTCTTCGACACGTCCATGCAAGCAGAGATTCGTGGAATTCCGGATCATCTACGCTCGCGGGAGATCCCTAAAATATTCACAAGTAAATATCAACACATAGACTGCCTTAAAATGTTTTACACTGATGGGTCACGAATCAGTGAGGCCACTGGTTTCGGTATTTTCAACAATAATTTTTCAATTTCTCTCAAACTTGCAGAACCCGCCTCTGTTTATATAGCGGAACTAGCAGCAGTTCACTATAGTTTGCAAATAATTAATACTTTACCCCCGAACCATTACTTTATCCTCACTGATAGTCTCAGCACAATTGCAGCTCTACGCTCAAAGAGGATTGATAATCACGATCCATTCTTTTTGGGGAAGATACGAGAATCTCTGAGTAACCTGACAAGAAAATGTTATAAATTTACCCTAGTGTGGCTCCCCGCCCATTGCTCTATTGCGGGCAATGAGAAAGCTGATAATTTAGCCAAGATTGGTGCACTAGATGGTGAAATATATGAATGACCCATCGCTTACAATGAATTTTATAGCGCTTCTCGACAGAGGACACTTGCTAGTTGGCAAACATCTTGGGACAATGGAGATATGGGACGATGGCTACACTCAATTACCCCTAAAGTATCAACGAAGGCATGGTTCAAAGGATTGGATGTAAGTCGGGACTTCATCCGTGTGATGTCTAGGCTCATGTCCAATCATTATACTTTAGATGCGCATCTCCGTCGTATTGGGCTCGCTGAGGGTAATCATTGTGCTTGTGGAGAAGGTTACCATGACATTGAGCATGTTGTTTGGTCCTGCACTGAATATCGTGAAGCCAGATCACAATTAGTAGATTCTTTACAAGTCCGAGGAAGACCAATCCATGTTCCTGTTAGAGACATCCTGGCGTATCGCGATCTTCTATACATGGAACTTATCTATCATTTTCTAAAAACAGCGTCTGTCAAAATTTAATTAAATTCATCTCCTCATACTCTCATCCAAGGCTAATCATTCACCAATTAAAGGGTCTTAGAATATTTAGTTTTTAAATTTAGACAATAACAGAAAAAAAGTAAATAAATACACCCGAAAATACTAGATCAGTATGAAATACAACAATGTAAGGAAAAAAGCAAACAATAAAGTGATTTCAGTGTTAGTTTTAGACAAAGTACTAGTATAGTTAAAATTAGTCTTAAGGATTTTTGTAACGTGCTATGTAAAAAAAGAAACTGGCGTAAAAAGCTATTGCAAATGCCGTGTCAAATAAACGTATGAAAAAAAAAAAAAATGAATAACAATGTTTGAGGTTGTAATAGATTCCTTATATCTGCTGCCCGCACATATTACTAGTAGCCATCAGTTGGACTGGACATAATAGTATGATATTTAATGAGAACATCAAAAAATTTTGAAGTAGTTCACATGAAAATTTCAAGACCATGTGCAGAGTTGCATGAAATCGAAAATGATTAGGGATATGTTCTAAATATCACAAGCTCTTATGAACCAGTTTTCGAATCTATGAATAATATTCTTTGATTTTATGAACTATTTCACGAGCACGAATGGTGTCATGAATATTATACCAGAAATCATGAACCACTTCACGTTTCCATGAATTCCATGAATCCAAGGAAAATTAGTAGTATTTTTTCTTGCTTTTGGTATTCTTTTCTAAATAAAAATCCAGGTAACAAATTTTCTATTGCCTGTCAAAATATGTTGAGGTATGTCTAAGGAACAAACTTTGATGATATGTGGGCATGTAGGCCCAGAGCGTAAGTGATCTTCCTATGGAAACATATCAAAAACACGATTTTTGATTGGCGACACCTGTAAATCATGTCCTAATTAGGCCATTTTTGGCGAAAGTTCTTAAATTCACACCTAAAACAAAAATTTGAGCTCACCCATGTATATTTCAAAACTTTTTCAAAATGTGGAGAGGTCTAGTATATATAGGTCATTCCACGCGAAGTGATCAAGGCACGTGTAATCGACCTTCACGGATTTGAACCAAATTTGGAGGAGTTGTTCATCTAGGGCCAATATATAAAAACCCAAATTTTTGTGTCAAATGAACCACCCCTCGGGCCATGGGAACACCCCCAGTTTTGGCGAATTGCCAAAAATCCTTGATTTTCTTTTGATCATATCTCCGGTGCTATTTACTCTAGAAACAAACCACAAGATGGCTTTTGAAGAAAATTGTTCAAGGAGTATAGAAAAAATATTAATTTTTGGCGGCAGTGCTGCCAACTATGTGATTTTTTCAGTAAAATATTGAAAGGCTATTTTTCTCTTAATACATATATTTTGATTTTGAAAATTCTAATGCCATCGTATTCCTCAGACATTTTTACATAAAAACACTTATAATCTCAATGTAATTTTAGCGGATCCTGAGATACAACGTTTTGAAGAGAAAAAAAGGCCCATACAAAATCGCAAGCGCACGGCACTAAAAATCCAACTTGATTATTCTGTGTTCAAACATAATTTTTCGTGAAGTAGACGAGAAATGATAAAAAACTACGTTTTTGGTTTGTTTCTAGCAGATCAGGGTCGATTTTTATGACCGTTTGAAGATTTTCTTAATCTTGGCCAATAAAAATTGATTTTTATATGAGAAAATGCGAGTTTTTCCCTTCAAAACAATATATCTCAGGATGCGCTCATATTATATTGAGATGATAAGTGTTTTCTATGTAAAAATGTATGAGGAACGCGATGGCATTAGAATTTTCAAAATTAAAATATATGTATTGAGAGAAAAATTAACTTTTAATATTTAACTGAAAAAATCGCATAGTTGGCAGCACTGCCGCCAAAAATTAATATTTTTGTATACTCCTTGAACAATTTTATTCAAAAGCCATCTTGCGGTTTCATTCTAGAGTAAATAGAACCGGAGATATGATCAAAAGAAAATCAAGGGTTTCGACAATTTTTCAAAACGGGGGGTGCTTCCATGGCCCGAGCGGTGGTTCAATTGACCCAAAAATTTGGGTTTTTATATATTGGCCCTAGATGAACAATTCCTCCAAATTTGGTTCAAATCCGTGAAGGCGGATTTCATGTTTGCATCTTTTTTTGATCACTTCGCGTGGAATGACCCATCTGAATTTTAACGATGGCAAATCTACTTCTATTTTATTCCTTAGAATTTTTCACGCTCAACGAGGTACATTTAATAAAATTTGATTGAAAATATTAGAGATCATATATCTTTACTGTTCAAGAGAAAATGTTAAAATTTAATATGACTGGCAAAATGTCCTAGAACCCCAACTTTTCGTACTCTGACAAATGTTGCAAAAGCCTCGTTCGATTTCTGAGACTTGTTCCCATAAGAAAAAACAGCAAAATATGTATGACTTGCAGCATACAGCAGAGTAGCCATAAGAAATAAGGTATTCTTAGGACAAAATGTCCCAAAAGCCCAACTTTATATATTTTTTGAGAAACAAAAAGATTTCCACTGAAATGCTAAGAATGTTTCCTTCTAAATGAGGCATAAACTGTAATTTTACGAGTACCACTTCAAAGGTTATATTTTTTCCTAATTTAATATATTTTTTCCTAATATTTTCCCATAGTACCAATCGTCGCTGTTGTGTTATCATATGACTATTTAACGCCATTTCGGGGTAAATATGCCACGTTATTTGTCTAAAAAATCTCTACAATGTGGCGTTTTCAGTATTTTGAAATCCTGCTGGGTTACTGATAGGCATGGGAATAATCATTTCACGAAACGATCAATTTGAAATCATCCACCAACATGCTCTTACTGTGAAACCCGATCTCGGCAACCCTTCTTGTGGAGAGTTACGCGTTCATGCGAAAGCGAGAAGCAAAACACAAAATTGAAAAAAAGTGACAGCGCCCGGCTATGATTCATTTTCCATCGCATACGTAGTGTTTTGAATGAAAGCAGTAAGGATCGCAAATGAATGCATTCTTTCATTCACAAAGATTCATTTCAAAACATTCACCGGATCGTTTCAATTAAAAAAACTTGTCGTTCTTGTTTATAGACCTATGAAATTTTCACTTGGTGATCTCTTATTGTTGAGTAAGTAGTTTGCAATGTGCTGGTGAAAAAAATAACTTCTTAAAACGAGTCCGTGCATATCACAATATCAATTTCAAGTGGATTATAGTGCAATCTACTTCTCAACATTGATTATAGTGTACATTTGCACTATAAAGTTGACCTAACCCAACCAGAGAATACAATGTCACATTCATTTGTGAACTAAAAGTTGATTCACTTGTGAATGTTTACAGTACAATATTCCGATTCAATCCGCGAATGAAGAACACGATCTTCTTCATTCAACATAGTACGTGTCATTCTTTTACCTGGCTCACATCTTCGGAAGTTCATCTCTACCTACGTTCAGTTGTGTTCTTTTAGAGAGTTTTAGTCGGATCGTGAATGAACGACTGGCTGCTGTCAAAGCAATGAACGGATTCGCCAAGAATCATGCGAATGAATGAAAATTCCCATCCCTGGTTACTGAGATATAGCGTGAAATGTGATGCGAAATTCATTTGCTATTTTTATATCTAAGATAGCAGATCAAAATTTAAGATGACGGTATATTCAAAATATTGTCATCTAGAATCACGCGACATGGACATTTTTAATATAAGAAATATGTCAATAGATCGCGAATTGATGCCTCCCGTAATTTAAAATCTGATATGTCGAGCTATATTCAATACTACTGGCATTCAATAACGTTTTAATGGTAAAAAAATCATGAAACAAGGGTGTTTTTGATATCACAAAGTTGTCTAGAGATTAAATATTGTTTTTAGTCGCCAATTTGCATCCCAATATGGTGTTATTTTCACGACGATTTAGCATTTAAAAGCATGCATATTTAAATAGGAATATAATTCCAAGGAAACGACGTGAATTGCGTCGTAAATTAGAAGTTCAAAATGGCGGAATTATATTAAAAATTATGGCCTATTCATGATGATTTAACAACTAGCATGGTTACAATATGGGCCAATATCCACATTAATGATTGAAGGTCGTTTTATATGTTTTGTTGTAATGAGACAGACAGTGATTGGTGACAATGTGAAAAACTTTTTTTTCATTCGAATGTTTGCGCAGCATCTAAATACACACATCGACTGGTATCGCCGGAAATATTTATTCCTTAAAGAAACTTAGTTTCCAACGGCGGCCTATTAAATGAAAGTGTTCTTGCTATTCGTTAGTTGGTTGCTGTTCTCAATGAATTCTTGAGCGTTTTTTCAAAACGTCATATCTGCAATGAGTTACTCTCTTTGTTTACTTTCTCTTCTGTTAATAATTTGGTCACTTTGACATTTATCCCTCAACTCATTGCATAATATGCTAGTTAAAACCACCGTCTTTCGATCTGTACTGTAAAATAAGTGAAAAGTGTTATAGTGACGCCGTAAAAATCGAAAGAGAAAGTAAACAAAGAGAGTAACTCATTGCAGATATGACGTTTTGAAAAAACGCTCAAGAATTAAGTTTTTTATAGTAATTGAATAATTGAGTGGTAGTTTTCTCTTTACTCGAATATTCGCGACCAAACCTTCTAGAGGACCTCCATAATGTGTCAAAACGATGTACAGTAACAGCAACAATGACAGAAATCTTGAGCGTTTTTTCAAAACGTCATATCTGCAATGAGTTACTCTCTTTGTTTACTTTCTCTTTCGATTTTCACGGCGTCACTATAACACTTTTCACTTATTTTACAGTACAGATCGAAAGACGGTGGTTTTAACTAGCATATTATGCAAAGAGTTGAGGGACAAATGTTAAAGTGACCGAATTATTAACAGAAGAGAAAGTAAACAAAGAGAGTAACTCATTGCAGATATGACGTTTTGAAAAAACGCTCAAGAAATATGTTTTACCAGCACTCAGTAAATAAGGACCTAATCGTTTAACGGTGAGTTTCCCCTACTTGCGTCTGAGTTGCTTACCATATGTGAATAACACACACATACACGCAATTGCCTCTGTGCAAGGATGTATGTATCAATACGATGCGCCATACAGTAATAATACGAATATATCTAGAGAAAATTTTCAATAGGACGTAAGTAACATTGAGAGCCTCTCTTTGTTTACTTTCTATTTCATTTATTACGACGTCATTACAACAATTTGCACTAATTTTCCAGTACATATCGAAAGCCGACGATTTTACTAGAATATTATGCAAAGAGTAGAGTAGTAAATGTTGAAATGGCCGAGTAATGAACAGAAGAGAAAGACCCCAATGAGATTCTCTCATTGTTACTTACGTCCTATTCTAAATTTTCTCTAGATATGTATACGTGATGTGAGCATGTGCTCGAGATTATTCGAGAATCGCTTAACTAGCACAATCAGACATGGATTAGATTTTATTAATACGACTATTGGCGATATTAATACAACAGGCCTCTTTGAATGAATGTGAAGTTATTGATTTCATTAATTCAATTGATTTTATTGTTTTTGTTATGACTTCGCTGATATCGTTGTTTTCTTTAATTTCAAGTTAAACATTTTGACAATAAAATCAATTTATATACTCTAGACAATTTTTCCGAATCAAATATATCTACATTTCTCGGTTTCATGCAATTATTCGCCAAGACAAGGTAGCGGTTTTTAGTTTGGTGTTCGCCATCTTGGTTTTCAGCATTGAAACAAACATCAATTGTTGAACTGTTAACAACTGCTCAGAGCCAGCCATTTTGATATTGCCCCAACGACTCTCAACTAATTGAACTTAATTCAGTTGTCTTCACACGAATTCTTCTTTTAACCGCAGCACCGTGTATAGAAAAAAACAAGGTTCGGTTTTCTAAAGCCGAACCGAAACAGCTTCTAAGAATACATCAACACAAGTAGAAACTCGTGCACACATGAAATCGGTGCTGAGTGACTCGGTTTGGTTTTAGAAACTGAGACTTGGTTGAGGTTTAGACTTCGTTTACCGTGTGAACGAAATCAAAACCGAATACGATGTGCATCACTCGTTTACACGTGTTGAGATTTTGACAACCGTACCGGTGAATGTACGTACCGGTTGGTTTTCTTACTCACCTCTGACGAAATTGTGATTTTTTTGCTTCAAATGACTGTGTCTGGCGATTGGCTCAAGTTATCTTGATGTATTAGATGTTTTTCTGTGTAAAACTATCTGAAAAACACAATGGTATAATTAATTTCAAAATAAAAATACACGAATTGTGAGAAAAATGCAGTTTATGTTTTAAACTGGAAATATGGCATATTTGACAACACTGTAACCAAAAATTACTATTTTTCCTAGAATCCTTGGCTCATTTCCTTCAAAATGCATCTCACCGGTTGTTTATAGACCAAATTAAGCTAAAAATATGAATAAAAGTTACAGGGGCGGCGAAACACTTTACGCCCGAGTGGGTAAAAAGCATAGGGTGAGGGGTCCATTAGTAAGGTTTTTTCCCTTTTCGCAATACACACGCTTACATTACATTCACATTAAATAACGTTCGTTTATGCAAATGGAAATGTGGTACATCGATGTTTTCAAATATGTGTAGTACGAGATACATGCGTTGCACATCTAAATTTTTTTAAATGGTTCAAAATTTCGAGTGGGTAATTACCCACTCGGTTATTTTCGAGTGGGTAGTACTACCCATACTACCCACGCTTTCCGCCGGCCCTGAAAAGTTAATAATTGATGCATTATTTGGATGGAAAATTTTCCATGCACGATTATGTCACGCCATACAAATTTTGTCATTAATACACATCTATGACACGTGTGAGTGCGACTTTCGTTTACATTTTTAATAAAAACTCCAATACAGTCAACCGATCTTCGTAATGCCTATTTGAGATATTATTACAGAATGGATAGAAGCATCAATTATATTTCCTGAATCGTCTCTACCATTTATAAATTTCAAGATATGTAATCTCAAACTTAAAATAGCGTTTTTCTCGAAATGTGATAAATGGCGCTTGTCATAAGATAGCACAACAGCGAAGCAATATCAACAATTTCAAATGAAGTGGGCGAGAGTCTAAAATTGTCCAAATTATGTGAAATTTGCATCTGAGTTTACTTTGACATTTATCACAATATGACAGTTGTACAGATTGCCGCCATCCCAGACCCGTCCGACACCCAATTGCCGTTGTCGGCAGTGATGTTGTACGGGTCGGATAGGAGGGCGACATCTGTCCTCGACTCCGAGACCGACTGCCACAACAGCTGTTGGGAAGCTGCACAATGGTTAAGATTTAGCTGTGTGACGTTCACGGCTTCCTGTTAGGCCTCACCGAAGGGACACTAAGGTCCACCCATAGCATGGTTACGGGCTTGCTTTTTAGCGGTGCAGATAAGGCATTTATGCGCCTTAGTACGTAAAGTCTCCACGCCCGCGCATCCGAACTGTACACTCAATATCACAATCAAAAGCACCACCCGCTGCAATTGACCTTAAGGGGACCTCATATAAAGGTTATTTTTTAACATGAAAATAGTGGCGGATTTATGAACAATCTCGCGTAGCAGCTCGCCGCGGACAACTCAAATTCCGTGCAAGATTCAGCCAGTAACTTCTACCTGAAACAAAAAAGTTATTTTGAAGCTTTATCTGTACATGATTGATTATTATGGTGATTGAAAGTTGAAATTTGAAATATTTTATCCATTTTTTCCTTCCTTTTATAGAAAAAAATGCAATCACTCTGAAAATCGTCCAACGTGTGTTATACACTATTCGACTCAGTTCGTCGAGATCGGCAAATGTCTGTATGTGTGTGCGTATGTGTTTTATAATGGCATTAGTTTTTTTTCGGAGATGGCTGGACCGATTTGCACAAACTTAGTTTAAAATTAAAGGTACAACCCATCGGCTGCAACTTACTGTTTTTCGATTGGATCGGAGTCAAGAAACGTTGTTACTGGCGCCGATTCGTTGAATATATTTAATAAGTTTCTTGAGGGTAACATTGTCCGTCATGACTGGAGGCAAGTGAAGGTCATCGCCATCCAAAAACCAGGAAAACCAACCTCCGACCACAACTCGTATCGATCGATTGCTATACTGTCCTGTATCAGTAAGCTATTCGAGAAAATGAGCCTGTCTCGTCTCGACAATTGGGTCGAAGCAAATGGTTTACTGTCAGATACACAATTTGGCTTCCGTGGAGGCAAAGGGATGAACGATTGTTTTGCTTTGCTCTCAACAGAAATCAAATGGCCTATAGTAGCAATGATCAGATGGAATCAGTTTTCTTGGATATTACGCTTTTGATTCAGTTTCTATCAATATTCTTTCTGAGAAGCTACACCAGCATGGTCTTTCGCCGACTTTAAACAACTTTTTGCTAAACCTATTGTCTGAAAAACATACATTTTTCGCATGGTGTTTTATCGACATCACGAATAACCTAGTTGGGCCTTCCCCAGAGCTCATGCCTAAGCCCCCTCCTGTACAATTTTTATGTGAATGGCATTGACGAATGTCTTGCCAATTCCTGCACGTTAAGGCAGCTTGCAGATGACGGTGTGGTCTCTATTAAAGGTCCCATAGCTATCGATTTGCAAGGATCATAGCAAAACACCTTCTACAATTTGTCTGCTTGGGCCTACCAGCTGGGTATTGAATTCTCCACGAAGAAAACTGAGCTAGTCGTATTTTCAAGGAAGCGTGAAACAGCGCAACTGCAGCTTCAATTAATGGGTCAGTATTGATGATTGCGTATTGCTTTGGGTTGCATACAATCGACCCATACGATGAGTCTAGAAATGCTGACGGGCGTCCTTCCGCTGAAAAATGCATGTTGAAAAACATTCTTTTTTTGCTATGCCCTACTGTTCATCGAATTGAAAAGATATAGGGTTTTCACACCAATTTGAGAGAAATCCACATGAGGCTTTCCTTAAATTGGCTTTTGCCCATCTTAATACTTAATAATGAATATTTCATTAAGACCAACAAAATAAATAAAAATTAAATAAATAAATAAATTTACGCTCGCTTGAAATATAGAACGTTCTGTTTCTAAGTTACTAATAACTGAATTTCGGATAAAATTGATTACATAGGGGAACATGGGGAGACTTGAACAAGCCCAAAATTATATTTTTGGCAATGGCGTCTTCTATTCCATTCTTTTTTTTTTTTCAAAAATATTTTTATACTTGTTTCGATCCCTTAAGGTAATTTTAAAAGTTTGGAATTAAAAATCCTTACCTTACAGAAAATATTACGTGATTAATAAATTTGCATTAAATGATGTAATTTTTTATCAAACCTTGTATGGACATATTTACTCGACTACTATTTACTATTAATGTACTAATCTACCATCTTAATCCTTGTGAAACAGTGAAATAATTTTACATAAATTGGAATATTTATTACTAGAATTTGCATGACATTGAACGCATTATCTAAGACTTGGCCAAGATTTTATGGGGAGACTTGACCAAGTGGCAATTAGCTGAAGAAAGATACAAAATTTCTGATATTTATTATGCTTTGGTATCTACTGTTAATGTTAATCACGTCATATAAAAATTCCACCTCAAACATAAGTCTTTATATTTTAGTATTAGTAAACAAAGTTAGCAATAGTATGACTGATTTCGTGACTTGTGAACATGCAATGCAAGCAGTACAGTTAATCCTTAAAAAGAAATGCATTAAAAAAATCGAAATTTATCAAATGCAACCCATTTATGTTTTTTACTACTACCTAAGGATCTTGATAATATGGAAAAGAATAATTACAGTATGTTTTATATCATTATTTCTTGTTATGATTTTTCAAAATTCACTTGGTCTCCCCACGAGACTTTACCCAAAAAAAAAAAACGATCACAGAAAAACTTTTTGTAACTTTTGTAAACTTTGGGTTTTCAAAAATTAAATTAAAAATTCTGCAAAAAATCATGAAGACGCACAATAACTTAGCACATTATATCTCAATGACTTTTGAGGGATTGAAGGCTTTTTTAGAAATTTATGCAGTTTTAGCTGAAAACCTGGTCAAGTCTCCCCATGTTCCCCTACAGTCTTCGGATAATTCCAGATCATGGCATTCTTCATAAGCATTAGGAACGTTGAAAGGTCAGATGAAAGGTTCCAAAATCGAGGATTAGCCTGTTCAATCAGTGGAAGTAATTCGGGATAAAATATTTTATTGCGCAATTGAACTTTCTGGAGGACAAGCCGTTCGTTTTTTTATGTTTCATATTTATCCTTTCTGCCCATATCAAACAAATCAAAAATGTTAGTCTGAATTAATCTTGAAATAATCAGTAATCGGTTTGAAACCATTTCAATTCTATTACTTCGTTTTTCACGTATCTTACTACATTCCGCACACATTTTTCGTATCGAAAAACAAAGTCCACACACATCCGATCACGATTGCAACCAATTTACGCCCAAGCATTCTACGTGACATCAACACCCACGAGGGCTAGGAATGCGTCCATCGTCTGTTCAATTTATCTGTCCCTTTAGATTGATTGCAACGAAATCGATAGAACGATGGCGCCTTCGTATGCATTTTGTGTGCTCTCGGCGAATGGAAATGCACTTTGAATACAAATTGCTTTACCTCATAGGCCTATATGAACAAGCGCCCGTCGTACTCTCGACCAAACCAACCGATCCATTCCAGGTATTCGCGCATTGAACCGTACCGATCGATGCCGTGCAGAAACTATCCCATGATTCGTATGATGCCAACTTGCTTACGCTTAAGCACTAGCGGCAAAATTAAATTAGAATCTTATAGCTACCTGCAGTTTTCGGCAGAATCGTATCAACTTAAGGTGCTCCAGCATCGAATTATTTATCCATATACATACACCATCGCATATGTATAGATGGAATCAAGGAACGGGGGCAAAGACGCAAAGTTGAGCAAAGAAATATTTCAATAATTGATTGGTTATGCATAATAAGATATCCCTCAAAGGCTATAACATTCGATTTGTTATTTTCAGATGAGATTTGCGAATAAAATAAATATATTATACTTCTTTTATAAATTGCGCTTGAGCGAAAATGTAATTCCCTCCCTCGGGTCGAACGGGTCCACGGCGCACACAATAAGAGAAGCGCGGGCAATAAGCAGACCGAGAATAACGACTCAAAGGGTTAACATATGTACACACATAAAATCATGTTTACAGGTTGATTTACCGATTATTATTATTTAAAGTTGCTTCTTAAAGTAATTCTACGGTATCGATTTTTCTTCGGTGGGCACCAGTCATGAGCAAATGGAATGCTACGTGTGATTCGATACGCGGCGTAGGTTTGATGATATTTACTGGTCATCTAGGGGTGAGCCATGCGGATTTCGAACGAATGCGACAATGGCATAAGGGTGATGGAGTTTTCATTCTACTATTGCGTACATATTTTACCGTGGATATTGCCACTTTTGGGGCAGAAGGCACTGGGGCAGCCATAGCTACAAATCGCTTGCAAGATCAGATATGTGTGTAGCTTATGAAAATAATAAAAGTGTCCAGCAAACAAACAATGTACGTGTATTGCTGTTAGAAGTGAATCATATCGAGTGACCCTTCGATCCGGAATGAACCATACATCCCAACGGCGGAACAATGTGTTGAGGCAAAGTGCAATTCAAAAAGCATAAAAAATGCATCATCAGAAGAAATGTGCTTCCATCTCGCAGGAGCAAATCTCCGCAAGGCACCGCTGAAAATAAACGTTGCCACTTCTTGAAGTCTACAGGATGCTGGCAGACATACCTACTGACAAACGGCCGCCCGAGAAGCAGTGCGACCGATTGTGGGTAGTCACATAAAAAGTATAAGATACTGTTTAACTGCAGCTAGCGGTTTACGATTGCAGCATCCCAGCAGCGGCACACGAGTTCCGCAGCTCCACACAATGCAAATATGGTAGAATTTATGATTGTTATTTATTAATAAACATAATTTACGGCTTTCTTTCCTCACCTGGAGCTCCCGGGAATGCGAGCAACAGAGTTGTTGATGTACGAAAGAAGAGCGATCTCTGATCACAACCGGGTGGTGCTAGAATCGTATGGTTGCTGCAGTGCCAAAGATAATCTTTCGAGAAATATAAGTTAAATTTTTCTCCGTTTGATATGGGGTAATAAGCCTGTTTTAATGGTACTGAATGCGGTTACAGTTGTGACAATGATAATGAATATGGACTACTCTAACTCACTTCGTGACAATGAGCTACGCTAACTTTCTCCGTTATGTCAGTATGCGGAAATTCGAATTTAAATACTCAACTTCCCAACAAATTTTATCGTAACGATTGGCATCAATTGGTCACACACCTCCAGACAGGTTGCCACCAACGCATTGCGGGAAGATTCTGAAAATTCAGTTTCACTACAGTCGCGCGGTGAGGCTTCTGAATCCGAATGGAACCGCGAAAGCGCGAAACCCTTGCAGAATCAACGATTTATGATTCATTGAAAAAAGGTTTGCTGGTTGCGGCGGCGATCAAGTTTCCGATTTTCATGGTCGATAAATTTGACGAGGCTGACGGCGTTCGATGGGATTAGGAAGCGAACCACTTGAAGGGATTTACGCATACACTTACCGTTCAGAAGGGTGCCGCGAGAGGAGCGAGTATCTTTTGGAATCAATTTTCGAATCGATTTGGCATAGAGCGCGGATTATTTTCATGGTAGCAATGCCGGAGAATATAAAATATTGTCTCCATTGACATTGATAAATCATACAAATGCAACTAAACGTACAAATATATAAATGAGCCAGTGATAAAGCACAAACGTTGATAGTTCATCATATCATAGGTACTTTGAAGTTACCGCTATGATCTGTGCAATATAGAAGAAAACCCTATCTGGCAACTTTGTAGCAAGCTTCATTTCGTCTTCCTGTTAAGAGTGGAAACGATCTCAATATTTCTTAGGTTCCTGGATTTTTTTACGTTAAGATTATGAGATTATGGTCCACGATATAATTTTTTTTGTGAAGTTTTTAGATGGACCTTTGTGCTTCGAATTCATCTCATCAGTAACTAGCATAAACTTGGAACCAATTAGACAGTAGATCCAAACATTTTATTATCAACCTATGCACTCTAAAGTAACATGCAGAAGATGGAGTGTTTTTGTTACAGGATGCGAAGCTATAAATTTACCAAGTCCATTGTAAGATAAGCTTGGATAGTTGATCAATTTGGACTTCGAGGTTTTGGCATCGATTTTCATATGGGGAAAACCGTTTTTTCAAGAAAGCGTGATCCAACTCAGTTTTAGCTGTAAATCAAATACCTCATGATTTTTTCTAATTTCTTTGACATGGCTATTATCGGTATCTTTACGGAGCCGTGGACCTTTGGTATGTTTACAGTATGTAAAATTTGCAAATAAAACAAATATTACTGATTGTCCGTTGGATCTCGTACACCCAGCTCTCTATTTCGCTTCTTTTGCGGCGGGAAAATGTTCTTCTTTTCGCCTACTGCGTCATGGGAGTCATTCAATTCTCTCGTGTCTTTGATATCAAGGTCATGATCGTTAAAGTTGTCTTGGAACCCGTCATCAGATGTTCTTCCCTGCTTATACTTATACGTACGAGTGACCAGTGTCAGCCCATGGTCATTGTCGTTAACTTCCTCGCCGATGATCATTTCAGTTGATTTTGGGGTGCTGGATGCTTCTTTTGCTGTTGTCATTGAACACTGGACAGCGGCCACAAATTTGACAATCAGTACCAAGACCTGAGTATTCAGGTATTGGTATTGAAAACTTTGTTTTGGACTGGTTTTCCATTGATGAGTTGACAATCTCTACTACATCCTCCGCACATGATTACAATACTCGCACGTAGTAGTTCCGTGAGTTTTGAGTTTTATAGTCAAGTAGGAGGGAATCAGTTGTTTCCGAACCTTCGAACGGAGCAGACCAATTTACTTCACAGTGGTGTTCGGTGTGTTAATTTCAGTGAGTGAAGGTCACCCTTTGTTCGTTGTTGTTGTTGTTGATTGCAGCCGTTCTGCTGGTACCGGTAGCAAATCCAGTACATTGTTCGCGCTCGAACGTTACTACAGATAAGCTTTGTTCGCTTTTTTGTGTGCTTTTTTTTCTTTTTCTCTTCCTCCTCTGTACTGTAATCTAATAAAAAATACATTTATGCATTCCCGTTTATACAACACTCTGCCCTCGTACTTCAATGGCCGAGGGTGAAATACCATCTGATGTTATCATGCAAGTCCCTTATCCCCCTAACACTCGCATTACTCCCCGTATAAGGTTCCTCTGGGACTCACATGGCTAGTGTATTTTAGGACCAGAGAGCAACCAGTTAATATATTAAAACATTCCCGGGATCTGATTACTCTTTACCTGGCGGTGACTCAGATCACACGTGTTCGGGCAAACAAGATACGAGTTATAATGAATGATCTGGGCCAGGCAAACGAGATTACTTGCTGTGAGCGTTTTACGCGGGAATTTAAAGCGTACGTGCCGGCTATGGCCGTAGAAATCGATGGGGTTGTGTCCGAACCGGCCATGAAATGCGAGGAACTGTTGGAGCACGGGGTTGACTACTTTAAGGACCCCTCACATCAACTGGTTAATAGAGTGGGACATGGTTATATGAAAAAAATAAATAAAATTTTGCTCCGAGTAACTTTTTGGGTCTCATTTACCTCCCAAAACAACTCTGCAAATTTTTAGCTCGATCGGTGAAATTTTTGCGCCCACGGTTTAAAATTTTAAATGGGATTTCGTATGGGGAAATTGTGTTTTGCAAAATAATTCTTCCAAGTGCCTCCTAAAAATAAATAGATGTCCGTTATCTTCTAAAAATAAATAGATGTCTGATTTTTATAGGAAATTTATCAAGGAAACAAAGTCTAGAATTCTTAAAACTGTTTCAATCGAACGACTGATCAAACGGCGCTAATCTATTCCGACAATAAGTTAGTGTCGGTTTCTGATGACGCGAAGCCGAAACGCAACTAAGTATGAAATCAGGATTTGTGCCATCCTGTACAAAGACTGGTTTATACTAACAAATTTTCACCCTAATTAAATTTTTTTGGTTTTTACCAAATTTTCCTCGTTAGGGTGAAATATAGCGTAGTGCTTTCGCATAGGCCTGCTAAGCCAAGACAAGTTTCGGCTTCACTGTGGCTCATCGGCATAAACAGAACTTCTGCTCGAACGGGACATCATGTTTGATCAGTCGTTCGATTGAAACACAAAATGTGTTTTGGTTTTAAGAGATTTGCGTCAAGCCGGCGCTAATCTATTCCGACAATAAGTTAGTGTCGGTTTCTGATGAGGCGAAGCCGAAACGCAACCAAGTATGAAATAAGGATTTGTGCCCTCCTGTACAAAGACTGGTTTTTACCAACAAATTTTCACCCTAGTGAGAAATTTTGGTTTTTACCAAATTTTCCTGCTTAGGGTGAAATATAGCGTAAAGTCTAGAAGACCGCGAAAAGATCCGATGTTTGTGGAAAAAGTTATTAAGCAAAACCTATTGATGCCCTGAAGATTGATGAAAATTTCACTTTTCATAGCATCGTTGCTTCTGACGGTCGAACTATATACAAAATACAACTGTCTCTTATTATGTACTTATTATGACTCAATTTATCCCTCAAAACTCTTTCAAAGTTGCCAAACAGTATAGATAAATGATTTAGACGCATTTATAGAAGATCAAAACAAAATTGCGTATAATTGGACAATCAACAGCAGTGGTGCTAGAAAAAATGAATAAATATTTTATCAATCGTCAGAGCATCAATCAATTTCTGCTTAATAACTTTTTTCTCAAGCGTCAGATCGTTTCGTGGTATTCGAGACTTTGTTTCTTTGTGAAATTAAAATCCACAGAACGATTTATTTTTAGGAAGTGATGGGTGACTCCTGGAGGAACTATTTTGTGAGTTAATTTTTCCATACAAAATTCCATGTAAACTTTAAACAGTGGGCGCAAAAATATAGTTTCACGGATCGAGCTAAGAATTTGCAGTTATTCTAGGATCCAAGTGGTATCTAAAAAGTTGCTCGGAGCTGGAATCTAATTTTTGTCCCACCATACTGGTTAAGCCTAAAGATAGTTTATGTTATCACTCTGAAAATCGACTGTTTAACAGAGGCTCGTAGGGCCGAAACTCTTGTATCATTCGGCTCATTTCGGCTCAAAATTTATTAACATGGGCATTAAATTACTAATATTTGCAGACTCATTGGCCATTGGTCTTGATGTCCCGGAGAACTTGCCATAGGTCAGAGTTGATTTCACGCCTTCCTCAGAAATTTTTTGACTGATTTCAACCATCTCATAAATTTTAAATGATTGATGCAATGGTTCAATTGGCTGCGTGGTCACTTAAACGGTTAAATCCCACGAGGGCCGGCGGAATACTTTTTTCCCGATTTCTACCCGTACTGACAAAAGTTCAGACATGGCGTGTGTAAGCGAAAATGAAAATTCCTTGATAATAGCTGATGGCCATTTGGAAACACCCCTTGTTAATGGCCTTTGTGACCAACAGCTCAGCGAAAATGTATTTGTTGATTACTGATACTACATGGAGCATTTCTACAGCTAAGTACAAATTACTCTATTCTTTTAAATTTCGTTGCATTAATTTTCCATTCTCTGCGATAGAACTGCGATTTGGTGGATATTGAGGCCCGCATGACGGCGTTGACTAATGGGAAGCTATCTCCGACGACCGACATCCTTTCAGGATTAATGGAGGACAACCGAAGGCAAAAATGATGCCGATGCCTCCTTTCAATACAAACCATATCCATCTAATACAGCCGGCACTGGATGATCTACTTCCGGGTCAAAGACAAGCCATTTAACATGATCGATATATAAGGAGTATTTTGTCTACGTATCCTCCCGGGAAGTAGAGATTCATGATGTAGTCTCCGAGAGGGGCTTACTTGGGAAATACGGGGTTGGCTCCTTTCAGAATCATTCGCTTCAGGCAGTGGAAATTCCAAGCAATTGCGTTCAGCAATTCGAGGAGTATAAGAAAACGACTTACTTTCCATCAGCCTCACTTCGAGCCTTTCGTCGGATCTGTTCTTCAAAAGTTTGTTCTTTTGAACGGGACTCGTCTACCTTTTCGCCTTTTTGGGCTGCATAACATGAGCTGCCGTAGTTGTAAATAATGGGGCTCTAGCGTTACCTATTATAGAAGCATAGCGCTGTGGAGAATGCGGAGAGAATCATGAATAGTTTTCCTTCTGTGGAGAGACTCCGTATGAATTGTCGACATATCCCGCATATAAATCATACATTGAAAAACTGAAGCATTCTTTTGAGGAGCGCTCCGAAAACAAATGCTAAAGAGGGCTACGCCACCGGCCACGACTAATTTCTACGCTCCCTTGATCACTAAAGAGCGAGATTCTGACAATCTTATTGAAGGAGCATCTTCTACTACGCCTACAAATTTTCGAAAGAGGAGAATCATTTTCTCTCCTAAGTTTCCTCAAAAAGTGCTATTATTTCAATCGGATTAGCTTTTACTCAGTACCAGGCATTGAAGTTGTCGGCTGTCAAGTTCGATTCAAAGGCAAATACTTATTGACTTCAGTTTTCATATATATCGCACCTCAGTTAGTTCTAGAAGACTTCAACTCCCACGGTATGGTATGGGGTAGACTCCACGATGATAACCAATCTGTCTAACTGCACGATACTCGCGACTATCGTGAATACGTTGAAAATGCTACAAATGCCTACTCCTGCAGCACAGCCAAGCTCATCAGCTTTATCATTGCACTCGACCTCGCTACAATTAGTGTGCCCATTTATTGAATGAGCTATGCGTCGCACAGATGCGCCAAATCCTGACCAAAATAGCAAAAAATGATTTTTTGCAGTTTTACCAACTTTTGCCCACAAAAATGTTTTTCAAACCCTACTCTGTCGAACGGTTTTAGAAAAATACCTTTTTCGGTTGATAATTTTTAAATGTAAGTATTTCAAAATGGTGAATTTTTAACGGAAATTTTAACTTTGAATTACATTATTCCACAATTTTTCATATTGCCCAAAAACTAAGTATACAAAGTCAATATCTGGTACAAAATCGTGATCTTCATATCAAACACCAACAACTTTGACCAAAAGAGACCTATTTTTATTATGTTGTTTTCCCTTTTTGCGTTGGGTTCAAAAAGTGTCAATTTTTTAATATTATTAAAAATTCGGTAGTGGAAAAATTACCTTGTCGTGCACTGTCGGGCAGTTCCGTCAAAAGGACACGGTTATTTGGGCTCTCTTCTCCCCGTTCCACAAAAAAACATTCCCAATTAATCCCATTACCGTTTTTACAGCAGTTTGAAAATGGTATGTTTATGCTAAATATCGGCAAAATAAGCGAGTCTATACAAAACATCTCAAGTAACAAGAATAATTTGATTAGATGATGTTTGAAGGTATACAATTATTTATTTATTGTCTCCGTGATGTGTGATGTGGATTGTTGGATTGATTGACTCTATTGTGATGTGGATACTTTTTTTAATCAAGATGATTGAAAATAAAGGTCGTTTGTCCATTAACCTATTCAATCAACTATGACAATCATATTTATAATTGCATGCATGTTCCCCTTATTGAATAATGTGAAATATAATTAATAACTAATCTTACTATATAAATAGTTCCGCACACAAGTTGCCTTCTAAATGTAGGTGAATCGTCATTCGTTCAGGTTGTGTCTATTGTGAATTTGAATACTACATATCAATACTCTTTTTTGGAGCATAGCCTACTAATTAGAAAGTTTATTCAGATTTTTATGTAGGTCACTCACAAAGATCTGACTAATGGTATTAGGAAATTTTGTTTACAATTTGAATCTTTTTTTAAACAAAATTGTTCATTATAAGTAAATATGCTATTTTTGGGCCATCCACAACGAGGTTATTTTCTAGATAGCATCAAAAGGCTCATATAAAGATATCGTTTTCAAATTCTGGGCCAATTTCTTGCTATGTTTATCTAAGATAAGTTTGGCAATTTAAAAAATGAACTAGCGCAAGAACTTAAGATTGCACATCGTTAGATTTGAGGAAATCAAAATTAAAGTGATTTTTTTTTTAAATTTTGGCTCTGCATTACACTGCTAGGAGGATTAATACGATAATTATTTATTCGTATATTGTCCAAAACTATAAGATATCACTTTTTACTACACTTTGACATATAATAAGGCTTAAAAACGTGCAAAATAATTTTGGCCAGGAATTTGATCTAGTTACGCCACTGTGCGTCAACTATATCCGAAACAATCGAAAGTTTTGACTGGCTTGATCCTCTACACTGCGATTAAAGGTCAGACGAAACGAGTACCCGGCGCGAACAACCTTGGACGGAACTCTCACTCTGTGGTGGGCAAAGAGTACTCAGAATTGTATGCGAAAAGGTTCTATAAGGACTTTTTGGACGTCGGATAGCCCGAATTTTTTTCCAATAGAAAAAACACAAATGAAACAAATTATGACAGCTGAAAAAAGCAGTTATTGGCACCGGTTCGTCGACGGATTAAGGATAGAAACAATATTTCGACTGGTCGCTACATTGTGTATTCGATTAAACCTTTGACCGGGATACATGGAACCAAGAATATTTTTTCGGTGACAACAGCTTTCCATATAGATCCACATTCAAACGATAGACGTTTCGCGATGAAATGATAATACTGTATATAAAAATAATCATTGTTCTTTAAACACACAAATTTATCTGACAGCAAAGATGCTCGTGCTAAGCACTATCACCGTAACGTTCGTCAGATGATGAGAGCTATGCATAGCTTCTATGCAAATTATTTTGGCAGTAGTGGTGAGGGTGATCACAAAAGAGGCTGTGCCGCAAACATTTACCCCACAAAACGTATGGTTTTATATTTTCCTAACAATGACCATGCCCACATTGATACAGTTCCAAGAAGGCTTTCCATTCGATGGAGTATGGAAAGCACTCCTTGTTTTTCCTGGGAAAATATGGGAGTTCCTGAGTGCTTTAGCTGAAAAATATTACCAAATTATCAGGAACATTTATTAGTTTGAATTCTTTCACACTGCTCTATTCCGGGTAATGAGAAAGGGAACACTTAGATTAGAATGGTGATGCGAAGGCGAACGCTTAGACATTAGAAGGTGATATTTATGAAAGATCGAGTAGCTTCATCGAGTTTTTCAGTATTTCTTGTCAGAGGACACTCCAAAATTGGCAAATTTCGTGGGACAATGGAAGTTAAGGAATCCCAAAGATATCAACAAACCTTGGTTAAAGAGGATGGATGAAGGTCGTGACTTCCTACGGGCCATGTCCAATCTCTATACGTTGAATGCGCATCTCTGGAGTATTGGGGTCTTGGAAAGCGGTCTCTGCACTTGTGGTGACGGTTATCGCGACATTAAACATGTTATCTAGTCGCGCGCCTTGTGTTCTTGCGCCAAATCGCCGTTAAATGAATCGGTTCGGCTTCGTTCCAGTCCGAAATGTGCTGGTTATCCTCGATCTCTCCTGTCATATAATTATTTTTAAACACGATAGATATCCAAATTTACTTATCTCTTCTCTTTTGTTTGACATGCTAACAGCTACCTGTAAATCTGATCCCAAGAGTTCCCAGCGTATTCAAGAAGGCCGACGAACCGGTTCATGGTGTACTGACAGTGATTTCCTGTTTGCCAAAATGCTGCAAGTTTAATTTCCTTTCTTTCCTGTCATTGTTGTCCGCCCTCTCCTCGTATCTCCTTATACGGTCTTTTCTACTGATTTTCACATTTCAGACGCATGCATTTTGTGTGCGAGGCGCATACGTGATTAATCTCAGGTTTTGGTTTGTTCTAAACTTTCGAGTGGGTAATTCTCTCCTCGGCAATTTTCGAGTGTGTAGTACTACCCATACTACCTACGTATTCCACCGGCCCTGATTTCCATAAAATGTGATTATTGTAACCACGACAAATAAATTAATTTCGACCAAAGCTCTGGCATTATTGCCCACACCGACTGTTAAATGAACTTTGTGTTGTTAGTTGTTATGGTTATGGAGGTTTACACGATATCCTGAATAATAAAACGAATCCATTTAACATCATGTAGTTCCGTCATACTGTGCAGTATGTACAATAGACTATATCCAAATTATCCAAATAACTTTAAATTTTAGGTTTTGTGGATCTACAAATTCAACTAAGGGTTATTCAATATCTTAACTACTTTAAAAACTATTGAGTGTGCACTGTAAAGTAATCAGATTGTTCAGAACATAGAAATTCCTTTTATTTTTATGTTTATCGAACAGAGTTTCGAACTATCATGACAGTTTAGCTGTGCTAACTTAATGTGTCATGAGAAGACTACAACCCACAAACTAATGATTGCTTAAGCTCCAATTAAATTTCAATACTCGCAAGCTGTAATTAGCTAAGTAGTTTCCTAAACCAAGTAGAGATATATTTGTTTTCATAATGGGTAACATTCACCTCGGTCTCTAAACGGAAGACTTCTTACATTGATTTGCACACTATAAAAAAAGAAAACTTCATTAAACTCTAAGCAACATTCCCATATGAGCAACAACTACGTTTCACGTAACATTTAAACTGACTCTGTTTCAGAATGGAACTTGCTTCAAGATGTATCTAATTTCAATATTTGATTCATTTTATTGCGTACTCGTCATCACCCTCTGACACCGTGTACGATGCTGTGGATAAAGATATACCTGTCTAGACCTATAGGTCATAATGACCTCCTAGGGGAGCCTAGTGTTTTCAATAAACCTGTCGTCCGAAAGAATTCTATCCACCACTAAACGGTGACCGCTATCGAGATGATGACCAAACCGTCGCCGATAAGATTTCCCACCCAGCGGGAACGAACCGTATTGGATGGTATAAATTAGTGCGATAAATGACCAGTCGCAAGAGAATATCTTTATTACCGGATGATCGATGTGAGCGCGTTCGATTGGAACATTGAAGCGATTTGTTTTGGTGCCTGCCGTTTTTATGGTTAATTCTAAAACAAAAGGTATCCTGTTCCAAATCACTTTCGAAAGTAGTATTGTTATATCTGTGCGTTGAAACCTCAGTGAACGTCATTGCCCTGCTAGCTGATCGATCCCAGCTTATTTTGTTCGAGTCAGCCCTCGACGGTTAAACAAAAAACTTTGAAACAGCCATCAATTTTATTGACACCTCTATAAAACAGAGTACATATATTGATGACCACGACGGCGACTACGCAGACGGCAGCTAGTGATGGCTGTGTTGACGCCATTGCAAACTGTCTAAATAGTTTCCTAAATATGTTGAAACAGGCGTTTTGATTTCTTACCCAATAAAAGCTGCCATCGATAAAAAAAACCTCCGAAATAAATCGAGACACCACCTTTTAATAGATTGTTAATAGAATTTATTGATATAGCTTATGAAACGCCATAAAGCAATAAATCTGACTCTGATCTTTGGTCTGTCAGCAGCAGATAGGAATCACTCTTCGGGTTGAAGCCTACATGAGCGGGAAGGCTCACGGACCGACTGGGATAAAACAAACATATAAATCCAGATTATGACTAACCGCGTGAGCAAAGTAGAATTTTTGTGCGGTCGTTGTCAGAGAACACTTTTATACCGCCGGGAACTACCCTTCGGCAGCTAGCTTATGGCAGGCGAACTGGAATTTAGGGTTCAATAAAGCGAACTAGAAGGCTGCCTCCGGACAGGTTGATCTCAACAACCCCCGTGGATGCCATTGTAATAATTCCAATAAAAATCAACACAACTTTACGATGGATCCGGAGCAAGCCTGCAGTCATCGTAAAAATCGTCGTAACTGCCAATCCCTCCATCCGTCAGTTGTGTTCTCCCGGCGATGGATGGAGCACCGTGAGAATTTTCTGACGTCTAAACGACAGGGTCCAAGATACAACACAGCGTTCTGCCAGAATGAACGGCAAAGATCGAGATAACGCATCCCGGTTGGATTTGTTCCGATTTAATGCGGAATAAAGAGGGTTGCCACTTTTACAAGCATACCGGACAGAATCGAATTGTGTCATTTATGGAGGACGATTTGCCCGCAGGCACTTGTCGCAATTACCATTGATTTCATCGTTGGGAGAGAAGCGTATGGTTTATCAGCTCACACAAACAGACACGTGACTATACTGAGAATTTCATGAATTCTTCAATTCATTTTGAACAATGATTAGTAAATTCAGTGGGAGCTAATTATACGGTTTGTTTTGCTTTTTTGTGGATTTAATAGAGGGCTCGGGCAAGCAAAATACCATTCGCAGAATACAGTTTTTATCCCTATATATCCCCTAATAAAGGTTCAAGTAGGTTTGGAACTTGCATATTAAAGTGGACAATATTTAAAATGCGTTATTAACAGACAGGTATTCTTATGCCGTGCGGTAGTGAGTAGGGATGGTCGGGTTTCAATTTTTTCGAACCCGAACCCGACCCGTACCCGAGAATGAAAATTTTGTAAAACCCGAACCCGACCCAACCCGAGAATTTTAAAATTTGAAAACCCGAACCCGACCCGAACCCGAAAATTTAAAATTTGAGAAGCCCGATCCGAATCCAACTTGCTAATACGGAGAATCAACCAAAGATCTCGAAGATTTTTAATTCTAGGCACCCGAGCTGGACCCTTGACTCATCTAAGAATAGTAGAATCACTTGAATCTGAAGTAGAACCATACGCATTGAGTTATATCTGCATATGGAAAAACAAATCACTACCGAGTAGAATCCGCATTTATATTTACTATTATTGAACGTCAAATTTGTAACGTGCTGAGAAACTTGATAAATCATTGATATCTTAACCGGAAATTAAGTTAAATCGGCGGCCAACTCATGGGGAAACAGAAAGCTTAATGGTCATAGTTTCCAACAACCTTGCCCGTCGTAATTAACCAAAATTTCTGATTTTTTATCAGAAACCATTCCTGTAAAGCAGTTTCGTATAATTTATTACATGTATTAAATTAAGCTATGGCAATTGGCAATTCGTATTCGACAGTTTACATGACGTCACCCACGTTACTGTATCGAAGGGTATCAATCATTTTCTGACGTTATTTTATGCTTCAGATTATACGGTATGTGCGCCAATAGAGATGCTTCGACATCTCCAATGGAGCTCTCGGAACGACTCCAAACTTAAAAATCCGTTAATGGCTTCAACAGAACACACAAAATTTTTGCGATCATTTCGTTAAGTTCGTTGAAATTCATGTATTTTCATGAAGGAATCCGGATCATGCAACAGCTCAGCCCGGGAACAATCTGACAGAAAGTGCTTGTATCATATATGTACCACTGATTTGATAATGGTGCTATTATCCCATCACCATATGAGTGTCATGAACAACGAAACCTGGCGGAAGTGAAGCTAGGTTTAGGTCTGATGGAACAAAGACAGTTTCTAGAAAATAAATTTGACCTAAACTAACTGCTTTTAAAAAAATAATGTGCCCTTTTTAAATTTGAGCCGCCATAATGACACCAAAGTACCACCAAATTTATGAGTCCAAATCCTTATTTTTCCGTTACAGTTTATTGCAAGAATTGCAAGAATTCTTTATCATAAACCAATTTGATTAATAAACTTCCGTGAAGGCAGGTACAACCTATTCGTTTCATTTGACCAATTTAACAGTGCTTGCTTAAAGTTTTTTTGGGGTACAAATGTACCCCACAAAACCGTTAGCGTTAGTGTTTTGTCATGTGTACATAATTCAAAAAAAATTATATATTTTTTTAAAAGCAAAATATCGATACGAGAAGCGAGAAACTTGTGTAAAATTGTATAAGTTTCAACTCTGCTGAATAATAGTATCTGTTATTTGGTATAACAAAGCACTATAGCAAAGCAACTAGAAAATGCGTTTGGATCGGTATAGTAATTTTTGCTTTTGCGGATGAAAGAGTCAAAACACATTCGTGAATATGATTTGTATATACTACATACTTCGAAATAATTATTTTTACGCGTAACCTATTTCTTGAAGCATATAAAATATCGAACACGTAATCATATTATAAACGTAATTTTATGCCTAGAAAAATGCACATAAGTGGAACATATTTTGACATGCAAATAAAAGTTTATTTAATCAAAATTTTCATTTCATGCTTTAAAATTACGAGTCTCCTTGAAATTTTCGGTTTGTGCACAAAGTTCGCATGAACTCACATGTAATTTTACATGAGGAACATAAAACTCAACGAAAAGACCCCCCAAGAAAAACAAAGTGTCATGGCTGCCATTCAGTATTCTTTTTCAAGCGGAGACAAACGTGCAAAGGTATATATACCATATATGCATATATGCAAGACGCATCATTCGAATCGTTATCTTCTGCAGCCCAGGCTCTGGAACATACTTATTTTATATACACGTACAATGCACCGGCTCTACCTATTCCTTCGACGCCTTCCTGTTTCATCTCTGTTACTGCATATTGCTGTATTTTTAACGTTTGTATTGGCCTTTTGTTTTTAAAAAAGTATCGGAATAAATATACTTTTTGACCGGTTTTTGAAAAAAAAGGTTCAAAAGGAAATTTAATAAGCTTTACAACGTCGTATAAATAGTCAAAATCGATTTGAAACAACCGGAGTTATAGCACTATGAAGAAAAAAAGAGAATTTTGACGTATTTTAAAGACTTGTTCTATACAAAATGAAATATTACCTAATTAAATAGCCAAAACACAGATATTTTAAACAGGTATCTTTACGAATGATTTTAGAATAAAACTATCCAATTTAATTATAAATTTAATAAAAATTAGACATACTAGAGCGATTTTAGTTCTGGGGTACGAGTGTACCCCACAAAACCGTTTACGTAGAGAAAAAGTCGCCGCGGCCTAAGTATCGATTTTAAAGTACTTGTCGAAATTTATATTCCATTATAGAAAGTTGAACCTATATTTTCCGATAAATTCCGATTTTATATGTGAAACACGTATTGTTGAATGATCTTTCATGAATGTTCGTTTAAAAAATTAAATAATTCAGGCAGTTTGCGAATCTGAAGCGACGGAATTTTATGCAAGAATGAAAAAATACAATATGTGAGCACCAGAAAATATGACGAATTCTAGCGATTCAGAGGTGCTAACATTTGGTACGGTTATATGTGTCATCCATTCGTATTACGAAGTATAATTCACTACTACAAAAAAGACTGCGTTTTGTGTATAGATGCAAACAGTGTCATGAAATGGATGGGTTGTTTTGTTAAAAACCCGAACCCGACCCGACCCCGATAATTTCTAATTTGAAAAACCCGAACCCGACCCGAGCCCGAAAGTCAAAAATTTCATAAACCCGGACCCGACCCGAACCCGAGAATTTCAAATTTGAAAACCCGGAACCCGACCCGAACCCGAGAAGCTTAAATTTACAGAACCCGAACCCGACCCAAAACCCGTCGGGTTCGGGTCGGGTCCGGGTTTCGGGGCCAAAAACCCGAACCCGACCATCTCTAGTAGTGAGATGTGGAAGCACCAAATAACGAAAAACATACTGAACAGTGAAGACACAACTGAGCATGGGAAAAATCGCATCGCGAACCGTTCGTTCGCACTTCATAACCAAGCTTTCTTCAGTTGTAATGCATTTTGTTAACTTGGGAAATGATGCATAGCAACCTGTTGCTGGGTCAAAGCTATAACCAGGTATCTGCTACGCCGCCATGATTTCTACGCCAATATCTAAAACGTCGCGTTAGGGTTGATCCACAATAAACAAGGTCAATTTCATTCGACACAATTTTGTGATAGTCGAGTTCGTTTAATTTGTTGGTGCACCATGGCATAAAGTTTTTGTTATTCACCGACATGTCCAAAACAACACATTTCTTCAATTAGCTGTCGAATACTTTCGCTTTTTAACAAATGTCTAAAAATTGAGTCATGCCGTACGGTATCTGACTAGTGAAAATCGAGCTTCGAGCAAAACGAGTAGAACAATTTGAACTGTCAGTGGGGCCCATAATTTGTGTGCCCGCTGAGATGTTGACTTATGTCAGTTCAATACAAATGGGATAGGGATGCCATATACGTTGCTATAACAACGAACGAAGAACCATATCAGTTGCTTCTTTATTCTATCCTTTCCCAACGCGGATGGCTTCGCTCGCGAAGCTTTTCTTGAACGGTTCGTGGTTTGCATAGAATTTTCTTGATGCAGTTTTATTTCATTTTCATATTCGCGCAATATAATAAATGATTGGAAAACCATCGACCGTTTTTGCAATAGCTGATTATCAATATTTACAACAATGCACCGCTAACAACTGAGCCGCCAAGAACTTCACTGCCCATAAAAGCATAAGAGTCCCATATGGATTTTTGTCCGAAATGAGTTATCTGCTGGATTGTATGCAGTATCACCACTGAATCACTCTGCACAAATAAGATTACCAGGTTTGTTTTGAAAATATCGAAAAAATACCAAAACATGGTTGTCCCATCTATAAGGCTCAATGAAAATGGAAATCTTGAACAGCGTTTTTCTCGGCTTGTTGTTTTTAAATATGGGACTATTATGCTTTTATGGACAGTAATCAGTAGATCAAATTCCTTGTAAAATATCACAAAACTATCCACAGCGTGCTCTGTCTATCATTAAAAAAAATGCAGTGATAATCAGGGTTGCTACTATTTTTCACAGAAAATCTGACAGTTCAAAAATTTGGCATACATTTTAGTTTCCATAGAATATGCATCAATCGATTGTTTTAAAATTTGGGACATTTCCACCCAAATTTTCAAAATGTTCTGAAACATAAAAATCTGGCAGAATGAGAGATTTGTCTTTTTGTCTGGAAGCTGCCAAAACCTCTGGCTATGTCAGATAAATTTGGCATAATGGCATCCCTGGTGATTGTAGGTTTCATTCATTTATCAACAAAGCTTAGTGAGCTTCGCGAAGCTATGTGACAACCATTCGCGAATGAGGATTTGCTCTTAAAATTTCAAGCTTCATAGTCAATTCGCAGTTTTGCCCATCTAGTGACCTACTGTGAAGTTTTTAGAATTGTCGCTTGGTGCGTTGTTCATGGTTAATTAGTGAGCAGAAAAATTTTGGCAACAGTCGCGCGAGAGAGTTTCTACATTGGCTCTTACGGGGTCTTAAAAATTTTTAATACATCATCTGAAAGTACAACTATTTTCCCAAATTTTCATAGCGATCCGATCAATAGATCGAAAGTTACAGCGCTTCGAAGCGCGCCTCGTCTGCTAAGAGCAGTGGTAACTTGAAATTTCAAACTCGATTATCTCGAAATGTCGTTTTTCAGAATATGGTTAGCTAGCGAGTATGGAAACGAATCATCAATTTCTTTGCTTTTCACAAAGTCTCCCTCCTTTGCTGGAATTCGAGAGCGAAAAAAACAGATACATTTACGCTCCCAAATATTCGTTTTAGGTGCACGTTCCTTTTTCGTCCCTTTTCCGGTTACCACAATATTTTATTATATTATAAAATTTGAAAAGTCTATCAACATAAATCTGTATTTGTGTAAACACAGTTTCGGTCAATATACCCCGTCCGCAGTAAGAGTAGATGATAGACGGACGGAAGCCACGTTGAACGAAAACCCGCATAGTTTTTATTTACTCGTTTATCAATTTAGGCTAAAGAACGACCGCTGAAGCGTTCATTCTCGCCTACAATGCAATAAAATGCCATACTATTTGCAAAATTATCTCAAAAACTCAACGTAGGGATTAGGTATTTTTTTTACATAGAATGTGTGTGCAAAGTTTGAAAGGAATCGGTTAAGTAGTTTTTGAATGGCAGGTAACACTGCAACTCATGTTTTTTCTAGAGAAGTTCTACAAAAAGCTTCGTAACCGAGTCGGGTTATATTTGCTTAAAAAAATTGCAGAATGTTATTGAAATGATAAGTTATAAAGTACAAAAGTTGTGATCAATTCGCTCCATGCAAAGCTCTAAAAAATTCACAGAAAAAGTGTTTTTTTGGCGCTGAAGCCCTCCCCCCCTTTTTTCAATGGAGAATGCAATTTACGCACTAACCCAGTACTCACTCACTCTCGCTCACACGTTCATACGTCCTGTATGAGGCTTACTTGGGTGCTCTCTCTCTGTCACACCTTGATTCACTATCTATAACACTACACATGAGGCTTACTTTTGTGCTCACCTCTATCACGCCATGCGAGGCTTACTTGTGTGCTCACCTTTTTCATACCTTGCTAGGCTTACTTTTGTGCTCGCCTCTAACATAACATGTGAGGCTGACTTGGATGCTCACCCTATCATCTGATTTACTCTCGATCATACCACTCTATTACACCCCTGTGCTCCCCCTGGCATCCCATGTGGGACATTTTTTTAGGCCCCACTTCTGACATGCCATGTGAGGTTTATTTGGGTGCTCACCGTTTTCATACCTTGTGAGGCTGACTCCCCTAACATACCGTGTGAGGCTGACTTGGATGCTCACTCTTCACTCCTCTGCCGCGCCACGAGGCATCAATAGCTAAGTACCTCCCATCTTGGCATGAGGCAGTCCACATATATGCCTATACACTCGCTCTTCTGCCTTGCTTCGGGGTGGCTCGGTTTACCCCTTACGCGGTTGCCAGTCGCTACGCCAAACCTTCCTCAGCATGAACAGACCATTCACTCCCTTTTTTGCGCTTGGTCTTTTTCCGCTCCAACTAACCAATCACTAGTTAGTCGTGACGTCGTCTGTTGCTCGGTGCGCCAGATTCCTTGTAGCCTGCAGGCAATCTGGGTGGTTGCAGTCGAGACTGCGTTCCACATCTCCACCGCTTGACACATCCGATGAATAAGGGTATCAGGGGTTGTCTCCCAGCCGCAGACGTCAAGCATTGCTCTTTGTTCGACGTCGAAACGAGGACATACAAACAGTACGTGTTCGGCAGTTTCGTCGACACCTCGGCAGACGAGGACCTCCGCGTGCCCTAACCTGTGGAGGTACTGTCGGAAGCAGCCAGGGCCTGACAGCAATTGTATCAGGTGGAAGTGAGCTTCCCCATGGGGTCTACCCACCCAGCTCGATATGTTAGATATCAGCCGGTGGGTCCACCTACCTTTCGAGGAGTTATCCCCCTCGCGCTGCCATCTGGCGTGCGAAGCCACCCTGGTACGCTCGCGGGCTCCTCTAATGCCTCTAATGCAGCTCAAAGCACTCCCCATCTTCCCGGATGACCAGCCCGACTGGCGTCATGCTCGCTATCACGCAGGATGCATCGTGTGATACCGTGCGGTAAGCAGATATCATTCTGAGGCACATCACGCGGTAGTTGCTCTCAAGTTTCTGCAGGTAACTGGTTACCCTCAGTGCTCTTGACCAGGACGGGCCGCCGTACCTGAGGATAGATACGGCAACGCCTGCCAGTAGCCTACGTCTACTAGCGCACACCTTTGACAGGCCGTCCGTGCCTTCTGAGTACGGGGTTAGCCTGTTGAGGATGATCCTCTCATGCAATTTGCCAGTCGTGTCGATCAGACAGATTGGTCTGTACGCCAATTTCGCAGCTCGAAACACTTCACGGCAGTTCTCTCTTGCATCCTCGGTGCGGACTCGGCACTCCACCAGTATAGCGGGCGTCTACCGTTTCTTGGCAGGGGTTTCCTCGACATAGTGGCATCGCACGTGCGTGATAGGACGGCTACCAGCGCATCCTCGCTTAGACTGTCGGTGTTGGCCTCGAGTTCCAGGGCCGCGGTGAAAGCTTCGATGTCGAAGTGATTGGACTTCCACCCGCGTACCTGACAGGGATCACCCGCCCTCAGATGCTGCACACCATAGTTGATCCTAAAGCGAAGTGCTAACTCATCGCTATGGTGTAGCCCTCGTCTACCCTCCATTCTATACCTAGAGCCAGGCCCGGGCTGGCAAACGTTACGTCAATCCATGCCTCCACCCCATTTCTACGGAATGTGCTAGCGAAGCCATTATTGGCTAACACAGCGTCGAGTTTCGCAAGCACCTCCAGTAGCGCTTGGCCCCTGCTATTTGTACAGCGGCTGCCCCACTCCATTGCCCAAGCATTGGAGTCTCCCGCTATGACTACCGGTTTCCGGTCCACTAGGCTTGTCAATCATCTGGTTGAACTGTTCTATGGGCCACCTTGGTGGAGCGTAGCAGCTACAATAGAACACACCATTGATCTTGGCAATCGCAACACTCTCAGCGGAGGAGTGTACTACCTATTGAACCGGGAACCGTCCCGTTGTACAGATTGCCGCCATCCCGGACCCGTCCGACACCCAATCGCCGTCATCGGCAGGGACGTTGTACGGGTCGGATAGGAGGGCGACATCTGTCCTCGACTCCGAGACCGACTGTCACAACAACTGTTGGGCTGCTGCACAATGGTTAAGGTTCAGCTGTGTGACGTTCACGGTTTCCTCTTGTTGGCCTCACCGAAGGAACACATGGTCCACCCATAGCATGGTTACGGGCTTGCTTCTTAGCGGTGCATATAAGGCATTTATGCGCCTTAGTGCAGTCCTGCTCTTTATGACCCTCCTCGCCGCAGCGACGACATAATTTGCTCCTGTCTAGTCCCTTGCATTTGTACGACTTGTGGACGGATTCTAGGCACCGATAGCACCTATCCACTGAAGGCGGCTGGGGTATGCTTACTGGGCATACTGACCAGCCGATCTTCAGCTTCCCTTTTTCGGAAACCTTTTTGGCTTCCGCAGTCAGTAGCCAGAATTGGGCTACTTGCGTACCATAGAATCCCGTCCTTAAGCGCACAGAGGCCCGCTCGATCACTGTGTCACACTGTTCTGTGACAGCCGAGACGTGAACTCATCCAGTTGCTTGCATTGGAGAGTCACCTCCGCACATAGTGATATCACCTGGGCACTACGGTTCGCAGTACCGACCCTTTTTAGCGAGAACCGGTACTACGGTACTGAACCCCTCAGTACCGGTAGTACCGGTAAAGTACCGGTACTCGAATATTTTTTTAAAAAAATCGAAAAAATCTTCAAACTGAAATTGAATGCTCAAACTGATGATCTTATTCTCAGATGATTGATTTGCGCTGGTCAAAAACATGTTTATTGTTTTTAATTGCTTCGGAATGGCAAGACTCATTTCACAGAAGATATTTTTCGTATAGAGCACCTTCTTTTATTTCGAAATTTAGGCCACTTTGAAATCAATAACTGCTAAGTGGTGCGACTTCCGAACAGATTGTAAATGTATGAAACCCTACTAACAACAGTAAATCAAAGCGAGAATGGCAGTAAATCCGAGCAGGTTAATCGCATTTCCTCTCTTGCTTTTCTGAAAATTGGTTTCGACCTTTATGTCGTTTGCCTACTATTCTCTAATACATATCAAGGCTCCTTGCTTTCCTGTAAACTATGGAGTTTTGCTGAATTTTCAGATCACCAATAATTAAGAATCGCCCCATTTGAAGCAGTTCACCAAGTCTAAAACTGTTAGCTACTAAATCGCTGTTCGTTCTTTTATAGATAAGTGAATAATTGAAACCAATGAGAATGTGATGATGGCCCCACCTCATTTCCACACAAAGATGATATCTCAACGATTTATCTAGAATGAAAATTAATATAATTAAACGTTATTTTGCAGATCGATATTTTGAACCAGATCCCTCTGCAGAGTTAACATATTTGTCATAAAAAATTGTATAGTACCGAAAATACCGGTACTGGCTTTTGTTCAGTACCGGTATTGCGGTACCAAAAATGGGTCGGTATTCCCGGGATTTTCGGTACCGGTATTACCGGTACCACAACCCTACTGGGCACTTTTACCCGGGACCTATTGGGCCAAGGTCTTGTACGCCACACTAGATTGTGCGCCTCGCTTCAGCATCAAGAGCATTTCGCCGGTCTTGGTGCGTCTCACGCTGCTCACGTCCTGCCCGAGAGACGAGAGGCTTTCGGTCGCCCGCATTGACTTAAGGACGTCAGCATATTTGTCCTTATCGGTTTTAACCAACAAGGCCTCGCCTCTGTCCTTGGCCTTCTTTGCGGGTCGAGGTGCATTCGACGTCCGCTTTCACCTACTGACCAAACTTTCAGGGGTTTTCGCCCCTTGTCCCGGTTGTGCCGGATTGCTGGTACCTTCTTGCTGCTCGGCGGGGTCATTCGCACCCCGGTCTACATTGCCAAAAGGGCGTTTGGCCATCGTGGTTGCACGCCGTTTGGTGTTGCTTTTTGCACCCTCGCCTGGTGACTGCCTTGGTCGCTTCGGGTTCGGCGCCGTCTTGCCCTTGCCCCTGATCTTCGAGGCGAAATCAGTCGCCGTTTTGGCCGATTTGGTTGCTCCATAGAAGGGGAAGGGGAAGACCCCTATCTGGGTTCCTCTGTTGGCCTTGTCTTGCGACTCGAACAGCCTTGCGGAGCACCAGCAGGTTCTATTTCAGATCCTTGCTGATGTTCTGCTTCGCGTTTGCAAACTCAATGATGCTATCGAGTTGCTCCACAACCTTAAGCATCGCGGGTAGTGGCCCGTCCGGCGTGTTGGTATTTCCTACCACCGCTGGGGAGTCACTGGTGCAGTTGAATGCAGCCCCCGTCGCTCCACTACTTCGCTCATACTGTTCCCACGAGTTGCGCGAGAAAGAAAGGTCCGCCACGCCAGAGTTCCGCAGTAACGTGGTAATGGACGCTTACTGTGGGGGTTGCCCAGGTACCCCACAGGCTCCGTTAACGATCGAGCATCTTTTTCATCCCCTCGTCGACTCATCCCTCGGCACGGGTCGTTTCACGACTTGGACTTGGGGTTATGACCGTTGTTGCTTTACGTGATGACTGCGGCCTTGATCATCACAACCATCCTCCTTTACCAGGGCTTTGGACCTGTAGCTCTGGTTCTCAATAGTTCCAAGTTCGTAGGTTATTACGGACATGCTACTATTGAGATCCGTCATTCGCTAGCGGAGTTACCTTTACCCCCTTAATTAAAACTATTTGTACTACAACTTTAACTTCCAAAAATATCCATATTGATTGGGTTATAGTACATTTTGCTAAGCCGGAAGTCATCATCTTGAATTTTTAAATGGCGTTAAAAACCAATTTTTGGAACCACTCGTCAAGATCATTACGAAAATACCGATATTGATTGGGTTATAGCGAATGGGGCTAACCCGGTGGTCGCCATCTTGGATTTCAAAATGGCGTCAAAAAACAATGGGGGGGGGGTTTGTGACGAAAATTGTTGATTTTTTGAAAACGCTAAAATTGAATAAAAGTTTCATCAATTATTGAAAATTTATTTGATATTGAAATTCTAGTGATTAATTCTCCTATTAGTAATTGTGGAAAATTAACACTTCAAAAATGGTAACTAACTTGGTGCCTTCAGAAAAGTTGTTGATAATATCATTTTAAACAATTTTGTTTAAAATATGAAGGCTACATGAATGCAGCATATCGAGATATAAAACAATATTTAAGAAAAAATTTAAAGCCAATTCTCTTCAATATAACTTTTTTGAAAGCTTCGGAGACTCATACCTTGAATGCAATGTGAATTTTATTGTTTGTAAACCGCAGAAGAGATTTATCAAATACAGTAATATCAGAATAACTTGTTTGAAAGGTTTTCTTTTATATAAAGTCTACTAAAAGGATTGTTTCTGAACGAATTCTTCCATTACCATGGCTACTCTTTTGGCAGAACTAGCAAAATTATGCTGCTGTTGGTAGCTGTTACATTTCTCATTTGAAATGAGAGCTTGTTAATGATTAATTCTGTATCTTTACCACTGAACAATAACATTAAAAGCACATAGTCATTATATTAATAATTTACTAACTCGAAATTTTTAAAACCTTTATGAAAAGCAGTGAATGTGGCAAACCTGTCACTAAGCGAAAATGGAATGATAACATGGATTAACCTGTCACTAAGCGAAAAAATGATGAAAATATTTTAGTTTATTTTACAAACCATCTGCATCGCTAAGTTGATTAATGAGCTTACCATATTTCATATTTTAAATGAACTGCCAAAGAGGAACGTTCATTTGTGTGTACTGGATTTTGTAAATCGTAGTTCCCTGCGATGGCGACACATACACAACAGAAGCGAGATGACGAATTAGTGGTTTATACCGTGTGTATGAGCCGTGGCGGCAAAGCTCGAATCGTTTCATAGAGTTCTCGACCCGGATCATCAGTTATCGGCAAACCTTCCTTATTAGGATGAATACACAATGGAAAAATAATTGAACTAGTATAAATATTCTAATCAAGCAAGCCGTCGCTTGGCTTACGAGCCTGATAATTTTATATTTCCTATTCTCGTGTTCTCCAACTATTTTCTTTCCCCCAGCCATAGAGCAGTCCTTACGATCTGCGCGAAATACAGGCAAAAATTAATGTAATTTGAAATGTAAGGAATCATTTGATGATTGCTGTGAAAAGTACAGTAAGAATACAAGCTTTCCCAACAAAGACTTCAAATAGCTGTGGTTTTACTGGTCAATAAATCTTTTCCTCTGATTCGCAAAAGTTGTTAAAGTGCTGATATGGCTTATTCACGCACAAGAAATCTAGCGCTTTTATTCAAAACGACATATCTACAATGAATGACTCTCTTTATTTACTTTCCCTTTCGATTTTTACGGCGACACTATAGCACTTTTCACTTATTTTACGGTACAGATAGTAAGACGGTGGTTTTGACTAGCATATTATATAAACAGTTGAGGGATTTAAAGCGATCGAATTATTAACAGAAGAGAAACTAAACAAACTCATCGTTTTGAATGAAAGGTCTAGAAATGTGTAATATCTGGAACGACAATAGTAAGAAGAGATACCGCGATCGTCTCAATGAGAATTAAACAAATGCGAAAAAAGTGCCGAAAACTGATACCGAATGTGCGGTGGAATACAGGTGTGAATTTTGTCTTGGCAAATTTGAATTGTTTGTTTGAATACCAAGTATTGTTATAGAGGGGACAACCAACATAGGTTTTGATCCTGGTGTGACCTCTCTATGTACACTTGTGTTGCAATCGGCCGGTGTTTGTTGAAATTCCACTAAAACCACATATTCAACAAAACTCTGCTTTTATTGTATTAAAGCTACCTAAGGGTAATCCCTTTGAACTTTATGCTGACGCGCTGAATCACCTCCCCCGCCATCACGCTGCTATGTGCGAGACTTCGCGTTTGAAATTAGAACACCCCACAAACACCAAAATACGAGAACAGATTCATCGTTAGACCGCGGAATGCAAATGAGTTTCAGTGAACGCTCTGCTCCGTACCAACGAATGAACGGTAGTCATCAGCTCAGCAAAGGCTAATAAATTCAATGTTCAACTGAATCTAAATAAATTAATTCAAACACGGATGAGTCGCGGGCCTTTTATCGCGTTGGTATTTTTTATTCCTGTAGAAACAGTTCGCACCGACAGTGAGAGAATGAAGCACTTTTAGGTCGGTGGGGGTACTTCAAATTACCGAGCAGCACGCGATTCAAATTAACGCACACTTTGTGGTCTGTGTGCGTGGCTGACCGAATAACCGAAGCTTTGTCAAGTTTGGGGAGGTCCGTGCCATCATACCCTCGTTGGCGTACTTAGAATTGCAGCTTATCGCAGCTCTTAAACTCCGGTCAATCCTTGCGAGCTGTTTATTTTTTTGTGTTATTATGATAAATTAGGCTCATTAATCTTGTAGCATTATGAGGAAATATTGTGGCGAAATTTATTGCACATTCTCCTGTCCGATGACCACTGGCGAGGGGATTTCTTCTTCGCAGCTCCAGTGAAAATAAGCTGAAGTGGTGGGCGCATAAAAGGATCAAGCCGTGTAAAGCCGCAACCGAGAACTTTGACTGACCGAACGCATGAATGATTTTTTTTCTTTTCAGGTGTGAAACATTGTGCCCTTTCTTGGCCGGTCAATGTTAGCGATATTTGATGGACAGCGAAATACTTGCCTGTCTGAGTGGATCGAGCCAGGGGTGTGATAAATCATAGCCAATCAAAAATTCTGTACTCTGGCCAAGGGAAAATAAGCCGGTCTTGAAAGGATGTGGAGTATGATTGATTTTTGACGGTCGCTGGGTCAAGGGTGTGAAATGTATAACTCCACTGAGTCTGGTTATTTTTATAAACAAAGTGTAATGTGATCACGCAAAACTTTTGTTGATACTAAATGTTGTGGTTCCCACAACAACGAATGCCAAAACGACTTAGTTTTTTACTTTCTTATGAAAGAAATGTATAGAAACCGCCCAAACTTATCCGAGACCTGGAGGTCCAAGTCTTGAATACCAAGCGACTCAGCTCGACATATTGGGACAATGACTGTGTGTATGTTCGTTACCTAAAGTCATGTGTTTGCAAAGATGGTTGGGTCTATGTAAACCAAAATAATTTCAAATGGAAGACCTATCATATTAATGGAACGCTATTAAATTGTTTCAGTTTTGTTCTTTAGATATGGATAATGACAAAATTAAAACCCCATTTTTGTCGTTTTGTTGATATTAATTGTCAAAACTGATAGCATAAACAAAGTTTTGTATGTCACTAGTCAGGTCATATGAATGATTTTCTAAGTGTGGCTCGTTAGAAGGTATTCATATAAGAGCCGTTCATATACTATGTGGACAGAAATACCTTGGTTTTCGACCCCCTCCTCCCCCTCCGTAGGCAAGCGTGGACAATCTCTGTACTCCTACCCCCATCACACGTTGTCCACGTCGACTTTTCCCATTTTTTGACCGGTAATTTCAAACAAGCGTTTTAAATTCCAGGAAATTATGGGAAATCACATTGATGTTGAATGTTATCCAAAGATGTATATTTCGTTTAAGCTTTGTCCACAGGATTTTTTGCTAATTTTGTAAAAATATCTCATTTTTAACAAAATCATCAAATCCAAAAAAGTAATGGGAATTGATGTGCAGAAGATTGTGACAGAACTGCATGTGCGATTTAATTGTTTCATATTATTGGGAAAAAATAGGAAGGAAAACAAGTGCTTATGCTATTGATGGTGCTAATTTGATTTACATTCCAGAAAACGAAAAAAATATCAAGAGAGTCCACGTGGACAATTCTCGTACCCCTCCGTGGACAGGAGTGGACTTTTTCGTATCCCCTACACCTCCCGTAAACTATCCATGTCGTATATGGACGGTCCCTAATCTTGTTCGTGAAGTGAATAATTTTTGTTTATGCTGTCAATTTTAATAAATAATAACAGAAAATGGCAAAAATGAGTTTTTGAATATTTAATTTTTTATGTCTTAAGTACTAACCTTGAGGCCTATTATTTAAATGGAAATATCACCGTCAGTTTGTGTCGGTTTCTAGTATGTAGTATTGTGACCATTTCCCTACGCTTTATTGGCACAAACGCTATTATGGATTTATTTTGGTCAACGGTTTCTTCAGTAAATTTTAGGAACGTAAAAATTCCTACTTTTACTGTTATGTTATTATTGATTAAACTTACCAAAAGTAGAAAACATTGTTTTATATTTTCTTTTTCGCTTATGGAATGAGATGATGATTTCAGAAAGTGTATAGAATTTACAATGCTAAAGATTCTAAGTTTCCATCTTAAATATTTTAAAAGTTACAACTTGATGTTTGTGAATGACGCTTTACCGGCTGTTCATTAAAGTAGCTCTTGACATATCGTTATTGCCAGATTAGGATATTCTGAAGAGGTGCTTGAATCGTTAAAAACATCAAACATATCCTCCAAAATAGTTTTAGACAGTTTCACGTATTTTCAAAAATCGTAAATCAAAAAAATACAAATTTTGTATACATAGCTCTATTCCATTCTCTAATAACTGTTGCGGATAGATGCTGAATATGTTTAAAAACGACCTGATATTTTGATATTGTTAGAGACAATCTTATCGTACAGTTACTTAACCCTCTCGCGCCCAAATTTTAGTTTTGCTTGAAAAAACTTTCGTATATGGTACTCAGGAGGTGCCGGTGGTTGAGTGCCAAGCGTGACCGCCACTCATTCCAGTTGGTCTAGGTTCAATTCCAGCCGAGGTCGTTGAGATTTTACTGTGGTGAAAATATCTGTGGTCGCGTCTTCCTTCGGAAGGGAAGAAAAGCCGTTGGTCCCCGGTCCATGGATTGATGGCTCGATATCTAGTCCAGATAGTGGAGTCATTTCTCTGGCGTCGGTCATGAAGAAGTAGAATCCAACTTCTATACTTGCTAATAAATATCCTCCTTCCGTGATACTTGTGGAGTGCGCAGTAAGTCCGATACTAGCAAAAGCAAGTATCGGACTAACCATTCCTTCCGTTTCCTTCCGCGATCTACGTCGGGCATGGCCAGCGCCGGTATTTATAAATAAACACTTTAGGTTTACCAGGAGTTGCACATTGAAAGATGTTTCGCTACTGCCAAGCATAATTATCTAACTAATTCCCTGTGCAACTTCAGCTGGCCCAGATCGATAACGGAGTAGCAGCTGGGGGTGGTCGCACAAGCTCAAGTTCAAGCTCAAAAAACTTTCGTAGATGGTATTCGTGATGAGAAAGAAGATAATAATATTAATAGTTCTTGTAAGTAAGGATTTTTTTCATTTAAACCATAAAACATGTAAGCCGCCTAGAAGCGGGATTTGAGGAAGCTGGGCGAACAAAAATCAAGAACTTTTTACTTCTATTTTATTCAATATTAGATACTAGAGCTGGCTTATATTGCATAATTATAGATTTTTAATTTATAGTAGAGAATGCCAGGGTTTTAATATGTTGTCCACGTAAAACAGTACACGTTGTATAAATGAGCAGGCAGTTGGCTGCATCTCAGAATTTTATGAAAGTTACTTCAGTTTTATAGATATAAATATCTCTCGACTCTACACACAATGATGCCAGCTTGAACAGAATTCAGCAAAAATCTTTAAATATTTCGAAATTCAAGTACTCTGGACTAAATTCTGGTAAATATAGATTTAAAAAAATTTGTAGGATAGACTAGAGTAATTCTATCATACATAGTCTAGTTATAATGATTATGTAAGATGATATGTTACGGTAGATTTCTATATCATAATATATCTTAAGCTTTTCTGATTTCGATTGTAAAATTTCAGTTTCAGTTTTAATTTCAGATATTAGTTATTTGCCATATTCCTAAGTTAATGTCATGCCTATTTCTCATCGAATTCTTTACCGATTTTTACTTGATTTCAAATGACTGACTGTTGAATTTTAGTAGTTTAGTAGTTTTAGTTCGTTAGTAGGGTAACACAGGAATTTCCCTAATAAACCGTTACAATCGTAATAGCTCAGAGTTTCAAAATCTACTGAAATTGACATCAAATAATTTCAATTTGCAGATCTAGATCACTGATGGCCAATTAAAGAGTCCTAGAAGTTATTGTTCACTATCGACAATTCCGGAAATGCCGGGTCTCGGAAATTAAAGTCATATGAGGTGATGACTGAACCCATTTTCACAAACCAAGTATCAAATGGAAGGTAAAAGATGCGGTTGGTTGTACCTCCGATCAACCCTCGACTACCGTCCCAGTTTCGAAGTCTTATTGATCATATTGAGCACCATAAAAGGTTCCAGCAGTCTTGGGAAAAATATACCATCCTTCAAAATTACCAAGCTCACATCAGTTTTTTGGAGATGGTTGAATCGATTTTGAAAGAGATATGATCCCCATAGTTAGCCATCAAATTTCGTACGGATCGGTTATATGGTTTCAGAAATATAGATTGAGTCGTCCGGTCATGTAAGAAATTATCAAATAAGTCGGAATAAAAAAAAATATTTTCAAAGAGGGGGTGGTGGGTCTAAAAGAAATTTCAAAAATCGAGTTCGTATTTTTGATGCCAAATGTCTGTAAAATGCATGAAACGACCAGATTTAATTTTACCTCGGAAAAAAATTTGGACAGTAATCGACTTTTTGGGACTGATTTTGCAACTTTTTGCCTGGAAAGGTTATGAAATCACTCGGAATTTCGACTTTTTAATCGAGGCCCGAATGGCTGAGTTTCTTCTACCAAACGACGTTCGTCGAGATCGGAAAATGTTTGCATGTACGTGTATGTATGTACGCATGTATATTAGACCAGCAACAATTTTGACTTTTTTCGGAACACACTTATTATTTATCAAATATGCGCTTTTTCCGAAAACTCTAATTCACGCACAAGAATTTTGAAGTTTTTATGTGAAAATATATGAAAAACATACAATAGAAACAATAAACTCAGTACAAAATTCCAGTGTCATCTTGAATATCCCATAATCTACAGATATATAGCTGAAGGTGTAAGGATCAACATTGCTGAGGACTGCAAATTGATCCGATTTTGCAGTAAAGACATATTATAATCAAAAGTTATGTGTTGCCTCTCTTTCTTGCTCATACTCAGAATAGGAATTTTCAAAAAAAAAAATCGGGTCGTCTTCAAAGTTTAATAACATTGTCGGGGAACCTCCAATCAATATGCAATCTTTAACAAAGATGTTCATTATAAAATAAGTAACGCGACCATAAGTTACCATTTTAATTAGTCAAAATTGTTGCTGGTCTAATGTATATAGGTATCAATATGAATGTAATTATTTTTCTCATAAATAGATGATCTGATTTCAACAATATTATATTCAAATGAAAGGCCACGAGTTTCACTTGGATTGGAGTTTTAGATTCGGAGTTATGGGTTGAAGAGTGCGGTAACTGATACCATTATTATTGTTAAATGATGCAATATATATTAAAATGAATGCAAAATTACTTGGATTCATGGGTTTAGATAACTAGATACCAATCGAAGTAGCTTTGATACTCCCAGGGAACTTGCCTACTTCCAAGTTAATTTGACATCTATTTCTCAGCGAATTTTCGACCGAATTTTAGACACTTAATTTCAAATTAAAGATATGGGGAGCTATAGGTTTATAATTTTCCATATAAACTCTTACAATCGTATTACCTCAGAGTTTAAAAATCTATTGAAATGGACAATAGATTATTTCGATTTGCAGATCTAGATCACTGATGGTCAATCAAAGATTCTTTGAAGTAATTCTTCACTATCGACAATTACGGATTTGTTGGGTCTCGGGCAAATTCCACAGTTAAAATGAAATCGGTTATTCGGTGTTGGTTGAACCGATTTTCACAAACCAAGCATCAAATGAAAGGTGTAAAATGCGGTTGGTTTTTTTGATTATAGAGGTTTTTACCTTAGCGTCATTCGCCTATTTTCTGGTAAGAGAAGTCTCTTTTTGGAAAAATCTCTAACCTTATGTGGTTCGGTTTTTCACAAGTGTGTGTGCAAATTACAAGGCGAGCTTTTCCCACATAGAATGGTCTATGCAGAAACATTTTCGCTCTCCCGAATATATTCTCCAGGGTTCACACACCCTACAATCCCTTAAAAGGACCATGAATATGGTCCGTTACAAATTTTACAACCATCAAAAGACCATAAAATCATCTCAATAACCCATAAATACACCGAAATATGGTTTTTACATGGGATCTACCGGACCACGGCGATGCTGCTTGCTGGTTCGTGGTAATGTTGGATTGGTTTATATTAGTTAAGCATACAGATCAAAGGGTGTTCCACACCAAATTGCATCACGGAAAAGACGTTGTAGAAAATAACCCATTGGGTATTTTCTCTGGAAAATTTGGGTAGAAGTAGTTTAGAGTGTGTTGTTTACACTGTATTTTCATCGCTGTCAATATTTCAAAAATTGGATTCAATTGATCCCATTTTGAGCTATCACCGTTTCGGACGAATATCAATTCAACTTTAACATCATTTCGCTTACTGAATGATAGTGACCAAGCAAGAAAATTAAGATGGAATGTTAACCCAAGGTTGGACCAACGTCGGAACAATATCGGGCAATGTTAGACCGACATCGGACCAATGTCGGATCAACACCGGACAAATGTCGGACCAACATCGGATTAATGTCAGACAAACATCGGAACATTGTCGAACGGTATATTTGACCAATAACGTAAAATTGTTGGAAATATCATTTCGCTGGTAGTCAATATCAGTGACTGATGCATTCAACTGAAAGTTCAGTATAATGAGTGATAGTTCAGTTTGTTCGTCTGTCAATTTCACGTGTTTTGATACAACTGAACTGAATTTGTCCAGCTCTGATTATGAAGGAGGAACTATGGAAGCATTCCATGGAGGTTGAATTCCGTGATGCAAGCCCAGAGTTTGGGGCTATTAATGAATGTTATATTAATAGAAACACGGTTCTCTCACTTAATTTAGAATATATTTACATTTATTTCGTAATAAAAACTGTTTTGAAAATGTACTGCTACCACCCGTTACAAAACGTCAGCCTTTGTAATGTTTGATGTATTTTCAACGAGATTGGTGCAAATATAAAGACATATCGAGCTGGATCAGAAATTCAAAAAGAAATTGGGCTGGGTTGCTGGTTTTTACCTGGTCAACAGTAAATAACCCCTGGATTCTGAGGATAAGTTGAAAAACCACAGATTACATACGTTCATTTATTCAGTGTCGTGGAATGGCATTTCAAAGGAAAAGAGCATTAACAACATTATCAAATGGCCCTTCTGCTCGAATAAGCAAAGCCAAAGGTCTTCACCACCTACATAACCATATTAAATAGGATCGTGAATGATGCTATTTTGCACAGAGTCGCTATTCCTGTAAAACCCTAAAATGATCTAAAGATCTAAATCTGATCATCAATCTAGCCTTCCGTTCACATCTGCTAGCCTGCCTCTGTAATATGAAGCAGGCTATGCTATCGGCAAAATTGAAAGTTCCGTGAGCATGTGTGAATATTTTTAGAGCATGAGTCACGAGTCCTTTGCATTTATATTAGTGCAGGGTTATTTTAATACCTATACTCTGACAACGTTGAATTCATCATTACATTTCCAATTATGGAATTATGTACGTTTTTACGACGTAATAGCAGCATAATGTATTTTTATCCCGTGTCAATAACGGCTTTACGTGCATTGTACCAGTTATAATACATATTTCGCATTAGAATCATACTTATTTGTATGTAAAGCATGCGGCTCGCGTTTAAAGTGTACGTATGCGTACTGTAGAAAAATATAGTCATTCATGAAATAGTTTAATACTCAAATCGCTCAAAATAACTTAAATAAATACCCTAAATAACAAAAAAGTTGAAATTTAAATACTTCGCGTATTACGTTTGAAAATCCACTATCGTCTACAACGTCTACAAAACAATATGTAATGGAACATAAACGCATTGATGAATATATTGTTCAGCACTTGAGGTGCACAACTAGAAACAACGCCATATTTCTAATACAAAAGGAGAAAAATATTTTTAAATGATTAAATTAATTATTAAATGATAGGGACATTGATATTCTATCAGCAGCATTCGCATGAAATTTTCAAAACATTCTTCTTTTCAGCTAAAATGGCACATAATTCTTGTGTTCCGGTCCGATAAGTGAATATTTTTTCGCTCAGCTGCCCAACACCGCCGTTGGACAGGCAAAGTATTTTACCAGTAAAGTTAAACTCCCGATTAATTCCATAAAACCAGTTCTATTAACTTGAAAATATTTTTTTTAATTATTTGAATTTCCAAAATAACTCAAATTTATTCAATGGCTCCTTTTCTTTACTGTTCGTGACAAGTTTGACGTCCCTGGGGAAATTAGAAAGCAGTAAATGTCTAAGTTTGCCAAAAAATACATGATTTGGCAGGCATTTTGCTCATGGGGACACCGAAACACCCCGTTCATGACAACAATAAGGGCCAATGGGCAGGTGTACTGAAAAGAATGGCACCAAATGGGCATCTACTTCCACTTATGAAGTCTCACGATGACCCTATACTTTTTTGGTCGGATTTAGCCTCGTGCTATTACTCGGAAGATGTTCTAAAATGGTGCAAGACTAAGGCGGTCAGTTTCATGCCATCAATCCCCCGTAGTGCTTAGATATCTAGCCAAACATGTCAAATGGTCCTAAGTGCAAATTGCAGTTTCTCTTTGTTTACTTTTTCTTTCGTTAATAACTCGGCAGTTTATACGTTTTTTACTAAACTCTTAGCAGAATAAACTAGTCGAAATCAGAGTTTATTGATATATCCTGAAACAATATTGAAAAGTTTTAAGATGACGCCGTAATAATCGAAAGAGAAAGTAAACAAAGAGAGGCTCTCATTTGCACTTAGGACCATTTGACATGTTTGTCGAGATATACTGTGCTATCTTGAAGCAGACACTCTGGGAGCATCCCAAAGAAGTGAAATCGGAATCAAAAATGAGGAAAAATGATTTTTTTTGGAGAACTCGTATTTTTTTTATTTCAATTATAGAGGTTTTAACCTTAAGGTCATTCGCCTCTTCGGGTTAGAAAAATCTCTTAGGAAAAATTTCTAACCCTATGTGCGGGGTCGGGACTCGAACCCAGGTGCGCTGCGTACAAGGCAATCGATTTACCAATACGCTACGCCCACTCCCCAACTCGTATTTCTGGTTGTTTTCTAGAAAAAACATATCTGGTATCCCAGTAGTATAGTTTATTAGAATCAGTAAGATGTGTGTAAATTCCTAAACTTATCTCAGAAGCTTTAATTCTCAACACGAATGTAGCACATAAATCAAACAAGACGCCTTCATTCGGGCTGTCCCCTTTAATGTCCTGTACCCCTCCGCTGCTGTCGGTTGTGTTGAAGAGTGGGCAATGACATTATTCATTCGCATGGTAATTCAATTTCAATTGCTCTCAATAAAATGGCAAACTTTCGCTCGACAACCGCAAAAAATGAAGCCTACCAGCGGTGTTGGAATTGGATGGGTGGGGAGCGTTAAAATGTACACTCGCCGAGGCCGACAATACGCTGGGGCAACAGAATTTTCACCCGGAGCTCGTATCAAATTGAGACATCGTTTCCATCCCTCAGTGCAGATAATAAATACTTAAATATTTTTAGGTGAACTTGTGCTACAGCTAGAAAATAAGGAAGAGAATCACTGAAACCCCGAAACCCCTATATGTAGTGATTGTATTGAGCGAGGAGGAATCATAAACCACGCCCATCTCTAAAGGGTATGGATTTCGTTTTATGCTACTCTTTCGCTTTACATATGGTCGCTTATGTATACTTTCTCGTGAGAGCGGCTGAATTTAGTTCTCGCAAAAGCTCTAGCTGCAGCGCAGTACATGTTTCGCTCTTTATCTAATTCTCTCCACCGTTTACGCTCTGAGCAGCCGCCGTGCCGAAGAGTTGTAGTGTGTCGATTCAAAATGAAAGGTCCCCGCAAAGTTTACCGTTCATGAATGGGATGGATGCCTGTCCGTGGTTACGCACAGTGGCCGGCATCGGGGAACACAGATAAGATCGCACAGCATCTTGCCGTGAGTGTGGTGAGAGATCGATGGAATCGGGCGGGAGAGAGTGTGTGAGATTTGCCAGTTTAGTCATTCGAATCGATGTGATCGGATTGGATCAGGTGTTGCGAGTTGCGTGCATCGCGAGACGATGGTATTTTGGTGGCTGAGGAGTAGCGTGATATCGCGATCGTGATCGTTTTGCGGCGGGTGGTGGGTGCGAGAAACAAAACCGGACGGATCCTGGTGAAGTCGGATGGCCGACGGAGTTGCTCGGAAGAAATACTGCACGTTAGTTGGAAGTGGTTTCGTTGGCATATTTGAATGATTTTTTGCTACTGAATTGTATAGAAATACAAAATGCTTGGATACACGAGAGTAGAAAATAGTTTTGTGGCAAGTTACATATTTGCTGAGTGTATTAAATTGCGATGACAAACTTGTTTTGATAAAATTGTAGCTGGTAATCATAATGAAAAGTTATTGAACAAACGATAACGTGCCGACCGGTTACTACAATAATGGATATAAAAATAGAAAAATTGAAGGTAAGAACAATCTTTCATTTTTTGCGGAGAAATTATTATTTGGAATCTCTGTTGAACAGTACTGAATCCAACGTGAAATTATATGAAACTCCTTATAAGGCTGTAAATGAACGCACACAAAACTTGCTGTAAGGAATACGCTGATAATTCCTAGATCCCAAAACGTTAAGGTTGATCACCGAGTGAATTTTGCGTTCAATACATGTTTGGAGTTTTCTGTTGAGTGATGACAAGTCTATCAAGTATATGATAAGATTTATAAGATTTACAACCGATTCAGAAACGCCTAACTTAAATATTGGTAATAATTCAAGATCTGTGAAATAAAAGTAATCTATTGAAAAGTTCACGAAGAAAGGAAAAATTTCTATCAACGAGGCAGCTTTTTCAGACAGAGCTGTCAATATGAAGCACCTAAAAAGCTCAATCAAACGCGAAAAGTTATAAATAGAGGTGCCGTGTGCCTGTTTGAATCAGTTTTTGGTTCTTATGCCAAACGAATAACATTATGGTTATAGCTTCTGGACACTACGTAAGCGGAAAACGTATGGATTTTCGACAGCGGTGGAATCGTATACAGTACAGTTCGGGTACCAGCACGGTGTCACAGAATGATTTGGATTGAGTTCAATACTGCAGGGTGCGTCGTGTGTGTGCTGTGTGAGTTTGCGTTTGAAAAAAATATTTATTTCATGCTCGTGTATGCGTTGCGTCAATCCATGTTTTTGACGGTTTGTAGGTACTTATGGTAATGAGCCTATTTGCACACATGTTTCATATTTGCGTCTATAGAATGGCGAGAGTTTGTTGGAGATTTGATTGGCGATGAAACTGAGTTATGTATGAGATGTTTTACTTTTGATTTGTTTTCAAAAAGTTGCGGGATAATTTATAGCGATAAACAAATTAAATTTGCTTGTGGTAGATCATAATCATTCGAAAAATCATTTCTCGGGAAATCCCTGGATCCTGGGGATACAGCAGAAAGTAAATATACCTTTTCATAGAAGGAAAGGCATTTTTATATAAAGTCTGTTCTATTTAGAAATTGATCATTTCCTTTGAATTGCTATGGCTCCTCTAGTTGAACATATTCTAAACGCTTTGGTCGTGGAGTAACTATAAGGAGAGGCTCGTAAATTTTCAGAAACGATCGTGTTGGTTATTTTGCTACATTTCTTGAATTTACTCTTATTAATTGCTTAAAATTTTTTTGATGGAACGAAAATCTTGACAAATTAATGGGCTGATGCTTTTTACAATAAATTCGATAATGTTATGCTATAATATTTGAAAAAGTGAAAGACAGTTCGTTGGTAGTATTTTCGAAGATAGAAAAAAACAAGCTTAATTTAAAAAAAAATCAAGGTTGTCAGAGTTATGGCCCATCCCTCGAAGTATGTTTTTAGCAGAGGCTTACAGTGAACGCTCTTCAAGCCGAATAGCTCAACTGAAATAAAAAAAGTAAAAAGCTTATTGAGCATGAGCATGAGCATGATGACCGTACAATTCGTAGTTGCTACTCCGTGATTGACCAGAATAAGCGAAAGTGCACAGAGAATCAACGAATGGCGCCTGGGAGTAGCTATCCATTCTCAATGTGCACGTTTCGAGAATTCTATGTTTTGAAATGCCAATAACGGCGCCGGCCACGTCCTTACAGTCATCGGGGAAGGAAAGGAATGTTAGTGTGACAAACGTTGTTATGGAGACCGTGTATACCTCTGCATCTCCACGTTTGCCACGGGAAGGAGTTTTTGTTAGTGGGATGGGGTATAAGTTACACCAATCTGGATTCACCTTGATAAGTGATACGATCTATGCAACTTTCATAAGTTTTATCATGTGCTTATTGCTCTGGGCTGCCGGCAGCCGAGAATTTATGGATTTATCGTTTGTAGAATTACTTCTTGAATTCTCAATTTGTAAAAAAGTAACTTCAACTCCGGACAGCCGGCTGTCGGGAGTGTTACTAATGTTGAATTGAATCAGATATTGTCCAAACATTAAACAGTTTTATTATTCCCTGTACCTTTATTTCGACGAATTACGACGCGATTACCTTCACAATTTCGAGACATTTCACGAAAAGTTGAGCTAATACCTTTGTAATTGCAGATTCTGTAATACATGTAATATTGATCATGTATACACTTTGGAACTATTATAGGCAATGAAATGACAACAATGCATTATTTTTTTCCACAAACGATAGAATAAGATATCGATTCATATGCAACTTGTATTTGCGGGCGTTGTATTAATAACGGAAGTGTAGTTTAAACGGTATAATTTAAGCATTACCTAAGTACCTAAAACCGTTGTTGTATAGCGGACACACAACCGACGACACGCGCGCATTGTTTCTTATGCTAACACCTGGAACTATAGACACGAATGAGACACAAGATTGAATGAATTAATGGATTACTCAAATACAACAATGCAGGTTCACAATAGAATCAACAGAGGAAGACCCATCCATCAAATAACGATAAGGCAATTTTATTGCCCTCCACTCCAGCTCGTCCGAAACTCACCCTCATATCCAATCACTATTTGAACCAGTGTTCACGCCAAGTGCCCCTGCTTATGTCATACATGGAAGGAACAATAAGAAATCTGGGATAAAGCGCTGTATTCGTTCCTATTCCTCTTGCCTATTACAGCCACTAACCTTGTCTCATCATGGATCAACCCTGGATGCCTCCACTTGCACCATCCATAAGTTTATAATTCACCATCAATACTTTCGCTTGTCCTCGCCATGGAGTAAGAATGGGCAATGGCCTTGCGATCATTTCAAAATCGATCCCCTCCTCAAAAAATCGACTGTCTTTTTCCGATCCTTAGCAGTTCGATGCCTGACAAAATCGACTTTGTGTATTTAAAAAAAATCGATGTTTGACAACATCGACTTGGTGCATTTAAAAAAAACAGATACGATTTTACTCAAATCCCCACCACTGCTAGAGAAAAACAGTCTAATAGTCTTTTCTACAGATCATGCACGTACACGTCACATGGCACAAACACCACATCACCAGCTGGCGGAAAACAATAAACAAAGACGGCAAAATCAAATGGGACTGTTTCCAACCAGGAAGCCGCAGAAGTGTTCGTGAGACCGGGTAACAAGAACTCAATTGGTATAAAAATAGCTTGCCGAAATCCAACATGATATCTACAAAAGGTGACAACAACTCACTTCATATATTCACTCACTGGCACACACAATCACATCGGTTGATCGATACAGTATTTGCACGCCGACAAAGTCGACCAGCAAGCCAACACAAAACGACTCCTACCTACAGACACTTTATACAAACCCGCGTTGACAAAAACAGCAAAACTAGCAACCAAGGAAGATCCAATAAGCTTTGCACGGGCTTCCCTATTCACTTCCCCTCACAATACCACCATGTTCATTTGGCTGCAGTTTCTGAGTCCGTTTGGCTGCATTTTCTGACACTTCGCAAGTCTATGCATAAAGTGTCTGTACACCCACCGTGCCCACAAAAATTGCTGTGCATTTCAAAGGCTCACCTCCGCGTCAAAACGAAGAGAAGACTTCCAAAATGTGACACAAAACCAGCGTCAACTCAGCACTATCCAACTATTGGGGCACACACAACGTGTGTTAGTGAGAAACGCTACCATATTTAACAACTCTAACAAGTGTATAATTCACTAACACCACGCGAGCGGCCAGTGATGAGCAAGTATATGTAGTGTTTGTTGTATAACTGCTAATAAAACTAAAAAAGCCTGATATGGAGCTTTGCATAAAATTTTTAACTGCGCTAACATTTCAGGGATTCTGTGCACATAGCGCAGAAATTTTTGTTTCCACCCAGTGCTGGGCGCGAATTATTTCTAAACTCCAACACCCTATAAACAAACTGTCTGAACCGTAACGTTCCCTTGATGACGTCATCATACAATGCTGTACAAAACCCTTGCAACAAAAAATTCATAAATTACGTAACGCTTTTAGGGGGGGAGGGGGTACGACAAGTTGTGACAAGTTGTGACATAGGGGGGAGGGGGTGTTAACTAGATCGTTACGTAACATGTTTTCATCGAAGAAAATTTTTTTTTTCTTGGAATTTGTTACGTAACAGGGGAGGGGGGATGGAAAAATTTGTGACACTTTGTTACATAGGGGGAGGGGGGGTCAATTTTGGGCAATTTTTGCGTTACGTAATTTATGAATGGTCCCAATATGAAAATTTGATTTTCATTGTTTCTTCTTCATATGTTTCCATTTCGATTTATATTGCACCTTACACAAAGCCTATCACTATACATCGCAATAATAATCACTATTCAAGCACTTATTCATTAATATTCACAGAATTATAATCCAATTTTGTCACCATGAAATGCAACACGTCTTCATGACCACCAGTGTTTCCAGCTCCTCTAAAAAAAAAAGTAAAAAGCTTATTGAAGGAAAATGTATTGTGATGTACTTGAAAGGACCGAGCTTCAAAAAAAAATCCTGCAAAAAATATGTTAAACAAAAAGTTGTGTTTTGTGGTGTTCAAAATTTTAAACAAAAATTCATTACAAAGAAACTAAAATTTTTGGATGAAAAAGAAACTACACGAGAATGTAAATTAAAAAAAATTAAAATCGGATGAATAGTTTTTGAGATATCACGTTCATGGCAACGGTACTTCTAAAAAAACTTCATACCGAGATAATTGCGTTTAAGATTTTGTGTTAACTTCATTCGTGGAAGAACCGGCGCGCTGTAAACGGTTGTGCTCCGATCTCGATGGAATTTCGCACAGATTTTTCCAAAAGTATGTACTTTTAGAATATATATAAAAAAATTTTTTTTCGATTTTTTTGAGTTTTACCTTAACTCGACTATATGAGGTAAAAATTAAATTAAAATTTGAAATGCGACCCGCGTCAAGAAATATGGCATAATTTTAAACGACGGTAGCGATGTTAACTGTCGATGGATTTCCGATACTTAATCACCAATCGATTCAGAAAAAATGTCGTAATTTCGATGGTAGATCCATTTTTTGTTAGTACCCTAAACCGGAGTGACTTTGAGCACTCAAAACTTTTTTCGTAGATTACTTGTTTAGCCAAAATAGTCTACCGAATCATTCAAATTTGAAATGAGTTTTACTCCAAACTTATAACTTCGTAAAGTGTCTATACACAAATAATACTTAGATTTTATGAAGAGCAATAAATTCGAAGCGAATTTTTATTTTCCTTTTAAAGCAGGATGTGCCAAAATGATTTTTAACAAATTTGTTTATTTTAAAAGCATTTTTTTGTGAAACTAGTTCGTAATTATTTCAAATCACTTTAACCCTAGAACGTTGCACTGGGGTACAAATGTACCCCACGCCTTCTTTGGAGCCGTGCGAAGACGAGAATTCGGCATTTACCAGCGTGGGACCCCAACCATAATTCAATTAAGAGTTCCTAGTAAGAGTAGGAAAATGTCGTATAGCCATTTTGCTTATAGCCTTCGTGGAAGCAGGTGTCAAAGTTGGCGTGGGGTACATTTGTACCGCAATGTACGGTTGTCATTAGCGTTTCTTCAGGTTTCGTGCTGTCAGTGGAAATGTGACTCGTGACAATACCAGTTCAAATAGTGGTTGTTTATCTACGGTAGTAACAATTAGTATTATAAAATCGTTTTTAATCATTTATTCAAAAAATTTAATTTAATTTTGTAGTGGAAACAATTTTTCTCATTTTTGCTGATTTTTATTGTTTTATTGTTTATTGTTTATAGTTTTTCAAATCAATGGCTCGCAAGTATAATATGCGCACAGTAACTGCTGTAACAGTACCGTTGCGTGTTACCAATGTATTACTGGTCAGAAATATATTTTGACATTAAAAATGTCTTACTCCACTATCTGGGGTTAGGTGTCATTCTAAAATCTAAACTATCTCCCATGTAACGAAACTATGTAAGGTTTGCACCCCTATAACTCCGATATTACTAGATGGATTTTAATCATACACCAACCGATTCAGAAACACCTAATTTAAATATTGGTAATAATTTAATATCTCCCCAAAAAAGTAGACTTTTGGAAATTGATAAAATTAAAAAGTTCACGAAAAACGGGAACCATTCGTGAGGCAGATTTCTCAGACACAGCCGTCATTAGAGGGCACCTTAGTCGCTCAATCACACACGAAAAGTCAGAAATAGAAGCGACGCATGTCCGTTTAAATCAGTTGTTGCTAATAGGGGAAGATGAGGTAAAACGCACCCCCTAAGGAAATATGATCATAACTAAGCTATAGAACATCAATTGGGAGAATTTAATTAATGATATCATGTAGCCAACATTTTCCTCTGTAATCAAAATCAAAACGCTTTGCAAAATATTCAAAAGCATGAAAATAATTCAATTTTTCAAAATCATTTAAAATCACCTTTCGAAAAATAAGCGGGGCAAAACGCACCTGTGCGGGGGCAAAATGCACCACAACAACGGGGCATAATGCACTACAACAACGGGGTAGAATGCACCGCAACAACGGGGCATAATGCTCGGCGAACAAGCAAGTAGTTTTGTTTTCTAACGAGATTTCACAAAAGTGTGCCATTAAATAGCCTTAGGTTATACAATTGGTAGGTCTTCAGAACGATTTTTCTGTTTTCGATTAAAAACCAGCAAAATCAGAAAAGAAGGCATTTTGCCCCCGATGGAGCAGAGATATAAATTTAGCAAAAAGTGAATTATTTAGTAGATTTTTCATATGTAGTGTGACAGAATAATGAACAACGGTATAAATAGAACTGGAATGCTCTAATATAATAGTAAAACAGCATTTATAAGAGCTGAAAATCCTTGTTGCGCGAACCACAATAATTACATGAGAAGAGCACGTTATTGTTTTTTGTTTATTTCTCGAGCTGCTATTGATCTACAATTATCAAACTTTGACAGTGTATGTTTACTATGGCGGACTTCCGACTGGTGTTACCGTTTTCTAGAAACTTTCAGCTGTTTTCGATAAAATCAAGAGGTGCATTTTGCCCCGGGGGTGCGTTTTACCCCATCTTCCCCTATCCCATACGAGCAACATCATCTCCGGGCGATGCAATAAGCGCTATCGATTTTCAGCAACGTTGGCATTTGCACACACTCGCACCTAAGTGACTAAACCATATACGGTTAGTTTATAAATAGAGGTGACGCGTACACGTTTGAATCAGTTTTTGTTCTGATGTCGAACGGGTAAGATCATGGCTGCAGCGTTTGGACGCTAAGCGGTAAACGCTATGCATTTTCGGCAGCGGTGGCCGTGTGCGGATTTTTCGGGTACCAGCACGGTGTCACAGAATGATTTGCAAAGTGGGTGGGTCCCCACTTTGCAAATCATTCTGGTTTGGATTTAATTCAATACGGCAGAATGTGTGCTGCTTGAGACTGTTGCGTTGAAAAAAATATTTATTTTTATGCATGAGTGTGCGTTATAACTTGTTAATCCATGTTTACGGCGCTTTGTAGCTGCGTAGGGTAAAGAGCCTATTGGCCTTCATATGTTTCATATTTCGGTTATATGTGATATATATTTCGGTTATATGTGTTTTGTGCACTGTTTAGCAGCGTAATATTTTATATAGGAGAGTACACTCAGGTTTTTTTTACGCGGTTTTTCTTGCGCGGTATTTTTTTACGCGGATTTTGAAATTTACGCGCTTTTCATTTCCGCATTTTTTTTTAAATTTACGCGGTTTTCATTTTGTGCGGCCTGTATCCCCCGCGTAAAAAAAACTTGTAATTGCATCGGAAACAATCACATTCCTAGCAGAACTTTTTGTTTCATAATTTCAAACACTTTTGTTTCGTACTGTACAAAACGGAAAATTTTGAAACAGAACTTACCGTCCCAGCAGCAGTATAAGCGGGTGTTCTTTTTCGATTAAAATTCAAGCCATGTCTTAAGAGTATTTGTCCTGCCATATGAATTTAAAACACAGTTCTAATTGCGTTTCAAAGTATACAACAAATAGAACGGTTAGGTATACCAATTTTAATTTTAAAATAAATCTGTTTTAAATTATGAAACAAACCGCTGTGCTGAAGATATAATTATGTCAGTCCTATTACCACATAAAACACCTATATAGCATAAAACGCTGCAGAATTGGTTTAATAATACAATGTTTACACTACAGAGTTATAACACGTTTTAATAATTAGCAACAAGAAAAATGTCACCAAGATAGCATAAAAACCCGTTTTAACCGGTGATGCGAACGTTGCATAACAATGTAATTTATCAAATAATTTCATTTGTTCAACCACCAATCGATCAAGAAATACTTAACTTTAAGATTGTTTACTTAAGTTCATTAGTACATAATTGAAAATTTAAATGGAAAATGAAATTTCATATTTCATGGAGAATCTGTATATTTCCGTTGGCGGGCGTGAGCTTCCTCATCACAGTTCTCAATATGGAAGTTTTCTTTTGAATATATTTTCTGGACAGACCAGTCTTTTTTTACTAGATGGATCAGCCAAATAATGCCAATCACCTAGTGAGATACTTGATTGTAATAATAGGTTACCGTTAAATGACCTTCAATAAATTATGTTTTAATGGGGAGGGTATATAACAAATTGTAACATATGAAAATAGGCGAGTGAGAAAGAACGTGAGTCGATATGCGTGATAGATAAAATTCATTTGCACGCTCTTGAAAAAAGCTACATTTTTAATGTCACTGTGGTCGTGTCCTGTACACAACCCTTTAATTTTTTTAAATTCAATTTCCACCCCATTTTGTGGTATTTCCAAAACCCGATAAACATTCATTCTTCCAAATAATTACACTTTTTTCAAATATATTGAAATTCCATTTAATACCGTTTCTAGACTATTTTTTCAACTTTTAGAATAATTTTTTTTCAAATCGGTTGAACATTCGGAAAGTTATAGCAATTTTTGCGAAAAAAGTCAAAACAGCGATTTTTTTGTTCAAACCAATTTATGTATCATTGATTCGGTATTTATTACCGTACTTTTACTTACACAGTTGTTTTCGCAATTAAAAAACGAAGAAAATGATGTATTATACATTTCTTTTGCTTGCATTTTTACCTGCGAAAATTGCAATCAAACGCGTGGGGTACGTTTGTACCCCAAGACAATGTTCTAGGGTGGAAAACACGAGTGTAACGTTCTAGGGTTAAGGTAAAATTCGCAATATTTTTTATATTCAATACTCCAACGTATTAAAATGTATGAAACTCTTTGTTAATTAATAAACCAAGCAAAAAACACATTTAGCAGCTAAAAGTTTTCAGATTCTTTAATTCTAGTTGAACTCGATTTATACGGATTGCGGCAATTCGAATTTTACGGTATATTGAAATATTTCGCACAATACAAATTAGCATCTATTTAACAATGAGTATCTTTCTAGAATTAGTTTAAATATACCTTTGAATGAAAAACAATGAAATCAAGAACATTATGTGGGTGAAAATGCTGGTTATCAAAGTCATCCCGGAATACGAAATCGGACTTCAAATGGAAATCATTTTTGGAAAAATAGTAATAAGCGGATAATTTCAGGTAAAGCCATCCAATCTTGTTCTTCATACACGAGTACATGGTTTAAAAATATTAAACATTAAAAAATGTGATGTGTCTTAACTCCGGTTTACGATATTTGGCATTGAAAAACCAAGTCGAGATGGGTTTTAAGAAAAAAAAAACAATTTGACCAAAATATTGTCATTTGATGTTTTTAGCCCGTTTATTTAAAACAAAAAAAAATACTATCAGCGACCTAATTATAAATTTTAAATTAATTTAAAAAAAATGAAATAAAAAAGTGTTCTCCGCCTCTTCGTTCGAAAAAATGCCACCTTATACTACTTTTAGGACCTAACAACATGCCGCCGAGAAAAAAATGAGCCATTTGTGTATGTGTGTGCGTGTTTATACAATCCATCAGCCCGGCATTGCTTTTATGGATGAAACTTGTCTGCATCTAATTATTAATAAATTTTGTATTATCCATAGATGTCCACATGTTTAGCCCTGGAGATGAAAGGCATCCAACGACCCATTTCACGAATGCCTGTTCACAGACGTACATTCTGAGGCCGTCTACATATACAATAAGTCCCGCGCGAATACATATCAATTGGATATGTGCAATATATTTGTACTTCCAGAATGAAAAATAATATTTTTGATTCTGGCACGTATTTACAATAAGGGAAAATATATAAACATTGAAGTAGAACACAAAACGATCTTACCAGCGTGTTGCTTTCTGAATTTGTTAATTGATGGCATTTCTGCTAAGAATTCTCCTCCATCAGTGTTCACAATCTCAATCACAATGTCCACAGTCTCCACAATCAGTAAAATCGTTGCATCAACTAGCCAAGTACAGATGGCGCTATGGATGCTAAGTGGGCGTATTTTTTGGTGGCTTGATTCGCGCAAATACATTAGTATGTGATGATAAAATCACTACGTCAAATTACACTATTCTCACGATTTTTTTGCCCACTAAGGGTGCTTACAGAGTGGCGGTGAGAAGCTGAGCTGGCGCTAATGCTGACATTAGAATGCGAGATGCGAGAAACCTGCTTGCTGCAAACCAAAGGGATGATGTCAGAGTGAAAGCTGAGCGGATCGGCGCCGACTGCCTGCTTTTACTCTGACAGGTTCCATTTGATATGCTGCAAGCAGGTTTCTCGCATCTCGCATTTTAATGTCAGAGCCAGCCCCTGCTCAGCTTCTCGCGGCCACTCTGTAAGCACCCTAACACATAAAACAACAGGAGAAAAGACCTACTGAATGATTAACTTCGATTTCGATGTCACTGCAAAATATTGAAAACTATTGGACGAATACAAAATTACTTCCGAGTGATTCGGCAACGCCGCCACATAAAAAAATGGCTCGCTATTCGTAATTAAATTACAGAGATGCCAGATCCTTTTTCCAAATGTCTGCAATAACAATTTTAAAAGTCTGGGAAGAACAAAAAATGCCAGGAAAACTATTCTTGACCAAAAATGACTCATTGATGATGTGTTAAATTAAATGAAAAATGTGCATTTATAGCCCAAGATAAGTAACGAGAAATACCTTTTGGGGAAAAACCTAAAGTAGGGGAGTTATGGTTAAAACCGACACCTTAAGCTTAAACATTTTTCTAAGTTGCCACCAAACCAATAAAATTATAGTTTTTATGCAGAATTCTTCTTCAGAAAATTCTTAACAAGACTAAATTTTTTCAGCGCTTCAAAAAATTAATTTCATTAAAAATTATTGGTTGTAAAACTTGGAAAACAAAGTGAGTTTTTGTAGGCACTGCGGGTAAAACCGACACCCTATAGGGGTAAGATCGACACCCCCTTTAATTTATTTTCTCTCCACTTTATTAAAATCTTTATGTTTATTAAACATGAGATATATGCGTGAATAATTAAGTGTGAGTATGTATGATGCTAATATGTGCTTTTTATTGCTTCATCATGTAGTGAGGGGAAGAAAGTTCGAAAGCGTAGTACTATAAATAAGAGTATTTTATGCTATAGGATTATTTATTGATGAGTATTTCCAAATAATCCTTGCGCACATCGTTGCAACCTCCAGTTTCATATTATTTCGTAAGAGAAGATTTGCAAGCGTTCTACGTTCTGCTAATTGGATTCATTCACTTATAAGTGACACACACACTTCTTAGTAAAACTATCTTTTTCAGATTTGATTTTTCGGACTCTGATCATCAACGATCTATTGGGGTACACATAAGATCACTGTCTCATTGGGATAAAGTTCGTCTATGACAAACCAAGAGAACACTAGAAATTCGGTTTGATGAGCTTTTTGCAGAAATAGCAACAGCTTCGATAGAATCAGATAAGCAAAAATTCCAATTTTCGATTTTTAAAGAGACTTACAAGAAATAAACACAATAAGAGTATTTCAGTGCATTTCTGTTGATACTATAGTGTTCTAATAGGCTAATTGAAGTGTCACAAAGATCCCCAGTATTTTGAAATGAATCGCAAATATACACAACCATCTTAACAGCGTGTCGGTTTTACCCTAACCATAGGGTGTCGGTTTTACCCCAACAGCGCACATTTTTTTATAAAAGCGATTAAAAATATTGAATTTCTCAAACTCGTCTTCAATGCACCTAGTTGATCATAGGACAGGCCGATAATAATAGGTAGTGAAAAATGTGGTGATTTGAAAAGCTTTTGTTCGGTTAAAACCTTAAAATCTACCAACGAAATTTAAGATCCAGACGAGTATGAACGCTGCTGTCGTATGTTTTGTTTATTTTTATTACATTCGGCGTACTAACATAAATCCATTTTTTCTTCAAATGCTCTAAATAAACGTACTAATAAAAATGTATCATTATGAAATGAATAAAAATTTGATTTCTAGGAAATGTTGTGGGGTGTCGGTTTTACCCACAGTGTCGGTTTTTCCCACAATTCCCCTAGATTTGAAACAGTGTAACAAAAAGCCTTTATTTTCAAAAATCTGTAAATATCTGCAATAAAACTAAAAAATCTGTAAATATCTGCAACCAAACTAAAAAATATGCAAATAACTGCGTAACTCTTTATTCAGCCTATAACTTTGAATTCAGTGTGATCACATATACATATTTATACATCAATCGATTGCAAATAATGCAGGCAACAATTTCTGGAAGAAAGTTTTTTGAAATTCCTACGCACGTCGCTTGCTATTGGTATTAGGAATCAGAAAAAAATAGTTTAAAGCTCTAGGTAAAAAGTACGGGAGATAGGCCACGGAACCTTTCCAAAATGAGAAAAGGCAGCGCAGCCGCCATCTTGCAAGAAAAGGCTGCGCAGCCGCCATCTTGCGAAAGAAAAATTTGCAACAAATATTTTTTGTGCTTCACAACTAGTACTATACATTCAATTTGACAAGATCTCGATTCACCTCTTTGATGCGCCTAATTTATGAAAAATAGGCATATTTCAGGAATTTCTATTCCTGAAATATGCCTTTTTTCATTAATTAAGTATTGTTAAGTATTGTTTAGTTTCAAGTGTTTCAGCATCGACACGTAACTCATCGAGTAACTCAACGTAACACATCGAGACGGGTCATTGTGTACAGGTACAAAGTGTGTTAGGAATGTTATTTAGCAATTATATTGAACATGACCAGCCATGGAACCACAGTTTGAAGAAAAAAGAAAGGCGCAATTGCACCAGTAGAGCGAGTAAAGGCGCTATAACCTAGGCTCATTAGCCAGAACAGGGCTAAATACTTCTGTCCCATCCCATTCCAGGAACCTAGGACCAAAGAAGTTACATTAACCTCCTTAGTCAAGTCACCCCTAACGATTTATCAAATCCCCATCAAATTGAAACGGTCGGTACGGTTGTCCACGTTTCTTCCTTATTCAAGGTTTGAAATAGTTCGTTGATTAAATTCTTCATTAAATGAATAATTTAATTGTCGTATAATTTTGAATCATCTCCACTTTGTACGCTGTGTATATGTACCACAAACATTAATATTGACAAGAAAAACTGTAGGCGAACGTCTGCAATTTTCCAGGATCTCTACATGTATTGGCTGTTTATGTGTAGACTAGACTATACTAGATAAGAAAGGTACAATTGCACCACTAGGTAGATTAAAACAGGTTTTTTTCATTTTTTTACAACATCTTCTCAGGCAAAATTTCAACACAACCAACGGATTTCAATACAAACGCCCTTTTCAAAAGTTAGTCTTGGGTAAAGAAGATCTCTAAACCCTTGTGCTATATCCAAAAACAAGTGCAAAATAACGTCCAATTCGAAAAGTTTCATGATTAAATTTTACTCTTTCTATCAGATTTCCCTGGAATTGCATTTAAATAAAAACGTGAAATTGCTTTATTGAAAGTCTAATTAAAAAGCTGGGCAATTTTTTCATTCAAAATCCGTAGGTTCAATTATGGTGAGGTTTTCATATAGCACTAACTGGATTCATAAATGCCCTTCAACCGACTGTCGAAATTAAAAGTTACATCTATTTCTAAATCATTCAGTTAAACATATAAATCCAATCATCCTGAAAGACTGTTAGAAGCTTACGACCCTGGCTCATTTCGTCTACCATTAGGAGGTTGAATGTTCAGACGATCACGTATTGGTTCTCACATGCCACAAAACCCCCAACATGACACCAATCTATCAGAACCAGAAAAAAACCATACAAAAACCGCGTCTGTGGCATTTCAAATATTTTGACATGCCGCCTGTCAAAAGCGATCTCCGATCCGAACGCGTCCAGGTATCACTGCCTGCAACGCAACGGACCAACTGCCAAGCCCGCGTGTGATCTGTCTTGCTTGACCATCGCACCATCGCATCACCGCGCGGAAGACCGCGATGACTGGCGAGATTGGACTTGACTTGACAAAACAGAGAACCTCCGCAGAACACGGTTCGTGTCATTCCCAGCCGTGTAGACTTCAACACCTCCGGCCGTGATGCCGCAGCGCGCGCCGCTCTTATGCCGAACACTGGCTGATTCGAAGGACCACACTCCGGCATGGGGCTCTAGACGATTGTTGTTTGGTCGCCTGGCCGGTCGATCAGTGCGTGGTGTGTGTGTGTGTGTTTAACCAACCTTACATTGCATTGTGGGATTGTGCGACGATCCACAGCGAAGGCGCGCGACTACACAGGATTTGGATGCCGTGGCCGCGAGAGTACGATAAAATCAAATTAAAAGCTTAAATAATGAAAATGGAATGATTCTGTACTTTTTCACGATACCCGCCGGTTTGGTCGGTGGACACTCGGGCTCAAAAGCTTCAATGTGGTACCTTTTCATATTTTTATTGTTCATAAGTTAAAATATTTTATTTTTGTCTGCTCGTCGGTTTTTTTTCGGCACAGCACGGTACTGTGTTGCTGAAAGCAGTGGGAATCTCATTGACGTGATATTTTCCGTGAGTCTTCCGAAAAAAAAACATCGGTAATGTGCCTAATCGGTGGAAGAGATGGACTACGATGAAAGGCAAAATTCGATTGCCGGCATGATATTTGTGAAGGCCAAATAATCGACATTGCATCAGTTAACTGTGTTTTGTTGGAAGACTATGCAGCGTTTTTGGAACGATATGTGTACCTAATGTTTTTTACAATTCTAATATTTTTTTTAATAATAAGGGAGTTAACCCAATAGTGGATGAACTATTTCAACGCTTAAGCAATTTTAATAATAAATTAACTAAAATTTACTTGTATGTGCTCTGTAGTTGGATTTATATGATACAGTGGCGGATCCAGAGGGGGATCCTAGGGTTCGGATCCCATCCGCTCCCCCTAGCCGAATTTTTTTAAATGGTTGAGAAATTGTATATTAGTTTCATGTCTATATTAGTTTCAAACTCAAGACAATTCCAAACCAAATTTGACCACCAAAACTGAATTTTATTGAATAAGGTTATTACGTATTACGAATTGTACAATACACGTTTCCATCTTTCATCTCCAAATCTCAGAATTATGAACCAAAATAAGATGTTTATGTTTATGTTTATTACCTTCACCAACAAGCCCCTTGGCCCCAATGGTGGTTGCTTAAACTAATTACATTTTAAAATTGACAACATTTTCGCTTTTATAGCATTCCGCGTCCGGTTGAAGTCAAAGGCCGTCGCCACACTGTTAAAAATTCGTTGGAGTCCGGTTACAGCGCTCTGGCAACCATAGTTGGTTCTCCTGAACGGAACTCGCAGAAGGGAGTTATTACGTAGAGCTCGAACGCGAGCTTGAAGATCCAGACGTCTGAGGATTGTAGGGCAATCCACTCTGGCAGAGAGTAAGTCCGAGACGAACAGGGCTCGAGAGCAGTCCCTCCGAATGCTGAGTGTATCGAGGTGTATAAGCTGGCAACGGTTTTCATAGCTCGGCAGCTGAAATCTGTTTCGCCATGGGAGATGACGAAGGGCGAAGCGTATGAACCTGCGTTGGACAGCCTCGATTCTGTCAATCCCGTTCTGGTAGTACGGATTCCAAACAGCTGAACAATATTCTAACGTTGAGCGGACCAACGCGCAGTAAAGCGATTTAAGACAATATACGTCCCTGAAGTTTTTCGCAATTCGGAAGATGAACCCAAGCTGTCGTGATGCCTTATCCACGATGTATGACGTATGTGGTTTGAATGTTAATGCCGAATCCATGATGACTCCGAGATCTTTGATGTGAGAGTGTCTTGGAATGCTCGAGCCGAAGAAATGGTAGTTAAACTGAGTCGGTTGGCGTTTCCGCGTGAACGTAACGATTGAGCATTTGCTCGGGTTTAAAACCATTCTGTTTTGATCACACCACGTGCTAAAGCTGTCCAGATCCCTCTGAAGAAGCTCGGCATCGGTTTTATCCCGTATTTGTTGAAAAATTTTCATGTCGTCGGCGAAAGAAAGGCGGGGTCCTTGTAATGTGAAATTGACGTCATTAAAGTAGAGGAGGAATATTACTGGACCGAGATGGCTTCCTTGTGGTATGCCGGATGTAGCGAAGAATGGTGCAGATAGACAGTCCTTAATGCTGATTTGGAGTTGCCTTCCATCGAGGTAGGAACGAAACCAGCGCAGAAGTTGTCCATGAATGCCGAGTTTGTCCAGCTTCGCTATTGCGATATCATGGTTGATTTTGTCGAAGGCCGCAGATAGATCCATATAAATAGCATCGGTTTGCAATCCGTCAGCGAATCCATCCATTACATATGTTGTGAACGAGAGCAGGTTTGTCGTTGTCGATCGTTTAGGCATGAAACCGTGTTGGTCATCTGCAATGTAGTGTTTGCAGTGAAAGAAAATAGGATCTAACACAACCAGCTCGAACAGTTTTGATACAGCACTTAAACACGAGATTCCCCGATAATTGTCAATGTTCGATTTGTTTCCTTTTTTATGAACTGGAAACATGTGCGCTGCTTTCCAGCAGGAAGGGAATGTACCAGTAGTGAGTGATAGCTCGAAGACTCGCCGAAGTGGTTCAAGAAGCCCGCTGATGCACTTTTTGACAAAAATCGAGGGAACACCATCTGGACCTGGGGAACAAGATGCTTTCAGTTTGGAATTTGCTGCAAGAATGGCAGCATTATCGACACAAATTCGGTTGATGGTTCGTCCTAGAGAAGGAGTTAAATTAGCGGCGGCAGCGACTTGTTGTGGTGGCAAGCGCTCGTTGGAAAAAACGCTTGAAAATTTGTCGGAGAACAGTTGGCAAATTTCCTTAGTGTCGGTGCCTAAAACTCCATTAAACGACATACAAGATGGCAAACCGGATTCCTTTCGCTGCTCGTTAACATACTTCCAGAACGACTTGGGCTTGGATTTCAGTTGACGCTCGACGTTTCGCTGGTGTCTAAAAAAGGCGCGTCTGCTTTGTTGTTTGTATTCGTGGTTGAGTTGAAAGTAGTGATTTCGTAATGCAAGTGTCTTATGCTTCGAGAATTTTTTAAATGCAGCTCGTTTGGCAGATTTTAAACGTCTTAGGACGGTTGATTGCCAGGGAGGGTGTTCATCGGTACTAATTGTTCGTTTTGGTACATGGCGGTCGATAAGGTAGTTAAGAATACTAGAAAACGTCATCGCTGCTTCGTTCGCGTCGTCATTGTTAATATTTTCGTCCCAGTTTATATCCAACAGCGTGCTAACGATGCTGTCGTAGTCAGCGTTTTTAAAATCGTAGACGATAGAGCTTGAGACGTCTTCAAAATTCACTCCTAAGTTACCAGCGAATACAAGATGTAGTGGGGGATGATGACGCACCTGCTTGACTAAAGGAGTCGGTGCAGTGCAGCAGTACGGAGCGCAGTCCCGGGCACTTACAAAGCAGAGGTCCAATGTACGTCCATTCTCGTTGGTGACATTATTAATTTGCCGAAGAGTTGCGCTGCTGTAGTTGTCCAAAATACAACTGGCATTGTTAATAAGCGCAGATTTTTCGATATCCAATCGTAGAAAACCATTACTTGCTTGGCACCACGTCAAGCCAGGTAAGTTGAAGTCGCCCAGTATAACGATATCATCAGACGGGGCGGCGATCGAGGCGATAAAAGAAACGGAGGAAAGATGTACATCGATCAGGCTGGAATCACGAATTCTGTCAGGTGGAAAATACACAACACACAGGAACAGATTGCGATCGGCAAGTTTCACTGATATCCACACTTGCTCGGAGCTCGCCCACCGGTCATCGTTGATCACTCGGGCTTTTATACCACGCCGAACGGCGATAAGCACACCACCGCCTGATGTCTTGTGGCTGTTGAGGGCATTGCGGTCACAGCGGTAGACATCGAATGTTGAACCAAAGACCTGGCGAGACAGAGTACGGTTGTCGAGCCACGTCTCGGTCAAGACGATAACGTCGTAACAGCAACCCGTGGTCGCGAGCAAATAGCTGTCCGTTGATGAATTTAGGCCACCAACATTCTGGTAGTAAACCTCGATGTTGTTGGAGGACGGATCAGGTACAGCAGAGAGCAAAGCCATGTTGCCGTGTAGGAAGATCCTTTGGTCAATCTCACGAACAGTATCGGAACGGTTCACGGTCGCCTGGTCGACTGTGGTGAGGGATTCGAGGCATCCCGAATCAACTGCGTCGCGCCCCAAAATACGACTATCGTCGTCGTCGAGAGAAATGGTTGGCATCTGATAACAAGATGTCGGAGCAAAAGGCAAACAACTGGAAGCGAAGAATGCATCAGCGCTTGAAGTGTTCGGAACAGATGTATACTTGCCATTTGCGGCAGGTTGGAAGACCCTTTCACCCATCCCACACACAGGACCGGGACGACTGATGATCGCTGGCTGCAAGTGCTCGACTGTGGCGGGGGGATCGAGGGCTTCCATAGTGCCAACTGCGGTGCGTCCCAGTATGCGTTGGAACCCGATGGCGGAATGCGGAGAGCAGGAACGGGGTGGTAGCAGCTTACGGCGAGATTCGTACGATGAGCTAGAAGCGTGAATCGGTTCAACCGTTGTATCGTTACAATTTTTATTATACTTGCCGAGAAAGGCGGCTTGGAAGACCCTTTCCCCACCCACACATACAGGACCGGGACGACTGATGAACGCTGGCGGCAAGGTCTCGACTGTAGCGGGGGGATCGAGGGCTTCCATAGTACCAACTGCGTTGCATCCCAGTATGCGATCGGCATCGATACTCCTTCACAAGGGCGGTGTGGCTTGGTATAGTGGCATGGCCAATCGTTGCGGAGTCCTCCGCAGGACCATTGATGGGCCGGGTTGCATTAGAGAGGTACATGCTTCTTCTGGAGGCGGTGGAAAATCAGTCGGCGGACTCCAAATGTTCTGGGTACGGCTGTCTTCAAATTCCCTGAACAGTATGCCTTGCGGCCATGTGTCAGGATTAAGAGCTGCATCACGGTACTTTGGGTGAACTCCAACTTTGAAGGATATGAAGTTCAAAGTACTGACGTCTATGCCTTTTTTAACAAGCGGAATAACCTTTATCTCCTCGTTACAATTTAGTCCTTCTTTAGACATTTTTTCGACAGTCTCTTTGCTAACGCTAGGATGAAAGCGCGAAAGATACATCCAGAGCAACGGCGCGGGAGGTGGAACCGTAAAAATGTTGCTATTATCGACTAGCTTTCGACTACCAACAAGAATATTGCTCGGATCAGGGCCATCCTCGCGACGACGTTTCTGAGGTGGTCGAGAGGTACCGGAGTTTGGCCGGACTGGAGTAGCTGTTGAAACCTTTCTAGCCAGGCGCGAAATTTGCTGGTTATTTTTGGATAACTCGGCCTTTAGCTCAGCACAGACGTCATCCGTTTTCCCAGCGATAGCAGCGATAACACATCCAAGTGAAGAAACGGTGTCGCGAAAGCGAGCAAACTTCATCAGCTTGACACATTCATTGCACATCCAAAATAAGTTTGGGTTTTCCGCAAGTTTTTTCAAAAACGGCTTGTTAAGTTGTTTCCCACATTGCATATGTACCACATTTTTGCAAAAACCCATGCATTCAATAAAGTCGTCATTCGATTTGACGGTTTTCGCGCAGTGATCACATGCACTTGCCATAATGCGTGCCGATCTGAGAATGCGAACAATGAAATATAGATGGCGCTGCGGTCGGTGGAAAGTTTGGTGGTTAAGTCACAGAAGTTCACTCAATTACGTTCTTCGCTGATTTTTTCGCAACACAAAAGCAAACAGGAGACACTGCACAATAACAATGTTAAAAACAAAATACTGAGTCGATTAACACGACAAACAACGATAAAAACTTCACAAATCTCGTCAAAAATTAAAAATAGTTGGAGCGATCTATGTAAACAACTAATCGGTAGGAATACACTGAACCAAAAAAGATAGTATGGGATCAATATTAAAATAAAAGAAAACATCTCTGCGTACCAGTTTGGGAGGAACGGTAAATGATAGTATAAACAAAACAACAGGTAACACAACTATACGGACATGGCAGGCTGTCTTGACCCAGTAGTTGTAATACATGTTTCTACGAGATATTGAGATATAGGCAAATCGAGGGTGAAACACTTGAAACGAAAAAAAAATATAATCTTTAATTTGTACCCATTTTAATAATAATTTCGACTCCATTTTAAATGGAAAATTGCTGTGTGGCCACACTTTTCAACCCGTAACTCCGGAACCAGAATCTCGATTGAACCGAAATCGATAGCAGCCGATGGGAAGGTTGTACCTTTTATTCAAGAGTAAGTTTATGTAAATCGGTACAGCCATCTCTCAGAAACAGAAGCAATATTATTTGCCACATAGACACATACACAAACAAATATTTTCTAATCTTGTCGTGCTGAGTCGTCTCTCCGGGTCTCGGTTAAAAAGTCGATGTTTGGAGCGATCGCATAACCTTTCTATATGGGAAAGGCAAATTGGTCAAATCATAAAAATTGTCTCCCGTGTCACGAGTAAAGTGAATATTACGCATAACCATCACGTGATTTCCACACATACCCTAAAATGATGCCACATTTTAATCGCACGTAAACGGGAACGAACAAAATAGGCCGAAAATCGAAATGTATTCCTATCGATGTTCTCAAGACAGAAATTGTTCAAAAGTGTTTCATATTTTCTTACATATAGTTCGGTGTAACTAAATGAAATGTCTCGATGTATCAAACCTGATCAGATGTATTCAGAAAATACGGCGGTCATTGGATCTAATAAAGAAATTTGAAGTATGCTGGAACAGAAACTACGGGATCTGAAGATCAGATTTTCGATCTGACATGTTCAGAGAGCCGACAGCTAGTTGTACAATTAATTATGAATGATAATAATAACTACATGTTTGGGATGCATCGGGATTCAACTCTGTATTATAACAGTACAGCGAACATACTTTGTAATCGAGATACTTTCGCGTATCCACTATTAACCCTTAAAGGCGCAAACCAATTTTTATCAAATTTTATGAAAATTGTCTCACAGCTTTGATACGTTACTACGATAGTTTTGAGATGGGTTTCGCAATGTTGTTTTAAAACAGCATTGCGCATTTAAGGGTTAACTCGAAACCAAAACTACACAAAATTCATTTGACAGACGTTGTTTATACATCGTTGTGGGCAATGTTGGCAGAGCTTTAGTCGAATTTAATTTATTTGCCGAGGTTGCAATAATCACATTTTGTGGTTTTTAACCGTTTAAGTATTATAATGGAAAAGGTATATGAAAAATTTCTATGAGACCATACTAACCACTTAAAGTCATATCGGGATGAAATTGAACAGCAGCCAATTGAAGCATTGCATCGACCATTTCAAATTTGGCAGATGGTGGACAACAAGTCAAGACACCAAACGTTAAATATAATGTGTAAATTAAAAAATGGATAAAAGTCGGAATGTTTACTTCAAAAGGCCATATTTCAATGGTTTGTTAACCGATTCGAATTATTTTTTCATTATTGAACAGGTAGACGTTTCATCGTTAATTTTCATTAAGAAGAATATAAAATAGAGTCATCTACATCAATAAATAGACAATATAATTGATCTCAACTATATGTATTATCATTATTTAGTGAATATTTTTGTTTTAAAAATAGCGGCCTATCCATTTTTATATACTAGTTGATTGCAATTGCTGTATGAACATCTGAATGTCAAACTCTCATGATAAGTTCAATTCGACAATAAAACTGACAATAGTTAGAGATATGAGCAGATGAACTTGTACTAATAACATCCCCTTTTATCAGTTTTAACATCTGTCAACCCAAGCAGCGAATCACGATTGTACAGAATTTCCAACAAAAACCGTATCATAACATAAATTGATCTGAATCAGCAAATACCTTCATAGTCAACAAACCATTGAGATATGGCCTTTTGAAGTAAATATATTTAACGTTTGGTAGACAACCCTATTTTCATATTTTTTCAGTGCACCATATAAATAACACCTTTTGTACATTATATTTATGTATTTAAATGGCAAGGTTTTCACGACACGTATAAACGATCTAAATAGTCAATGGAAAAACATGGATTCACGCTTGAAGTCTGGTAGAAAACCAATCTATGACCGCATACCACATCCAAACCGTCATAAATTTCGATTCCTTCAATGAAATATTTTCAAACTTGCAGGGGATATACTTGATTACTATATCTTTCGAATGCCATGTACTAAATAAGTAGATAAATATTTTTTGTTTATAGAGATAGGACCAAACCTGTGGGTGTTTGCTGGTAGCCTTATGAAACGTGTCATAAAACATCAAATTGCAATTTCTCTCGAATCTCTCGATGGATCATTTTGAAATTCACTGAGAAGATGCTTGGATACTGTATCTTTCGAATGCCGTATGACTAATTAATGGTAATTTTTTTGTTAATAACGGTTTTAGGAACACCGTGCACACACATACAGCCTCATATTCACGCGCACATTTGCTGAACTCAACGAATTGAGTCGAACGTGTGAAGTGAAGACTTAATTTCTTAGTTTTTTACCCCTCGCTAATGCTATTTATGGCATACTTGATATGTTGACAGCACTGCCATTGCACAGTGGATGCCAAATATGCTTGTCACAGTCTATCTTCCTCCTTGTTTTGCAGCAGCCGTCCGTAGAGATAGAGGAAGATGGGGAAAAACGCACCCCCGGGGCAAAATGCACTCCTACCTTATATCGAAAACTGCTGAAAATTTCTAGAAAAGAGTATCAGCAGTCGGAAGTCCGTCACAGTAAACATACACTGTCAAAGTTTGATAACCGTACATCAATAGCAGCTCGAGAAAATAACAAAAATCATTAACGTGCTCTGCTCATGTAATTATTGTGGCTCGAGCAACAAGGATTTTCAGCTCTTATAAATGCTGTTTTACTATTATATCAGTGCATTCCAGTTATATTTATACCGTTGTTCATTATTCTGTCGTACTATATATGAAAAATCTACTAAATAGTTCACTTTTTGCTAAGTTCATATCTCTGCTCCATCGGGGGCAAAATGCCCTCTTCTTTGATTTTGCTGGTTTTTTAATCGAAAACAGAAAAGATCGTTCTGAAATCTTACTGATTGCACAACCAAAGGTTATTTAATGACATACTTTTGTGAAATCCCGTCAGAAAACTAAACTACTTGTTTGTTCACCGAGCATTCTGCCCCTTTGTTGCGGTGCATCCTGCCCCGTTCTTGTAGAGCATTATGCCCCGTTGTTATGGTGCATTTTGCCCCCGCACAGGTGCGTTTTTTCAAAAGGTAATTTTTATTGATTTTGAAGAATTGAATTATTTTCATGTTTTTGAATATTTTGCAAAGCATTATAATTGTAATTACAGAAGAAAATATTGGCTAAACGATATCATTAATTAAATTCTCCCGATTGATGTTCTATTGCTGAGCTACGATCATATTTCCTTAGGGGGTTTCGTTTTACCCCATCTTCCCCTAAGTCTTGCTCTTATGTTTGTCGTGTCGAGTGATTTCTTCCGAAGTCATGGGATTTCACCAAGAGGGTGACGTGACGTGATTCCTTAGTTTTTGGCGCATCGTCACATATCGCCAACTTACCCCGGGGCTGGGGTAAGTTGGCGGGTTTTCCGCGTCACGTATTTTTGTCTCTAAAAATGGAGACAATGCATCAAACACTTTAAAAAAATCAGAGATGTTGCCAACAGTCTGCTCCTTCATGCCGCATGTTCTATTTTGCAAGATCTACTTGCATCAAAGCGGTAAAAATTGAAAACTGAAAACACCGCCAACTAGCCCCGGTCTCCCTATTTTCTTTTGTTTACTGCTACTGTTGTTTGTTGATGACATTTCAAGCGATTTTGACGTTGTTAAACTGACCCCCATCGATGGGTGGAAAAACGATGTTGCCGATTGTCATGCTCTGTATGTAGAGATAGGGATGTCAGTTACCTGGATTTCACAGAACGGTATGAGTTTCGGTCTTTCGGGCCTCTGTTAACCAAACGATTTTTAGTGTAATTGTACAACGTTTCGATAAGAGAAAGGTAAATGGTTTTATATGGAAAATTCACGTGTGATCGGATTCTTTGACTCAACTCCGGAACCAATACTTCCTTCAAATGAAATTCGGTAGCAATCAATGTGAATAATATACGCATTTAAGACTACGATTGTGAGAATCGAGTAAGCAATATATGAGAAACAGATTTCCGGACGTGACCGATTCATGATCGCGCGCGTTTGCGGGTTCGCGTTTGAGACCGCGTTTGCAACTTCGTAAGTACCAAAACGTTCACATAATTACCGGAGTGTTATCAAGTTTGCGCGATCGCGGGCATAGGTGTGCGTAGATGATCGCGAAGCGGTTAAGCGTTTGTATGTTGACGTGTTTGTCGCGTCTGCTCGCGTGTATGTGACTTCGCATGTATAAATTCGATTTTGAAACCCTGCGGCCATTAATATATTCGCAGACCGTCATTCTGATATTTAGTTTTCGGTGTACGGATCACATTCTGGCAGGGAGTGAGTTACCCCATATCACTAGAGTTCCCGGTCATGTCGCCATGGAACGTTTTGTCCAGTGTATATGGGAGTTATTTTTTTTTAATTTCTCAATTTTTTTATTAATGAACATGATAGAGATTTCTGGACGATCCCGATTCATGATTGCGCGAACGCGAGAGTTTGTAGATTGACGCTTGAGATCGCGTTGCTAATTTTACGATAGCTGAGACGTTCACCTTATAACCGGGGTATAATCATGCTTGCGAGTTCGCGGGCGTAGGTTGCTTGGAAAATCGCGAGGCGCTCCAACGTGTGTACGCTGACGTGATTTTGTAACATATTTGTTGATTGTCGGTTATGCGCGGGTAAATGGAGGAAAGGAAACAGAAAACAGAACATAGAAATAGAACAGAAAAAAGGCTCATATCAGCCCTCTTGTCCTCCTCGATACACCACTATCGAGGCGTATTGTAATCAACATCGTGAAGCGGGCTGCTTATATAAATAAAATAATAAGTAAGTAATAAGTAGTCATAATGATTGGTGGATTATTAACATGAGAACTACTCAACCTCTAGTAGTAGAGCTTGGTGCAAATAGAAACTAAAAAGAGCGAAGGACCTTATTTTTAGATAACTCTATTGAATCTATTGTGGATTGATGATGTTTACAATACCGTCAATCCCATCAGCCCGCGAGAGGGATAAAGAAATAGATATTACATGCATCTAAACTACTTTTAGGTGTTTGGTGATGTAGTTCACGTGGATTGGATTTCTTCAAAAACTACGTGTTTCAGTTTATTAAGTTGATTTAGTTGAGCATTAACTAGTGGCTGAACAGTATGTTTAAGAGATGGTTCCTTCCATAAGAGATTGTCATCTCTGTTTCTGAAAACAGCGAATCCGTTATAGATGAGTGTTACTCGCCATCTTCACGAGCCAGAGCGACAGAGCGATTTAAGAGATAAAAACACCCACCTTCAGTCTGATCATCTCTTATAGATGGCAGTCCATTGATCCGAATCGAATGACTCGATCACTATGCTCAAGACCAAAAGAGTCCTCGAACAGCTGAACCAGTATGTTGCTCCATTTGAAAATAGAAACATCCATATCAGCCGTCCGCCAAAACACTCGATCGAATGACTATTAGTCATGAGATTCAGAGATCAATGAACCAGCACTCGCTCGTATCTCTTATCGATCAAGCAAGAGTACGCACCCATCATGCTCATCACCCAAACCCACGGATGTATAAATTAAGTCAAATTCTCATAAAAATACGAATCCCCGACGAATACTCACCCTAGGGATTAACTAGGGGAAACATTGGGGGAAACCAAAAGCTAAAATATGTAAATAGACAAAAACAACTTTTTGAATGATTCGAGCAATATCTTGTTTTACTACAGGATAAAAAGTGAGAACTATGTCCTTGAAAAATGTTAGTTTACTTCATTTTCTGGCGTATTTTTCGCCAGAAAATGAAGTAAACTAAAATTTTTCAAGGACATAGTTCTCACTTTTTATCCTGTAGTAAAACAAGATATTGCTCGAATCATTCGAAAAGTTGTTATTGTTGTTGTTATTTGATAATTTTCGCTCTGGAACAAAAGAATTGTCAAGCAAAATGTTGCTCTTTAAAAAGTATGTCTCAAACTTGTTATTTTTTTGACGTAGGACTACGTCTTTGTTTTCGATATAGGGGTGCACGTTGCAAATTCTACAAAAATGGTATGTAACGAAAAGTGGTCCAATTTTTAACGCATATAATTCAGCCATCTCACGATAAATTTTCAAATTTTTTGCGCATATCGCCCCGAAATACTTCTAAGAATAGATTCCAATAGATAAACCCAAAGATTTTTGATATCATGGCATTAAAAATTTAAATAATGAACAAACTAGTCAAAATATCGCGCATTTACACACAGAAGATAGCGCTTCCCTAGTCCAGCACGACAGATTTGTGTACCTAGCGCGCTACGCTTCTAGGAATGACGTCATCATCGACTATTTAAACGGACGGATTTCGCCAGAGCAGCTCAGTTGCCTGTTGACCAGCAAGCGAAGCAGATCACTGCGCTGTGTATTTCCACAGCCAGTGTAGCTGATTTAGAAGTCCGTTACACTGCCTGTGGAGGTACGCTACTGAGTGAATGCGAATGAGATTGTCCGTATGCTATCTTTTGTGTTGTGCTCGGTTCCAGCACACTGTATAATTATTCGTACACAAAATAGTTTGTACATGCGAGCTCCATTTGCAAACACGGGTAACATAGTATCGTGGTATTAGTTGTCTCTTTCGCTCTATCCATCATCATCAGCGTTGATTAATTTTGCTTTGTGCTAATGTTTGAGGCGAATGCGTAGGTAGATAGATCTAATAAATTGCACAACGAAAGTTTATTATTTACGTTCAATCAATTCATAGATTCATTTTCCCAGCACGTGATTCGTTTCCACTCAGCCTATAGTAGTATAATAGGCACATACTACAAAGCCTATTTATGAATGAATACACTGCCACTTGAAAAACCGTTGCAAAAACGCATCTTGTCCATATACAAAATTGTTTTCGATTCTTGTATATTTATAGTTTCGATATATGATTAAGACCTTCTCTATGTTTGTATGCGCACTCTAGGAAAGTTACAATAATGGCAAAATATAACTAGAATGCTTGGTCTATACATGAAATGTGATTATATCTCAGATCTTCTTAAATAAGTTTAATCGGATTCGATCACCTACTACAAGTGAAATGACCTGAGAACCAAGAAGGTTTGGTTCAATATGTAATATTCGATGTTGATTGGTTGTGATTAAACCATAAGTAAGAAATATGTTTGATTTATTATTACTATCAATGTACTAAGAAAATAAATATTTTACATTAAGGTTGGACAGAGAAAGGATAAAATTCGCAAACGAAAAAAGCAGTTTTTTCCACACCGTATATCAGATCTTCATAAAAATCAATCAGCAGTACTGTAACAACATTCTACATACGCTGATTGATTTTTATGAAGATCTGACGTACGGTGTGGAAAAAAAACTGCTTTTTTCGTTTGCAAATTTTGCGCATTCTCTGTCCAACCTTAAGTAGTATAGTCCTACGTCTACAGCTCGTGCAGCCCCAAATTTCAATATTTTCAAATGACCGCTTCGTGTGATAGTGTATTTACAGCATTTTACCCAAACTATAATTTCAAAAATTTCTCGAATGCTATGTAATAAAACGGCATTAAAAACTGCAATTCAACCACACAGACCACAGAAATGGCAACTCTGATCTAGAAAGAGATTTTTCACGAAGAATTATTTTGATACATATTTTATTGAAGCAAAATTGTGAAGTTCTGTTTGAACCACACATTTGTCACAACAATATAAGTTGATAAGTAGTCATGTACAGTTCTGGATGCACTGGATACAGCGTTTACGCGAGAAAAATTATATCACACAAATAAACGGTAAATGTGTTTTCAACTTAACCGAAGGAAAGCTCGTCAAAACTCAGGAAATATTTGTAAAAACTGAATTGAATTCATCCAAATTGATTTTTGTATGGAAACATGCGTGTCAAGAATATTATTTGCATCACGCACAGTTGATGGTGGAATGCAGGGGCGGCGAAACACTTTACGCCCGAGTGGGTAGAAAGCATAGGGTGAGGGGTCCATTATTAAGGATTTTTTCCCTTTCCGCAATGCACACGCTTACATTCCATTCACATTAAATCACGTTCGTTTATGCAAGTGGAATTGTGGTACATCGATGTTTTCAAATGTGTGTAGTGCGAGATACATACGTTGCGCATCTAAATTTTTTGAAATGGTTCAAAATTTCGAATGGGTAATACCCACTCGGTTATTTTCGAGTGGGTAGTACTACCCATACTACCCACGCTTTCCGCCGGCCCTGGTGGAATGCACAGCGGGCCTGTTAGGTACCCCTTGCCTTTTTGTGCATGTAAAAAGTTTGTACAAATCTATCAAGCACACCATATGTGATATTACTGTAATCTCTTACTTTGCCAATAAATTTTAACGTCAGTTAATGGAATTTCCATGCACAAACTCTTACTGCAAGCATTACGCTTTGTAACTTAGAAATCGTTTGCCGCCGGGCCTGGAAGATCCGCGTGCCTTTTCAAGGGTTAAAACTCATTTCAATTAGTTTTGCATCATTTAGATACAATGATTATATCGGTTTACATGAGAGTTTCGCATGTGACCGCATTTCAACCCGTAACACGGGAACCAGAACTCCGATTCCAATAAAATTTAATAGCAGTCAATAGGGATGCTGTAGCTTTCATTTGAGACTAAATTTGAAAAAATAGAGTCAGACATTTCTAAGAGGTAGATGTGAGTTCACTTCCGCAGAAGGTGTCCAAAGTGGTCAATGTGGGTTTGATTGGGAACCAGTAAGCTGAAACTATAAATCCAAAAAATTTGGACCACATTTTATGAGATTTTGCATCTTTTAGATACCAATTTATATGTAAATTTCATGCGTGATCGCGCTCTTCGATCCGTAACTGGAAGTCGGAATTGAATGAAATTCAATTGCAGCCTATGGGAACGTCGTACTTGAGACTAAGTTTGAGAAAACCGGTTCTAGCATCTCCGAGTAACCGATGTGCATATTTTTGGTCACACACATACATACACACATATATACGCACACACACAGACATTTGCCGAGCTCGACGAACTGAGTCGAATGGTATAAGAGACTTAGCCCTCCAGACCTTGGTTAAAAAGTGGATTTTCGGAGTGATTGCATAGTCTTTCTATAGGAAAAAGGTAAAAATATACACGAAAGATTTTAGAAAAAAACTGCTCCTGATAGCGAAATAGTTAATGCGCTACGTTTAGAAATCCGCAAAGGAAAAGCATTCAATGCAGACATTGGATGCTATAGTTGCATAAATTCATGTAGTATTGTAAGTACTAAAGATATAAAATTTATGAATGGATATGCTTGCCTTCGATGAAAAAATAACAAAACTAATTCTTGTTTTCCTAATTAGACGATTCCAATAGAAAAAAGAAGGGTGGGTAATGTCATAGACATAACTGGAGCGCAGTAGATAACTTTTTGGGCTGTTAATACGAAAGCTATAATTCTGTCTATCTTCTGGTAAATTGTATCACTGAAAACTGACATACAAGTCAAATTTTCAATGTGTGTAAGAAATAAAACTGTCGTTTTAAAATGTCACTAGCAAGTAGCAACTTGCCGCTAGCCGGCGCTACGATCGGTAAGCAAATGCTATACGGGCGTTGCGTGCAAACTTGGATACAAAGGAGATTCATGCATGCGAACCTGTATGCGATGGTGATTTTCAACGCATTTTCATTTAAATGCTTACACAGGTTTTTCAGGAAAGTTTGTTCTAGCTCATATGTCTGTTCTCTGTGGTTTTATTGAAACAAGCTATTTCATTATTTTTAATGGAAACACCGTAATATCAGTACACGCACATAGAAATCTAAAATATTCAAACATATGTATCCTCATATAGTAACCCGGAAAAGAGCATTTAATGAGAGTGAAACGATTAATTTAGCAACAGCAGAAAATCGGTTATACTTGTATCATTATTTTGGTTTTTCCATTAGAAATACCGAAATAACGTATTTTAAAAAAAAACCTTTCAGAAATTAGTGAAAATTGCAACAATAGTATTAAAAGCCTAAAGTGTATGCTACTTCATTTCGGTTATGTTTCTGACATTATCATCCTTTTAATCTAAAATAGAAAAAATCGTTTTTGATACCTAATAATTGCATAACCCAAGGCGATTTAAAGTTACACTTTTGTGAAATCTCGACAGAAAATAAAATTAAGTGTTTGTCCAACGAGTTTTCTGTCCCGTTGTTGTAGTGAATTTTGGCCCCTTGTTGTGGTGAAGTGTGCATTTTACCCTACCCATTTTTCAAAGTGTAAGTTCTAATGATGTTTTTTTAACATTTTGCAAAGCGTTATGGTTGCGACTACAGGGGAAAATGTTGGCTAAATAATATCATTAATTAAATTCTCCTGATTAGTGTCCCCTATAGCTAAGTTATGATCATATATCCTTAGGGGACGCGTTTTACCCCTCTTTTCCTAAATTTCCTGCTCAAACCTTAACCAAGCAGATTTCTTAGAGCGAAATTTTCGCAATAACCCTGTCACGTATGATAATCGACAACGAATGCAGTACCATGACATTACTTTTAATGAAGCTTTTCACTTGTTGAGGCGCGATATTCGCAAACAAAATAAGTAAAATGCACATTGCGTCATTTAGCCGCATATAAAATAAGCCGGCTCTAATGTGGATGGAAACATCCTGTTATGCATCAACCTGTTATACAATTAGTTTGGTTTTACGAATATTTATTTCACCGTTGTTATAGCATGATGATATGTAAAATTTTTTCCCAGTTTGCCTCGAGGACCGAGTATTTTAAGTTTTCCCAGGTAGTGTAAAAATGCTCTATAAACTCGTAAATAATATCCGCATCGAATAAGTTAACACCGTCTCTTTTACACAACAAAACAACCAGTGTTTATCAAATCGTTAATCGCACCCGCACTACCACTTGACAGAGGAAACACACAGAAAAATTCACCACAGTGTACTCTGGAATGCGCGTCGTGGTGAATTTATCTGAACACGCACCTGACGCTACATACATTTTAAATAGCAAGAGAGCGCGCTTCTCTCGCACCAAACGATCCCACCGCCAATCCATTTATTTAGCTCCGAAAGAAAGAGCTTTCTGCTTTTTCTGTGGTGTGTTATCGTTGCATCTTCTGTATATGCATGAAACTGGCATGCCACTACGCCAGTGCATCATTGGAATGAAATGCTATTAGCGCCTGGTGGCAGTCATGGGATTTATTACCTACCACCGAAGAATTCGAGCTGACATGAAACACAGCAGTTGCTACGCTTACAACGTCAGAACACAAACTAACGAATTTTTCCTATGTTCCCATTTTTTTACGTGACGAGGTTTACTGGATGACAACGGGGCAGTCCTAGCAACGCTCGTTGCTTGGTCGAATTGTACCGACCAATTATGGATCAGATAATTACTGCCTTCAAAAAATCGATTATTTGCGTTATTTTTAGTAATTGTACATCCTACGGAATTGGATGCAAAATTGTTGTACATATTTCCAATCAGATAGCGCAATAATCTCATTTTTTCATTCAGTACAACGGTAGATATTCATGTTTAAATTCTCGCATAATTTTATGACTCTAAAACTTACAAAACATGTCATATTTGGGAGCGTAACTTTCCTTTAAATTAATTTTCCTTTCGGCACTTTCATTCATCCATTTTATCTGCACTACGATTCGATGATGTGCTGTTTTAATTGATATGTTGTTTGCCTGATACAATAGGGTCCGATGTGCTAGTAGTGTCATTACTGAGCAGTAATGTAACTTTTAATGATCGTGTATGGTGAGTATTGACGGAGTTCCCATACAGTTTCAGTAATGTCATTACTTATTAATGACACTTTTATTAAGCATGTAAGAGCCCCTAATATTTTACAGCAAAGCCAATACTGTCAATAAAGCTACGGCAATATTATAGATAACGGTGGAAAATGCACTAATTATCATTGTGGAAATAAGTACATTACAACTAAAACAATACCATTGAACATGACTAAACCATTGGATCTCAAAAAGTGTGACTAGTTACAGCAGACATTCGTCACACATTATGTCCAAACTAAACCCTATTCAGTGTCCATACACATTGTCCAAACAAAACGTTGTTTACAAAACCACATCCAAACCCATCCCGAACTCCTCAAGAAGCATCAAACCTGACAGTCAGACAAGTCCAACAAATGCCCTAAAGCTCCGGCACAGTTCAAAGCTTCAGCTCAAGTGCTTTGCTGCTGCTGCTGCCTCCCCAAAAGTAACAGAACCTCTCCTTACCGATCAACGACATGGCGACTAGCAGTGAGCATAACTGAGATTTTTTTCCATCTACCTACTTGCTCTGCTCCACTGCACCACTCGAGACCAGCGAGATTAGACGAACCGCGCATCTGTGGAACCGCGCGGACATCTTTATAAATCTTTCGAAAAGTCTCTTGAACGGCGGTTCAAACTCGCGACGAGTAGCCCTCGAAAACCGAAGCTACGAGTTTTGGGTGCTGATCCCCCTCTTCAAGGAGGGCTAGTGTCGGCGGAGAGGCAAAAGTTGTTTAGAAGAAGCTCGAGTGGTAGCACTCAAGTGGCCCTATCGGTAACAGTTTTGTTTTGGATCCGTGAGATCTTGGCCGGGCCCGGAGGCCTGCGAACGTCTCTGTTCGCGTCTGGTAGGCTGAGGAACACGCACGAATGCGCTACATGACTGAAGGCTGTTTTCGAGCTGCTGAAGAGTGTTATGATCTCTGCCATCGAGCTCAATGAGAGATGAAACTAAAGTGAAAGGGGTTTCTTTCATTTATGCAGGTACACAGTGTACCGTGAGTTCGTTTGTGTTTGGAAGTTTATTTTTGGCCGACTGTGAGATGCTGAGCAGGCCGTCATTTCGATGGCTTCGGCAAACAGCCACCGGATAACGACGACAGCTTGTTGATCGAGCAAGATTGCCAGCTCCAGTCGTTGGTATCAATTTCGACGCGTTTCTAAAGTGTCGCTCTGGATGAGTCAGCAGCTTGCCTTGGGTCGCACCGCACTAATTGTCATTCAAAGGAGGGGAAAACATACATTTCGTAACCCAATATTTGAGACTATTAAAAGGCCATAAACGTCCTCGGCGCTACTTCAGCTCGCTTACTATTGGTAGCAGGCTCGGTTGACGCGATGTCAAGAACATAAACAGCTCAAAAGTGTCTCTAGTTTTCCGCGGTAGCGCATACCATTCACCCAGCCAACAGCCGAAACAGTTGCTTTCGGTTATCCGTAAACAGATTTCGTATGGGAATCTTGGCATAAATAATGTAAAAAGTCACATCATTAGCATAAATATGAATAAAATGTAAATTATCTCGTCGTACGTGCTCCGGTGCCGTAGAAGTCAGTCCGTCAGTCATTCAGTTGGTCGCAGTTACGAGAAAGGCCCGCGAAGGATGAAAGTTGTTGGGAAGAACTTTATCGGTTTGCCGAGCGAAGGAAGCAAAATGAACGAGTTTCAATGGGTGTAGTAAGAGACTTGTTGAGAGAAATCCGATGAAATCGACTAAGAACGATTTCGTGTGTTTGCAAACATTATAGCGCATTGGAAATTTTTGTACAGTTACATGTTCGTTGTTTAGCTTTGTAGTGCCGTTTTTAAGTCTGTGTTAAAGATACAGACAATACGGTAGAACCGTCATTAATGGCACCGTAGTAACAGTGAGATGGTAACAATAATTCGGTTTGGAAATCTTGTATTTGGGTATTAATTTTCTGTGCAAATGTGAAAAAGGTACTTGGTTAAAACTTTCGACTCACCGGGGTTAACTTCTTTGCCCTTTAATTCCGCGAAATGATAATGATATTGGCATATGCAGCTGTGTTTCTTTTGATTTGACCTCAGGTTCTGGAGTTGAATTGAAGAGTACGATCACATCAGATCACATAGCAAATCTAGATTTGTCCCCACCAGTTTCTCGTTACGGAGGAAGAGGAGGATAAGGAGTTTACGGAACCAATTTTCTCAAACTTAGTCTCAAATGAAAGATACAAGGTCTTCATTGTCTGCTATTGAATTTCAATTTAAGTGGAGGTTCTCATACAAAATTTTCAAAAATTTGATTTTTTAGGTAAAAGGTATAGGAGTCTACTATATTGTGTTAAATGGATTTTTCGGGTAGTTTTGACATGTGTACAAGTTTCGAGAACGTATTTCGCGGCTTAATCTGTAGAGGCATCGAAGACCGATCGTGAGTTATCAAACAACAACAGGAAACGGTGAAAAACAAAGTCAGTAGTCCGTCATATTGGAACCGTTATTTTTATTTTTATTTTGATACATATTCACTCAAATTCGTGTTCATAAGTCACACAACCTTTTTTCCCGATTCTGGCTGAAATATCACTTATTTTTTAGTGGGTTCGGCCATATTAGATCGGCCCTTCTGAATTTCGAATGACTGACTTCAGATTCGCAATCAGCGATGTCCAAAACACATAAATCCATTTTTTTTACAAAATATTTACATTCTACCACGAATGATTCATTGATAATTCTCAAAATTTTAACCCTTTCGTGCCCATGTTGTTTATAAGTAAAAACATTTTAAAACAGTTATAACTGTTGTTTTTGACAAGATTTGTTTACAAAACTAAGTAAGCCTGATCTAGGGCTTCAACCTTTCATTTGAGCACGCATTGTTATTAGTATTATCAGTTTGAATGAAGTTATTCAAATTAGACTGATTGGATTCCGCTGGAGCAGTGCTGCCGGGACATTTTCAGTTAGCGGTGAAAAACAAAGTTTTGATATAACTTCGTTGTCTTGTACTGTTAGACGCAAACCATTTTTACTCCCGTAAAATTTTTAATTTTTTTGGTCTCCATTAATCGATTTTCAAAATCTATAATAGGGTGATGAGCCTATTTTGGCAGCATTAGGGAGAGGATCGCACTATTTTTTGAACAACTTTAAAAGAAGCCATATTATCTATAACTTTTCTCAGCATAAAGTATCAGTGTACTGTTTCTTAAACATCTATATAATGCTTATTTAGCAGAATTGCCTCAATTTTCAGCATAAATGAAAATAAATGTTCCATTCTGTGCATCTATTCCCACCTCAACGATCCAATTATCGCCTCATGGGTGTGCCAATTTCCACCTCATCGAAAAACAATCTAGTTGAAACGCAATGCCTGATATTCCATTTGCGTCGATTCTAACTAGGTATCCAGATCATGGAGGCCAACGTGTGATTTGTAAAACGAATCATTCTGCTTTTTTCAGCCGATCAAAACAAACGTAAACATCACGCACATCAATGAAACTCATCAGCTGTTAGTAGAAGAGCGCCCAGAATTGCGCACGCAGAAAAAAACCAATCGAAGGTTAGCAACTGGAATGACAAGTTTCACATCACACGTTGCTTTCTCGCGATCCGAATTGTATGTGCAGATGAAAATAAAATATCTGCAATCAACAATTAGTTGAATAACTTGAAATAATTGAATACTTATACCTGAAATTGCATTACATTATATTTGCAAGTTCATGTTTTGGTTTGGCCGCACTGGTGATTCTTTTCTGTATGATGGATGCAAAAAGTTGGTTTTGATTGTGGTAGTGTATCAGCAAAACATGCCAATAATAGGAACCCCCGTATTTAGTTTTATCCTATTATAACACTAGGCCTATTCTAGCGTTTGGCGAGTGATTTTAAAGTGAAATTATCGTAAAAAGGTTCTCCAGCTAAAATAAAGGTATGTATCAATGCAATGTTTAGTATATTTGTGCCGGAAAAACGAGATATGAGGCGGTAAATGCTGGCTCGTAAGTGTTTATTTTGCTAAGCGCCGTTGCATTCAATTTCGGTTCACTACGTGAGCGAGGCGGATTAGTAGATATTTCAATAAGGTGATTTTGTTTTAATTAAAAGTTGGATTTAGAGGATAGTTCTAAATACATATGTGCACAACAAATAAAGAATATAACTTGAGCTTATTTTTTCTCACCTGCTTTAGCCAAATCGACAGTGTCATTATCTCATATGCTTGGTTCGAAACCAAGGGGTACGAAATAGGGTCACAATAGGCTCTACTGCCATAATAGGCACATCACCCTATATGTGATTATTTCTGATATGATAGAAAGAAGTTCAGTTCCGTATTCGGGTTCATCGCTGTTGTATTCTCACATAATGGAAAATCAAGCGGAAAGAGCGCGACTAAGTTGTAGTGTTCTGTGAGAACGGAAGGCTACGAGTTTATATCCGTTGAACACACTCAAATCACGAATCTGTCCTGTTTACAATGGATATCTGCACCCCGACACTGGAATCGATTTTGGAGCGAGGGATGTTGGATACGTTTAGCGTTCTGGATACCGGTGAGATTGTTTCATGTATTCTTTATTTTGAAGCAGCTATCTGTGTATAAAGGTTTTGCTTTCAAATAGGACTCCGCATTTTTCGAACGAATTTCGTATTCGTAATTATTTGGCCATTGTTAGCAGGTCTTAGTTTCCAATAATGAGGCCTTATGACATACCTCAATCAATTATTCTCGTCAAAATCGTAGTTTATAAAGTAATCGCGAGTGTTCCAAGGGAATGTACAATGACGTCCAGATAGTATCTGCATAACCAGTGAAAGTTTACAGTTTTACAGTGAATAAGCGTGAGTTACGGATTTGATAATTTTAGTTATGAAAGTAGTTCTTCTTTTACTTTCAAGGGTGTCCAACTCAACTACCTTAAAACCACAATTGTTACTAGGGATAGTACTCAAGGAAAAGCAGGGATGTGAGGGAAGAAAGTTTATGAAGCGAGAAATTGGATCATATTAGCAAGCTTAGAGTTTCCCAACAACTTTACCTTTGTGTTCAACCGCATGAGTCAGAATATTTTGGCATTTTTACCGAATGCGAATCAACTGAGTATGCGGCATGCCCGGACAAGCTTAAAGTAACGTATCACTTTATGCTCGAATTCTCCTCAGTAGTAACTTATTTTTCATCTGTCAAACGTGTTTTGATTCCGAATGAGGCGATAGTAGTAGTTTACTTAGGCGCTTGTTACCTGGCGTTTTAAATTGAGTGGGTCCATCACGGTTTATACACACTGGGCTCTTTAGAGTATAAACATTCCACGAGCGGTGGTCGCATCGAAATCGACAGCGAAAGCAATTAGGTGAGATTTATATGTGTTTTGCTGCTGATGACTGATTGGTACCTGGAAGATCACAAGGAAGCTTTACCGATGTCTGAAACCTTTGCTAGGAAGAGGAAATTAGAGTTGGATATCTGTGGCATGCAGAAAAATTTCCAATTTTAACCAATGATTGCCCTGATGCATTGATTATCCACTGTGTCTGGTGTAAGTATGACATGAAATATGTGAAAAAATCGCTGAATCTTTGGTGTAAGAACATGTCATATAAATCGTGTGTTTACCATTTATCTATCCGTTGTTAATACCGACTAGCTCACGGCTATACCCACTCAAGGTCGACGTTCTAGCTTGCTTCAGGAGGACACACTTACCTTAACCATCGAAAACATTTCAAAGTAGATTGACAAGAAAGACCCACAATAGGGAAACCAGGAATTTGATCTACAATAGAATTGCACGAAATACAAATTAGGTTAACATATTTATTTAAGATTTACATCGTCGGTTAAGAAAGGGTGGAAGGGAAAGGAAGATGGAAAGGGGGGGGGGTTCGTTGCGGCCGTTCTGGAACACATGAGCTTCATGCACGAAGAGGGTACTTGCCACACTCCTACCGTCTGGTTTCTCCTGAGCTGGTATCCAATATCTGGTACAGAGTTCCTGGGTTCCGATCTCGATCGCAGCGTCACGGCGTGTCCAGAATCGTGGTACTGCCTTGAGTGCTTCTTTCGCTGTTGTCTGTCGACGTCCCACGTGCTCGCTAACGGGGCGGCAACGCATCGGATATTGGGCTCTAGCAAGCGGGGGAATTCCCGCCGGACCTCACCAGAACCCTCACCTCCAAAGCTGTGGTTACCGTCCTCCCGCAGCGTGTGACCCAACGTAAACGGGTACTCGTTGGCCACCAGCACGGAGCTCGCCGGCTTAAGTCTGGTTCGGCGTAACACGCCAACCTTTTCCGTCTTCGAAACGCTTTCGTCGTCGGGAACCTTCCTTCGGTCGACGCAGTATCCGATGTCACTTGGATCCGGACAGGAGTTCTCTCGACTCGGCCCAGCGGACAGGAAGCACGGATGACCAATCCGTCCCATACACGAGGTCTCTTTTCCTTTTTTCGACCTTCGGGCAAACGCACTTTTTCTTGAACTTTCCGACACGTCTTTCTTCGGTCACTCTCCTATACTTTCTCCCAGACTCTCGCTATCTTCTCTCATTCCTCTTTTCTTGCTTCCTATCTCGCAAATTTCTCCTTCTCTTTCTTCCGGAAACGTCAGTCTTACCATCATTGCAGATAGGTGACGTTAATGAGATGTGACGGTAGAGATGTGAAACGTGTATTCGTTCGTCGATCATTTGATCAGGGTTGTAATAAAGGTGGGGTGAAGAGGGGGGTGTTTTGCTTTTAAAAAATTATAAGTTATTAATTTACCACTTCCAAATTAAGCTACTATCTGCTATTTTTTCCAATTTTACGCTAGCTCCTTCCAATACCATGGTCTCCATAAAGTGGTCTAAATTTATTGTTAACGGTTGGTTGGTAACAATCATCCCTCCTCCCAATAAAAATAATTACCAAACACGGAGTACGTGAGTTGTAATTTTTTTTCATGGATTGACATTTTCCTGAATCGAGGCCTACGTGAAATAGTGTTCATCGGTTAAACAATTCTCCGGATCCGTTTGTTTTGTTTGGATTATAAACCCTTGCTGCAGATGGATATTCTGAATTTACCTTTCTGCGCTGTAAATCAATTCCAACTGAATTTACTGATTAGGTTGCTGTTAATAAATTTGTCGCATTCCTATTTTATTTTTATTTATTGTAATCCTGTTTTGATTCTATATTTTAATTACTTATTCCTAGACGTCGTATATATTTATTCTAATATTCCCGTTCACAATCTCACACATTTGGGTACCCTTTGAACTCTTTCATTCCCCATTCATTCCTCTTTTCATTCATCCTTAATTTCCTAGTCTACCTTAACTATCATCCATCTAGCAGACCAGCGATATCTCCATAGACGCTGCTAATTAGAAGATAAGATCCCTCTTCTAATCCTACGACGAGGCAAATAACCTGCTACTTCATCGGATTTTCACTATTGCAAGTTATGAAAACTTATCATATATCTCACAGACAGAGAAAGTTTTGCATCTGTTTATGTCTGTGACCAAGTCGTTTTTTCCAAACGAATGGTCCCTCAACTTATCGCTTTCCCTTCTTTCTAGCAAAGATGCGAGCCACTAGGTAGTTGCCAAATTTTTAAAGTGAAATAATTAATTTGACAACGCCAACCATGGTGGGAATCAAAACAAATCCTGATTGATGCTGGTATCGTATATACACGTAGGCAAAAGTTTATTTCAGCAATGGAAAATTACCGATTACTAACTCTAAAAGGACCTACTTTGAAGGAGAGAGAATTGCTTTTCGCCAAACCGATTAGAACGCAATTCAATATTTATTTTATATTTTGTCGGTCGAACGAACCCATTGCGGAAAGGGAATAATTGTTACCCGTACAAGTTATTCCATTTCTCAAGTGTAAGCACTGAGTTGGATAGAGTAGTGGTTCGGTTTTAAGCAGGTTTGAGGTGCACGGCAGGCCATACGCCCAGTGATTTGCCATCAAGATCTGCGATCTCGTATGATGATGATCCTATTTTCCGTATTATTGTCGCCGGTAGGTACTGTGGCCCATACTTGGCATTGTAGTTATCTAAAGCGCTTGATTGCTTTAAATTGCGTCTATAGATCATTTGGCCTACCTGTAATGGTTTTCCAAATGCTCGATGCCGAAGGTTATATCGATTGAGGCCTTCCTGGTGGGCTACTTTAAGATTACTTTGAATAAAATTATTAATATTGCCAAACATTTCAGTTTGTCGTCGTGCACGCTCTTCGGTGGATATTTTTGGATCGTCATTACCGAAGCTATGATCAGATCCTTTAATGATCATTTCGTAACCATGCGTCGAAAAAAAAGGGGTTAGTTCTGTCGCAGAATGTTCCGAAGTGTTCATAACAGCTTCTACTTCGGACAACTTTGTGTCCCAGAGTTTTTGATCCGTTTTTACATAGGTTCGTATGGCGGCGTTTACTGTTCTGTTAACCCGTTCGACAGGGTTTGCCTGTGAATGGTACTTTGAGTTTAGCCAATGCCGAATGTCGAACCGGGAGCAGAGCGAACGAAACTCATGAGACAAGAAGCACGAAGCGTTATCCGTAATGAGTACCTCGGGCACTGAATTCCGGTAGAACCAGTGGTCTCGCAATGCCTTGCAGAGGTTTTTACTCTCAATCTTACGGAATGGGATCAGCATTATCCACTTGCTGAAAAGATCTACGATAGATAAAATATATTGATTTTGATTACGACTTCTAGGCAATGGACCTATGAAGTCTAAGGCGATAATCTGCCACGGATGGGATGTAATTCGTTGTTCGCCTAGCGGTGGTGCTAAAGCAATGTTAGGGGCTTTCGTTTCTTTACAGGTGGCACATTTACCTACATATTCACGTACGTCAAGTACCATCCGAGGCCAATGATATCGCAGACGAATTCGACTGAGGGTTCGATCGATGCCCATATGCATCGAATTATCATGACATTCGTATATGATGAGGTTACGTTCGGCAGGATGTGGAAATATTTTCCAGTCGAACCTATCATCGTGCGGCTCACTGGGATTCGCGACGTACTTGTATAGTACCCCTTCCCGAATCTGAAAATCTACATTTTTGTCTGGTTCCTCGGAAACTTTTTTCAGTAGATCATCATATAACGTCTCGGCAGCGTTGATAGAATTTGCGTTCAGTTTGGTTGTGGGGGACGAAGGAGAAACTGTACTTGCACCGGCGGCGGCAGCGACAACTGCTACACTACGGGAGAGTGCGTCTGCCACCACATTTTCTTTACCTCGACGATGACAAATCGTCATATCGTAATGCTGTAACTCCAGACACCATCGACTGCACCGAGATGCCGTTTTCCATTTCGCCGTCATCATATGAGTTAAGGCTGCTGAGTCGGTGATCACCGTAAAATGGGAACCCTCGATGTAGCCCCGGAAGGCGTCGATGGACAAAAGAACAGCCAATGCTTCTTTTTCGCATGCGTGGTAATTCTTTTGAGGAGTTGTCAGCTTGTGTGAAAAGAAAGCGACCACTCTTTCGAATCCGTCTTGAACTTGAGTCAAGACTCCTGCGACAGCAACATCGCTGGCATCGGTTTGAAGGGTGAATTCCCTTGAGAAGTCCGGACAAGTTAGAACAGGAGCTGAGATTAGCTTTTCCTTAATTAGGTGGAATGCTTCTTCAGCCGATTCGTTCCAACCCAATACCTTCGACTTGGTTTTCAGCAAGTCTGTTAGGGGGGACGTAATTCCGCTAAAGTCCCCTATGAATCGGCGATAGTAATTTGCCATTCCTAGGAACCGCCGAAACTTAGTGACAGTATTAGGCCGGTCGTAATCCACAATGGCTCGGACTTTGTCTGGGTTGGCCCTAAGGCCCTCGGTTGACAACAAGTATCCTAGAAACGGCAATTCACTAACGCCGAATTTAGATTTTTCAAGGTTTATAGAAAGGTTCGCTTCTGTTAGGCGTTTCGCTACTTCTGTAAGGAGCTGTACGTGATGCTCGAACGTCTCCGATACTATGACAATATCGTCAAGGTATACGAAGACGTTCGGTTCCAATTCACCGTGCCCGAGGACCCTGTCCATCAGACGGGACAGGGTTGCTGGACTGTTCACAAGCCCGAACGGTAACCTGGTGAATTGGAACATGCCCTTGCCCTGGATACTGAACGCAGTGTATCGTCTAGAGCCCTTCTCCAACGCAATTTGGAGAAATGCTTCCGACAGATCTATCGTACTAAGGTATTTGGCTTTTGGAAGCTGTCCAAGAATTCGGCCTGGGTGGGGCAAGGGATATGCGTCACATACAGTTCTCTCGTTTATTTTACGAGCATCCAAACAGAGACGAACCTTTCCAGTTGGTTTTATAACCGGCACCACATTGGAGCACCAATCTGAGTGGGATCTCTCGATTATTCCAATCGATAACATCCTCTCCAATTCATCCGCTACCTTATGTTGCACCTTAGGGGAAAGAGAATATGGGTATTGGCGTACTGGGGTTTTCCCTTCCCATTTTTCGTCAATCTTGATCTCGTGTTCGATCAGAGGGGTTACAGTCAAACCATCCTGGCGGGCACCCAGAAACAGTTCTTTTATTTCTGTGAGCTGCTTTAACTCCGACTCGGTAAACGAGTCTGTGGCAGAAGAATGTACTTCGAGAGTAGCACAGTCCCTCATAGTTGGCCATATCTGAAATTTCTGCCAAAAGTCCATACCAAGTATGCAATCGACAGCTAAAGTTCTAACCACTAAGGTTTGGATTATCTTAATGCGACCTGCGAAATTGAAAGGAATGGAAAGCTGGCCGAGTACTTCTAGTTTTGACCCATTTGCAGAGCGTACCACCGTGGGTCGGTCCAATGGTCTCAGCCTTTGATTGTTAAGTCTACGGAAAACATCTTCATTAATTAAAGTTAATTGGCTCCCAGAGTCTAGTAGACCTTGTGAGGGTTGGCCATAAATCTTGATGTTGGCGTAAGGTCGGTTGTCGTTGGTATCTTTAATAGAAATATTAAGGACCTGATCGCTCGAATATAGATCTTCCCGAACAGGTTCCCAAAACTCAGAAAGGGTAACTCCTGACGGAACCAAATTTACGCGTTTGGGCTAGACGGTCGGCGATTTCTGACCGCCTGCAAGCCGTTTTTTTGGCAGAATGGGCAATTATGCGTTTCGAAACCTTTGAATCCGCACACCATACATAGAGAACCTTTGTAGTTCCTACACTGCTCCAGCGTATGACTTATTTGTCGGCAGTACAGACACTCATAACTACGGGGGGGCGATGAGCATCTATAAGGGTCTCTAAAGTACGTGATGGCTTAGAAGGGCCCTCCTTTGGGTTCGGTTCCTTTCCTTGAGCTGCTGGTGGAGGTTGATTTATTTTCTTGCCTTCTGGGCTTCCTTTTGTTTTTTTGTTTGCCTCAGTTGACTTGGTGGGATTTGACCCTTGTTGTTGATTAGGTTTAAAAGGGGGCCGATTGTTATTGCCCTTCCAGTCGCCCTTATCAGACGTAGTTTCTGAAATAGCACTCGTTGATTTTTCGTTGCCAAATACTTTGGCATACAACGAAAAATTTGACGCATCTATCATATGCCCCGCTTCTAGCAACTCTGGTATATTAAAGATCGGCTTCCAAAGAAGTGTTTTTTGTAGTCTGCCCTCATATTCCTTTTAAGAATATCGAGCTGTTCATTTTCGCTCATGGGCACAATCATCGACCTGAACATGCTTTCCATGTCATAGTAATACTCTTGGAATGTTTCATTTCTCTGCTGGCGCCTTTGGTAAACCCTAGAGCGAACCAGCGAATCGAGCTCAGGGTGAGCAAACGTTTTCCGGAGTTCGTTGACCAAATGCTGCCAGCTGAGAAGGCGTCCCGAAGAACGCATGGTCATGTACCAGTTCAGAGCTGGTCCCGTAAACAAATGAAAAGCGGAGTCAAACAGCTCACTTTCATAGGTTCTTTCCGATAGGGCCAGTTGCGACACCAGGACCAAGAATTCATTTAACTTGAGTCCCTGATCGGTGCCGGCGTACTTGTCAAGTTTCCATTTCGACACAGGTAGCGATTTGTGGCCAAATTGACCACTATTCGGTTCAGCAGCGCCAGGATACTGAAAAGGTACTGGAGCCTGAACCTGGCGAGGCAATATTTGCTCGTTAAATTGAATGTGAGGAGTGTAGGTTTTACCAGTACTTGTCCAATTGTGTGGAATGGGAGCAGACATTGATGAAGGGTTTTGAGTTCCCCCCACTGTGACCGGAAACCTCCCCGAATTAGCTGATGACCAAGCCTGGTTATTTTGCCCTCGTTCATATTGCGATGTAGGAGTGGTATTGGAAAAGAAAGTAATTGGTGTGTAATAAGGGGCGTGCGATACCGGCACGACTCCCTTAGCTGCATTTGGAGTAGGGTATATGGAAGTTGTTACGCGCGGAAACGTATTTGTGGTCGTTGTTTGTGTGTGGAACTTGATCATGGGATATATTGATGAAGTCTCGGGACTAAGTGCGGAAGCAACGATCGTCGCTATCGGATAGCTTGGCATCGTGATTGGGATTGTGGAATGGTTGCCGGACCCATGGCTGCTTTGGAATTGTGAGAAATCACTCCAATCACCAGGAACGGTTAAATCGCTAGCCATTGGTCGTGGTGCACATTGAGATGAATGCCCGTTTGAACTGTCGATCTCCGGCCCCTTTTGTTTAAGGATTGTACCCGTGTAGGTGGTCTGGTGTACTAGCCCAACCGTCGTGGTCACAATCTGGTTTAGGTTAGTCGGAAGATTGGAGTGCAACTCCTTGTATCTCCGCAGCGAATTGATTTCATGCTCTAGTGCCACCAATGCTTCTTTGACATCGGTCGATTCAGCCTGTTTCAAATCACCGTTAAGTAACCCCAACCTAAACAAGGACTGTGTAATATCTTTCTCATTTTCTGACAATCGAACATTTCCCGTTTGTTCCACTAACGGCACAAGTGGTACTAGTCCGGTAGAACTTGGGATTGCTCCTGGAATTTTATCTACTGGATTCTCATTCTCTCCAAACAACCTATCAATTCCCGTACCATCCTGCTCCTCTGATATTATTGTTCGTTTCCCGTAATAGAATGTGTTCAGACGTGACAGCACTGCTTCCTGCATTTTAGCGACCTCAATTTTACCCTCAGTGGTCATGTGATCTTCCAAGCGGATCAGCCGACTTCCCAGGTGCAACAATCTTGATTGACACCTAAGCGGTACATCTTTCGTAGATGTTTGAATAATGTCGTCTAGCTCTGTGAACTTGTCCCTACAAGTTCTGAAATCCTCCCTAGGATCCCGTTTCCATACTAAAATCTTCGTCCTATTAGGATTCTCCTCCGCCTTTTCCTCTTTTAACACCTCCCTAAGAGCTCGTCTCTTTCTTGACATCGCTTCATTGTCATTAAACACAATATCTCGCACCTCCAGTTCGAAATCTAATTCATCTTCATTCAAATGATCAACCCTAATGTCGTAAAATAATTGCTTTAGTTTCTCTGCTATTAAATGTGGTGTGCTGAGCGCCATATTTAGATATTTTCAAAATCTAATCAATTCTCAATCCTAAATACTATTATAAATTCACTTTTCAATTCAATTCACTTAATCCTAATTTCAAATTTAGTTCGGATCCCTAATAATATTTACATATGTTTAACTCAATCAGTATCGTTCAATAGAAAAAGATTACAACTATGAGAAATAAATCCAAAAAATCTGAATGGTGAATATAATTCAATAATTTATCCTTAAGTGGATCAAACGGATCGTATGTCGTATCTTTGAGCAACTATTTCAACGCACACAACGAAACATTCACGATGAATAGAGAGACGAATCGTGAGTCTCCCGGAGCAAGCAGAAAATGTTCTTGGAATAAGGATATTTTTTTTTTTAGTTGGATCGCCAATTGTTAATACCGACTAGCTCACGGCTATACCCACTCAAGGTCGACGTTCTAGCTTGCTTCAGGAGGACACACTTACCTTAACCATCGAAAACATTTCAAAGTAGATTGACAAGAAAGACCCACAATAGGGAAACCAGGAATTTGATCTACAATAGAATTGCACGAAATACAAATTAGGTTAACATATTTATTTAAGATTTACATCGTCGGTTAAGAAAGGGTGGAAGGGAAAGGAAGATGGAAAGGGGGGGGGGGGGTTCGTTGCGGCCGTTCTGGAACACATGAGCTTCATGCACGAAGAGGGTACTTGCCACACTCCTACCGTCTGGTTTCTCCTGAGCTGGTATCCAATATCTGGTACAGAGTTCCTGGGTTCCGATCTCGATCGCAGCGTCACGGCGTGTCCAGAATCGTGGTACTGCCTTGAGTGCTTCTTTCGCTGTTGTCTGTCGACGTCCCACGTGCTCGCTAACGGGGCGGCAACGCATCGGATATTGGGCTCTAGCAAGCGGGGGAATTCCCGCCGGACCTCACCAGAACCCTCACCTCCAAAGCTGTGGTTACCGTCCTCCCGCAGCGTGTGACCCAACGTAAACGGGTACTCGTTGGCCACCAGCACGGAGCTCGCCGGCTTAAGTCTGGTTCGGCGTAACACGCCAACCTTTTCCGTCTTCGAAACGCTTTCGTCGTCGGGAACCTTCCTTCGGTCGACGCAGTATCCGATGTCACTTGGATCCGGACAGGAGTTCTCTCGACTCGGCCCAGCGGACAGGCAGCACGGATGACCAATCCGTCCCATACACGAGGTCTCTTTTCCTTTTTTCGACCTTCGGGCAAACGCACTTTTTCTTGAACTTTCCGACACGTCTTTCTTCGGTCACTCTCCTATACTTTCTCCCAGACTCTCGCTATCTTCTCTCATTCCTCTTTTCTTGCTTCCTATCTCGCAAATTTCTCCTTCTCTTTCTTCCGGAAACGTCAGTCTTACCATCATTGCAGATAGGTGACGTTAATGAGATGTGACGGTAGAGATGTGAAACGTGTATTCGTTCGTCGATCATTTGATCAGGGTTGTAATAAAGGTGGGGTGAAGAGGGGGGTGTTTTGCTTTTAAAAAATTATAAGTTATTAATTTACCACTTCCAAATTAAGCTACTATCTGCTATTTTTTCCAATTTTACGCTAGCTCCTTCCAATACCATGGTCTCCATAAAGTGGTCTAAATTTATTGTTAACGGTTGGTTGGTAACACCGTTTCATTCCAATCGAGTACGAGACCTGTCAGTATCGGACTAACATTTCTTCTTTTCCTAGAAGATGTGCATTCGGACGTGGCCGGTGTCAGTATTGATCATCATGAGGGAATCAATTTAGATTGCACGATGTGGCTCATCATGTTATTTCCAAACATTTTGTTCCAATGAACGTTTTGCAATCTCAATTAGTTCTGGTAAATAATGAGAGCGAGTAAAGGCGCTTTAACCTAGGCTTATTAGCCAGGGCAAGGTGTACATCACTCTGTCCCATCCCAAAGGATCAGTGGAGTGACATTAACCTTCTTAGCCAAGTCATTCCCAACGATTTATTATATCCCCTTCAAAATGAAACGGTCGGTACGGTTGTCCTCGTTTCTTCCTCATTTGAGAATCAAAACAACTCGTAATTAAATTGTTCATTACATGAATGATTTAATTGCCGTCTAATTTTGAAACATCTTCAAACCCAACTCTGCACCGTAGGCCTGGCCGTTTTAATATTTGCGGCATATCAAAATATGCTTCAAATAATAATATTGACAAGAAAAACACTACAGAATCAATGCAGTGTTTTCCAGGATGCTTTTCAATTATGGCTGTGTAAGGGTTAGAATAGAATAGAATAGAATAGAACCTCGTTGCCTTGTAATGTTATTGAAAACTGATAAAATCTACCAATTTAGACTGGCTTCGACTATCTTTTCCATGTAATTGGACTATTATAAATATTCTAGGAGAATTGTATTGAGCATCGGTGTCAAAACCGGTTTTTCATATGGTGATCAAAACCGGTTTTTCGTTGTACTTGACGCCAACAGTATTACTGAAAAAAAAGTTTTGAAGCCTTACACGCGCTAGAAAAAAAAAAATGCGCATGAAAGGGTTAAACGCGTTTATGTCAAAACATGATTTTTAAAAAAACTCATTTGAAAACGGTTCAATTTAAAGACTTCATTTTTGATCTCTCGAAAGAAAACCTTTTTCATTGGTGGAATGACCTGTACAATCTACAAAATATTTGTATACACTATTTTAGTGCAGCCTTATACTGGAAAAAGTACTAAAGAATCAATCTTAAGGTTTGAGATCGCACCATTACGTCAAAATTGATCAAATTTTTTACCCGTTCTTATATCATTCCTTCAATAAATTTAGTTTACTTTATGGCCTTATTATTAGTTTGGTGTTTCAGAGCGGGAGCGAGCTGAATGCTGTTCTGGACTTCCACGCGCACCTAATCTTAGCAGAACATCACTACGGGCGCCCTTTTTTCGTCTTGAAAAAATTGTAATTGAAGACGAAAATATACGAATTTTGAATCCTAATACAGTTTCCTTCTACGTTTTTTCATTGGCCCACAAAAAAATGGCTTACTTTTTGCTCATTTGAATGTGACCCTCCCCTTAAGCAATAGCCCTTTACCACGCTGGAACAATAGTATATCCCTTCTTGAGTTTCAGTCTCTGTACATAGGTTCATCTATGTATGGAGAACCAAAAATCCGGATACCCAATTGCATTACTGCAGGGGAGTTACATATCAAATGATAAAACGTTCCATAATCGGATTCACAAAGATCACACGAATAATACTCAGCACGCTGAATAGTAGTTATGTGATAATTGAGTTGCCAATATCCAGTCAGTTCACTGACTATATATTATATTTCCTGATTGTACATCATATTGTCATGATTTAATCTGTTCCACAATATTCCGCCACGTCACTCGGTCAGTTGCTGCTTGTCTCCAACCTCTCAGGTGCCTGATATTCGCCAGGTTCGCTTCCACTTGGTCCAGCCACCGGGAATGCTGCGCTCCTCTCCGTTTTGTACCTGCCGGTTTGGAGGTGAAAACCACCTTGGTGGGGTTGTTGTCCGGCATCCTCACAACATGCCCCGCCCACCGTACCCTTACAGCTTGAGCTACTTTCCGGATACTTGGCTCACCATAGAGTCGCGCAAGTTCGTGGTTCATCCTTCTCCTCCACATGCCATCCTCCTGCACACCACCGAAGATCGTTCTCAGCACCCTTCTTTCGAAGTGATTGCAGATCCTCCTCGAGCATTGTCCATGTTTCGTGCCCGTAGAGAAGCACCGGTCTAATCAGTGTGTTGTACATGGCGCATTTCCTGCTTCTCAAAGTTTTGTGGAGCCCATAGTAAGCACGACTTCCATAGATAATACGCCTTCTGATCTCCCGGCTGGTGTTATTGTCCGCAGTCACCAATGAGCCTAGATAGATGAACTCGTCAACCACCTCGAACTCGTCGCCGTCGATCGTAACACTACTGCCCAAGCGTTCCCTATCGCGATCGGTTCCGCCAGCCAGCATGTACTTCGTCTTAGACACATTTATCTTCAGTTCTACTCGTGCTGCTTCGCGCTTCAGTCGAGTATACAGATCTGCTACAGTCTCCTTGTTTCTACCGATTATGTCCACGTTCTCAGCGAAGTACACGAACTGTCCGGACCTCGTGAAAATCGTGCCCCGCATGTTGAACCCCGCTCTTCGCATTACACCTTCAAGCGCTATATTGAACAGCAGGCAGGACAGCCCATCGTCTTTTCTTAGTCCCCTGCGTGTTTTAAACGGACCCGAGAGGCCGCTCGAAATTTTGACACAAAGTTCCCTGACTAGAACACTGCAATTGGGCTTGGAGGAATGCAGGAAATTCTTTGACATTTTCGGACTCACATCCGGCAGAAAAGTCTTTGTTTGGAGGCAAGTTTCAATGCTACGCCAATGGTTGGCATGTTCGGAAGCAACCCAAGAGCGAATCGAACTTTTCAAAAGGGCGTAAACGTTTCTACGTGTATGAATTTCGATTTTTTTTTGTTCGGTTATTGTATTTTATACAGCAAAACTATCTGAGAACGAGTTACAGGGAACGAATACTTCTGGCCGAAAAAAATATACACTGAAAAAAATGTGTCATTTTTCAAAAAAAAAACAAAAATTTATAATAAAAATTTAAATTGCGAAAAAACCAATTTTTTTAATTTTTTTATATTTTGGAAATAAAAACCTAAAGAGAAAAAAAACATTTTGAATGTGATTGCATGATGGGGAAAAATCGCTAAAAAAGTTTTTCTAACAATAACTTCCTACATGTTTTTAAATTCCATACTAATTGACATACAAAATTGTAATTTTATTACAGAATATAATTCTAAGCAACATTTAAAATCAAAATGCATTTAACAAAAATCTTCCAAAATGCGATAGTTTTCGAGATATTTGAAATTTTGCTCCAACAAAAACAATTAATTCGTGTAATTATGCTCTTTTTAAAAGTTATTCGCGTTACCCCATCATAAAATGTCAAAATTTTAATGTTTATCGTTTTAAAGACGTAAAAGCAACTTTTTTAGTGTATTTGGATCATGGAGAAGCTTTCAATAAAAAAGTTTTCCTAACAACAACTTTTGACATATTTTTATAATTTATACTATTTGCAGTCAAAAATACAATTTTCTTTTTGAATATGATTCTAAACGCCATTTTAAGTCGAAATGCTCTTAACAAAAATTTTCTGAAATGTAGTAGTTCTCGAGATATTTTAACTTTTGTTTTAACAGCACAATTATTTTGTTTTATTACGACCTTTTCATGAGTTATTCGCGTTTCTCCATCAACAATAATAGGTTTTTCAAAAGGCCCGTAAACATTCCTGCAACTTTCCCTTTGACATCAAGGCGATATTGTAAACCATTTGAAAGTTGGATGGTCCCTTATGTTTAAGAAAATAATGCCTTGTCTGGTTTGCAAAGGGTTAAAGTATAGTAGTAAGATTAAATTTACGTTTTTTTACGTGCAGGCAAATCATTCACATGGTGCTGGATCATTAGGCCGAACGGGTCCTTAGGCCGAATGGGCCATTAGGCCGAAAGGGTCATTAGGTCGAATGGACCCAAAAGAATGATAAATGTGTAGAGCGGTTAGAACTGAAAACGTTCAATAAAGAGCTATTTTTACGTTTTTACATTTCTTATAAAAGAAATGTATAGAATTCGCTCAAACTTTCAAGATTTTTTCCGAGGCCCGGAGGGCCGAGTCATATATACCAATCGACTCAGCTCGACGATTTGGGACAATGTCTGTGTGTGTGTGTGTGTGTCTGTGTGTGTGTGTGTGTATGTAACGGACAAATTCTCATTCGTGTTTCTCAGCAATGGCTGAACCGATCTTATCCAAACCAATTTTAAACGAAAGAACTAAAAAACAGTATGAACGCTATTAATTTGTTTTTGATTCTGATGTTCAGTTTCCAAGATACGAATGTTTGAATGCGTAAAAATGGCGTTTTTTGCAGTTTTTTTAAATTATCTGCCGAAATTGACAACATAGATTAACAATTTATATGTTTTTAGACAGCTTTAACGAATACCTTTCGAAAAAGCTATAGATTGTTGAAATCGGACTATTATCAAAAGAGATATTTAACATTAAATGCGGACGAAAGATTTTTATCATTTCCCATTGCCAGAAATATGACCAAAAACATGTAATCTATTATTAACGCTAAAAAACGGCTTACTTTAGGTCAATAGTATCTTCAGAGAATTTAATGAAGGTAATATGCCCTTTCTTTTGGTATTGCGCTTTTGCTGATTAATCCCCCTATGAGTGAGATATTTTCACAAATTTTCTTGGAAGTGATTATATCGAAATGATGTCTTCAGCAAATTTGTAGCTCTTACTTTTGCGAATAACTTTACCAAAGACTTTAAATATCTATTTTGAATACTTTAAAAGTTATGGCTTGTTGTTTGTTGATTACTCTTTGTCAATATAGTAATAATCCATTGAAATAAGTTAAACATTATTTCGATAAAACGAATTTTGTATATAATTTTACTATCTACAACCGCTAGAAATAATCATCGAACACTTCCAAGTTGTCTGGAAGGAACTTGATAGCTTATCAGTGCAAAAATGTTCATTTGTGCGAGCCTTCTGACTGCAATTTTTCTAACTCATGACCATCTGATCGATCTGAAACATATCGGAAAATGAAAAGCGAAATAAATAACTCCAAGCAACGGCGTTGCCAAGAGAAGGTTTTGGGGTTTAACACCATACAACGCCCCCCTCCCCCAACACCCAAAAAAAATTTATTGGATTGAAGTTGAAAATTTATTGATGCAGACTGATTTAATTCAATATTACAATAACAATTATCTGATCCGTACATTGATAACCTGTTGTTGAAAACGTCATGAGGACTTTTGATAAATTGTCGGAATGGGGTCCTGATATGTAACTGATCTATTGGTCTTGATTTCACAGTTGTCTAATTGCATCAATATCAAATTCCTGCCTGAAAACATTCCATTAGAAAATTCCAGAGCTCTGTAATCAATCATAATCCCCAGATTTCTTTTCAAATTGAGCTCGCTTTTGTAGAGATGTACTATAATAAGGGTCTTTATTTAATAGGAAGCAAAGTTAAAATTGATTTAATGTCTCTGAAACATAGAACTGCTCACCAAAAAAATGCATAACTTTCAACATTTGCTAAAAATGTTTTTGCCTTTCTCATTCACTCTAAAATTCGTCAATCTAATCCTGACCCGGACCCGGACCAATCGACTGAGTTCGTCGAGAACGAAAAATGTCTGTGTGTATGTATGTGTGTATGTAGAAAAAAATGTGACCTCTGTTTCTCAGAGATGGCTGGACGGATTTGCACAAAGTTAGTCTCAAATGAAAGGTACAACCTTCCCATCGGCTGTTATTGAATTTTTTATTGATTGGACTTCCGGTTCTGGAGTTACGAGTTGAAGAGTGCAATCACAAAGCAAATTCCTATATAAACTGGAATGAAAAAAATTCAAAATCAAATTTGTATTTTTGATGCCAAATGACTTTAAAATGCATGAAACATTGAGATGTTTGACAAAAATTGACTTCTTTGGACTTTGGTACTTTTTTGCCTTTTTCATATAGAAAGGTTATGCAATCACTCCAAAAATCGTCAATCATACCGGCCCGGAGGGAGTATGCAGTTAGGGGTTGCTACTTTAAAATTAAAACTAGTTTAAAATTTCTTAGCAAGTTGAAAATTTTCGGCAGGACCTGGACCTCCCGGATCTTTCTCCATGATCCGCCGCTGGTTTCAAGCGATGTTTCAGTATCACATAGCATCTCAAGATCGTGGCTGTCGATCCATTGTATGTATGTGTAAATCGTACTGAACATGTAATATTCATTTCCACCATTGTATTGAACATAACCAGCCATGGAATCGTACTCTGGACAAATGAGACAAGCACAATTGCACCACTAGGTGGATTAAAACAGGTTTTTATTTTGGGAATGCGTTGAGTTGAGACGAAAACGTAATATGATTAATAACGAGGATAACACTTTCCGAATGTAGAGAGAAATTTATGAAAAATGACGATTTCCATTCGATTCTAGCAGGTTCTGATCGATTTTGATGAGCATTTGATTTTTGTTGTATGACCAATTATATGTATAGGTCAAATGTTTAAAAACAGTAATTTAAGGTCAAGATAGCATCATTTTGAAACCGCCAATTTCGGAGGGTTAGTATCTTCGATGAGTTTTACAAACGTTAAACAGCGCATCATTTGATAAAATAATTTTGACGGTATATCGTCCAAGAAGTATTTATGGTGAATTTTCTCAGGTCAATATTCATGACTACAATAAAGTCTCAAAAAATTCGCTAAAGACACGAACTCTGTTACTATTTTCTGAAAAATTAATTCTGCATAATTTTAAAACTTCAAAAATTACGGTTTCGGAATTATGCCGTTTGGACAGTATGATCGATTTTCACCAAACCGAATTTCTGGCTACGCCGCTGATTTCAAGTAAGTAGAAACAAAGTCGTTCTACACTCGTTCACAAGAAACTTCTTCGAATGCTGAATATCTATTATAACACATTGAAACCCCGATTTTATCAGCCAAATACGAACATATGTTTGATGGGCTCTAGCAGACGAACAAGACTGAATTCGAGTAAATCCTTTCTTGAGCACGTTTTCCTTATCATGAAGATATGCGAAATATGCGAAAATAAAAAGTTCATCATAATCAGAAATAGTTATCAGACTACATCAAGGGACGAGAAGAATATTTTAACAGCTTCAGTTTATTATAAAGAAAAAAAATTGCCCGATTTAGTCAATGTCCCCATTTTGTCAGCCTAAAATACCCCATGAGACTGATAAAAATGGGTCTTTATTGAATGTATTATTCACTGTGTTTCACATTAATAGGTACATTTCATTTTTGGGGATTTTTTTATTGCATCGGACTACAACAATTTTTAGGTAGTTTTCAAGGGGTTATTTTATAGACTTCTTCCAAAATTTGGCGAACCTATTCCAATTCGTATTCCAATTGATTGGTATACTTAAGGGTTTATATGTTGCAGATAGAGAAAATACTGAAATTTTCAGCTTTTTTCCTACACAATATTACGAAAGCTTATTAAACAATTTTTCCTAATAAGTTTGTGAAAATTATAAACTATTTGAAATTTTTTAATAAATAGTGACCATCGCTTCACAACGTAGTCTATTTTTCATGGCTTGCGGTAAGCACGACCTCTCGAATTGCTAAGCTGAAAATTATGGAATAATTTCAAATACTTTATGAAGTTTTGTGTTTCGATCACTGAATCATGCAATCTAGGATGTAAAAAACACAATCGTTCTTAAATAGGAAATAAAACCAAGTCTGGAAATATTCGCTGTTGATTTTCTTTGAATGGTATCACTGCTAGTATCGCCCTTTTCAAGAAAAAGCGTTGATTTCTTAGTTCTCAGTCGCGTTGGAAATTTGAGTAAAGTATAAACTTCAAATCGATTCAAAAAAAAATTCGATTTTTTTGGCTCAGTACAATATATAACCCCTTTAGGAAGATTCAGTTTTCCCACCACAATATAGATATTTTATTGACAGAGCATTAACAATAATTCGTTGGTATGTCTATTTTATGGGCCATTTTTTCGCTTTCCCATTGATTTGGTTCGAGGTTTCTAGCACTGATGTTGTCCTATGCTGATTTGAGCGATTCTCTGAGTCCTGCCACTATCCCATGTAGTATGTGTTATCAAAAACATCGCGAAGCATCAAGTTCTAAATGTTCTCAAACGATATAATATCCGAAGAGTGATAAGAGTTATAAGAAATGTCTCATCACACTGTTAGGTGGATTAAAAACGTTTTTAAATTATAAATTATAACATTTACGATAGCTTTCTTGTTGCATATTTGTCGCTGTAATGGAATAAGCAAACAATAGCGACACCTAATGTGGCTACGCCACATCGCTTCATGTCAAGTGCTGTCCGACATCGCTTCGCTCCGTCGGACTTAAACTAATTTAAGCTCCTATGTTTGAGTAAACCGGGTAAACGAGTGGATCACAGGTTTGCTTGCGAGAGGCCGCCGCATTCGATGGCGGGTCGGGGATCACCTCGTCCAGCTGATCCTCAGCAGCTTTACGCCGCTTCGGTTTGTTGTCCTCGGTTATGCGGCCAAGCTGCATCACACTGGCTTCGCCGTATATACTAATCCAAATAACAGTAAGCATTAAACCTTTACATCATATTGACATACATTTAGCAACAATATAGCATTAAAACCCTCTTTAAGAATGTCCCATGTAATGAAGTCCGATTCTAAATATTACGTTTTTTCCATTTTGCGTATCTTAATGGAAAAGCGAAAAGAAGGAATTTTTCAACAAATACAGCGCATGAAAACTAGTCGCCAAATTCTCTTTGTAGAGGTTCGTAGTTCGTAGATTTGGGATTACGATATGTGACGATATCTAGCGCGATGGTTAATTAATCAAAGACGATGTACTTATGATCAGATAGCGACGATTCGAGTTCGTTTGGTACAAGTCAATTTGCCAACTCATGCGTTATACCGCCAGAGCAGAGAGTTATATCTAACACCTCTTCTTTGCCAGCTCGTGCAAATATTGGACGATTTCCTACATTTTAAGTATGTGCATATGAAACCCATTTCTACTACAGTATAATACAACCCTTTTGAAATCATCAGAAGGTGATGGTTCATTATGCGGTAAATTTGCTGAGGAATAGACTTCTTGTTTATATTATCAACAGTCATATTTACCGTGACTAGCACTATTCGCAAGTACGAGGCATTTCACGTAGGTTTGTCTTGCCATTTTTGTTGCAAGCTATGAAGACGGGTTTAGTAGCTTTCCAACATAGAACTCTATGGAACTACGGTTCTTGAACCGAAGCTATGGAAGCTTTCCTTCCTGAACAAGGCGGGATAGATTCGTAGCTGCTGTACGTTTATGCTGAAGATTAATTTATGCTATTCCGACCGTACTCGATCACAGAACTACACATTTCATCATCAGCACTTGTTGTACAGCAACTAGAAGATACCAAATACGCTGGTTTATAACCGCCTATGGATGACAGCAATTGCATGTTCGTCGTTGTGTACCATCGCGAAGGGATTGGACGTTTGTAAGTTAATGAGTTCTATCGCGAGGGCGTTTGAATGTCGCGTGCGCTGGCGTGTATGTAATTTCACTTGTATAATCTCGATTTTATAACCATGTGTCCATTCGCATATTCACGTGTGTTATTGGATGATCGCTCGGTCCGTGAATCTGGTACTTAATTTGTAATGTGTACGGTGCGGATGCTAGAAGAGAGTGAGTTCTTCCATATCACTAGAGTTCCCCGGTCATGCTGCCATGGGACGTGTTGTCTAGTTGATATGAGCTTTATTTTTTTCTGATTGGTCCAACTGAAGGCATGGACCTAGGCTGCTAGGGTCGAGAGTAGGGACCTCCGGACGTTTGTAGGTTCACTTTTGAGACCGCATTTGTAAATTTATAAATGCAATATTGTTCGCTTATTCACCGGTGTGTTACCGGTGTGCGTAAATGATCGCGAAGGGCGCCAGCGTTTGAATGTTAACGTGTTTGTTGCATGTGCTAGCGTGTAAGTAACTTTGCGTGCATAAATTCGATTTTATGACCGCGTAGTCATTCGCATGTTCGCGTTTATTTTTGAATGATCGCGGGCGGACCGTAAATCGGACACTTAATTTTTAGTGTATGGTTCAGATTTTAGAAGAGGGTAAATTTCCCCATTATCACTAGAGTTCCCGGTCATGTCATGTTTTTCTGATTGTTCTGACTGGAGGCATGAACCTAGACTATTAGGACCGAAGATGGAGTTTTCTAGACTTGACCGATTCTTTATCGCGTGAACATGGGCGTTTGTAGGTTCGCACTTGAGACCGCGTTTATAAGTTTATTAGTGTTAAAGCATTCACTTAATCACCGGGATGTTTTCATGGTTGAGAGAGCGAGTTCGTAGTTGTGTGTGGACGAAACTGAAGCGTTTGCATATTAACGTGTTTGTCGCGTTTTTAGCGTGTATGTCATTTCGCTTGGATAAACTCGATTTTATAACCATGAAAGAATTCTCACCGGGGTGTTTCAATGTTGGCGAGATTGCGGGTGTAAGTATGTGTAGATTATTGCAATAGCATTATCACGTTTGTGACCAGATTTGTGTTATCGCGAAGGCCACGAGCGTTTGTACGGTTGGAATGAAAGAGATTGTGAGTGTATATGAGAGAATATGCATCTGTTTGTGTTAGTGAGTGTTAGTATGAATCTATATTTAGGATATAGTAAAAAAGAAATAATGATGCATTGAAAGAAAATAAAAAGCTGCGAAGAGATTAAGTACAAGCGTGTAAATTGACCGACATAATTTTTTTATACATGAGTAGTGGAATTGCAAACTGATGAACAACAACACAATAACAAAAGCAGACTAACGAAGTATTAGAAAATAACACAAGTAACATGCAATCCAAAAACTTGAACTCGTCCTATAGTCAGCAAATATTTATGTAACACTTACGAAAATTGCATTCTATTCGAATTTTATCACACTATGCTGACCACGTGCGTCGGTAAATTAATCGTACCATAGTTTATCCAATCCGATCTTCCCGAATAAGTCGAATCAAATGCTCGAATTGAACACCGGAACAAAGTGACCAACGAATACTATGAAGGAAAGAATGCATGTGGGACAATATATTACCTACTATTCTATCATATACACCAGTTCTGCATTCATTCCCTGACACAGCTGTCACAAATACTCAGACGAACATATATACAAATAGACATACGACAATTGCACACTAGACATAAAACAATTGTACACTAGTACTAAAAACTACAATTATTACTACACTATCAATAATAGGCTTCTACTTCTACATTTCTTTAAAGATTGATCGTTAGTTTGGGCTGGTGGAAAGTATGAAAATACACAAAACATAAAAAAATGTCTGTAAGAGGTTCTTTAAAACTGATGCACGAAATATGTCTGATGAAAATATAAGCCGGCGCTAATCTATTCCGACAATAAGTTAGTGTTGGTTTCTGATGAGGCGAAGCCGAAACGCAACACAGTATGAAATAAGGATTTGTGCCCTCCTGTACAAAGACTGGTTTTTGCAACAATAAACCGCATTGAATACCCTCAGTTGACTATAGAACTTCTTGTATTAGAAAGTGCTATTAAACTGCATTAACAGTCGCAGATGCAACTTTGAAGACACTATAAGTCGACAAAAATACCTTGGTACAACAATTCCTTAGCATAATTTTGACTTTCTGAGTCGACCTAGTGCTACGATCCAATTATGTCACCAGTGTAATAACTATCTGATATTTATATTGGATGTAACAAATCATGGAGTCCTAATGTTAACAAATGAGAAAGGAACTATTGCACCACTAGGTGGATAAAAACAGGTTTTTGTTCTTTATAGTAGTCTTACATCTTACGAAATTAGATATAGGATTGTTTTGCACATTTCTTATCAGATCGCGCAAACATTTAGTTATTTCATTCAGTACATTTGAATTAAAAAACTAGGGATCAACTGTGAAAGAATCAGCGCTTAGATTTTGCTTGAATAAAAATCCCGGAAGGACAAATTTTATGATGGCTCAAAACGAAAACGAAAACTCGGAATTTTTCCAACCGGTTCATCCATAAACCCCCAAAGCCCTGCCACCTGTTTCGAACAAAGCAGTCTCCCATTATATTTAAATGATACCCCTGTCAGTCCGGTTCCCACACGTTTTCCCTGCTCGAATGCCGGCACGTCCTACTCAAATACGTTGCATTATATTATATTATTTCTTTATCTACTGATATAGGTGAACCTCTTCGGCTGATAGGCACCCACCGAGCCGAGCCACCGCGGCGATTAATAACTATTAGCATAATAAAAACATGAAATATATGGATTCAATAAAACAATAAATCAGTAAAAATGGACCCCGCGAAAGATCTTTGTGTATAGGAACCGGCGAGGAGCTGAAATTCCGAAAACTTAAATACACCTAACCTATCCTAACCTAGTGCGATGTGCATCCATTCTATCACAAAACATTATCGTGGCTCTTATAATGCTATCAACGCGGGGACTCGGAATAGCCCAGCATCCCCGCTACCGCCCGCGGATGCCACTGTCTCGGACGGAGTTTCACGAACCGCTTCAGGAGATTAGTTTATTTGGTTGGAATCGGACAGAAACAAAAATCGAGCGAGGAAACCTGCTGTGTGTGTGCCAGTCGATGATGTGGCGTCTTCGTCGTGCGTCGTCGCGCGGCCAGGAAATCAAAGGAAATAAATTAATTTCTCCAACTCGGTCACCTCCAGCGCACACATAATCCGCACCCATATGATACGGAAATTAATATCTATCTGTCTTTGAAGATTACTGGCGGCATCCGCTGGACGGCCTTGGCATTGGGAACAACAAAGTGTCATGCGATCGTGCGATGGAGAAATCACAACCATCTCAGACGCGAGATGAGTAGCTAGTGTCAGTTTTTTTGAATAGTTTTGTTTTGAATGAGTAGCTAGTGTCAGCTTGTTTTCGATTGGGATCAATACCCACTCACTACATTTGCTTTGTATATCCATAGTATGAACACCAAAAACATCAAGATCATATCACCTTGATTTTGAATGTATCTAACGCTATTTTCTCTACTCGTCAGTGGAATTGGGTAGTCATTTGGGTCGCATGTTCATCGTGTTAAATATTTTTTCTATGATGGGTCACATCGAAGGTAGTTAAGAGATTTTTTATAATTTTTTCACATCCCAATGGTAGTCAAATCGGTCGAGAAAAACGGAACAATCCTCTGAATTCACTATGAAACGATTGGTTCACCATAACCCAAGTGTGCCGTCCAAAGCGTTTAGTAAAGCGCTACCTGATAATTGATCAGATCGAAGCACCACGGGTTGGGAATTTAAAGTGTTTGCTAGCATTAATTAAGAAAACCGATCCCGATCACCGTGTTATCTGTTGAGCAACTTTTCATCATTGACACAGTTCCCATAGAAACAGGTTTCTTTTCGCTTCTGAAGATCGAAGATGTTCCGGAGAACGTAAAATACAAGTTTATTATCGAAAAACCATTCGAGTCGGAGTTAAAAATGCGCTAGTTCTCGTCAAAGATTGAGTTAGAGTTGAACCATACAGTTCATTTTCAGATGGAAACTTTTCAATCATTACCGGCAAAAATAACAGGATAAAACAACCTAAAATATGAAGTAATGATACGTTTTCGGAGATATTACTGCAGAAATAAACAATCTGTACCTAAACACCGAACAACGTACGCTCTCTTCAATCGATTATTATCAATCATTGGGCCGAAAATATCATTATTTATGTAACGTAGAAAAAGTGACCCGAACCAAGAAATCTCTAAGCTCTTTTTTTGTATGGCGAACAAAGGGAACAACAACCGCAGTCAGGCAGCCGGTAGCACTCCAGATTAGGCATTAGAGGTACGTCTGGCGCAATCGCTTTCTGGTAGCCGCCGCTGTCGTCGTCACGCCGGCGTAAATCGCCCATCAATCATTTTCAAACCATTTACCCATTTTTGTAACATCTCGATGTGTTCAATCGACAAGACGGGATCGATTTAACAATTTTACTCGCTTTCAGTGTGCCGAAAAGACGAACTAGGCAAGGCAGTGAGTGAGGGTCAATCGCCAAAAAAAAACACAATTTCTTTGCCAACATACTTTCATCTCATAAGTAACTTTGGTTTATTTTACTTCGAAAAACTTCGAAGGTAATTTTAAAGTTGTTTTTTGCCATACTTTTTGAATGAAGGTATTGAAACCGAAACCAACTTTGAGAGCTGAGTTTTGTTTTAGCGAACTGTGCATTACACAGTCACCTTAAGGTTTGTGTTTGCTTGGTTTGTTTTTGGGCGATTATAAGCCAACGAGTTTGGTACCTTCTAGTTGCTGTAAAGTAACTATGGATCTATCCTGCCTTATTCAGGAAGGAATAACCACCGACGAACCAACGTGCTACATGGAACAAAAAATGTGTCAGATGTTGTCCTAATTGTTTAAGTTAAAATACGTTGTTACACTAGCGGCATCTGTATAATGGTTCGCGTGGTAGTCTTCGTCGATAACACAAGAGTACGCAAAAACCAAGGTGTACCGACGTTGTACCAGGTATGCTAGAACGAACAAACCTTTTTTGGCATGTTGAAGATCGTTTTTCCAGCTTTTCATTATCCTATGTATGTACTATTTAACAAAACTGTCCGTTACAAGCAAAAAAGTAATATAATACATGCATTTTCAATGAGTTCTGAATACGATTTTGATGCATATTACCACTACATACGCAGCTGATGGAATTGCACACCTTCTGTAATATCAATATACTTATCGAGAAGCCTGCCCAGATTCGAACATAGCGGAGCGATCTGTCGTAGTTTAACAGTAGTGATCGCTTCATTTCAAAACAATCGTTATTTTGTATGGGACACTTTTCGAATGCCTCTGTCATGTCGGTTCGTCGGTGGAAAAACTTCCATATCATTGGTTCAAGAACCGTATTTCCATAAAGGAAACTTCTATGTTGGAAAGCTACTAAACCTCGTCTTCGTTTTTTCAACAAAAATAGAACGACAAATCCACGTGAATTGCCTCGTGCATGTATTTGCGAATAGTGCTATCGCATATCTTATATTCGACCCTACAACTCGCGATATTCGTGCTGTCACAGTCAATATGATTTTCGATAACATTAACTTGTTTGACGACTATTGTTCATAATTCTGAAGATGTTACCGGCTGAATCAGCCAAAGTAAAACGGGCAAAATCGAAGTATTGCTTCTTAATCCGACGAATCCACAGAGGAGTAACTAGAACAAATTCTTGGCCAATAACCAATTTTTTTTCGATTTTTTATTTAGTTATATTTTTTTAGATACCTAAAAGCATACTGCATATTGTGACAAAATAAAGAGTATGCCAAAAATTGCTAAAGAATTTTTGCGTGGATGCAAAATGGTGATATTTTAAGGGTTTTTAATCATTTATTATTATATATCCAACAAAATCGCTTTCAAATGATGATGACTGTATTAAATATGACAATATAATAACAAACGTAATAGAACACAACTATTTGTATAACCTCCGCTTAAAAATAACCAAAAAATAGTAGTGTTGCGGTTTATTGGACCAGCTTTGAAACACCCTTTTTAAACAAGTTATTCCAAAATTGAATGATAAAAAAGTTACATTATGAGCAAGATCCGGAAAAGTTGCTGAAACAACATTACAAAGCAATATTCCGGCTATTCAAAAAACATTCAATCTCTTCCGATCCACACATTCCAAGCGGTTTGAGAATATTGATATTTTTACTAATTTGAGGTACGCCAAAATACTGTAGGATCAAAAACTATGTTTGGCAAAATGAATCTTTATGAATATGCGCACAGGTATCCCTTTTCTTCTTCCTTTTCCACTGACCAACTGTTCATGCAGTGGAAAACAAATGTATTCACAAAGAACACCTCGAAAATACTAGTATTCGGGAGGATCTAGAAAATTGACCCCTGCACTAGTAAGTGGATAGATGCCAAATAGTCTCAAAAACCAGTTATTTTCTAGTTGTAGTTCATATTAAGGCATAATAACAGCAATAGCCGCAATAAATAGTTTTGGCCAGGATTCGGCCACAGTTACTCCTCTGTGCGATAGCCGAAACTGTCGGATTAAGGGGTTACACCACTGTAGAATTTAAAAAAATAATCGATTTTTTATTTATTAGTCTAAAATATGCTTTAGAATGTTAACCTTCCGGAAGTCGCGTAAATGACCCACTGAACGAGCAGCCGCTGGTGTGCAAAGATGATTTCGCTAGATTTTCAGAGCAGCGTGCACTCAGTGCACTAGCGCGACTTCCGGAAGTTTAAAAATGATATCCCAAAAAATGGAAGACGAAAACAATACATAAATGTTCAAAATTTCAATTCTGCCGCAACGCCTCTTATGTATACTCCGAGTGTACTGAAAACTTTTTCTCGAATCCACTTTTTTGGAGCTGGCCGAAAATGTAACTCGAACAAATGATTTTTGATCGCTTTGAAATTTTCACTTTTTTGCGATTTTTTATGAAAAATTTCGTTTTTTTATGATCAATCGAGAAATTATCTCAAAAGCTCAACGTACGGATTAGGTATTTTTAACATAGAATGTGTATGCAAAGTTTGAAAGAAATCGATTAAGTAGTTTTTGAATGGCATGTCTTTTCCAGCGACGTTGAAGAAAAAGCTTTTTTAACCGAGTCGTTTGTCGATATTTTTGCATAGAAAAATTACAGCATGTTGTTGAAATGATACACTACAGTGTACATAAATTTTGATAAATTTGCTTCACGCAAACTTCTAAAAAAATTCGCAATTTTTTTCACGCTGAAACCTTTTTAGTGATTCTTTTTTTTAACTTTGCGTGAAGCGAATTGATCAAATCTTTTGTATATAATAATGTATCATTTCAATAACATTCTGTAATTTTTCTATGCGAAAAAATCGACAAACGACTCGGTGACGAAGCTTTTGTAGAACGTCTCTGGAAAAAAAACATGATTTGCGCCATTCAAAAAACTACTTAACCCATTTCTTTCAAACTTTGCATACACATTTTATGTAAAAAACCACGTTGAGTTTCTCATTTTTTTTTTTTTAAATTAAGGGGGTTTACTCATTAAAAGGCGGAATTTTCGTTAAAAATTGAAATTACCCTAAAAATGAGTTAGTAATTGAAAATTTATCCCGATAACTCAAAGTAGGTATTTTTTATATAGAATGTGTATGCAAAGTTTGAAAGCAATCATATTTGCCGCATAATGAATCATCACATTCTGATGATTTCAAAAGGGTTGTCTCATACTTTGGCAGAAATGGATTTCCCATCAAAATCGGCAGTGATGAAAATGCCCACCACGTAATTTAGGGCAGCTCAGATATCAATTTGAGAGGCATCGAATTAATGGAATACTTAAGTAGTACAAATCTGCACATTCTTAATACAGGAAACCGCCCAACATTGGCACGAGCTGACAGAGAAGAGGTGGTAGATGTAACTCTCTGCTTTGACGGATTTACGCATGAGTTGGCAAACTGGCTCGTACCAGACGAGCTCGAGCCGTCGTTATCTAATCATAAGTACATCGTTTTGGATCATTCAAACGTCTTACTAGATATCGTCACATATCGTAATCCCCAATCTACGAACTGGGACCTCTACGAAGAGGGCTTGGCGACTAGTTTTCATGGGTACGATTGATTCTCCCAGTGACTTGGATGAGGTCGTGGATAAAACAAGCTCACTCATGTAGCAGCATTCTAAGATTCGCATATCGAACTCAAATCGAAGAACTTAGCATTTAAAATGCTATCTACCTTCTATGGGTACCCGGTCATTCCGGTATTACTGGAAATGAACGGGTGGACGAAATGGCTAGAGCTGGCGCTGCGACTGATTTCGTTGGTCCAGAACCAGTTCTACCACTGTCGATAAGTTGGATAAAGCACAAGATTCGCTCTTGGGCTGCATCCGAACATACCAACCATTAGCGTAGCTTGCAAACTTGCGTTCAAACAAAGACTTTTCTGCCAGATGTGAGTCCGAAAATGTCAAAAATTGCGAGTAAAAATTTATACGTAGTAGACATTTGTTTTGGAGCGTGTTTGTGTGCAATTATTTGGGGATTATCTGCCCGCCAGATGGCGCTTCGGAACAAATTGTGTTTTACTCCTATTTCGTTGAAAGTCGCAGCAACGCGCGATGGGTTGACACTAGTTCTTTGTGAAATTTTGAACAATTTTTTTCTGTCCGTCCTTTCGAATGTGTGTAAACATTGTTTTTAGTTTTTCAACTCGTTTCACAAGATGCAATACAATAAAGACCGTTCTTTATTTTCCTACTGGAATTTTAATTGACATAGAAAATATGGCGTATTCTGAAATATGATGTCGACTGTGTTGAGTTTTATCACGAAAAGAATGTTGTAAAAACTGCTCACATTACTCAAGTTTAGAATAACACTAAATCGAGCAATGTACCACATACTACTGTACTGCTCATGATCGTAAATCATTTCCATAAAGATAGAAAAGTCTAGTGTAAGTCTCGTCATCAATAAAATCCAATTTTAAAATATATTTATAACGACTTAAGCAATGTGCAGATGACACATTCTTTCGTGACGTGTACAACGATTTGACGAATCTTCATAACATTATCAGATGAACGCCTACATCAAAAATTATTACAGATTCGGAAGGTAGGCTAAATTTCACGAAAGATTCAATCAACATAAATTGAATGTACTAGAATACGTTGATTTGACTTTTAATGAAATACGTTAAAAGTTCAAATTTGTGACGTTACATTATCGGTCATAAAATAATTCTCTTCCACTATATTCAGTTAACGTTGATTGAATTTTTGTCTACTTTCTGAATCTGTAATAACTTTTGATGTAGGCGTTCATTTGATAAAGTTATAACATATTTGTCGATTGAAGATTCGTCAAATCGTTGTAACGGCACGAAAGAATGTAGATAGAAATATTACACTTTTAGAAAAAATGAAAATTGCATTTGACGTAAACAACGCAGCGACGTATTTTTCTGTTCGATAATAGGATTTTACATGTTATAATATGTAAAATTGAATATTGTCACTCTTTTGATGTAAAACTCAGACTGAATGACCTAGAAAAGGCCGAACATCTCACATTTTTTCATGTAATAAAATATAAATTTATGTGAATTGGGACGCTTCTTTTATGTGCATATGGCAAGAAGTTAAGTTACATGATTTTTTTGCTGTATACCTACAGAAATTCTATTGAAGATCTTAAATCTTTTGCAAAAAAAACACGGTTTCCCTGGAAGAATTAAAAACTAATTCCCGGGATTCGAGTATGCCGGGAAAAGCAAAAATCACGGGATTCCCGGAAAATAAATTCCCGGGTTGAATGCTCTAGCCAGGAGCCCCGGAATATTGGGGGGCCCGCACTCAGGATGGATGTAAATCCATGCTAACCCCTGTATTCGAAAAAAGCAATCTAGACAATTTGTATTTCTTCAGAGCGTTGCTTAAAATGGCAGAACTGTGAATTCCATATCAACTTTTGAATAGGGCTAATAAGAGTTGTAAACAAACTTTCAACGTAAAAATATTTGAAATTGTGTCTACGAAGGGTAAAGATGTGGGTTAACGTGTATTTCTCTTGAAATTTCACTCGGCTGCGAAATAATGAGCGAAACAAGTTTGTTTACAAAAATCTCTCTAGTCATTTTGAAGAATTAATATTGAATTGAAACTCGTTTATAGGTCGAAGGAAACGCGGACGGCGGTTGAGTGGTAAGCGTGACCGCCACTTATTCCAATTTGCCTGGGTTCAATTCCAGCCGAGGTCGTTGAGATTTTTCTGAGGTGAAAAAATCTGTGGTCACGTCTTCCTACGGAAGGGAAGTAAAGCCGTTGGTCCCCGGTCTATGAGTTTCGTAGATCGATATCTAGTCCAGATAATAAAGTCACCTCTCTGGCGTCGGTAAAGAAGAAGTGATCCAACTTCTATAATCTTACTAACAAAAATATCCTCCTCCCGTGATACTTGTGGAGTGCGCAGTAGTGTATATACGGCCTCTAGCAAAAGCAAGTATTGGACTACAGGGCGAACACGAAATTATTGCGACACCGAAAATGTCATGCCAATTTTCTTATAATGTTTAAAATCAAACCAAAATTTTAGGGTGGTTTTATACATATATTTACTTCAAAAATCAAAAGAAAAGTTAATCGATGGAGCCTTGAGTGAAAAATTGAACGCATTTTCGCTTGATGCCCTCCATCAAAGCCTTTACAGTGTCATCCGGTACCAGTTTCTCAGTTTTTTTTTCCATTTTCTTAACATGTCCTTCTCGTCTTTGACTGTCTTCTTGCTCTTCCGAAGTTCCCGCTTCATCATTGCCCAGTACTGCTCCACCGGGCGCAGCTCCGGACAGTTTGTCGGATTCATGTCCTTTGGCACAAAATGGACAGAATTGGCATCATACCACTCCAGGACACTTTTAGAATAGTGGTATGATGCCAAATCTGGCCAAAGTAGCGGAGCTTCGTCGTGCTGCTGCAAGAACGGCAAAAGGCGCTTCTCGAGGCACTCAGATTTGTAGATCTCGTCATTTTTCTGTGCCATTTGTCACGAAAGGCTCACTCCTCAGTCCGCAAGAGAAGATGGCCTGCCAAATGAGATATTTGGAGGCGAACTTCGACATTTTCTTCTTCTTAAATTTGTCGTCCACATAGAACTTGCTCTTGCCGGTGAAAAACTCCAACCCCGGAATTTGCTTAAAATCGGCTTTTATATACGTTTCGTCGTCCATCACATAGCAGCCATATTTTGTCAGCATCTTCTCGTAGAGCTTCCGTGCCCGAGTTTTAGCCGTCGATTGTTGCCGCTCATCGAGGTTTGGGAAGTTCTGTACCTTGTATGTATGTAGTCCAGCTCTCTTCTTTGCATTCTGGACGTAGCTCAGCGACATGCCGATCTTTTTAGCCAAATCACGGGAGACGTTGGGATTTGCTTTAATCATCCGCTTCACCTTTCCCTCCGTCTTTTTGTTCTCTGGTCCCGGTTTTCTTCCAGCTCCTTTGCCGTGGTCCAACGTCAACCGCTCCTCGAACCGCTTCAACACACTGGAGACGGTTGAATGGTGAATGTTCAACATTTCTCCCAACTGCCGGTGCAACAGGTCAGGAAATTCCAGGTGTTTGGAAAGAATTTGTTCTCTCGACTCGCGTTGGTTCATCTCCATTTTCGTTGAATCGAAAAACACGACTTCGAGTTTGACAGCATGTAAACAATACACATCAATGAGAAAGTGTGCAAAATTTGGTTGATTTTTACCCAATGGTGAAAAAGTTATGCCCTGTTGAATGTGTCGCAATAATTTCGTGTTCGCCCTTTAAAAGGATGGAAAAACGTAAAGGAATGCAAATCGTCGCCTACATGTCCTTTTTTTGAAAATCTGGGATTGAAACACGAGTTTTATCTGTGATATGAGTGACCGGGATTTTGATGGTTTTGGGAATCCCGCGCTTGACAGAGTCACTTACCATCTGGGGGCGCAATCTATAACCTTGTTTTTTCTTCACATATTTTGATACATTTTTCCATGCATACCTAACGGGTGTTCAATAAAAAATGAGAATGATTTCAATACCTTTCTGTAATAAATATTTAGAGCGTTCTTTCCAAGAGAATTCCTCTCTGGACTCCCTAGAAATAGGTGCCATGTTTCTTTTCGCTCGGGTGCTGTCAGTTTAAGCGAAGATGGCGTCGAAACTGCAAGCACTCCGCGAGTGTGTTGAGCGGTTTTACGAAACGCATGGTCATCTTGGAAAAAAGTTTACGGTATGCTCATGAGTACAATTTACCGGATCCTGGTATCGCTGAGCGTGCAGCGGAAGGTCGATAGCGGCCGTCTGGCGAAGATAATTGCAAAGAAGAAGAAGGAAGCGTTGAAAAAGCTGTTCGACAACAAGGACGGAAGGCGTGACGCCGGCCGAAAATATCACTGCTCCCATACCTTGATTCACCGAACCCTCAAGATGGAGGACATCATCTGTCGGAAAAAGACTCGGTTTCCCGAGTACACGGACAAGCAGATAGCGATCGTGAAATCGCATTGCCGGTGGATGATAACGAACTATCGCGGGTTCGTGCTGGAGGGCGAAAGTTACTTTCCGCTCTCGAAGACCCACAGTCCAGGAAAAGACAGCTGCTATTCCAGCGACAAGTCGGCCACACCATCCGAAGTAAAATATAAGTTTAACCATAAATTGGAAAAAAAGTTATGCTGTACATCGCCATATCGTACAGAAGAATTTCAAAGCAGTGGTTCCAGCCGAGCGGCCTGGCCGTGTCTTGGTCAACAAGTGTACCACGAGAAGTGTCTTGAGAAAATTCTTCTGCCATTCTTAAATGAGCATCATGCGAATGAGAAGTACGTTTTCTGGCCGGACAAGGCGTTCCCATTAAGTCAAGAATATGTTGGAGTATCTTGAGCAGAGAAGGATACCGTACGTGCCGAAAGAAAGGAGCCCGACCAGCCTGCCCCAGTGCCGTCCCATTGCGGATTTTTTCGACTCCCTAGTGCCCTAGTATACAAAAATACGTGGCGGGCCAAGGATACGAAGCAGTTGACCACCAGGATCCGGAATTGTATCCGGAAGATGGACATCAGTGCCGTCCAGCGCTCTTGTGAGAGCATCGCGACTAAGTTGCGTCTTACGGCTGACCAGGGCCCATTCTCCACTATTCATTGACGTTTTTTTGAAGAAAAAATATTATGTTTTTAATAAACAATACTGAATTGGTTGATTTTTTTTGTTTTTAACTACATGACTGAAAAAATTCTCGTTTTATATTGAACACCCGTTAATTGTTGGCCTAGTTGTTATTGTTACAAGTGTGCATTGTCCATGTGAAGAAGGTGATGAATGCTGAAACATTAAGAAACCCGATCAGAAACACATAACAGAAATATTTCAAAATTATATCTCGCATTATTACTTGTTATAAATTTCTGTTATTTTAACTACTAACGAGACCTAATTTATAACACAATATGTTACAATAATTGGGCTCTGTTATAATCTTGTTATTTCATTCTGATCGTGAAACTCTAAGGATTTTATTTCACTGCATAATGGATATATTCTGGGATATGGTGTTGCTGTATTCCTTGTTTGAAGCTGAGGCAACAAAAAATGTGATGAATAGAGGAGCGGAGATGGTTTGGGGTTCCGTTGGTCGAGTGACATTGGGGAAAGTGTTGAGCATTTGGTTCAAAGGCCAAACACACGTAATTAAGTTGAGATCAATTTTAAAAATGAAATTAAAAAATTAATTCAATTTTAATTCTTCATCCTTATCTTGAACATTTATTGTTTCAGGGCAAAGTCGCTCGAAATTTACAAATTTACTCTTCCCGCGCGTTCTCTTCTATAACAAATTATTTCCTACCTTGAAAGCCATATCATATATCGATTGCCAATATCACATCGATCTTTCAGCAGAACCCAAAAATAACAAAACTAAACAGGAAAATAGTGACACATTCTCTCGAGAGGTATCATCTGTTTCAAAGCAATAAATTTCGGCACCCGAGTACCACCCGTCGATTAGCACTCAGAGCCAACCGAAGCAAGCAAAAAAAAAAAAAAATAATATAAAATGAAACAACAAATGTATCCTGCTAACATCCCCGTGCCTGCTAGCGAGCGGAGAAGGTATCGACCGAACCGACAAATGCCCACTTTACGACACCCTTAAAGTGAGGTTAGCGCTAGACAAAACGGCTGAAGATAAATAAATTTTTGATGTAATTTTTCTCTTGTCATTCACCTTTGTGCTGATTGCGTCCCTTCCGCTTTGCTGGCCCACCTGAAGTAAAAAAAAACTCGGAAAATATATACAAAAACTGTTAGTTTTTAGGAGAAGGGCGAGTGACTTCGGTTGGCAAATTTCACAACTGTCAAGTCCAGGTGAGATTAGGGTTTTATTGGTTTCTTGCCTCTTGTTTTGTGCTTCTCCATCTATTCTCTATTTGTTATTTATTAACATTTTTATCAGAAATTAGCGTGAAAATCTGCAGTTTGCTTTCAAGGGACAGCTGATGAGGGCCCTCGAAACCGAACATCCTGAAGCCACCCGAACTAGGCAATGTGCCAGCTCATCTGTTGGCCTGTTGCACGCGCCCATATCGATGGAGGCGATTTTCGAATTTGCTACACCCAGTGACCCAGCAGGATTCTTTCTGACTTTTACGGACCGTAGAAAAACATGGATCGATGAGTGGTCATTTGTTTGTTTTTTAAGTGGCGCGCCGCAAAACCTTTCCGTTCGGTCCGGTGTGCATTCTTTTCCCTTGTTCGGTAAAGAGGTGAACTGAACAACCGCAGTCCAGCGTATGCATGGAACACGGAGTCTAAAATCCGTGTCGATTCGGCTATTACTCAATCTCGAACGCGGAAAGCAACGAATACTGTGCGCTTGGGGATCGAGAAGGCATTAAAATTTCATAGACAATATTTTAACATTATCCCCGGATCATTAATAATTTATGTGTGTGGATCTTCTTTTGTTTTGTAGTTTTTTTTCAGTTTCAACTACATTGCATTGGTTGGGAGCTGAGATAGTGATTTCTTCACGGGTGAAGCTTAATTTTCTTGGCTCAACGTGCGTGAAGAGGCAGCTACCATCAAGGAAATGGAGTTAGAGTTGTACAGAATATATAGCACTCAAATAGTAAATAGACAGCTCACAATCTTAGTTCTTCTATGGACAGTTCAACTGTACACTCTAATTTAGTTATAGTTTTGCCACCCAATTCGCTGATCTATTAAAACTCGCAACAATCCCCTGTTATCGAAATCGGTAGTCATTAACAAATGACTTTAATTGAATTAACCCAATCAAAACTTCAACCAGTATTAACTACGACAGGTTTTCCGAGTTACCTTGCGATTTCTATCGGTCCTCTTTGATAGGCTTATTTGTCGTGACAGCAACAACAGGGCTGCTATGTTAGAAACTTCGTCTTCGACTCCCTTGGACCACGACCACATTCCTACAGCAACAACCAACCGCCAACCGGTGCGTTTTATTGAGACAACAAATCTTAATGGGCATCAAAGTGGAGTGACTAACTGCGTTGATGGTGTATAAAATCGGTCCACCAGACACATTATTTCGTCGATTGATAGCCACCCCCTCCTGGGACTGAACTGACAACACGTTGCCTGAAATTGTCGCTTATCTTATTCAGCGCTAGAACCGATCACAAACCCCAAAACAGAACTTGTCTGAAAGAGGTGGACTTAAGCCGGGCTAGTTGCTTGTTTTATTGACATGTTCAACCATTTTAATACGCTGTCATCGTTTAATGGGGCGTTGTAAAACTGGCACATGGCTGGGAACTGCGCGCCGGAATCCTCATCATCGTCGTCGTCGTCGACGTTGTTGTCGCCGTCTTCTAATCCGGACATGACCAAGCAGCAAGCTATTTGTCTGAGGTTTTATCTCTTCAGAAGCAGCGAGTGGTGTGGCTGTTGGGGGTGAGGACAAGAAAAATAGTTCATATAGATATCACATAGAATGGAAAAATAAATTTTAGACGAGTCTATCTAGGTTTAATGTGAGCTACACTCTTGGAATGTCTTTTTCGGGGATATGTGCATGTGACTCATAATCACGTCTAATGACTATCGTATTTTTACTCAGAGTAACGTGACAATATAGTTCATAAAAGCGCAACTGATTCGCGGTATCTTGTTTTGTGAACTACATCACGAACACGTTTTGTGGCTCTATAATTTTTTTTGGTGCTCAGCGCAGTTTTCGTTTTCTGTCTAGAAATCACATTAAACCTTATCGGATGAATAATGATGTTCGAGGTCAAAATAATGCAGAATCTAAATTGGGGTAAACCCCTGCATTTATGCATAGGTGCATATAACCTAACTCAAATTAAGTCATATTTTTGTGTTTCGGATTCTCCTTGTCAGGTCCTAAAAGTTTTCTTAGATCTGCTACTCGCACCTATTACTAGTCGCTATAGGCTGGACATAACCATGATATTTCATGACAAACCCCAAATTTTGTAAAATAGTTCCCGTGAAAATTTCCAAGACCATGTGCAGAGCTCCATGAATTGAAAATGAATCATGTACTACGAGTCAGGAACCAGTTCACGAATCCATGAACAATATTTTATGATTTTGTGAACTATTTCACGAGCACAGATGGTCAGTCGTGACTATTACATTAGAAACCTTGAATCAGTTCATGTTTTTACGAATAAGATTTCATGATTTTGTGAACAATTTCACTAGCACAAATGGTCAGTCGCTAGGAATCATAAATCAGTTCACGTGTACATGAATATTATTTCTCGATTTTGTGAACTATTGCAAGAGCTCGAATGGTAAGTCGTGACTATTATTACTAGGAATCATGAACTAGTTCACCAATACATAAAAATTATTTCATGGTTTTGTGCTATTTCAAGAGCATGAATGGTGAGTTGTGACTAATTCGCTAGAAATCAGGAATCAGTTCACGCATACATGAAATTTTGTGATTTTGTGAACTATTTCACGAGAACGGATATTGAATCATGATTGATATATTAGGAATCATGAACTAGTTCACAATGACTGAAAGGATTCATGAATAATATTCCGGGTTTCATGAAATAGTTCACGAGAAAATAAATTTTGATTTTGTGAACTACTTAACAACCACGAAACCCAGATCATGCTCAAGATGTAACAAATCATGAATCAGTTCTCGTTGCATAGTAGGACTCTGAATAATGGTCCAAAAGCTATGAATAAATTCACGATTCAATCTTTGGTTTTACGAAAAATGTTCATAAAGTTGTGAACTATTCCACGTTCAGTAAATCGAACTGGTAATGGTATCTCGGAAACCGTGACTGAAGTTCACAAAACAAAATCAAATATCTTCACTAATAAAACACATGATTTTTGTTTCTGGTTCCTGTAGTAAAAACATGATAGTTCCAAAATTAATTGCCTTTTATTCACGATTTTGGGAACATTTTTTCCGTGTAGGAGCCTCTCGATCTAGGGTGTTTGTTTAGAGATCAAAGGAAAATATATATACTTGCCATCATGAATAAAGTTGACGAAAATTCTCTATTACGACCAAGTACCGTGGGCATTGTCTTTTAATTTTGTTCAATACGACCGAAGTGAAGTGGAATACCTCTGAAGGTTAAAATGGAGCCTATGTTTATAGTGGTTGCCTATCTTCTGATTCATCACCTCCGCAATGAAGATTCGATATAATTCAACGCGTAAGCCTAAGGCAAACGTTTCGTTGTGCAAAACAACTCAAAACACGCGGTTGAAAGTCACAATATTGGAATTAAGAATCCTCTGTATATAGACTATATAGAGACTACAGGACGCGTACGCATTCTGAGCTAATTGTAAAATGCTTGTCGCAATAACGCGAAGTATAATTCGTTACCCTCGATATTTTGAGAAATTTCTTTCCGGGTATACCTAACGGCATTATTCTACGCGGGTGGAAAGAATTATTCCCTCCTACTTGATTATAAATCTAAAAACTTACGCAGCTACAATTAAACAAAGTACATTATGCACCCATGAGGGGCCAACTCCTGCGTGGCAGCTCTACAGGCCATAATGACTATCGCAAAAAAGTACCTAGCACCCCAAAATCAACTGCAAGCAACATCGAAGAAGTAGGCAATAACAATGTTTACGAATTTACACTGCTGACTTGTGAATGCAAGAGGCAGCAGGGAAGAACACCTGATCGCGAGCACCAAGGCAGCTTTAACGATGATGACCTTGACGTGTAAGACAGGAGAGAATTAAGTGACCTCCATGACGCAGTAGGCGAGCAGACAAATGTTTTCCCGCCGCCAAAGAAGGTCTCCACGCGCAATAAAAAAATGCGTGCGCGAGATCCAACGGCTAAACAATAATGTTTGTTTTTTATTTTTTTACATATTGTAAACATATCAAAGGTCCATGGCTCCGTTAAGCTATTGTTATGAACCGTGTGATATAAACGAATGAAAAACAAATTCTTAATTCATTTTCCAGTACATAGGGGACCCGGGGCTATTAAGACCGTGGGGGTAATTCAGACCCCCCTCGATTTCTCAGAGAATCGTGAGACTTTCTGACTGCCCTACATAATCGTGGAAGGGCCATTCTGAAATATTATTTTTGACAGATGAATCTCATTCTGCAGTTTTTTTTAGAGGGGAGATTCATTTTGTTTGCCATCCTCAAAACAAAAAAAAACACTATAATAGTAAACTGCCCATAAAAGCATAAGAGTCCCATACGTTTTTTTGTCGAAATTGAGTTATCTGTTAGGTTGTATTCTGTATCACCACTGAATCACAATGCACAAATAAGATTACCAGGTTTGTTAGGAAAATATCGAAAAAAATACCAAAACATGGTTGTCCCACCATAAGTCTCAATGAAAATATAAATCTTCAACAGCGTTTTTCTTGGCTTGCTGTTTTTCAATATGGGACTCTTATGCTTTTATGGGTAGTAAAATCGTGGTGAAAGTAACAAATAACGGGTGTTCAATCAAAAATGAGAATGATTTCAATACCTTTCTGTAATTAAAGTAAAGAGTGAAAAAAAATTTTCTATATAAGGAAATTGCTCTCTGGACTCCCTAGAAATGGGTGGCATGTTCGATCGAAGATGGCGTCGAAACAACAAGCACTCCGCGAGCGTGGTGTACGGTTTTACGAAACGCATGCTCATCGTGGGAAAAAGTTTACGGTAGACCAGTCTCGAGATGAAAATGTGCCCGTGAGTACAGTTTACCGGATCCTGGCATCCCTGAGCGCGGAGCGGAAAGCGGCTGTCGTGCGAAGATAATGACGAAGAAGATGAAAGAAGCGTTGAAAAAGTTGTTCGACAACAAGGACGGAACGAGTTTACGTGACGCCTTGATTCACCGAACCCTCAAGAGGGAGGACATTATCTGTCGGAAGAAGACTCGGTCCCCCGAGTACACGGACGAGCAGATTGCGATCATGAAATCGCAGTTCCGGTGGATGACGAAGAACTACCGTGGGACGTCATTCGTGCTGGCCGACGAAAGTTACTTTCCGCTCTCGAAGACCCACATTCCAGGAAATGATAGGTACTATTCCAGCGACAAGTCGGCCACATCCTCCGAAGTAAAATATAAGTTCAAGCTTTAATTTGAAAAAAAAAAAAAAGTTATGCTGTACATCGCTATATCGGACAGAGGGATTTCAAATCCGTGGTTCAAGCCGAGCGGTCTGGCCATCAATCAACAAGTGTACCAAGAGGAGTGTCTTGAGAAAATTCTTCTGCTGTTCTTAAAGGAGCATCATTCGGATGGGAAATACGGCTTCTGGTCGGACAAGGCATCTTTCCACTACGCCAAGAAGCCACTGGAGTATCTTGAGCAGAAAAAGATACCGTACTTGCCGAAAGAAAGGAACCCGACCAACTTGCCCCAGTGCTGTTCCATTGCGGATTTTTTCAGTGCCCAAGTGTACAAAATTACATAGGATACAAAGCAGTTGACCACCAGGATCTGGAACTGTATCCGGAAGATGAACGTCAGTGCCGTTCAGAGCTCTTGTGAGAGCATCGCGACTAAGTTGCGTCGTACGGTTGACCAGGGCCCCTTCTCCTATATTCATTGACGTTTTTTTGAAAAATAAATATTATGTTTTAAATTAAAAATACTGAATTCGTTGAAAATTTGTGTTTTGTTTTTTAATTACATGACTGAAAAAACTCTAATTTTTTATTGAACACCAGTTATAAAGGACTGATCCCGTCGTGCCAGTTCTCTAACAAGAAGACATGCTACGGAATGCCATATACAAAAACCTCTAACGAAAAATCATCATCCGCAAACAAACCCAAGACACTGCCCGCATCAACATTAATTAAATCACAAACAACCGTAGTTACTGCTCGAGCACCAACGAATGTCGGAACAACGGAACCTATCAACAGCGTTTTCAACTACTGCGACGCGCCTACTACCTCTGAATCTGCAGTAACGATAAAATAAATGACGAAAAATACGGACACGCAATCGTGACCTGTAGATCAAACAAACACTCCAGACCAGTCAATAGTGAAAATCTATGCCACATCTTCAGCGAGGGGTGTATCGCGAGAAAGCCCAAGCAACAGCAGGCAAACACAATATTTACACATAGTAAATATTACAGGATCCATGACTCAGCTAAGCTAGCGCATTGAGCCATGTCAAAAAAACGAAATGAAAACAAATAAAAATAAATCTTCAAGATCAAGAAAATTTTGGAGATGCAGTAGAAAACATTCATAAAATGTTAATGAAGTTGATTCAAAAGTAAATAATTTAATATTTTCTACACGGAATTCATTAATATTGGCGGAATTCCATCAGGTTCAGAACCTTTAGTGTTATAAATGTTTTTTAAATCTATTAATTCTTGAACAAGAATATTTCTGATACCAACATCGTTTGAACGAACGCGAGGTCTTCGGATAACTGCGCAAAATTATCTTTTTAGCAAAGAAATGGATAATGGATTTATTCTTTTGTGATTAGAAAAACTATTCATGTTTTTTTATTGTGTTTCCGAGAAATAACTTTTCTTTTATTTCATGGTGGTCGTCAAACGGTGGGATAACAAAATTCTCACAAGTTTCCTATCTCATGCCTCCACGCGAGTCTAAGTCTATTGATGACATTTGGTCCTTGGACCGGCGACCACTGGGTGCTATCAGCCTTCTGCCGATAGTAGCAGAATGAGAGGGGGCGAACAGATCTAGCCGAGAAAACATTGCCGGAACAATTTAATCTGACTAGTATCGATGATCACGGGACAATACGTATTGAAAATTCGCCGCGTCTGGTTTTATGAACCTAATTTCAAGCTCCGTTATTGCTAACAAGCCCTTGCATCAGGTTAACAATCCTTTATATTTCCCTTCAATGAACGTTATTATCGCTCGTATAGGGTAATTTGGGGAGAGATGCCGCACATTTTTAAAAATCGATCCTGCATCAAAGTAAACCATTCAATAATTGATGAAATTATTTTTATCAATTGTGACAAGTTTCTAAAATACTGTGAAATGGTTTTTGTAATGAAAAAAAAATCACCAAATTTCCATGAACAGTTTACAAAAAAAAGGTCATTGCGGGAGAGATGCCGCACCGTGGTCACAAACTGAAAAATGGTGAACAAAAGTTTTTTTGGCTCTCATTGATGTTTTTGTGATTCAGTGTCTTCAGCTAAGTTTCATGAAGTTTGATTGCACCTATAAATCGGCTAGCACCTTCACTTTTCTTAAGGGGGTACTACCATTTCCAGAATCCTTTTTTTATTCAATATTTTAAAAATATTTTTTTTTCTCAACCTTGTGTAACGGTTAAGCTGGAGTAACTTAATTCAGGGCACTATTTATCTATATGCTTGTACGATATACATATCTATGTGTTAGTAGCAATTCCTTAAAATGACTGTTTGGCTTTTTCTCCCAATGTATACTGTATACAACTTAGGTTTGTTCTTGAAAGTTTCATTTTGAAAAAGCATCAATTCGTTCAACTTTTCGCTTTTATCTCAATATTGACATCACTACAAATCAATGCGTTCACGAAAATTAGTGCCTGAAACTTTAAAGAATAAACCGAAGTATCTAATACTTGAATACATGTCGCCCATTTAAATATATAGATAAATAGACTCATAATCCTATATGTCACTGTGTTAGGTCCGTTAGTTTGTGGATATACCTTATTAAGAACCTATACCTGACACAAATGATCATTTAATGACATTCCTGGGTGAAAAAAATACATTTTAGCTATGCATACTCTTCCATTGAGTGCGGCATCTCACCCGCAATTTCGGCACTCCGTGATGCAACTGAATGCACAAAATCATTAATAAAATTTTCGTGAGTAATTAAAAAGGATTATTTTACATCTCTAGAGTTATAATTCTTCGAAAGACAAACTCACAATATCATATTACGGTATAAAAGTGACCACATATACGAGATATAGAGAATGCGGCATCTCTCCTGACGCGGCATCTCTCCCGAAATTACCCTACTAGTATTCCACAAACTATCCGATATAGAAAATTATAAATACTCTCCTTGATTTATAACATCTCACGCTATTATAACTCTTTGCCTGTATAATGTGTTATCACTCGGTAGCTTTCAACCCAACAAAAATATCGTAGAGAAGAAGTAATGAATTCTGTCTAAATACTATTGCAATAAATAGTTATCCGGCCCATTACGCAGACAAGATTAGCTTTTCTAGGCAATACTCCCACGGTCGGCCGTGTGGAGTTCAAATTGCTTTTGTTTAGGGTACATACACTGATAATATAAATTCGTAAATATAATGAAATCGATCATGCAATGCACGAATTCATTCGTTGTTTTTTGCAACGAAGTATTTTCGTGCATTGTACATAATAGGTTTATTTATCACGCACATCAACAGGCCGTACTCGGCCCCAATGATGGAAACTTAAACTAATTACATCTAAAAAACTGCAGGAATCGATTTCTCAATGATATTCGAGACAAATGAAAGTCGAACAAGTGCGACACACGATTGAAGAGGCGTTGTAGTCCCGTGATAGCGGCATTAGCTGTTTGAATAGTTCGTCGAAACGGCACTCTCAGAAGAACGTTTCCGCGTAACGTTCTGGACCTTGCTTGGATGTTAACTCGCTCTAGTAAATCTGGAGAATCGATGCGTCCTGACAGAAGATCAGAGATGAATAAGGCTCTTGCAGTTTCTCTACGACGCTGGAGAGTATCGAGCTGGATGAGTTGATACCGACTCTCGTAGCTTGGTAGACGAACAGGATCGCGCCAAGGCAGGCGTCGAAGAGCATACCGTATAAATTTTCGTTGAACGCCTTCAATTCGATCGCTGCTGTTCATGTAATTCGGGTTCCAGACCGCCGAACAATACTCCAGCGTAGAGCGCACTAAAGAGCAGTATAGGCTTTTGAGACAGTAAATGTCTGTAAAGGATTTAGCCGTACGGAAAATGAAGCCCAGGCTTCGCGATGCTTTACCAACAACATACGAAATGTGATTCTTAAATGTAAGTTTCGAATCTAACAGCACTCCAAGATCCTTAACGCAGCTCACCCGGGAAACAAGAGCTCCAGACAAGTTATATTCAAACTCAATGGGATCTTTTTTCCTGGTGAACGATATCACAGAACATTTCGCCGGATTCAGAATCATTCGGTTGTTTTCACACCATCTGCTGAAAGTGTCGAATTGCTGCTGTAAATATTGTGCGTCCGATCGGCTCCTAATTCTGTTGAAAATTTTTAGATCATCTGCATACGACAACCGTGGTCCTTTCAGCTGATAGTTTACATCGTTGAAATAGAGAGTGAATATTAATGGTCCGAGATGACTTCCTTGCGGAATACCAGTCGTTGCGGAGAACAGTTTGGAGTATGCATCACCTATGTTCACACTGAGTTGACGGCCAACGAGATAGGATTGAAACCATCGCAGGAGTGATCCACTGAAGCCAAGTTTTTCCAATTTAGCGACTGCGATATCGTGATTGATTTTGTCGAAAGCTGCAGATAAGTCAGTATATATAACATCAGTTTGTTGATTCGCATCAAACCCTTCGGACACAAAAGAGGTTAGAGATAGTAGATTCGTCGACGTAGATCGATTCGGCATGAATCCGTGTTGGTCTTTAGAAATATATTCCTTACAGTGAAAAAACACTGACTCCACCACGACTAACTCAAAGAGCTTGGAAATGGCACAGAGCGCAGATATTCCTCGATAATTGTCAATGTTTCTCTTATCACCTTTTTTGTGGACAGGAAAGATGAAAGCTGCTTTCCACAATTGAGGAAAAATCGCGGTTGTCAGTGACATTTTGAATAGTTGACAGAGAGGTTCCACCAAACCAGATATACACTTTTTCAAAAACACAGCAGGGACACCATCTGGCCCAGGAGATGACGATGCTTTAAGCTTGGATGCTGCTGATACAATATCCGAGTGCTCCACATGAATCTCACTCACTGACCGTTCGAGTTGGGCCACGCCGCTAGCTGCAACGTCAATCTGCTGCGAGGACAGAGTCTCACTGACGAACACACTCGCAAATTTAGAGGCGAACAATTTGCATATGGCTTGTGAATCATGCCCAACTTCACCATTCAAGAACATTGTAGAAGGTAAGCCGGTTTCTTTCCGCTGCTCATTGACGTATCTCCAAAACGATTTAGGATCCGACTTAAGCTTACGTTGCATTTTTCGTTGGTAGTTTGAAAAACAAAAACTGTTCAGTTTTTTAAAATCGTTATTGAGCCTTACATAATAAGCTCTAAGTGACAAGGTACGGCGTTTGGTAAACTTTCGTAATGCTGCTCTTTTCGCAGTTTTTAGCTGACGTAGCTCGGCTGTCTGCCAGGGGGATTGATCACTTCGTTGATTACACTTTGGGACATGACGGTCGATAAGGTAGCTCATTATATGGCAGAACGTTTCAGCGGCGGAGTTCACATCATCCTTGCTTAGCACAGAATCCCAGTTAATACTTTGTAAAATATTCAAAATGCTGCTATAGTCGGCCCGCTTATAATTGTAACACACGGTGGGCGCGTGGCTCGAAAACTTCATAGGCGGTACGTCCTGGAGTGTAAGATGTAGAGGCGGATGGTGGCGAACATACTTTACTAGCGGGGTGAGGGCGGTGGAAATATACGGCGATTGATCTCTGGCATTGACGAAGCATAGATCTAAAATCCGGTCGTTCTCGTTCGTGGTGCTGTTGATCTGCTGAAGTGTAGCCGTGCTATAGCCATCCAGAAGAGTGATGCTGCCAGGATGAAAAACAGATTCGTCTGGGTCGGGTTGTAGAAATCCGTTATGAACGGAACGCCACTTTATTGTAGAAAGGTTGAAATCGCCGATAATCATGATTTCGTCAGTGAGTTGCGCCATCGCGGAAACAAAAGTCAATGATTCAGAATGAGAATCAACTAGTGCAGAGTCGCGAATTTTATCGGGAGGGAAATAAACCACACATATATATAATGTTCGATTTCCCAATTGTATCGCTGCCCATACTTGTTCGATGCTGCTCCAAGCGTCATTTGTTATATGTTGAACTTTTAATCCACGACGCACAGCGAGCAAAACACCGCCACCGGAGGATTTGTTGCTGTTGAGAGGGCTACGATCACATCTGAGAACCTCGTAGTCAGAGCAAATCACCTGGCTGGATAGAGTCTGCTCATTTAGCCATGTTTCTGTCAATGCGATGATGTCGTAACAGCAGTCCGAGGTAGCTAGACGATAGGTATTTGCACAGGAATTCATGCCTCCCACATTTTGATAGTATAGGTGGATGGGCGACGATTTTAGGCACGGAAGGCTGACCGGCACTCCTCGATTCATTTGTCTGGAATGTACACCAGGGCGATTGGAATGACTGCTAACAGCGGAAGGAGCGGGTGAACTGCATGAATTGGTAACACTCGTGATGGAAGTTGGAGTGCTCCTCAGGAGGTTTCCAGCTGACGGCTGACAGCGATGACTCATTAATTGACAGTCGGAAGCATTCGAGTTGCCAAAGAGGGCAATTTGGAAGTCCCCCTCTCCATTCCCAGACACAGGGCCGGGACGACTGAAGATACTGCTGACTGCAAGGGGCACGACTGTGCTGGGAGGATTGGGGGATTCCATATTGCTTTCTACGGTGCGTCCCGGTTGCCGTTGATCAACAGGCGAATTGTCGGTGCGTGGTCTAAAATAACTGCTATTTGCGATGGATTTATCCCAGTCGAGGTGTTTTCCGAAACCCAAGCTTCCCGTCATTATTACGTTCTTGCCGAAAGTCGATGAACTCGCGGAAATACATCCCATCCGGCCAGGTATCGGCATTGAGAGCCATTTCACGAAGTTGAGGGTCAACACCAATTTTGAAAGAAATGAAATTAAGCCCGCTCAAATTTGCGTCTTTTTTCACTAACTTCTTCACTTCGACCGGATCGTCCGTTGAGAGGCACTCCTTAACCATAGCACCAACCTCAGCTTCGGAAACGGTGGTAGCAATTCGTGACAAGTAAATCCAGCATTTACTAGTAGCGGGTTGAACAGTGATTGTGGGTACCTTTGCTACATCACCCTTTTTCTTGCCACACGTTAGATATAGAAAATTATAAATACTCTCCTTGATTTATAACATCTCACGCTATTATAACTCTTTGCCTGTATAATGTGTTATCACTCGGTAGCTTTCAACCCAACAAAAATATCGTAGAGAAGAAGTAATGAATTCTGTCTAAATACTATTGCAATAAATAGTTATCCGGCCCATTACGCAGACAAGATTAGCTTTTCTAGGCAATACTCCCACGGTCGGCCGTGTGGAGTTCAAATTGCTTTTGTTTAGGGTACATACACTGATAATATAAATTCGTAAATATAATGAAATCGATCATGCAATGCACGAATTCATTCGTTGTTTTTTGGTAAATTTTACACATTTAATGTACACTGCACGAATGTTATCGATGGTAACGACATTATTTTCCATGAATGAAACGAAATGTTTTGTTTATTTTAATAAACGTTTGTGTTTATTACGAACGATTTCGTTGGTAGCACGAATTTATTTCGTTTATTTTAGAAAAGTTTGCGTATTTATTAGTCTGTTGCTGTTTTCAGTCGATATTTTGGGATCGATGTTCGACAACATCGATATTTTTTAATTTAAAAAATAAATCGATGTGGCCAAATCGATTTTACTTTGGTACGAAGAAATGTCTGCTTGATGAACGAAAGTTTTCGTAAATTTTACTTATTTAGTTTACATTGCACGAATTTTATCGTTAATAACGACATTATTCTTCATGAATGAAACGAAATGTTTTGTTTATTTTAATTTAATTATTAAAATTATCAATCCACCAATCCAAAAAAGGTGGGACAAAACCTATTTGAGGCCTTAGATGTCATTTTAGAGCCAGCATTTCTTCATAGGATATGTTCACAATATTATTCTGCAACTTTTTAAATAGAATATTTTATTGTTGGACTAATGTAGAGTACCCGAGCAAATTTTTTTTTCAAAAAATTGTTTTAGAGGGTCGATGTCTTCGACAAAGCTGTAGATTATTATGTTTTGAATAACTTCTTCTAAGATACCACAGACATCAGACCTCAAATTTGAGGCAAAATTGTTTTTATTTTTATTTTGATTATAGAGGTTTTAACCTTAAGGTCATTCGCCTCTTCGGGTTAGAAAAATCTCTTATGAAAATTTCTAACCCTATGTGCGGGGTCGGGTTTCGAACCCAGGTGCGCTGCGTACAAGTCAATCGATTTACCAACTACGCTACGCCTACCCCCTGGCAAAATTGTTGTTTTTTGAAAATATGATAAAAAAACAAATCAGTTTTTTCGATATTTCCATGCTAAAACCCTTAATTGATTAATTTAATATGTTCTACAAACTTGCAGGAAACACTAAGATACAACTTTTTGTTGAAGGAACTAATAACCTAAAATCAATATTTTGGCTTCTAAAACTATTTTTCATATAAATTTACTCTATTTTCATCAAAGATTTCTGTTTTAGGTGCACTTTTGTGTACTCAAACTTTGGCTATTGCGATACCCTATTATTCGTAGAATAAAACTAATACTACATAGAAACAGGATAAAGTTGGACGCATTGTTTGGGTGACCATTCATGTACGACGGTTTATAACATAAAATGTGTCTATATTATTTTTAATTTATATACATTATTAGCTATTAACAAAATCTTAGATTTTGTACGCACTTACCAGCATATAGAACATATTGAGTTGATTAATTACGGTTACAATATGAAAAAGTGAAAAAATAATATAAATTTTGAATTTAAACAGCCAAAGAACAACGATTTCGACTCAAAAAACAAATAAATGGTATTTTCAACAAAATTGTTCCAAATACAATATTTGACAACTTTGCAGAAGACCTCAACCATTTAAACAAAATTTGATTTATTTAGTTCGGAATTTCTACTTTAGTTTAACCAATAAGATTAGTTCTACAAATTCATAAAAGTAGAATAATATCGATTGAGGCCTTAGATATATAGAACCTAAGTGTGTGGAAAAATATTCACAATATAATTGAATCATTTCTATTTTTTTAGATGGTTGAGGACTTCAGCAAAGTTATATAATATTCAATTTCGAACATTTTTGTTAAAACTACCTTATACATAGTGTAGATTTATATTTTAATCCGAAATCGTTGTTCTTTGGCTGTTTAAATTCAAAATTTATATTATTTTTTCATATTTCCTTATTGTAACCTTAATTGATCAACTCAATATGTTCTACATGCTTATAAGTGCGTGCAAAATATAAAATTTTGTTAATAGCTAATAATGTATATAAATTAAAAATAATATAAACACATTTTATGTTATAAACCGTCATACATGAATGGTTACCCAAACAGTGCGTCCAAATATATCCTGTTTCTATGTAGTATTAGTTTTATTCTGCGAATAATAGGGTATCGCAATAGCCAAAGTTTGAGTGTACAAAAGTGCTTTTAAAAACAGAAATCTTTGATGAAAATAGAGTAAATTTATATGAAAAATAGTTTTAGAAGCCAAAATATTGTAGTTCCTTCAACAAATAGTTGTATCTTAGTGTTTCCTGCAAGTTTGTAGAACATATTAAATTAATCAATTAAGGTTTTTAGCATGGAAATATCGAAAAACTGATTTTTTGATCATATTTTCAAAAAACAATTTTGCCTCAAATTTGAGGTCTGATGTCTGTTGCATCTTAGAAGAAGTTATTCAAAACATAATATTCTACAACTTTGTCGAAGACATCGACCCTCCAAAAAAATTTTTGAAAAAAATGTTTTTGCTCTGGTACTCTACTTTAGTCCAACAACAAAATATTCTATTTAAAAAGTTGCAGAATAATATTGTGAACATATCATACGAAGAAATGCTGGTTCTAAAATGACATCTAAGGCCTCAAATAGGTTTTGTCCCACCTTTTTTAGATTGGTCCCACTGTGCGGTAGTAGGGTTGTGGTACCGGTAATACCGGTACCGAAAATCCCGGGAATACTGACCAATTTTTGGTACCGTAATACCGGTACTGAACAAAAGCCAGTACCGGTATTTTCGGTACCATACATTTTTTATGAAAATTATGTGGACTCTTCAAGGGGACCTGTTTCAAAATATCGGTCTGCAAGATGACTTTTAATTATATTAATTACCTTCTAGATAGATCGTTCAGCAAACCTTTGTGGGGGAATGAGGTGGAGCCATCATCATAATAATTCTAGAAACTTTATAGATATAGGTTTAAGAGCAAATCAAATACAGTCATGACTTTGACCTTAGTCTTATTACGCGCCGCCCAGTGAATAATGGAAACCAATCAGAATGTCGCATATAAAAAAAATTATAGCAAATTTTTACGTCTCTTACGCTAGATGGGAATATTTTGAAATGCAGTACAAGATCATTAAAATTTAATTTCGACAAAAATATGGCCAAAGTCATGTCTGTATTTGTTTTGCTCTTAAACCTTTGTCTATAAAAGAACGAACAGCGATTTAGTAGCTAACAATTTTAAACTTGGTGAACTGCTTCAAATGGGGTGATTTGTAATTATTGGCGATCGGAAAATTCTGCAAGACTCCATAGTAGGGTGACAGGAAAAAAATGACCCCTATCGGCCCACCTCTGCGTCGATTCCTAGTCCCACCAGGAGTACTTGCACCAAATTTGAAGCAAATCGGACAAGCCTAACTACCGGACCAACGGGCCTGAAGTTTGTATGGAAATTTTCAACAATTTACATGGAGAAAACCCACCAGCACGCATTTTCGCCGCTAGGTGGCACTGTATGCATCGTATTATCACTGTAAGTGAAAATAAGAAGGATAATTGAATTGTCTACAACTTAGTCGAAGACTGCAAGTAAATCCTACTTTGTTAAAAGAAGTTATTAAACTTTTAACGAAGTGATGTCTGAGTCAGTTTTGCATGGGGCCTAGCAGTGCATGGTAGTACACCTTCAAGAGCATGCGTGCACATGCTCGATAAAGAATATATGACGCAGACGAACGGTAGTGATGTAAAAACTGAAATGCATTCTTCAAAATTGTGTTTTGCATGCGAATAAGCGTGCTGGGAACATTATTTGCATAGCAGTAAGCATAGTTCATGTTGAAATGCTTGGCGAGCCTGGTAGGCTCATCTTAACTTTTTGTGTATGTAAAAAAAATACGAATATTAGAGTCCTTTCGAATGATTTGAGGTAAAATAGATTACATTGTTTGTTTTTTTTTATATACAAGCTACCACTACTGCTACTAGATATTCTATTCGATTACCGTGTGACAGCGTTCCCAGCATCACCATATACGACAATTTAGCAAGATTGATCCACGCTCCCGGTGAGATAAAGCACGATACATTTATGTTTTAATAACACCAATCCGTTTCTCTCTTCGATCGCATCGAAGTCACCGCGGCTCTATAACCCTATTTGGTACTGTCTCCTCTCTACCATGGGACGCCCTTGATCCAACGCCTGTCTGAATGGACCCCCGACTGCGTTTATTTACCGGCCAGCTTTCTACACCTTGTCCCGTGACAGTTATTAACCATCGTGCCAAGTTATTGTGACGATTACCGATAAATTTAGATAATATCGATCTGACTGATCCAGTCGGGGTCTCCCCCGAGTACTCCGCGCTCTGCTGTCGTTTCGCTCAATGCTGGGGCAAACAATTTAGGAGACTGCTGTGAACAATCTTTCTGAACGATGATGATCATCATCAGCGACATCCCCGCTGGAAAGACCAAAGCGCTGATGCCGCGCGCTGGCTTTCCGATGTGTCGTTCCGTTTCGGAGATGAGAATACTTTAACGTACGTTGAAACAGAAATACCTATCATCGGCCCGGAGTGGCCGATGTCTTTTATCGGTTTTTATGTAGACATTTGAGCCGGACCAGTAAGGAAGCTTGCACCGGATCAGGCTTGTCGGTCATAAAAAAAGTTTCTGCAGCCAGTATCGTTCCGGGCTGGGAATCGAATTAAGATCGAATTTGCTAGGGGTGACACATTCGATGGCAAAGTCAAGCATTAATACTCATTGTATGGAAAATCATTAAATAATTTTAAAATTATCATAATTTTGCATTCCTTCAATAACTATTTTATCCACTTTTTATCCACAATATGCAGTGTGTTCTGAGGTATGTAAAAAATGTATTTTTTGATTCATAATATTTTAAATTTGGGATTAGGCCATGAATTTATTGTAGTCCGCTGTTTGAAGGTGATCGAAAAATTATAGGATATTATGATTAAATTATTTTTACGAACCCTTGTTCAAGTTTATATTGAGCACCTCTCGTTTCACGCTATGACAATCCCAAGAGACGCATTGGTATGATAATCGGGCTCATCTGTTTTTAAATATTGTTAGAATCGATAAGCGATAACCTATGGCAGTAGAACAAAACGGGTTCGAAACCGCCTCCGCCGTCACCACATCACTTCAGTTTCGGCTGCTTGATGCTCCGAGATCGCGGTGAGAAACTGAAAAATTTATGTGTTTTCAATTTTGTTTCCTTTTGGCGTGCACACCATTCTAAGAACGAGTGATCGCGATCTACGCTGTTTATAGGGCGTCTTCTGGGAAGTGGGAAATTGAACTATGATGAATATCTCTAGATATTCATAGATAGGACTATAGCAATTTTATTAATTTTTTTTGCTATCTATTCTTTGAAATCAACTTGAAGATTCAGAGTGTAAAGAAAGTCGTATATTTTAATATTTAGTATTAATGAGAATCTCTAGCAAAGTTGAATGACGGGTTGTGAAATAAGGGACCAGCAATACTTTTCGCAAAGGTGACTAGGAATCCATCATCGAAATGTCCATTCCTAGCTCGTCGCTGGGGCCTATCATAAGTTGCATAGTGACTACCTGACGTAATCCGTTACGGCATCGGTCAACAAAATCATGCGATAATATAGAGGACGAAAATCTACAAGCGGAAGTGGAAGGTTAAGTTTTATGATCAGGATTTTTTTGTTGAAGTACTTTGGGCAGAGAGACACTTTTCTGACTGAAATGCGGAAGAGTTAACAGGAACGTTAGCGAGGGCATGCGACCAGAACCGTTAAGAGGGGGGGGGGGGCACGGAGTGTTTCTTCCCGGGCCCGGAGTTGTGGAGGGGGCCCGAACTTTGAACAGAAAGAATGATTCTGTCAAATATTATTTCAATAACAATTTATTTGAAAATTCAATAATATTGGTATTAATTTCCTCCAATTTGTATTATTAAGTTAAAAGTTATATCATAAAGTTTACACTCCACGAAAGACTAATCAAAAGAAAACTTTGAAATTTAGAACTCAAAAACGATTTTAACGCGCAACGGTCAAGATCAACGGTCCAGATCTTTTTTTGTAAATTGTGTATTAAAAGACTATTTTGTCTAATTTCCTTTTTCATTTCCTTCGTTTAATTTGATTTTTTCAATTGCTAAATTTGTTTTGTTTTGCTATTTCTTCAAATTGTTTACATGCTTTCGAATTTTAACTTTTCCATTGTCTTAATTTTTTACATTTTCTGTCTTTTCTACGCTTTGGATTTTTTTCTCTATTTTTTGATATTGGTAGGTTTTTGACAATTTGCATATTATTAATATTTTTCCATTATTTTATGTCATTTTTCAGCTTTCTCGTTGTGTTTCATATGATCTATTTAGTAGTTTTTCCTCGTTTGTTCCTTTTTTCTTTTCCTCTCTTTAAATTCAACCTCCATTGTTTCTTTTTTAATTGAATTTCACTTCCATTTTGCTACTATTTTCGCAATTTGTACAAGGTTTTAATTTTTTCTTTTATTAAGTTCGTTTATTTGATAGGCACAAATGCGTTAGCTTGGCGGTGCCAAATTTTTTTGTTTTTACATTTTGGATATCTTAAAACTAGAAAATTACAATGTTGAAATTTTTTTATGAAAGAGGACAATTTTTACAGCTATCTTAGAACTAGAAATACAATGGTATATACAACAGTGGGATACAATAGTTTGTTTGAATTTTTTTTGCAACTATCTTAAAACTAGGAATCCAGTTTAATATATGAAGGAGGGAACATAAGTTTTTTTTACGAAAAATTCTACAGCTATCTTAAAACTAAGAATTCAGTTTAATATATGAGAAGGGGAACATTGAGAAATTTAACAACAATCTTAAAGCTAGGAATACAATTCGATATACAAGACGGGAAAGAATAGTTTTTATGACAAAAGAAAGATCTTCTAAAATTAGGAATTTATAATGAAAATTTGGTTTATTTTCAACATCGATGTTGCAGGAGTTATATCAGGGACAGAAGAGAGTAGGCGGACAATGGTGCAGGTAAAGAAGACCAAACTCGCCACTATCAGGTAAACGGGAGGTCGGCTACATAACGTTGAGCCTCAGGCTAGCCAGACGTCAAGATCCGGGTTAATGGGAGGGATTCATCGGTCCTGCGGATCGCTCTCGCTTCGAATTTCGTGGTAAGCGCGATGGCGGTCACATAGTGGCACTTTGGTGCTGATCGGCTCCACAAGGCAGGAAAGCGAACTTCTAAAAAACGAGAAATAAAAGAGGGGCTAAATTGGGTTATTTGTAGTTTTTATGAAAATATAAATAAGGGACATATAGGGGAGATCGCGATTTGTCAGCATATCACGAACTGGGACATTGGGTGTTCTACTTCGGGCCCGAAGGGAATCCTTTAGCTGAGACCTGGCGTCACAACACCCGGTGCACACCCAGACAACGTGCTCGATATCGTGATAGCCCTCGTCACAAGCGCACAGACTACTCTCCGCAAGCCCAATACGCCGCAAATGCGCATGCAACGTGTAGTGGTTGGACATAAGCCGGGACATTACATGAATGAAATCCCGACCTACATCCATCCCCCTGAACCAAGGCTTCGTTGATACCTTCGGGATAATTGAATGTAGCCATCGACCAAGTTACGAGGTTTGCACTGATAATATAAATTCTTAAATATAATGAAATCGATCATAAAATGCACGAATTCATTCGTCGTTTTGTGCAGCGAAGTATTTTCGTGCATTCTAAATAGTAGGTTTCGTTCATTTCATGAAGAAGAATGGCCGCTTGGTGAACGAAATCTTTCGTAAATTTTACACGTTTAATGTATACTGCACGAATGTTATCGTTGATAACGACATTATTTTTCGTGAATGAAACGAAATGTTTTGTTTATTTTAATAAACGTGTGTGTATATTACGAACGATTTCGTTGGTCGCACGAATTCATTTCGTTTATCTTAGAAAAGTGTTCGTATTTATTATCCTCTTATTGTTTTCAGTCGATCTTTTGGGATCGATGTTTGACAACATAGATTTTTTTTTGATTTAAAAAAATCGATGTGGCCAAATCGAATTTATTGTTTTTAAATGATCTAATAATTTTGTCTTTATTTGGATCTTGCATTTTATGTATTTGTAATGGTTAGTTTGTGAAGTTTTACTTAGAAGTATAAAATAACTAGTCCAAAATATGTCGTAAAAATAATAGCGTCAAAATATTTCGGACACAGCTAGATTTTATTTCGTTATAGCAGTCTGTTTATCAATTTAGAATAATCAAAATTATCACTTTATCAATTATTTTTTTGCGGTTCGGTTGCGGTAAAACCGCGCGGTAAATGCTTTTTCCCGCACCGCATCTGCTGGAAAAAGTGTCTCACCGCACCGCAGATTTTGCGGTGCGGGAGCGGTAAATACCGCGCGGTTGCGGTAATTACCGCAACCGCGATGAACCCTACTATTTCCACACAAAAGAACCGTTGAAAACTTTGTAGGAGATGTGTGTTAAGGATCGGAAGGTAAATATTGAGCAACTTCTAGCACTGTCAGAGAACCATCTATCTTGATCGAAATAGGTTTTACCTTGTTTTTTACTCTAACACTTTTAAGTAAAATCGGTTTTGAAACCCTCTATGCGCTAGAAAAAGGTTGGCCATGAAAGAGTTAATCTCATCCATATTATTCGTTTTATTTGTTTTATTGATTTTAATATTCTAATTTTTTATATTCCTATTATTCATTTCATTTATTTCAATTATTTTATTGCTTTAATAATATTTTCTGGTTCATATATTTTATTCAATTTTTACATTTTATTTATTTTTTCAATTCTCTTCAGTTATTTTATTTATTCGTTTCATCCAATTTTTTAAGTTTGAAACAATTTATTTTATTATTCGTGCAGGCCCCGAACTGTGTTTATCTCATCTCTAGTTCGGTGCCACCTTCGCGTGAGTTGTGTAAACTAATCAATGATCCAAAAGAGATATGTGTAAGAATTGTTTCATCTCACTGCTAGGTGGATTATATCGGTTTTTAGTTTTGGAGCTACTAGAAGAGAGCTCCGCATTTCTTTATGATTGTTGAAATGAAAAACGGTAAAAATTGACAGAAAATATTTGTTTCCAAATTTTGTCTGCATTTTTTGTACCGTCGTGCGGGGTATCTTTGCGCACTTTTTATCAATTTTTCAATTTTGACGAATCATAACTCCTTTAATCGATGGATTTGTATCATATTAGCACAGATTTATCGTCATCGTGTATGTATTATTTATGCCAAATATGAGCAGAATTGGTTTACACATAAAAAAGTTGTTCATATAGTATTCAAAAATAGTTTTTGTGGACTAGCTGGGGGTTACTTTGCACACTTCTTGAATTCGATGTAAAATAAAAATTAACGGCTTTTATTTTTCTTTCATTGAAATATCATTAATTTATACTGATATCAGAGGCTTGCTCAACAATAAAGCATCACGCATTCATCGTATTTTCTAAAATAAGGGATTCATTTTAATTCAACATTTACAATGTTACTTGTCAGAAAAACTTGTTGAGACTGAATATTGTTTTTCGTATAGAAAAAAGGAAAATGATGAAAAATGGCAATATCAGTTTATTTCTAGTATGTCAGCATAGGTTTTTAAGAGCATTTAAAGATTTTTTGAATTATCAATTATAAAAATAGCCACACGGTGGGATTTAAAATTTCGCAAAATAAAAAAAAATAAAATAAGGGGCTATTTATGACGTATATTTGACTGCTAAATTGGTGGCGTAATTAGTACACAAGGCCACATTTTGAAGTTATGCACTTTTTATGTCGAGAATTCTGAAATAAAGGTTCGAAACTAGTTTTTTTCACGGCCAAGATCACATTATTTCGCAACCACCAACGTTGGAGGTTCAATGTCTTCAAAGAAATTATACAACATAATACAGAGCATTTCTTAAAAAAACAATTTTGGTAATTAATTCTCTTGGACATAATTAGAGAGAATAAATTCAAAACATTAGGCGTGGTATTTTCGGTAAAGTTGTTGATAATTATATTAAAAACAACTTTTTTAAAGACACAAATATCTTCAAATGCGCATAAAAACCGATCCTTACATACTAGAAACAAACGGAAAACGCCATTTTTCATCTTTTTCTGAAAAATAGTATATGGTCTCGGTACACTTAAGATTTTCTGTTTTGTTGAGCAGTCTTATTTTACGAGCCTCCAATCACTTTTATCGACCCTTGAAGTGTTTTGTTTGTTTTGGTAAACAGTGTTAAGAAAAATGACAAATGGCATATGCAACAGTATAAAAGACATGGCTCTACAAATGTTAAAGGTATAATAAAACTAATAAAAGCGTGTCTGTTAGTAAATATTGAAAAACTAAAGTGTGCAAAGTAGCCTTACGAATCCGCACGACGGTAATCACTTTCCCATATATTGCCTTATCACTCAATTTCACTATCCAGTGTTATTTATTTTGGATTGAACGTTTGTATTTTCATATTCATTTTTTTTCTAACTTTTCTGTGCCGATCTTCGAAAATATGACAATTTCGGAACGGATTCAAAACGTTATCAAGGAATGTGAATATTTGTTCAAGCGCAAAACAACGCACAAAGCTGCGAAGCCACAGGGAACGAGGAAGCAGAACCGGAATAATTCCAATAATAACATTTTAATCGGATTACAGCATGTTTTCTCCGGTGCCGCTTTAAAACAGTTTGACATCATACTCAAATATTTACGGACACACGGACCAGCTTCAACCGGCTCTATTCAGTTGGCTATTCACCTACTTCCCGCCGCAGGGACTGTAAAACCAGAACTGGAAACCGATAGAATGTTGAAGGCTGTCCGGAGAAATTTTACAAGAATAGAGCAAAGCAAAGCACCCATAGCTGAATAGAACAAACAAGCGACCGGTTTTTCGAATGTCGGCTGATCCGTCAATCGGCGTCGGTAGCGGCTACCTTCTGTGTACGTATAGACCTAAATAGGATGAGACCAGCTGGAGTTGCCGTATGTAGCATAGATGCGTTTTGTTTTGGGCGATCCTCTTGGGAAGTCTATTCATTCTCGATTTTCGCATATTTTGAGAAACAATTTACACATAAGAATTTCAACCGTGACAACAGCCTCAGAGTCATTCTATCTAACACGTTACGTGAGTAGCGACACTTTTGTAAAATAAATTTTAAAACTCTTTTCAAGGAATGAAACTTCGCGAAACGACTGAATAGCTGGTATGATTTTATGCTACGCTGATTGCAATACTTTAAATCAAAATATGCTGGCTAGGTGTATTTGAAAACGTTTCCGAGAATTACAAGCTAAAAATCTATGTTCTAAAAATCTTGTAATGCGAACACCGTGATCTGTCACCGACCTTGAGCCGAGATTGGTTCAGGAAAAAGAAGAACCAGTAAATCGAACACAAAGCTAATCGGTACAAAACGTAAGCTCATCTGTACACTCGAGTGCGTGTGCGAGCCGAGAATGTGACGAGGATTATCGACGGGGACCTCAAGGCGGCCTGTACAAGATTGATTTTTCATCAATGTCAGCTTTAGTCTGGCGAAGACAAAACACTGAACGAACTGATATTTAGATCAATGGACTTTTGTTGTTGTTGTTGTATACCTGAATGATGTATGTTAATATGGTAGATTGTTTGCTTTTCAGATTGAAGGGTACTTATATCGGAGCAGGACAGGATTATGACGTTTTCTAGAAAACAATTTTACACCTCGCCAATGCCTGCGTCAACTGCTTGTAGCTATGGTTCGGTGTGACGCTTAAGCATGGGTCCGTTGAGCTGAAACTTTATTGGATAGTCGTAAATTCAGCGTACACTATGCTGAACTAATTCCACCATATTGGGAGGGAAAAAATCATATGATTTATTTGAGATTTCTTTCTCCTACTAATCTCATTCAGAATCCTAAAAAAATCCAGCACCTTATGGTGTTGGGATCAAGGCTACCCATATTTCATAAATCCCAGCAAAGACAAAACGATTTAGAATATTTTAGTCATAAATTTTGAACCTGTTCACATGTTATTTTCGAATTCCTCCATCGGAATAGCTGTTTTCGATTTTCACCCTTCCACACGGCACCACCGATTCTCGGACATGGACAGTTGAAATAAATTCAGGTCGTTTTTATGGCACTTCGTTTCGGTATCCCCGGTCTATGGGCTTGCAATGGGGCCCCTTGGGAAGGATTTATTTCTTCTGTTCTGGCGTTTTGGTGAAATCGGAATCTGTTTTTGTTTTGTTTTCGATACCTGCTCTCGCGGAGGTATACCGTTGACCAGCTGGCTAGCAGCGGGTCGTATTCACTGTCGGTACTCTGCGGGGCTTGGTTGGGAATCCTTTAGTGGGTGACGATGTTTTCACGGATGTTTTAAATAAAAATTCTTTTTATTTTTCTTTTGTGGTGAGCCTGAGAAGGCAACAGGTATGGTATGCCTTTGTCTGGATGTACCTGCTGCTTTTTATGACTTTATTTTCTTCAATGAGTTCTTAGCGATTGCAAAGTGTATACTATTTGACTGCCTGTTAAGATGGGAACGCCTCTTGTTTGAAAATGCTTACATCATTTGGAGATCGATAATTGTTTTCTGTGTTAACATGTTTATAGTGGTAATACGCTTCAAATTTGTAGAGAAATTTTTAAAAGGTTATGTACATGAGTCATTTTGGTAGAAGTGAAAAAGTGCAAATTTGCTAACGATTCGTGGAGCCAGCTATGAAAAAAATATTCAACTAGAACCAATATTCAAAACGACGTTTTAGTCAGCCCCATGATGTATTATTATAGTCTGAAAAATGGGTACATTGACAAAATCGAGACATACAGGGTGTTTGGTTCATGATAAAGAAAGTGATTGACTATCATATTTAGAGAAAAAAAATCGTTCTACACATACCATCAAATCTCAACCGTTACAGAGTTATTGAACTTTTTGTGTAAATAACTTATTTATCTTAAAGTACCACTAACTCGAAAAGTATACTTCGTATTTTAAATCTTTCCATTGGAAAGTTGAGACAATTTCCTATTGAATGGTTGGATAGTTAAATAGTGTTAATCACCTTTTAGTTGTAAAGTAGTTAAAAGTTAGTATTTTTAATGAGGTTTTTGATGATTTTTTCAAAATAATGCATTATGATATAGCAATATCTATTATCCAAAAGCTAGGTTTTAGGACGATTCATAATTTGTTCTTCAACATTATGTTCCTATCTCTTCTTGTTTCTTAGTGATTTTATTTCTAAACTTTTCCTGTAATCGACTTAAAAGTGCGTAAAAGTCTCTAATCTAAAAAGTATTGTTTATATTCACTATTTCAATGTTTCATTGGAAAGGTGATAAAATTTCCTTTCGATCTATGTACAAATATCTCTTAGTTAAGTGTACTAAATGATTTTTTACTAGTAACATACCTCAAAATTAGCGTTTTTTGTAGTTTTGTAATTAATCTAATTAATAATCAACTAAATTTATCGTAACTATTGTTCATTTGGTGCCCCTTTATATTCTCTATAACTTGTTCTTTGAAACTTTATCCCTATCGCTTTTCATTTCGCTGCAATTTAATAGTTAACACAGCATGACCTCATCGCAAATGTAATGGGTTCGAAATCGTTGTTTTTGCACATGAAACGATGTGATATAAAAGATTTTGCGTCGAAACAAAAAGAGATAATTGAATGGAGTCAAAGAAAGAATTGTAGACCTTGCTGAGATGCATTTATTCCATGATAATAATGGTGATATTTATTATTTACTATTTTAAGAAAACTAACGAAAATGCTAATAATAACACTAACTTTAACCTAATTTACTTCTAAAAGAATACTAAATTCACTTAACTGAAAGGTAATAAAACATTTTTTTCTCAAAATTTTCCTGGCTTTCGAATGAAAAGAAGAAAAGGTACAAAAAGTGCCATACTTTTTCAATTAGAGCTAGTATTAGTGAAAATGAGATAAAAATATCCAGGTTTAATAACCCAAACACATGAAATCAAGAAAAGATAAGTGTATTATATCTTAGAACGAATTAAGCAGCTCTTCAAGATTAACAATCTGAATTATTAAAATGATGGTGTTAATTATTAAGATTTCCAAGAAATGAACGAAAAACCAATCGAAATTGTTAAATTTTAAATAAATTACTTTAAAAAGGATACTTAACCTCATTAGTATCACTCAATGTAAAATTTTCTCACCTATCCAATGGTTCTAAAAGATTTGAAACACAAAGTATACTTTTTGAGTTAGAGGTATTTTAAGATAGCTAAGTTTTTAACACCCAAAAATTCAATAACTTAGTAACGGTTGAGATTAGATGGTATGTGTAGATCGATTTTTTCTCCAAATATGACAGTCAATCACCCCTCGAGAACCAAACACCCTGCATGTCAATGTTGTAAATTCGTTGCATCTTTGTTGGTGATGCTGGTTGTTGGTTAAGATTTTGGAAGTTTAGGCCGGTGGCTGCTGAAAAATTCCACGAAGATCCGTCCGAAAATCTCCAAAATCGTGACCGCCCGTCTTATATTCCGATGAAACTTTGCAGGTTTCACCGGTATAGAAGACTAAACATTTTCCACAGTCAATAAGATTATTTTGACCCAAGTGCAACTTTTCAACAGGGCGTAGACGATTCTACGTGCATTCAATTCAAAGTTTTTTTGTTCGGTTACTCTATTTTATAAAGCAAAACTATCTGAGAACGAGTTACCGGGAGAGAATACTTATTCACGTAAAAATATGCACTGAAAAAAATTGTCATTTTTCAAAATGTGTCAAAACAAAAATTTATGTTAAAAATTTTATTTGTAAAAATCCCATTTTTTATTTTTTTGTATTTTGCAATGATGGAAAACTAATCGGTAAAAAAGTGTTTCTAACAATAACTTTATAAATGTTTTTAAATTCCATACTAATTGATTTACAAAACTGCAATTTTATTACAGAATATAATTCAATGTGTCATTATAAATCAAAATGCATCTAAGAAAAATCTTCCAAAATGCGATACTTTTTGAGATATTTGTAATTTTGCTCCAACAAAAGAAATAATTCGTGTAATTATGCCTTTTTAATAGTTATTCGCGTTACCCCATCATAAAATGTCAGCAATCTAATATTTATCGTTTTAAAGACGTAAAGGAAGTTTTTTCAGTGTATTTGGATCATGGAGAAGCTTCCAATAAAAAAGTTTTCCTAACAACAACAACAACATATTTTTATAATTTGTACTATTTGTAGTCAAAAGTACAATTTTATTTTTAAATATTATTCTTAACGCTATTTTAAATCAAAATGCTCATAACAAAAATTTTCTGAAACGAAGTAGTTCTCGAGATATTTTAAATTTTGCTTAAACACAACTATTTCGTTATATTTCGACCTTTTCATAAGTTATTTGCGTTTCTCCATCAAAAAATGGCCCATAATATTTCTTGTAACTTTCTCTTTGACATCAAGACGATATTGACGAATTTCGCGCCAACTCGAACAAATGTTGGCAGCACCCTCTCAGATTTTAAGGAATCTTTCTGTACATGAACACTTTGTCACAAAAAGCCACTTTGCATAATTTGTTTTTCCAAAAATGAAAATGCATAGACTAGACTGTCTTTTGAAAAGGGCCAAACTTTTTTTTACCAATTTTTTTCAAATGGCTATAGTCTAAAAATGACAAATCCTATAAAAAAAATGTTGTAGGAGTGGTTTTTACAAAATTAGTCATATTTTCGAATAAATATGTTGAAAAAAATTCTTCATTGACTCCTACACTGAAAAAAAATCGATTTTAAAAATTTAAAGTCGATTTACAAAAAAAAACCCATTTTTGATTTGGATGAAATTTTGTTCCAAGATAGATAATTATGTTCCCTACCTATCGTCCAAAATTCATGTTGGGCACTTTTGAGAAAAAAAAGTTATTTGAAAAAAACTTTTCCTTGTCCAAACTGAATTTTTTCTTCTTTTATCGAAAACTAAACCAATGAAAGTCATAATCATCTCAGAATCCATTTTCTCAGCTGCTAGTTGCCAGATACATGCAAAAAGTATCAGTAACAAATTTGGTATATATTCATAACAAACTTGAATGAAGACTGGAAGACTGTAAGACTGGAAGACTTGAAGACTGCAGTTCATTTATTCCTCTCAAAACTGATAAATTTCATGAAACAATTGACAAACTTTTTTAAAATTTATTTTATGTCTGATGGAGCAGCATCACTATACAATGACGACGAGGGTGCTTTTTTTCGCTCCTGACACGTTTTTGAGAAAAAAAAGTTTTTCGTTCGCTGTTCTTCAACAACTCAGCTGATGAAGAGAACCATTTTTCAAATTCAAAAGTTAGTGTCCAAAGCGGATGGAGTTCGAGGAGATACGACCACAGACCACTCGCAAGCGGCCCAACCTCAGACAATCCTCTCAAAACTGGCAAACCCGGAACTGGTTCATTCCGGTGACCTCCTGCAGGTATTGTTGAACCCGACAAAGCCGTTCACTCCGGAGTATTTAACATTCAAGCAAATGTTTGAAGCGATGGCTGGCATGAAAAGAGATCTCCTGAGCTCGATTGAATGCAGCATCAACTACAACTGGAATCCAGAAAATCGTGAGTATTCTGTTTGTGGGACTCAAGGCCACCATCACGATAGATGCAGATAACAGCATTCTGGATGATCTTATTACACGTAAGTCAGATTTATTTGCCATTTTCTAAAAGATTGTTTCTAAAATTCGTTGGTTCGTTCGTTAGTATTATTATGGCAGTTGAGCGCTGGAGGGTCCGACCAGCGACAGTCGTTTTTTCGCTTGTTTAGTGCTAATCCCTCATCTCGGAGACAATGCGTATTATAGCGCATCATTGTACGAATAATGCGCAATACTTCCGGCGTGATTCCCTTGCTTAAAATAAAAGAAATTCGATTGTCGCTGGTCAGATTTTCCAGTTTTCAACAGCAGCCAGAATAGTTCGGAAAAACATCCGGATTACTCGGCCGCAAATTAAGAGCGAGTAAAGGCGCTTTAACCAAGGCTTATTAGCCAGGGCAAGGTGTAAATACCTCTGTTCCATCCCAAAGGACCAAAGGAAAGACATTAACATTCTTAGCCAAGTCACTCCCAACGATTTTTATGATTATTATTATTATTATTATTTCCCCTTTAAACTGAAACGGTCGGTACGGTTGTCTTCGTTTCTTCCTCCTTTAAGATTCAAAACAATTTGTTAATTGACTTATTCATTAAATGAATAATTTAATTGCCGTTTAATTTTGAAACATCTTCAAACCCAACTCTGCACAGTAGGCCTGGCAGTTTTAATATTTGCGACATATGAAAATATGCTTCAAATATTAATATTGACAAGAAAAGCACTACAGAATAACTGCAGTGTTTTCCAGGATGCTTTTCAATACTGGTTGTGTAAGGGTTAGAATAGAATAGAATAGAATAGATGGAGCAGCATCACAATACAAAAATAAGGAAAACTTTGCAAACTTGTGTAGATTCCAGTCAAAGTATGAGTTAAGGTTGGAGAGAGAATGGGACAAAATCGAAAACGGAAAAAGCAGTTTTTTCCACACCGAGTGTTAGATCTTCATAAAAATCAATCAGCAGTACTGTAACAACATTTTACATAAGCTGATTGATTTTTATGAAGATCTAACACTCGGTGTGGAAAAAGCTTTTTTTCGTTTTTGATTTTTGCCGATTCTCTCTCCAACCTTAAGCGCAGAATGGCATGAAGACAGTTTTAAGACATATGTAATATATAAAAATAAATAAATAATTATGTAAAATTCAATACGTAATGTTGTGGAAAGAAATACTCTGATTCTTCCTCAGCACTAAGCAAGAAAATAAAGAAGTAATAATGGAATATTTGTTTACCGACATAAACTCTTTTAAATGGGATTCTTGATTAAGGGGTTACATACCTTTTAGTGATAAAAATGTCATGAATGTTTGAATTTACGTGAAGGTATAAAGGAATAATTTCATTACATAAAACTTATAATATTTTGGTAGTACATTATTCAGTAAAATAAACAAGCATAAGTTTATAAAAATAAATTAATAATTGTCGGAGTTATGGCTTTTTCCCCGAAATCCTTTTTTATTTAAGAGGTTTGCGGTGATGACGATTGGAGACCAATAGATCATCTAACGAACGTTTTTAGTAAAAAATCGCTGTTTTAAGCTTTAAAAATTGTATTAAAAAATTCTTATCTATGACACAAAAATTTATGAATAAAAAAGGAATTAATTACGATCAATTGAAAAAAAATTAAGAAAATTGATTTAGTAGTTTTTCAGCAATCGTGATCACGGAAAACCCATTTTAGTAAAACGACATTTCGAGATAATCGAGTTTAAAATTTCAAATTGCCACTGCTCTTGGTAGACGAAGAACTCTTGGAAGCGCTGTAACTTTCGATCTATTTCTTGGATTTTTATAAAAAATTGGGAAAACATTCGCAATTTGTACTTTCAGATAAAGTAATAAACAAATTTCGATTTCATGAAAAATGAAAAAGTAGTTAACCCCTTCATAAAAATATGCTTAGTTGTTAAATTAGACAATATCTTCTCACAAACTGAGTTTTATTGGATTCTGAGATGATTATGACTTTCATTGGTTTAATTTTCGATAAAAATACATTGAATTTTTGACGGTAGGTAGGGAACATAGTTATCAATCTTGGAACAAAATTTCATCCAAATCAAAAATGGGATTTTTTTGTAAATCGACTTTAAATTTTTAAAATCGATTTTTTTCACTGTAGGAGTCAATGAAGAATTTTTTCAATATTTTTATTCGAAAATTTGACTAATTTTGTGAAAACCACTCCCACAAAATTTTTTTGTAGGATTGGTCATTTTTAGACTACAGCCATTTGAAAAAAATGGGTAAAAAATGTTGGGCCCTTTTCAAAAGATAGTCTAGATCATTTTTGGAAAAATAAAATATGCAAAGTGGCTTTTTGTGACAAATTCGTCATGTACAAAAAGTTTCATTAGAATCTGAGAGGGTGCTGCCAATTCTGAATACAATTTGGCGCGAAATTCGTCTATTGTAAATTCTTTGAAAGATACCTTGAAAAATCGGGGAATATTCTTTTCGGTAATCCGTTGAAATAACTTCTTGAGTCCCTGGACGCACTTTCATAATCCTTTCTAATTATTGAAAATAAATTTCATTTAAGGGGGTCTACCAAAGTAAAATGAAAAAGAATTTTTATTTTTGAATATTTTGGATCTTAAAGATAAAAAAGTTGCCTATGAAATTATTTGCTCGAATTTGATTTGGTTCCTATGTTATAGCCCAAATCAAATCAAACCTTTATATGACGCCGACAGAACCGGTTAAAAAAGCTGACAAAATCGGGGACTGATAAAATCGGGTCTTTACTGTAGTTTATACATTTATTTAGAAAAATTGTAATTTTCAGCCGATTTCTGGAATTAGTTTTTGTTTGATTGTAAATTGTCCAATGACATGCCATTTTGAGAAATAGTTTTACTCATATGAAGTTGAAGAGCGTTCTATTTCGAAAAGTATGAGTGGTTGCTCATCGTAATCGGAAAAGGTATATAGAAGTTACAGATATTTTTGTAGAAAGTACAAATAGTCAATTTTTTAATGTTTTATGATAATGTCAATTATTACTCCACAATACATATTCATTTGCATTATTCAGGTGTGAGGTTTGAAGATGCGGCATTCCGTGTTACGAGTCCTACAATACTCAGCCTCGGGATGGAGCTTAACGGCTCTTGAAGACTGCCCTATATGCAGATCTAAAGAAGTTAGAAAGCTTCATTATAAGGCTTATTGGATACTAGGGCTGCATCATCCTGCTCGTTAGCTACAGATGTAGCTAACGAACAGGATGATGCAGGCCTAGTATCCAATAAGCCTTATAATGAAGCTTTCTAACTTCTTTAGATCTGCATGTAGAGCAGTCTTCAAGAGGTGTTAAGCCCTATATACCTATTTAATGCTGTTATAATGCTGGAAAGCGTGAAATATTGTGGTATTACAATGAACACTGAGGAACTTTGCATCGTCATTCACGGCAAGTGCGCTCCTTTTGCTGCATCAGCAATACATTGGCTTTATATTTGCTGTACAATAGCACTAAACGGACATATAACGATTCCATGGTTTGCAGTGCCAAGAGGCTTGTATGTGTTATATCAGCTTCATGTACGTATTTAGAGCTGGCAATAATGCTACATTTTTCTGAGCTGTTAAGCATTCACAATACTAACGTAAAGCTTCATTGCATTGCACAGTGGCGGATTTTTCTAAAAACCTGACCAAAAGTCGAAAATTGCGTGGTAATACTTTTTTTTTTTTTTCATAAAACGTTTGTTTGACACGGCATTTGCAAAAGCTTTTTTACGTCGGGGTTTTTTTTACATAACATGTTACAAAAGTTCTTAAGACTATCACGTTATAATAAAAATTCACTTTCTAATGCTAACACTGAGGATAATCATCATTTTGAATATTTTTATTTATACTGGATTTCATTGTAAACCTATTGATAGTTTTTCTGTAATTTTTGTTTATTTTTTAACTTTATTTATATCGTTTTATCTAACTTAACTAACTGCGAAGAAATCTAAATTGTTTGTGGGTAGCAAGGGAAAAAACTGGAAACATTGTGGGGATAATTATATTTGAATATTTATTGTTTTCAGGAAATGATAAATATGGCCCATGTATGTAAGATCTCGTAAAGCGAGGATATCACGAACAGGAACATAGGGTGGTTTTCTTCTGGCTCGTAAGGATTCTATTAATTGGGATCTGGCTTCACGATATTCAGTGCAAGACCAAACAATATGTTCAATATCTTCGTAACCCTCTCCGCAAGCATTATCAGGCGGAGATGCGCATAAAACGTATAATGGTTGGACATGAGCCTAGACATCACACGAATGAAGTTTCGACTTACATCCAACCCTTTGAACCATGCCTTCATTGATACTTTAGGGATAATTGAGTGCAACCACCGTCCCAGATCTCCTTTGTCCCATGATGTTTGCCAACTAGTAAACGTCCTCTGACGAGAAGCGCTATAAAATTCATTGAAGGCAATAGGTCTTTCATAGATGTCACCGTCCAGCGCCCCTATTTTGGCTAAATTATCCGCTCTCTCATTACCCGGTATGGAGCAATGAGCGGGAATCCACACTAAGGTAATTTGATAAGATTTATTTGTTAATTTAGTTAAGTATTCTCGTATCTTCTTCAAAAAGAACGGAGCGTGATTATCAAGCTTTAATGAGCGTAGTGCCTTAATTGTGCTGAGGCTATCTGTGAGGATGAAATAATGGCTCGGAAGTAAAGTATCAATGATTTCCAGACTATAGTGAACTGCTGCTAGTTCGGCTGTATAAACGGAGGCAGGTTCTGCAAGCTTGAAAGAGATCGAGGTGTTATTGTTGAAAATACCGAAGCCAGTGGCCTCATTGATTCGTGACCCATCAGTGTAGAACATTTTATGGCAGTCAATGTGTTGCTTATGAATATTTTAGGGATCTCCAGAGAGCGCAGGTGATTCCACGAATTTCCTCTTGCATGGACGTGTCGAAAAATAAAGTGGAATCGGGAGTATCTAGTATATTAACACATGTCATAACATAACTAGAAGGCGTTATTTCTTGTGACATGTGATTGAAGTACACTGTCATGAATCTGGTTTGGGATTGAAGCTCGACAAGTCTTTCAAAGTTTTCAATTATCAATGGATTCATAACCTCACATCGTATAAGTAAACGAGAGGAGAGATCCCAGAATCGATCTTTTAAGGGAAGAACTCCCGCTAGTACTTCAAGACTCATCGTATGTGTCGATTGCATGGAACCTAAGGCGATTCGTAAACAACGATACTGTATTCGTTCCAATTTAATAATGTGAGTGTTTGCAGCTGAACGGAAACAGAAGCACCCATATTCCATTACTGGAAGTATCGTTGTTTGATACAATCTTATCACGTCACTTGGATGAGCACCCCACCAAGATCCGGTTATTGTTCGGAGAAAATTTATCCCTTGTTGGCACTTCTTTATCAGATACCTAATGTGGCCTCCCCATGTACCTTTAGAATCGAACCAAATTCCGAGATATTTAAAGGTCATGGCTATCGTTCTACCAACCAACTGAAGCTGAAGCTGAGCTGGATCACGCTTCCTTGAAAAAACAACCAACTCTGTTTTCTCCGTAGAGAAATCGATGCCTAGCTTCAATGCCCAACTTGATAAATTATCCAAACTATCTTGCAGTGGTTGTTGTAAATTTATGGCTTTTGGTCCTGTAACAGAAACCACGCCATCATCTGCAAGTTGCCTTAGAGTGCATGGGCTGACAATACAATTATCAATGTCATTCACGTAAAAATTGTAGAGAAGGGGGCTTAAACAAGAACCTTGTGGGAGACCCATGTAACTTATTCTGAATGTTGCCAAATCGCCATATGAAAAATGCATGTGCTTTTCTGACAATAAGTTGAATAAATAATTATTTAACATTGGTGAAAGACCACATCGATGTAGTTTATCTGAGAGAACATCAATGGAAACAGAGTCGAATGCTCCTTTTATGTCTAAGAACACAGACGCCATTTGTTCTTTTTTTGCGTAAGCGAGTTGGATTTCTGACGAAAGTAGCGCCAGGCAATCATTCGTTCCCTTTCCTCTCCGAAAACCAAACTGGGTATCTGAGAGCAAGCCGTTCGCCTCAACCCAATTGTCGAGACGTCGTAGGATAATTTTTTCCAACAATTTCCTGATGCAGGATAGCATTGCAATCGGTCGATACGAGTTATGGTCGGAGGCTGGTTTTCCCGGTTTTGGAATAGCGATAACTCTCACTTGTCTCCAGTCGTGCGGGACAATGTTCTGCTCAAGAAGCTTATTGAATAAATTCAACAAGCGTCTTTTTGCTAGGTCAGGCAGATTCTTCACCAAGTTGAATTTAATTCTGTCTGGACCCGGAGCATTATTGTTGCAGGAGAGGAGTGCACTTGAAAATTCCATCATTGTCAAAGGCGAATCTATGGAATCGTTACTTGTGGGAGCATCGCGAATGATTTTCTGCGCAGGAGCAGAATCTGGACAAACTTTCTTGGCAAAATTAAATATCAAGCGATTCGAAAAATCTTCGCTTTCATTAGTTACGTTTCGATTCCTCATTCTTCTGGCTGTGTTCCAAAGAGTACTCATTGATGTTTCTCTTGACAAGCCATTATTTCTTTGTAAGCCAATTGTTTAGCTTCATATGCATCCGAGCACTCTTTGTCCCACCAGGGATTAGGAGGCCGGCTGTTCATTATCATGCCAGGATTGCATTTCGTTTGGGTTTGTTCTGCTGCTTCAAAAATCAAACCCGCTAGAAATTCATATTCTTCGGTAGGTGGTAGCTCTTCCGTCGAAACAAGAGAAGTGGAAATTAAAGATTGGTATTTTTCCAATCAATATTTCGTGTCAAGTCATAAGGGACATTGATGGAATTCGTGAGGCCTAATTCTCTGTTAATTGAAGTGGTAATACTTTGGGTTCTAGTACATTTGAGGTGTTGGCACACCCAAAAAGTTTAAACCACCGCGTTTTGCTCATATTTTTAATCTACCGCTCGAAATATCAGTATTATTTAAGTGTAACTAGATTTTGATAAAAGTGCCGGATTCATATTTGGAATAATGGAAAGTTTGCTGACAGTTTGCACTTTATTTATATGTATTGATGTCATAAGGTATTATTTTGTTTGTCTTTAGAAAATGTCAACAACTTTCACGCTTTTGTAGCAGACGGTTTCAACACATGCTTTTGCTAAATTTTTGAAATACATTTTTTGTCCACGTATGTGCCACTATGTTTCAAGGTAATTTGTATGGAACACTGTAAAAATCTTGCACGCATTTGCCCGAGAGACGGTGACGGGTTATAAGATTTTCAGTTTAAAATTTGGACTCGTACTACTTAATGCGCCTCCGGTTGTCGTAGCGAGTTGCACAATACTGCATTTTGATCAGGAAGAACGGAACGCAAAAGTCGTAATTATTTTGGTCATTTTGGTCATTCATATTGAAAACCAACGAGGTCAACAGAAGTGATCGCCAAAGGTTCCAAATTTCAAAATGGATTATGAATTCCATGCTGAAACGTTACAGGAAAACTATAACGTTCGATCATGCAAAGCTAAACAAATCTGAAGGAGGAATATATGACTGGATACTACGAGTGAAAATCAGTAAAGTAGTACAAAATAATACTGGGATCTCCAGTCGTGATTTGACCAAAAAGCTCCCTTTGGCGTACACTCCAGCTTGGCAAATTTGTTTGTGAGAAGGTTGTCAGTCGTAATATGTCATCAAGCATGACAACAAGACGTGGTTGCTCAAAACTGTACCAGGAAGTAGTACAAGCATGTTCTGACAACGCATGCATTTAAATGGACGCTTCATCGTAGTAATAGACTTTGGACAAATCCTTGGTCTAAAACCTTTAATTAAAACTACGAATCTTAGTAAATTTCACTTGTTTACGTGCTTTGTCATATTCATTTTTAGTTACTGCAATTTGCAAGCAAACTTGTTGTCAATTTTCACTCCATACATACCGTCGCATGATCGCTTATTTTCTATAATTTAGAATAATACTATTTTTCGCTCTTTTTAGAAATATGTGCATCGGACAGTAATTGAATAATAATCGTAAGGAGTGAGTAATAATTGTACATAGTTTAAAAGTTTATGTAACTATGTTGTATAATATTTCAAAATACATAGTTTTAAATGACTAATAACATCAATTCTCATAAAAGCTATATCTTCTAGACACCCAAATATCTCAATGCGTGCATATCAACAATATCTATCATTTAACTACATACCATTTAAAATTCGATACATTATAAACGTTATCGGCATACACTGGAACCATTAAATCTTCATTCGTGAAAATTCACTTATATATTATAATATATTTAAATGTCGGCCATTTTGAATCTTGAATCTGCGCCCCAAAAAAACCATGTTATGTACCTTAGCAGGTCAATCAAAACCGACTTTTAGCCAGATTTTTAGGGAAATCCGCCACTGTGCATTGTAAATGATCAAATAGAGTATTTGTACGCTGCTAATGCTAATTTATAACTAATATATTGCCTATAATTGCAAGTCAGTCCCATGTTGATAAGGAATTCCATAGAACATGGGACTGACTTGCGATTATGAGCAGTAGAGTGCCTAGAGACTCTGACACTGACTGCTTAGTTAAAAATTGGGTAACATTCGTAATCTTTTATTGCTAGTGCATCATCGGTTTTCCGAATTAAAAACCAGCGTATCGCGACTTTCATTGCATTTTCCGTATACATTTAGTGCTTTGTGGAGAAGTAGAGTTTGTCAAAATCGGTTAAGTAGTACTGGAGATATTTGCGATGAAGTAAAGATATATTTTTTTTGAAATATGAGTAATAAATGTTTCGCGATATCGTAAAATTCGTTCCATTCAAAAATTTTCGACCGCATTTTCGATTTCAACGAGTCATTTTACTACGGAGATAAAAATGATCAGGATACAATTTACTGTAAACTAAATCGTTCATAAAGTTGTTAAAAATTATATTTCAGCCTGATCCGTTTAATCTTGAATAACTAAAAATCGGCACAATAATGTATTACTGCATTATTTAGTTTCATTTAAAAATGGTTGTTTTGGTCACGGCACAATCGGTCACCATCCCGAACTAAAAACATGCAACCTCCAACAGAACCCCACACACTTGAATCTCAACACATCATGGAAATAACAATAATAAGTGATTATCGCGTAAAGCTTATACTTATGTTAATCCCGAAAGTCAGGCAGACATTAATCCTAATCCGCTCGGCTCAGGGATTATCCTTTTTCGCTTCTGCGCACACGCTATTGACTCTCGATCTCCATCTTCCGCATCTTGCCTTACAACCTACCTACCTACCTACTATGCAGTCAGTCAGCTTGCAACAGCTTGTTTTTTTGCGCACGTTCACCGTTCAAATATACCGTTTCCAACGCTCAACAAGTGGGTAGGCCCAGCCGTGTACAATAAAATTTCCGAAAATGAAAAGCCGAGAAAGAAAACAAGCCGTAAGGGCAAGATAAATGCGGGATTTCGATCTTGACACTTTGAACAGTTCGTAAGCCGGTAAGGTTGTTCGCGCTCTCGGCGCAGGCCTGACTGGCTGCCAAAAAGACCCACCGAGCGAGCCGGGAAAGGTGGGCAAAGGAAACAAAAATAAGCATCACTCTGTTACGATTTGACAGATGCTGCGTGGGATGTGAGTAAGCTTGCGTATTGAGATCCCCAAGTCCGTCATGGCGTTTTATTCGACTTGAAGTGAGTGAGAATTGCCACGCAGAAGGGGATGAAGTCGATAGAGATTCGTTGCGCACAATGTCGCGACAAGATAGCTTCTGTGTGTATGGGCCTGGTTTGGTGCAGTTAGCCTACCGCCAAGACCGGAAGCTGTTGCTGGGATGTCGCTTTAGCTGTCTGGAGGGTGACATATTGATCGATACCGATGTGTATTGGCTGATTGCGGTGATCGATCACCTTATGCACACCGTTGGAGTGTATATATTGCGGAGAAGCTGCTTGCAATTTTGCCGGTGAAACTGTAGTGTGACAATTTTGGTTTTTCCTAATAATAAATACTAATCTATTTTAGACTATTGGAAACCCAGGGAAGTGTGTTTTGACACGGTTCTTTACACGGTTTTGCAATTAACATGATGTTAGCAAAAATATTCTTAATCCTTTTGAAGGCAAAAGATGATTTTTGTACAAGTTTTTTTTCACGGATTTTGTAATTAACACGGTTTTTGCTTTTATTCTAAGTCCTTTTGAACGCAAATAACTTAGAAGATTGGTGGAACAGTGGAAATTCGATTTTTTATTAACCATGGCATGGTTTTAGTACTTTGCTAACTTTCTTGAAGATGCGCAAATCAGGTCAAAACAATGAGGGAATATTGCGCCTCTTGTAAAGCGGAAGCATCCACGCTCAATATGGTAACCCAGATTTCCTTGTTTAGAAAATTAATGATTGTAGGCTACACGAACAAATTGCTTTTTATACAAGAATTGTCCAATGTTTTCTACCTGAATTGACTTCTCAAGGTTATTAATATGCAATGGTCTTTCATATAAGTTACATCACCTATAAAATGGCATGAAATTTCCGTGCCTTTGGGGTTTCATCAGCACTTTGTTTACATATATTCAGCTTCTTAAATGATAATTTTTTGATCCGTTGTATATTCATTAGGGCGTTCCAAAATGACATCATGTTAAAAAAGTCATCGGGCTCACTTCTTAAATGAAAGGTTAGGGTATCATGACCACTTTCTTCTTCGGAGTGAATTTGCTAAAATGCTCCCTACTGCTGGCGAATTTTAATTTTTCGAAAAAGTGGGCCGATTTTGGGTAAAATTTCAAATTCATGCTTGTTGAAGTGTTTCTGAACTGTCTTAGATTTTTTCAGCATTTTTTTATTTTTCTGGAGATCATAATGGAGAAGTTTGGTTAGTAAGTTAGTACAAATTTTGAAATATTAGAGCGGCTGAGCCATTAAAGCTTAGTAAAAAGTGTAATTTTTGGCATTTTTCATTAGTTTTTCTTCAAAACTGGATAACTACAAATTTTTAAAAGTACAGAGAACACTTCAAATAGTTGAGCCGAATAGAGGGGCGTAATTTTGTTGAAGAAAGTGTATAGCCACGGTAAAAGGGGTATGAATTATATCCTTCAAAATCCTTCAAAATTGACTATTTCGGAAATGTGTGATCTAAAACGTAAGGATCAGTTTTTCAACATTCACCCGACCCTTCTGCATTTTTCTTCACTTTAAGGTACCTAACATGGGAATGAGATTTTATATAAATCTGAATGCTTTAGTCAATCAGGCATACGAAAATACGCCATAACTCGCCACTAACTCGACATATTTGTTCAATTTTACTGATTTTGAATCCCACTAGGTGGTTATTAATATACTAAATAATTTAAAAAAAATCGTCAAATGCTCATAAAAACCGATTTTGATGTACTAGAGACAAGAAGAAAACGTCATTTTTCATAATTTTCCTCCTATTTTACGAAAAACAAAATGCGGACTAAGCACACTGAAAATGTTTTATTTTGTAGAACAGTGTTATTTTTTATGACTACCATAAAATGTCAAAATGTTATCTAGCAAAAACTTAAATAACTCATACCCCACTAGCCGTAGCTATACACTTTCTTCATCAAAAATACGCCCCTATATTTGGCTCAACTATTTGAAGTGTTTCCTACGCTTTTAAAATTTTGTAGATACCCAGTTTTGAAGAAAAACTAATGAAAACACCAAAAATTACACTTTTTGCTAAGTTTTAAAGGCTTTGTCGCTCTTATCATCCACAATTTGTACAAACTAACTAACTAGTCTCAATTTTTTGTCAAAACCCAAAATAATTTTGAATTGCTTCATTTTTTTTTAGTCCGTTTATTTGATAGGCATAAATGCGTTAGTTTGGCGGTGTCAAATTCTTTTGTTTTTACCTTTTAAATGATTTTAGGAGGTTACAATGTTCAGATATTTGTTTTCATATTAAGAGGAAGAATTCTGCAGCAGGGGGTGGGCATAGCGTAGTTGGTAAATCGATTGCCTTGTACGCAGCGCACCAGGGTTCGAGTTCCGACCCCGCACATAGGATTAGGAATTTTTCATAAGAGATTTTTCTAATCCGAAGAGGCGAATGACCTTAACGTTAAAACCTCTATAATCGAAATAAAAAAAAGAATTCTGCAGCTGTCTTACGACTAGAAATATAATTCGATATACAAGAGTGTGGGGCAAAAGATTTTTTTAAGAAAAAATTAAAAATAAGGAATACAGCTTGAGGGGGGAGTAATAGTTTTTTTACGAAATATTTTATAGTTATCTTAAGACTAACAATATAGTTTGGTATACAAAAGGGGGAACAAGTTTTTTATGAAAAACTATCTAATACCCACCGCGCGTGGCTGCGACTTTTAGCGAAATAGGAGAAATCAAAATTTGTTCCGAAGGATAATCTGGCGGGCAAATAATCTCCAATCAATAGCACACAAACACACTCCATAACAAAATCCCTACTATGTATAAAGTTTTACGGCAATCGGTTAAGCCGTTTGGGAGTCTATAAGTCATATACATACAAACATTGACTTTTATATCTATAGATAGATAGATAGATAGATAGATAGATAGATTGATCAGTTATCTTACAACTAGGGATACAATTCTATTTACAAGATGGAGGACAATAGTTTTAATGAAGAATAAAAATAACAGCTATCTTAAAATTAGCAATACATAATACAAATTGATTTTTTTAACGGAGACTTATGCTTGGTCAAGATATTCAGAGGGGGGCTTATTTCCAAACATCGGTGTAGCAGCAGTTGTATCAAGGGCAGGGGAGAGAAGGCGTATATTTTGACAGGGAAAGAAGAGTAAAACTTGCAACGTTCGGGCAAACGGGAGATCAGCGACACAAATTAGCGCGCTTCAGCCTAGTAGATCGTCGTGTACCGGGTTGGCGGATGGTATTCTTCGGACCCGCGGGGAATCCTTCAAAAGTCATCGAACCTCGAGTTGCTTTCGCTTCAGTTTCTTTCTATGCAGACGTAGTGGTAAGGGCGAAGGCGATCGCATAGTAGCACTCTGGCACTGAACACTGATAATATAAATTCTTAAATATAATGAAATCGATCTTAAAATGCACGAATTCATTCGTCGTTTTCTGCAACGAAGTATTTTCGTGCATTCTAAATAGTAGGTTTTGTTCATTTCATAAAGGAGAATGGCCGCTTGGCGAACGAAATCTTTCGTAAATTTTACACGTTTAATGTGTACTGCACGAATGTTATCGTTGATAACGACATTATTTTTCGTGAATGAAAAGAAATGTTTTGTTTATTTTAATAAACGTGTGTGTATATTACGAACGATTTCGTTGGTCGCACGAATTCATTTTGTTTATCTTAGAAAAGTGTTCGTATTTATTATCCTCTTATTGTTTTCAGTCGATCTTTTGGGATCGATGTTTGACAACATAGATTTTTTTTTTTGATTTAAAAAAATCGATGTTGCCAAATCGATTTTATTGTGGTACGAAGACATGGCCGCTTGATGAACGAAAGTTTTCGTAATTTTTACTTATTTAGTGTACATTGCACGAATACTGTCGTTGAAAACGACATTAATTTTCATTAATGAAACGAAATGTTTTGTTTATTTTAATAAACGTCTATATATATTACGAACAATCTCGTTGGTCGCACGAATTAATTTCGTTCATCTAAGAGAAGTTTTCGTATTTAATAGCATATTCTTTTACATTGCTCCGGCAGAGAAAAACTCAAAATTATTCATGCAAAACCATCGAGCGATGGCTCAACTGAATCCGTACTGCTCCGGATTCTGGATCAACTAGAAGTGGAAGAAGTTTAGAAAATCTTCCTGAGACCGGCGGACACGGATACGGCTACTAATTAGCCTGAGACCGTCGTGAACATCAACAAATATCTGACGTATAGCAACAATGACTCCATATTGAAGCTCTGTTGATGTTGACGGTTCGACGAATGGTACTCGTAAATATTATAAAGATATTCGTATATAGCAGCGAACAATTCGTTTGCCGAACGAAGCTGTTTTGTAATAAGCCAACGAAAGTCGTTTCGTGGTTTTCACGAAAAACTCGTACTAAAAAATAAATGTGTTTCAATAGAACTACGAACGATTCATAATATGTACGAAAAATTCGTATATTTTATGAAAATTATCTGTACGAAACTAATGCATAGCGATTTACGAATATATTCTATCAGTGAAGAAAAAAAATAAAAGAAATTGGCTTAATTGGTATATTTATTGCTTTTATAAAGATGAAAATAAGGGACATATAGAAGAGATCGTGATTTGCCAGCATATTCCGAACTGGGACATTGGGTGGACTACCTCGCGCCCGACGGGAATTTTTTTAACTAAGACCTGGCGTCTAAAATCCGGCGCACGCCCAGACAACGTGTCGATGTCGTGATACCCCGCATCACAAGCGCACAGACTACTCTCCGCAAGCCCAATACCCACATCCATCCCGACTCACATCCATCCCCCTAAACCAAGGCTTCGTTGATACCTTCGGGATAATAGAATGTAGCCAAGTTCCCCATTGCTCCACGAGGTTTGCCAACTGTTCAGTGTTCTCTGACGACAGATACTGAAAAATTCGTTGAAGCAAATTGGTCTCTCATAGATATCACGTTCTAATGCGCTTTTACTAAAGAGTCGGCCTGTTCAATGCCCGGTATGTTGCAATGAAAGGGGGCCCAAACAAAGGTAATCTGGTAAGAGTTTTCAGATAAAGTTACAAAGACTCCCGTATCTTCCCCATGGATGTGTCGAAGAACACAGTAGAATCAGAAGTATCTAGGAAACGGACGCGGTTGGGATTATACGAAGAAGGATTGATGCTCTGTGTCATGTAGTCGAAGTACAAGGACATAAATCGGGTTTGAGATTGTCGAGGCGAAACAAGATCATTTTCTCGAACAACTTCCTGGATACATGACAGCATTGCAATCGGTCGATACGAGTTGTGGTCAGAGGCTGGTTTCCTGGTTTTTGGATGGCGATGACCTTCACTTGCCTCCAGTCATGAGGAACAATATTACCCTCAAGAAACTTATTAAATAAATTCAACAACAGTCTCGTGGCAGAGTCTGGCAGATTCTTTAACAAGTTGAATTTGATTCTGTCTCGCCCTGGGGCTTTATTGTTACATGACAAGAGAGCAAGTGAGAACTCCACTATCGAAAACGGTGTTTGGTTCGCGTTATCGTGAGGGGACGCGGCGCGGTAGATCTTCTGGGCCGGGGCGGAATCCGGACAAACCTTCTTGGCAAAATCGAATATCTAACGGTTTGAATATTCCACGCTCTCGATAGTACTGTTTCGGTTTCGTAAGTGCCAAGCCGTGCCCCAAAGAGTGCTCTTCGATGATTCTCTCGTTAGCCCGGCGCCAGTAGCTACGTTTTTTGGCTTTCATCAAACTCTTCATGCGCTTTTCTGCCATCGCGTACTGTCGGTAGCTGGCTGGTAGCCCGTCGTCCCGGTAGGTCTTATACGCGGAGGTCTTCTACGCGTACACGTATGAGCACTCCTTGTCCCACCATGTGTTGGGAGGACTCCCGCGAGAGTTCGAGTCTGGTCTGGGCTGGAATCGCGGTATCGAGAATCGAACCAGCTAGGAACCCGTACCCTTCATTCGGAGGAAGCTCTTGTGTCGACTCTACTTTTCCGGATATCGCGGACGCTCTTCCAATCAATAATTCGTGGGAGGTCATACGAAACATTGATTGTGTGCGGTGGCCCTGAACCGTCAGCAATATCAATTACGATTGGCAGATTGTCGCTGCCCTGGGGATCAGAGACTACTTTCCACATGCAATCTAACCGCAGCGATGTCGAGCAGAGGGACAGGTCTAAGGCGCTCAGACGCGCTGGAGGGGCAGGTATTTCGTGTCATTTCATCCGTGCTCAAAATGGTCATATTGAAGTTGTCGCAAAGCTCATGGAGTGAGGTAGATTGATTATCGTCATGAAGGCAACCCCATGCCGTACCGTGGAAGTTGAAGTCACCTAAAACTAGCATCGGTGCGGGGAGGAGTTCCGCAATATCGCCAAGCCGTCAATGGCTAACTGAGACTCTAGGGGGGATGTAGGTGGAAGCAATGCAAAGGTCTTTGCCTTTGATTCTGGTTTGGCAAGCGACAACTTCAATGCCTGGTGTCGAGGGGATGTCGATTCGATTGAAAGAATAGCATTTTTGATTCCCAAAAGTACTCCTCCGTAAGAGTCTTCTCGATCCAAGCGAATAATATTAAAATCGTGGAAGTTGACGTCTATTTCTGAAGAAAGCCATGTCTCGCATAGTGCAAATGCATCGCTTTTCAAGTTATTTAGTAAGATTTTAAAGGAATCAATTTTCGGGATAATGCTTCTGTAATTCCACTGTAGAACAATGATTAAATCCGTGACCTCGCTTGATTAATTAGCCATCGAAGGATACAATTGCTGAATGGAGGGGCCATTTTGCACTGAACTGCATCAAAAATGTTTCTACTACGTGGAGAAAGCTTATCAAGATGCTTTTATAAGGGTCAGAAATATTTAAAGCTGTAAAAATACGGTCCACAATGTCAGAGAAATTTATTAAGCAAGCGCTGGTTTCTTTCTCGCACTGCGATATGGGAACACTTGGGGTTTTTGATATTTATGGAAGTGCTGGGAACTCCTTTTCTGAGCTCTGAGGTTTCTGAGACCGGGAGCGACTTGCTTCGGTTTTGCACCAGTACTTCCTTGAGTAGTTATTTTAGGGCGACATGAAGAGACAGCTTCTGGCGTTTACGACAAATCTTGGGAGAGGAAATGTTCCTCCTTTTTCTATTGCTTCTAGGCACAGCAGAAGATGTTCCCTCCTGGGGTTCATGACAGTCGCCTTCGTCAGTAGACAAGTTGGTATAGAAGTTCGTAGACACCGGTGGTGTAACTATCTTAAGCATTCCTTTCAGGAATCGCTTAGAGCGTCTATGAAGGGAATGCTTAAGATTTTCCTTGCATTGTTTGTACGCGGACATGCCGGGAGAACAAGAATCATCCGCATGATTCCCACCGCATTTCCCACAACGTGCCTTATTGCTACAATGGAGGCTGTGTGTCCCAATTGTTTGCAATTAGCACAGTTCATGACCCGCGGCACAAAGAACAGGTAGGCGAACCTTGACAAAGAGGAGGTAGTTGGGTAGTGCAGAACCGGCGCTGGTAACCCGATAAGAGTCTGAGTTGACGTATGTTTTTTTTCTCCTCAGGTCCTCGCAACGCAGACTTGAATCGGAAAGGACCCCACAAACTTCGACCCTGTTGGCTGGAATATACACTCTGTACTCCTTCGTAAAAAACCCGTTGCCAGCGATATCATTTGCCTGATTTAAACTGTTTACAACCACCCGAAGCTTATCAGGGCGAATTTTCGTATTTCTGTCATGGCCGAATAGCGATCCCTCAGAACTCGAGAAATCTGCAACAGATTCAAACACTACTTCCTGCTGGTAGAAGTTATGCGTTCCACCCAAGTCTTCCGCATGCACTCCTAACTTTTTCTACTGAATCTTAGCATTTCTTGCAACTTTTGCCGAGATTTAAACAGCTGAGCTCGGTAAATTCATTTTCGCTGAGATCTTAATAAAACGTACAATAGTTTGCTGGGAAATATTTCGCTGAAAATCAACAAACAAGTGACACATTTCCGAGATATCAGTGCAAACATTTACTGATTCCTCGGCGGTGCGGGAAATTGCCGAGCTCAACTAAGTGTGTGGTCGTTGATAGAACATAACTCATCTTTATGTTTTACCGGCCGGCATCGGCGATAAAACATAATGACCATGCGGTAGACTTTGGTGCAACGCCCAACTTCTACTAGCAGAAGGCAAAGGATTTTTCACATTTCCTCTCGATGCCTAGTTCTAATTGTCCGTTCTAAGTTTATAACTGATGCGCTCTAGATTACCTATCGGTCTTCAATTTCATTGCTTCCATTTGCTTAGGATTAAATTTATCAAACAAAATCGATACAGTAGAATGGAAATAAACAAATAAAAGTTAATCGAATACAAATAAGCTACTTGATGCTTATTTCTGATGCTAATGAACTACTCCGAAAAAATGATCTTTAAAATTAATTTAAACACGTGTATTGGTAACCGCTACTTCGGAATTTCCGGAGAAATATATTAAAACCCAATTGAAATCTCATCGTATCAGGATGAATGTCCAAATACTTGGTATTCGTAATGAAAAAATTAGACAATATCAGTGGATAAAAGATTGCAAGTTCCAAATTTCAGATTATAAGACTAGGAACCCCATACTTTCAATTAATATTTCAAAGTTTTCAAAAAGAATAAGAATTTATATTTCCAAGTTCCGTATAAGAATCTGGAACGAACTTCTAAAAAAACTATAGATTGAATGAATATCTTTCCATAGAATCCACCACTTCAAAATTACTCACGCATTGTTAGAAAAAATAAATAAATTTAATTGCTCTTATAAATCAGATGGATCCTTTCAAGGTTTCGCATAGATCATTTTGGGATTGACAATATTTTAGTTTGCTGCAGTTTTCCATGGCGCATGACAAAATCTGCCTCCAGTTTAGCATTTGATCGATGCTCATAAAAACCATGTTCCCAACTCCATAACCGCGAATGACCTGTTGTGCTTGACAGGCACCAGAGCCCGACATATGTTTTCCCACCTAATTGTTTTGCGTTTTGCTTTCCTGGCGTTAAAAAGGGGCCAAACCCTCGGTAGAACTGAGGAAATAGAGTGCACACTTTCCCTCTTGAGATCGTAATGGAGTGGAACAAAACGACCGTTTGCAATACAAAAATCATCTATCATTCCGAAGAGTCCTCACGCGCCCTTTTTGTGTGTGGTGGCTGTTCATGTGAACAATAGACAGCAAAAGCGAATCACGGCACGGTCGTCTGAGGCTAGGCAGATACTGTATGCTATGGTTGGTAGTTAATATCAAGATAATAAATAATAAATTTGTTCGGAATGACACATCCGCAAACCGTGTAGGACGGACAACGGTGGCAATGAGGGGAGTGAGAATAGATCCGCAAAATCTGGATTTTTCTGCTTGTATCATTCCGCAACAACTAGAAATCGTTTGCAGCTGGTTCATATAGGGATGACAGGGATGTTCAGTATGCAAAGTTCTGCAACTGTTCACACGAGGGCTAACCATCCGATCCGAAATATAATAATGGCGCTGAACAGGCACTTATGCTTGGAAGTCAGCCCGAATGTTTAAAGGCCCCTGCTCAAGGGACCAAACATTATTGTCATTCTGCCGGTACGGGATATTGTTGCGTAAGTGACAGTTTATTATTTTTGCTATAAAATTGTTTAAAGGAGAGGGGTCTTTTATTGTGGGTTCAGTTCCAAGAATCCGCTCTAACCGGCGTGATGATGTGGAAGATTAAACTTGTGATCGTTGTTTTTCATCGTTGCAATTCAATGCCCGCCTTTCTACTTTGTGTATCTCGCAGGCTGAACTTGGGACAATTTATCATTCCAGAAAATATGTTTTCCCTTTCCCCTGACTAGCCGAGGTGTCAAGGGAAGCCATTTGTCCCAGAGAGGAACCATTATAAATCCAGGATTTCCCATGTTTGGTCCGGAATGAGGGTTGAAACTTTTTGCCTGTATGACGATCATTCGTGAGAATTTAATTTCTAATATCTATTTGTAATGGAATCTGTTTTTGTTCTGATTTTGCTTTCAGACTGAGCTAAAGACTTGCACGGCATGCGGTGAACCGATCGCCGATAAGTACCTTTTCGACGTTGATGGATGCTCGTGGCACGGTTCCTGTCTACGTTGTTCCGTCTGTTTGACCATGCTGGAGCGTCAACCGTCGTGCTACTTTCGCGATCGGCAAGTCTACTGTCGGACGGATTACGCAAAGTAAGTATATGCAGTAATAATGTTGTGTGTTCGGGTTCACTCGATGAAGTTACATCTTTATCTTAATTATGATAAACATATTGGAACAATCTGATATTTTACTAGGCTAACTGTTTCAGCTAGGAGCTATCGTTTTCTCTGCTGTAAGTCGATTTGGTTTATTTAGTTAACCCGAAAAAATCGGAATTAATTTGGTTCATATAAATTGTATACATTCCCATAGGTGGTTCGAGCATGTGAATTAAGAAAGAACATGGCTGACGAGATATAGCTATTCATGACTTACGAAAGAAAACTTGATATTTGGAAACAGCATTCCTTACAAGGATCAAAAGTAGAGAGCGTACTGTCACACCGGTCTTTAAATCCATGGGCTGTGTTCAGTCTCTTCGCTTAAGACTATTTTGGAACACAGTTGTTGTATCCAATACCAGATAACGAATGTATTCTGAAAGTCGTGCAAGCGGAGACAGTCGTAATTAGATCGTACTACAAGATTCAAGACGTCCGCGTCAACTAGATTGTTCTTGAAGAACTACGAAAATAGTGTTGCTTGTTTGTGGGCTTCCCTAGTCAGTTAGTCAATTGCCGGGATGCACAAAACTATTAATTTAAGGTATATTCTACGATTCACGGAATGTAGGTTGAACGAAAATAGGACCACAAACGAAAATCCTGTTGTAATTGTGTTCAATATTCGTGACGCTTGTATAATACTTTTATTTCTCGAGATATATGTTTTTGGGAGCTTCAGTCACGGTTTCCGTTATGTCATTACCAAATCGTTTTTATACTTGTAAACTAGTTTTTAACTTTATAAACACTATTCGTAAACCAATTGATGATTCGTGATTTTAGGATCATTTTTTGACGAAACTCGGAATTTTATCCATGAACATATTTATGCCTCGTGAACTGCTGCATGATTCCTAGTATCTTAGTCATAACTAAGCTGACCAACTCTCACGAAAAAATCCGGACACCTTGCAGCAACGAAGCGTAACCGTTCACCACACTCAGGTAGATTGTTCGCATGGTGTACGGATTTTTTCGACAGAGTTGGTCAGCTTAGTCATAACTCATCATTCATGCTTGTGAAATAGTGCACGAAATCATAAAATACGCTTCTACTTTCTGTTGCATGAACTTCATAAAATACGCATTGTTGTGTATGATCTTAATCTATTAACTTTGTTACTTTTTAACGACATTCAATTAGCTATAGATTACTGAGTAGGAAAAGTTATGGAAATTTAAGGCTATAGTACTCAAGTGATAGCAAGGATGTGAAATATACAGTTCGGAAAACTAGAAGTTGTCGTTGGAAACAGGCCTTAAATCTTACGGGCTTATCTTTTGTCTTCTGCTGGCAGGAGTTGAGTGAGTTTGCTAATGTGTGTAAGGGTGTGGTTTTGTTATATTAACGTGAATAATTTAACGGTACTCAGAATACATGGTGCTACAGTGATTTTGTACTTATCAAGTAGGTTGTAGATCTCATCTACCGTAACACAAAATAAAGTGAGAAAAATGTGGCATACCCTCTTGATTTATAGCAAAAAAACTATTTTTCGGTACTTTTGGCATACATTTTTTTGACTCGGTAATTTTTCAACCGATTTACAATTTTTTAAGTGTTCTGGAAAGAAAATGCAACTGTACGCTATGCTATGTTCTTTTGTTGAAAATACTATGCGGTTCTGGGACAACAACATGAAACCAACCATTAGTTTGCGATTTTTTCATGAAAATTATGAAAATTGTTCAACATACTTCTAAAGACGCATCTTTGTTTTAATAAATATTTAGCTAGAACGTTTAATTCCACATCTAACGACCTATCTATCATCAAAATCGGTTAAAGAATGGCAGAGTTATAGTTGTTGTTTCTAAATTTTCATTACTACAAAAACGCTTTTTAATAAAAAATTTTGAGCAATTTTCATATTTTTTCGAGAGCTGTAGAGCTAGAGTTTCGGAAGGGTTCCCCGTCAGAATTACTCACTACAATTGCAGATGAGACGGGAAATGTCACCCACTACAGCACTGCTTAAGGCCAATTGCAGCGGGCCGTGATTCTGAATGTAATATTCTTTGCACGGAGAAAATATTAGCGGTCGTAGGGACTTCGCGATTGCGTGTATCATCGTGAAGGGCTCGAGCGTTTGTACGTCAACGCGTTCGATCGCGTGTGCATTTGTAGGTTGCATGTGCAAACGGGTATTTAACTTTGCGTGTATAAATTCTATTTTATGACCGTGTGGCATTTCGCATATTTGGATGATCACGCGCGGATCGTGAATCTGACACTTAATTTTCGGTGTACGGTTCAGTTGCTAGAAGAAAGTTAGTTATTCCGTATCACTAGCGTTCCCGGTCATGCCGCCATAGATCGTGTTGTCTAGTACATGTGAGCGTTATTTTTTAATTGATCCAACTGAATGTATGAACCTAGGTTGCTAGGACGGAGAGTTCAGATTTCCGGACGTGACCGATTCATGATCACGCGAATACGGGCGTTTGTGGATTCACGTTCGAGACTGTGTTTATAACTTCGAAAGTACTAAAACGATCACCTTATTACCGGTATGTTATTAGGCTTTCGCGATCGCGGGCGTTGGTGTCCCGATCAGACACAAATAACAGAAATTTTTCAAAACTATATCTCGCATTGTTACTTGTTATAAATTTCTGTTATTTTAACTACCAACGAGAACTAATTTATAACACAATATGTTGTGTTCTGTTATAATCTTGTTATTTCATTCTGATCGGGGTGCGTGGATGATCGCGAAGGATTTTAACGTTCGTATGTTAATGTGGTTGTCGCTTGTGCTCTCGTGTGTACATTCAATGTTATAACCGTGTGGCCATTCACGCCATGGAACGTGTCTAGTGGATATGAGAGCTTTCTTTTTTCAATTGGTTCAATTGAAGGCATTGACCTAGACTGTTGGTACCGGGAATAGAGATTTCCAGAAGTGACCGATTCATGAACGCGTGAGTGCGGGACGCTTGTTGTTACGCTTGGTCTACGCTTGAGACTGCGCTCGAAAATTTATAAGTGTTGGACGTTCACCTTATCACCGGGATGTTATCATGTTTACGAGAACGCGGGTGTAGGCTGCGTGGACGATCGCGAAGGGTTTAAGCTTTTGTATGTTAACGTGTTTGTTGTGTGTATATGAATTCGCAGTTGCTAGTTGATCTTGTTGTTTAGCGGATATGAGCTTCATGTTTGGTTTGGTAAACTAATAGAAGTACAATAAAAACAGGCCAATGAAGTAGAAGAAAAGAACACATCTAACATGAAATCAAACTACTTGAGCTCGTCTAAATGCCAGCAAATGATATTTATTTACCATTAATGACAATTGAATTGAATCGACTGCACGATTTGAAGACCGGTAAAAAGTGACCAACGGATCCTAGGAAGGATTACTCACTATTTCATCATATACTCCATTTCTGTACCCATTCGCTGACCCAGCCAAGGATGCCAAAGGTACTGGTCAACTACATTTTTTTCGGTATATTTACATTTGCACAAGCCGTACAGCCCGCTACAGCGACGCATCACTACAGCTCTTGCCAGAACGGTAGCCAAACCGAGTACATTTTCCCGTAGAGCACATTTTTGTTTTGCTGCTGTACTCCGACTGCTCGGTGAGAGTGTGGCGTAGTAAAGTTTCTCGCTTTGTACACTTTTCTCTGCGCACACGAAAGCGTTGATGCCGGTCGTGGCGCAAACGAACCGCATTTATTTTTGTCGTTAGTGATTGAAAATATTGAATAGATCAAAAATATTAAAAAGCGTAAAATAAGGAAAGAGAAGCTGTACCGCTCGCGTCTGGTGGCTGTACTGGGGGTAGTATTTCTTTGTCATGTTACTGCTTTGCTTACAGACTGCCGTACAGCGCTGGGCTTCCTGCAATAGCGAACGACAGCAGCGATGAAAGAGAAACGAGAATGTAGGCAGAAAAATTACAGCCGCAGAAAAGGTAGGCATTTTTCATCCTTGGACCCAGCTGTCACAAATACTCAGACGAACACATACACAGATAAACGTAGGACTAGCACATAACAATTGTACACTAGCACTACAAACTACTTTTATTGCAAAACAACTACTAATAAGCTTCTACTATTGCATGTTTTACTTAGCCTTTGCATGATGACGAAGTCGGTCGATGAATCGACACACAATTACTCCCACTGCGAGCCGTGCCAACCAACACTCCCATTAAACTATGAAACAATGCTGGTAAACATGGCCCACAGATAAAGCCAATCTACATCTACCCACAAGTTGGCCACGCCAGCGCGCACAGGCTACTGGTTGTTTTCTCATTAAGTCATGAGTTCACTATCGGATTTTGCTGTCAGTGCAGCGTGACTTATGATCATGATTGCAGGATCTTAGTTGCGATTATCGCAATTTGTATTTATGTGATATTTTAGTCATGAGTAGAGTGATTCATGTTCATGATTTCAGGATGTTGGTCGCGATTTTTGATATTTTTGTCACGAGCAGGGATGTTATGCACCTCAGAGCAAATAAAGAGAAGAATAACAAACGCTCTTTGATTTTTCATGCGAACCACCGCTCTTCTCTTTCACAATAAACCTCTTCACTTCGATGCGTGTTGCTCCTACATGTGTATTCTACTCCATGGCTGCACGCCACAGTAGAAATAAAGAGGCTCTTTAGTGTGTATCTTGGTCCCACGCGCACGTAAGTAGAGAAGGCAACCAAAAAACATTTTTAAAACGTTCTTCTGATCAAACTTTATCTGAATTGTAGTTTGATTCGCCTTCTTACCTGCTTTCCAGTGAGGGAAGGCACAAAAAAGTGGCTCTTCAAGGTGACTCTTTGAACGAAATTATGCAGCTCTTGGTGCACAGATCTTACTCTTTTTTGTTTTCAAGTTTCTCTTTGTGCGATCGTACTGCACATCACAGTGTTTTTGTGCTGCTCTATTTTTAATCGGTGTATTTCGCTCTTTGTGGCTCATTGTGTGAGCAAATAACAAGCCTGGTCACGAGTAGTGTGATTTATGTTCCTGATTTTAGAATCTTTGTTACGATTTTTGTAATTTATTGGGACGTTATCTTGATGTTTTATTCTAGAGCTCCCTTTCGAATTTGACATGTGGAGTGATGTGACTCATGTTCATGAGATCAGCAGTTTTATTATGACATTCGTATTTTCTCTTCGCCTTATTGCGATCTAGAATTTTTGGGTATTATCGGTTTTTTTTATTCGAAGTAACATGAGAACATGAACAGTAACATAAAGCTGTGACTGATTCGCGGTATCTTGTTCTGTGAACAATATCATGAACACGATTTGCTGCTCTATAATGTATTCTAGTGTTCAGCGCAGCTTTCTTTTTCTGTCGAGACATCTCCCTGAACCTTGTCAAATGAATAACGATGTTCTAGATCCTAATAATTTTCTTATATCTACTACCCGTGCCTCTTGCTGGTCGCTAGTGTGTGGACAGATATGACATTTCGTGGAATCGTGCATGGAACAAAAAAGATTCTACGAATAATGCTTCAAATTTTGTGAAATAGTTCACGTGAAAATTTCATAGCCATGTTGCATGAAATTGAAATCACTAGCACGCAAGATAAACTGTAAGTCAAGTAATAGGAATCATGAACTATTTCACAAATCCATGAATATTTCATGATTTTGTGAACTATTTCCTGAGCACGAATGGTCAGTTGTGACTTTTTTACTAGGAATCATGAACCAGTTCACGTATACATATACTATATTTTATGATTTCGTGAACTATTTCACGATCACGAATGGTAAATCGTGGCAATCATACTAGGAATCATGAACAGTTCGCGAATATAAGAATAATATTTTATGATTTCGTTAACTATTTCTCGAACACGATTGGTAAATCGTGTCATGAATAATATTTTATTTTGTGATTTATTTCACGTGCAAGAATGGTCGTGGTTATTGTACTAGGAATCACAAACCACGAATTCATGAATATTTCGTGAAAGCACGGATATCGGATCGTGACTAATATATTGAACTAATGTTCCTAAATATATGAATAAAATTATGAATCAACCTTTGGTTTTATGAATAATGTTCATAAAGTTGTGAACTTGTTCACGTACAGAAAATCGTTTTGGCAGTGACAGGGCGGAAACCGTGACTGAAGTTCCCAAAACAAAAAATAATATTTCTACTAACAAAAGCGTGATGCTGGCGCTACTGAAGGGTAATTGAACATAATTATAAAACATAATTTTTGTTCATGGTTCTGTTTTCGTAACGTAAAAACGTGATTGTTCTAGAATTTATGGTACTTTATTCACGATTCTGGAGGAAAAAAATTTCTGTGTAGGCTACTCGGAGAAAGTAGCTGGTATTGAAGGACAACTTCCTTAGATGGCCGAACAGCCCGTATTGAAGCGGATTGCTGGAAGAAGACCCTAAAATAAATTAAAACTTGAATACAATATTTTTAAAAACACCAAACTTTCCTTAATTTTCTCTTGCAGGTATTTAACCTCATGAGCACAACGCAGAAATAGTTTAGCCTCCAGGGAATCGCAAAAGATTTTACCACGTCGTTGTAAAACAGCGAAACATACATTTTCGGAAGAACATGAGCTAACTATCAACGATTTATAACCTGTAACTGAGCAGGCTCTCAATTTCTCACATTATCAATATGAACAGCAATTCATGCTTCCGAAAACAGGCCTCAAACGAGTTCTCAGCTGTTAGGGACTGTTGAATTCCAGCATTACTTAAACGGTACATTGTTTTTTGATTACTCATTATCTTTTCTTGGACTAAACTCTAGAAAATCGAACAGATTATCACCTAACATCGAAATTCCGCCCACCTACAATTGGGTTACGTAATTAATTAATGAACCCCGGACTGATCCGTTTTTTGCCCAGCCGCATCGAGTGGAAAGACGGTGGCTCTCGTGCAGCGAAATCAATTAACATATTTATCAATTAAACTCTATAAATAAAACAATATTCCAGTTGGAGCACGTCGCGAGAGTAATAAAAAAATAAATCCATCAATCTTCGCCAGACCGGAGGGCAACCTGCGCCATAGAGCCACGCGAGGCCGGGTGGACAATAAATATTCATGAACGAGAAGCTGAAGAATCCAATCGGGAAGGGTGCAACCGTTTGGGCGAAGTGAGATCGATCCGCTGCGACAGCAGCATCCTTCAATCTCCCATGAATCCCGATTCGGCGATCTGTCCGATGACGACGAAGACGACGACGACGACGACTGTCTCGGTTAGATGGCGTGGCGAGTCTTTTTCACGCAACCAGTTGACGATCATTGTTCTGGCTGTCGGATTCGCGCCGCGACTCGTACTTCTGAATTGTATACCACTGACTGGCAGTAGCAATACCTGCCGGCAGCTGTGCAACGTAGGAGACAAAATTAAAGCTCATATCAAATTGTAATTAAGCAAGACATATCGCGCCTTGTATCGCATTGTGCCGTTGTCCCGGGCCAAGTTATGGCCCCTCAGCTACAAAAAGCACACTTTGAGAATGGTAGAAGTGGTTCGGTAGAGTGGGACAGACGGCCGGGGATGCATTCAGTCAGGTTCCGCAGGAAGAATTGTTAAGTATGAAAGATGTTTGTGGTTACAAAATCTGGGTGCTGCTCTCTCTGCTGTGACAGGGCAACCGTCGTCTTCGAAGTCGTCGTCGTCAGCTGTGGTAGGCCTGAATGGGAAAGTGTGTAACTGAGGAAGCTATGACTGTGGGTCGGGTTAATGTTTTGATTACTTAATTAAAATCTTTTCTAATGGTTAATTCGTTTTGGCAACTACTTGCAATTATAAAATAGGAATACAGAACTTTTTAAATGTGTCCAAAATTATGAGAGCCAATTTGTATGTTCATTATTATAATCCGTCGGTTGAGCTATAACGAAAAAACTAACTAAACCGACTGAATTTCGCATTATTTTCCATTCATCAATAATAGTGGATTATTGTGGATCATTACAATATAATTTGGTTTTGATTATAGATGTTTTTACCTTAGATTCATTCGCCTGTTTCGGGTTAGTAAAATCTCTTTTAGAGAAATCTCTAATCCTATGTGCAGGGTCGGGAATCGAACCCAGGTGAACTGCGTATAAGCGAAGACTACATATTAAGAAAACTGATATCACTTTCCTTCCCCAATACAAATGAGAAGCGCAAGAGATTACAGCGCCTCTATTGGAGGAAGGTAGGAAGATTAATGTAAAGGTGAATATGTGTGTGTGTGTCTGCATCACTATCGGAAGTACCACCTTTAGCCGCCAGTGGTGATGCCGTTACTGTCTCCCGATTTTGGACAGAGTTGCCAGTCTTCTTGATATGCAGTCCTCGGTGTAAGGCAATGGATTTATCAACTACGCTATACCGGCCCCTCTGATATAAATTCTTCATAAGGGATTTTTTTTAAACTTGTTTCTAGCATTATTCCCCTGTAAACTGGAATTTCATAGAGAATACAAGTTAATCCACATCTTTACTCTTCGTAAAAGCAATTTTGAATGTTTTCTGACTAGAAATTTTAGCAAATTGAGAGTAGTCAGTAAAACAAAAGTTTGTTTACAATTTTTTTTAGCCCTTTTGATAAGTTGATAATGGTTAAGTATGTGTTTTTCTACAGAAATGATTTTTTTGAGAAAAACCTAGGATAACTGTTTGACATCTGTCTAAATTTATTGTCAACACTGCATGACATTTAATTTTGTCATTGAATTGTACCAACCAACCCACAGTCGTTTTTCCCTGCTACCGGTAGTGGGAAGGACACGCATCCAGAAGGCGCACGTCAACTGGCGGAGTGCGCAATCTTCGGCAGGAATGCTCACTTGCTCGTTTGTGGATCGGATGGTGCCATGCAATGCTAATGTGACTGCACATGTGCACCGTTTGCAGGCCCCGTTGCAGTAGTTGGGGCAGTTTACTGTTTTTAAATTCAGCATTAGCAGCTTATATGTTATGAAATGAATGCGATAAAAACCGAGCGTTCCGAGCGAATTCAGCGTTACGTGGCGAGGATCGGGCGATGGGGAGCAGTGAGACTGAGATGTACACAAGTATTGCATGTGTTTCGGTCGAGATTAGATCTTGTAACGTGTAGCCTTCTCGCCTGCTCGCTACGGATGGCGGGCCATGCGAGGAACCGCGTGGAATCTGGGTTTTTTATTGGGTGTTTGTATTCGACCACAAGCTTGCCAGTTATATTGTGACTAGAAGCTGGCATGCGGCGGGTTGCTTGATACAAGATACGGACACTATTCTTTTATTAGTTTTGAGCACATACAGTTAATTAAACTTTAATTCTTTTCTTGTCGAAATTGTTTGCTAATTGATTGGGAAATTTATGGATATCCCTGAAAAAGCATACATTGTAGAATATGGTATATGCAGTCCAGTAGCGTAGGTCAAAAAGGTTTCCAATGGAAACACAAACAAAGCAAATAATTCCAAAAGCAGTTGACTATTATGGAAGAGATCTATGACACTTTTATTGCGATTGGATAATATAATGTGTATAGAATGTGACGACGAGCGACAAATGAAAAATACTACGCTAGAAGACGAATGTCTGCAGTGGCTACACGGTAGAATAGAGAATGATATGAATGGTGGACAAGCTACACACTAGACGAAGTGCGAAGAGATTTTCAACGATAAGGCCGTTTTCTGAAAACATAATCTTGGTCGATCTTTTCAATCTTTTTGGACTGGCTAGACGACTTTATATACTCTATCTGCAAGAAACACATGTAATAACCATCGAGGCGTAACGTCTATAAATCACTTTCTGCGCCATTGGTTGAATCCTTTGTGTGTGTGTGTGTTAACCATCCTATCTCCCACTAGCGGGTAGTGATTTACAGAAAAAAGATGTTTGCATGTATTTAAATATATTCATGCAAATAACTTGGTTCATGGATTTAGGTAGGTGATAGCTCAATTGACTTTCCGATGACCCATTTAGTGTACAGCGCCAGACATTTTCCGAGATCATCTTTCCATCAACCAGCTCCGCCTTAATGTAATGTGTGTATCAATTGGATTTTAACATTACAGTAAAACTTTCGATTCCTCCCAGCAATGACTTCGCGGCCCCTTAGAGGTCCGCGGACCCCAGGTTGAGAATCATTGATCTACATCATATCTCTGTTTACTGCGTTGCACGTCTTTACGTCGCTTGTCATTCTGTGGGCTACATTATCCGGGTTGATGTCCGGTCCTCTCGTTTTAAGTAGCTCCCTGCACGTCACTTCAACAGACTCTCCTCGGACATTCAAAGACTTCAAACCTCGGACATTCAAAGACGCTCCGGTGTCTCCTCGACGATCTCACACTCCAAGCACAGTGTTGACGTTGCGTACCCACACCAATGAAGATACTCCTTAAGCAGCCGTGGCTCGGTAGGAGCAGTTTCAGGTGGAAGGTCATTTCTTCGTGCTTTCTATTGACCCACGCCGACAGGTTTGGATGAGCCGGTAGGTCCACTTTCCTTTCTCCGTATTGTCCCATTCATGCTGCCACGTCACCATCGAATCGATTCTCATCATCTTCCTCACGTTTCTGGCGTTTCATTGTCTGTAGCACTTGATACCCTCCGTCAGGGTAATGCAGATGGGGATCATCTCGGCGACAAGGCATACTGCCTCCGGTACGCAATCGCAACTCGTACGACCAGCAGTCGAAGCGTCCTGTTCAGCTTTTCGCGGTTTCATTGTCTCCGTCACCGACACCTTCAAGTGTCTCACCGTTAGTGACACATCGTCCACGAAACCAACGATTTTCACTTTCCTGGGAAGCCGCAGTGTTAAGACCCCATCGTACATCCCATTCCAAAGTGTTGGACAGAGAATGGAGCCCTGAGGAACGCCCGCTGTGACTCGCATTGCCTATTGCCCGTCGGTACCGATATCCGTTTCGTGAACCAATAAGCTCCCAGCTCCTCGCTTCGCCGCGATCTTCTTGTTATAGTCCTCGGCGGTTGAGCTAGCCTCCACAACGTGCCGTCAGGTAGGTGTCGAGTCTGCAGCCAATTTTCACTACAAGGAAATATTTTCACAAGATAACTTTTGCAAATGAAACTTTGAGAATTTTATTTAAAATTTTAGGCATATTATTGTTTAACATATTGAATTTTTTCAAAATTCTCCAAAATATTTCGGGGGGGGGGGGGGGGTTTCGTCCCCAAACCCCCCCCCCTACTACGCCACTGTTGGGTTGTTTTGATTTTAACAAAGGCAGATGTTGGCTAGGACAAAATGGATGCCTAGCAGGGGGCTGGTTCGGACTCAAACGTTCAAACCTTTTGATACGAGAGCAGTCCAGGATTTCTGTATATATATATATATATATATATATATATATATATATATATATATATATATATATATATATATATATATATATATATATATATATATATATATATATATATATATATATATATATATATATATATATATATATATATATATATATATATATATATATATATATATATATATATATATATATATATATATATATATATATATATATATATATATATATATATATATATATATATATATATATATATATATATATATATATATATATATATATATATATATATATATATATATATATATATATATATATATATATATATATATATATATATAGTATATAAATTGAGTACCTATTTTTTTCTTAGGCCCTGTTTGTGTACTCTATTTTTGTATTCTCCTTCGTGAGTTGTACGCTTGTCTGCGTTAACTATGCATTATATATTGACTAATCTATGTGAAGTTGTGTTAGTGCGAGATTGAGATTAAATCGGGTAATTTTTTGCCAAATGAGGTTAAATCAGATGGCGAATTGTAAACATAACGTTATATGTATGTTGTCTATACACATTGCAACTGTGTTGGTGTCCTAGGCGTCAAATAAATCAATAGATAATTGCATGATGACGTCATATTGGAAAATGATATTTCAACGAGCTTATTTGTATGCTGCTGGGGTTTGGAAGCGATTCGAGGCCGGTTTCTGGTACTGTGGCGGAGTCACGTAAACTACTTGATGTTTGACTTCCTTCGGCTCAGCGACGGGGTGGCGCATGGTCGGATCTATGAATTTGTTTAAGTGAAGCGGGTTGATGCTGGAGTGTGCTTACAGCAGAATCGTCTGTCTGTGTAGAGTTCTCGGGTGTTGGTCTACAATAGTGATATTTTCTTAGAAGTGCAATATTTTGCTATCATCAGTAATGGAATATTCTTTAATTTAATCGTTTGCACACAGTTTTTAGTGGTGCAATATGTTAAAGCCTTACATCTACATTCTTAGGCTTTGTTTGTATTTTTTCGATCTGGTTCGATGCCGTGTGCGGGCACCGATATTCTTCCGTATACGCGATGTGCGCGCATTTGAACTGGTCTGCCAAAGCCTGTGTGGGGGAGCATCCGTGCGTGGTGCTTGGCATTGGGCCGGGCCGGAGAGGTGTGGATTGTATTGTGGACCTCGGTGCCTACTATGGGGAGATTGGAGACTCATTTGACAGTCAGGAAAATGTTTGGTAACTCATCACACGGGGTATCGCCAAGTTGACAACCCGCGAAATATGCATGCATGATTTGTCTGGTTGACCCGTTTATGCTTAGTCTTAGTCGTGGAGGGCCGATGGTTGGGACCAGTCTGGGTGGGCCCCGGTTGCAGTTGGTTGACGTTCTTGTATATCATATAGGGTGTTGTTTATAACATTAAACCACTCTACGGAGGGTGATGATGGCTATTCATAGTGATGCGCATCATTTTTGGTGGAGGGAATGAATTTTGTATGCCGGTTGGTTTGCGGCCTAAATTGGAAAGGGGCCGGACTCTTTACAGAGAAAGTGTTTTAGGTGCCGTGCTGAGGGGTTCCGTTTAAATGCATGGTTTGCATTTGCGCTCTTTTCTCTAGATTGTTATAGGAGATACCAAGCTACACTTGGGTCTACATTGTATGGATTTCTATGCTTTGTCCCTAGAAAGGTAGAAGGAGACTCATTGCTTTATCCAAGATAGCGTGCATGGGCTTGGTTAGGGCTCCAAGGATACGCTATTGTTTCTAGGTGGAGTCTTACACCCTGGTTTCGATTAGGAATAGATGAGGCACATATTTCAGATTTGGTATCGTTCAATAGTTTGGTTTGCCGATTTAATGCATATTCTATAAATCGTCAATATCAATTCTGTTTCGCTTATTAATGTGCGACTTGTCTGGATAGTAATAGACTTCGACTAGCTATTTTAGTTTTTGATTGCTTCTAACTGCTTCAGGCAACAAGAGGACAGTAGAATGTTGATAACATCGTTAGGTTGGCTTTTAACGGCTGGAGTCGGAATTTGATCCTTTGGGTTCCTGCTCCCATGTCGCGGGAAGTGATTAACATTAATTAATTAACAGCAATCCTTTCTTCATTTTTTGCATTTTCTGAACTTTCTGGTTATAGTGGTTACACTGTTGTGTTGGATTTGGTGATGATCCCTTTTCGTTATGTGTATCTACCATTCTTGCTTTTATTTGTGGTAGCATGCCTGACAAATTAAAGACATCCCTGCCAAATCTATTCGGAATTGGAGCCTGAATCAGTTGTCACTTGAGCCAGAATTCTGAAAAAGTCGGGATTCTGGCTTATTTTCCAGCAGTTCAACTGGGACGTTGAATCTTGATCGAGACAATTTGGAATGGTGTAGTGCCAATATTGAACGAAGATAACCACTTTGGCCAAACCTCATATCGAGTTATCCGACAAATTTTGCTTACTTCTAAGTAAAAACTTTTGGTTGGAATGAGTCGCAGAGAGTATGCATTAACAAAACAATCGCTGGAAGCATCTGAAAATGACAATTGAAATTGATTCTCTTGGAATAAGGTTGATCTGAATAATTTAATACAGGGTGAATCATTATGACGTTTTTTTTGTTCTCGCAAAAATTTGAAAAATGGAGTAAATAGTGAAATGTTTATTTGTCAATCGAAAGAACATTTTTTGCCATTTATTGTTTGAAAACAATTTCTTTTAAATGTTGACTATGTTGGCGCTTGAGGTAATCCATTCGACTGGTCCAATTTTTAATGACGGATTCGAGTATTTCAAGTGGTATCTGGCTAATTAGTCGAGTAATGTTGGTTTCCAATGGGAATGTCACCACCGCTATGTTTTCTTCAATGCGTGCTGGATGTGGTCGATTTGTTCGCTAATGATCCAATAACGAGAACTGCAACTTTTACTCTTTGTTTCTATGGTGAATAGTGGAGTCAGTTGGCCGATTATGTCGACCATATTATGGTCGGAGTGCACGAAACGCATTTCTTACTGATCGCTGATTTTCGAAATATAGTTGAATAATTTGAAAATTGTGAGCATACTGTGGTGGCAAACAATACTAAACTACAATAACATGACATGCCCTGTTAAAAACCATCATGTTGAACTACCCTGTATATGCCAAGGTTTGAGACTAAAACAAGGATATTTGAAGTATAATAAAGACGCTTTCCAAAAACCTTGAAAATAAGGACATGTCCTTTAAAATAAGGACGGTTGGTAACCCTAACATTGGTTATATATCGTTCCAAATGCACTCGAGTTAGGATAATAACGCGCGTAAATATTAGTTGCATAAGAGTCAATATTCTATTCAATCTTAATTGAGGATAGAAAACAATACATTATTGTCGTTTCAGTGCTTATACATACTAAGAAATTATCAATCAGGTATTCCTATAGCTATTTCGATAAATGCATTGAACCGCATTACATAGTATTTTATTGTTCTTGTCGCGATTCCCCAGAATAAAGAAACATGAAGTAATAACATTAATCACATCCCGTTCGGAAAAGTTTTGATTTGAACATAATCAACACTCCCGACAGCCGGCTGTACGGGGTTCAAGTTGCATAGTCTATGAAACTGAGTATTTCCAAATTAATTCAAAAAACGATAATTCTATCAAATTGTCTGCAGCCAGCTGCCCAGAGCAATAAACACATGATAACCATTCTTAGAGTTGCATAAATCGTATCACTTATCAAGGTGTATCCAGAATTGTGTAACTTTTTATCCCATCCTACTAACAAAAACTCCTTCCCGTGACAAGCGTGGAGATACAGAGGTATACACGGTCTCCATAACAACGTTTGTCGCACTAACATTCCTTTCCTACCCCGATGACTGTAAGAACGTGGCCGGCGCCGTTATTGGTATCCCAAAGTATAGAACTCTCGAAACGTGCACATTGAGGATGGATAGCTACTCCCAGGCTCCATGCGTTGATTCTCTGTGCAATTTCGCTTGTTCTGGCCAATCACGGAATAGCAACTACGAATTGTACGGTCATCATGCTCATGCTCAGAAAAATGTCAAGAAAGTTTGAATTTACGTAAAGACTTAAAGCAATTATTTCATTATATAAAACTTGTAGTATTTTGGTAGTACATTTTTCAGAGAAACAAATAATTAAGCATAAATTTATAAAAATGTATTCATAATTGGCGGAGTTATGGCTTTTTCCCCTAAAACCTTTTTTTAAGAGGTTTGTAGTTATCATTGGTAACCAATAGATCAACTAAATTCCTGAAACTCAAAAAAAAAAAAAATCCATGAGTGTTCCTCGTACATTAAAGATTTGTTGAATAAATAATAATTTTTCCCTGCATTCGGGAACGTTTTTCCTAAAAAATGCTGTTTTAAGCTCTCAAAATTGTATTAAAAAATTCTTATCTGCAAAAAAATTATGCAAAAAATAGGAATCGTTAAGGTACGCGAAAAAATAATTACGAACGATTAAAAAAAATTGAAGAAAATCGGTTGAGTGGTTTTCGTGATCACGGAAAAATATTTTTTGGAAAAACGACATTTTGAGAAAATCTAGTTTAAAATTTCAAGTTGCCATTGCTCTTGGTACACGAAGTGTGCTTGGAAGCACTGCACAGTGTTTTGAAACGTCGTTTTCGTGCTCAAAATTAATAACGTCTAAACCGGTATTGTTTAGAGAAGTTTATGCCTTTATAAATGCGCATCTACAGTAATATATCGTTCTGTGATTAGTTCACCTAAGAGTGATGAACTAATTACGATAGAGTTATAGAAAATATTATTACAAAAGAAATTGTTGAAGACACTCTATATCTAACTTTAAAAGTTTTCGAGTTATATGGAAGACCCCTTAAAATTTGTTTTTTTTATAACGTTTTTGGAGTCTTCCACAAAGTTGTTTGCGGTGTCAAATCACATATTTCTGCTGAAAGAAAAAACTTCCTATCTGTTGTATTTAAAATTCTAAATATTTTTAGGATAACTTCCACTTTAAATGATCCGTTAAGGAGCAAAAGGGGCAAACAGCATCATAAGGCACTGACAGTACTAGCTTTTTACTTTCATATAGTGGCTGATTTGTTAGTCAACACCATTCACCTAAGTGTTATGTTCAAAACAAAATGCCATCGCATGGGTATAAAATGAAACATTCAAGCGCACTATGACAAAAGCAGCTTCATCTTCTCATGGTAAATTACATAGAGCACATCCATCGTTGATGTACTATGTGCAAAAAAAGAAAAGGGATCTTTGATCACATACATGATTCAAATAAGAAATGTGGCAAATCGGGTGTTTGAGAAGCGTGCATAGTGAAATTTAACTAATCAGTGGATGCTAAGTAGCTTGAAAATATGCCGATGGAAACCAGCAGGATTGCCACAATTTTAATTAGTATTTTAGAATTTATTTATGTCCTTCGTGACATTTATAGTGGAGCTTGATAAAAGTCACCTGTTCACAATGTGGGTTTATACGAATGAGAGTATACAGTACGAAAAAATCGAGCAGTTTACGCACAGATATTTAGCCGCACTAGGAATCCTAGGTACCTACCTAGAGACAGCGCCATCCCAGTAAAGCTCAACCGGAATGCTGGCTGGTTCTAGTATGTATTCCGGTTCCTGTGACAAAATCATTTCTAGTTAGAATCGGTTCTGTCACTGGAGCCGGAATACTTACTACAACCAGTCTGAATTCTGGCTGATTTTCGGCTGAACTTTACTGGGATATGCCTAATCTAATCGGAGAAAAATGGACTCAGCCGACTTACCAAAATATTGAAATGATTAGACTGCATGTTACTATACTTTTCGAATTCTAAAACACGTGCCTGAACATGCTAGCGCCACGACAGCAGATCGCATCACTTGGCAACTAAACCAAATAAAAGAAATCTGTGCTTGTCGTCGTTCCACCGGACGATACAACACGACATACAATCTCCTCCTGCATGCTGAACCAGTTGAGTGATGCATAGTGAGTGATAAATGTGGTGTGTATCTCCAGAACTGCGGTTATGATTTATTGCACGACGACGGTCAGGATTGGTGTTTCCGCTGCTGGCTATGGTTATAGAGGGGGTGAGTGGAGCTGTGCTGTTGTAGCAGATTTGCAGATTTGTACTGTGCGTTGTTTTCGCTTGGTTCTTGTAGATTCAGGTGTTGATAAGGTACTATCGTGTGTTGCATCTGAATGCATTTATCACGCGAACGCCGGCCGGGACTATCTGGACAAGGACGCTTTGATGCGATGATGTTGGAGAATGTGTGATTTATTTCGCTGTTGAAGGTCTGATTTTTTTGTTGAGGGTTTTTGTCGATAAGTTACCCTGGAAAAACGTTTGATTGGCTAATTATCACACTTGTTAGTCAATTACAGATTTTAAAACATATTAATCGTAAATAGAAATAAAATAGATTATTGTAAGGTGACCACACTACCAGGTTTCCCAAGAATTATTCGGGTTTGTATTGATTGTCCTGGTGTCCAGGTAATCGAGAAAAAAAATGCTTGATTTGTTCTGGTTTTGCTCCTCTAAGCCTGAGATTTTTCTTCGCTGGGCTGTGGCTTTTTTAAAAACCAATCTTTTCACCATTAAAACTTAATTTTTTAACTAAAATTAACAATCTGGCCAAACCGGTTACATTTTTAAATTTTATTTCAGTCGACTACAACATACCTGTAATTTTACCATTCGATGTCCCTTCTTTAATCTCTTATTGGTGCCTTATTATTTCTCTTTTCCACTTAAATTTCTGTAACTTCTTCACGCATGGGCCCCTTGAATAACAAGAAAAAAATGACCCCTGAGTCGATTCCTAGTCCCACCAGGAGTACTTGTTCCAAATTTGAAGCAAATCGGACAAGTCTAGCTACCCGAAGTTTGTATGGAATTTTTCGACAATTTACATGGAGAAAACCCACTAGCTTGCATTTTCGCCGCTAGATGGCACTGTATGCATTATATTATCACTGTAAGTGAAAATAAGAAAGATAATTTGAGTGTGTACCACTTTGCAGAAGACTGCTAGTCAATTCGGCTTTGTTAAAAGAAGTTATTAAACATTTAGCGAAGTAATGTCCGAGTCAGTTTTGCATAGGGCTTAGCAGTGCATGTTTATGTATCAGTACTCGATTCTCATGAAAAAAATAATTTTGTGAAATAATGGTTAGGTTTAGCTCAGTAACATGTTCAGAAGAATTATGGTAAATAATGCGAGTCATGTTTTGGTTATAACATTTTAGTTCCACATGTTACCACATAGTCATTTAATCGACCACTACATTCGGGATGTTAGCTTGTGCGAGTACCCGCTGCATGCAATGCAACATGCATATCAGCGGGGGACGTCTACTACCACCCTGTTGTCTACAACATTGAAAAAGTTTTTTCACAAAAGCAATCAAGTTTAGGAGTTTTTCTCGATATTGAAGGTGCTTGTGACAACGTGTCTTTCGAATCTATTTTGGAAGCAGCATGAGGTCATGGAGTATCTTCATATATCACGAATTGGATACACGCAATGCTCAGCAACCGACATATGTGCTCATCGTTAAGACAAGTAGAGATAAGAAAACTGAATGTCTGCGGATGTCCTCAAGGTAGTATGCTGTCACCACTTTTATGGAATTTTGTCGCCGATGGTTTGTTGAGGAAACTTAATGACCTTAGGTTACCGACGTATGGTTTCGCCGATGATTGTCATATAATGATCTTATGTGTTGTTAAGCAATGGTGTCTTCATGTTGGACTATCAGTTAATCCAAATAAAACATCAATGGTGCTTTTCACGCAACGAAGCATTTCAAACGGAGCTCGTCCTTTGCAGTTCTTTGACTCTGGCGTTATTATCGCAGATCAAGTTAAGTGCATAGGGGTAATTCTTGACTCAAAACTTAATTGGACAGCTCACATCGATTCCATGATCAAGAAAGCTTGCATGGCCTTCGGTCAATGTAGACGGGTTTTCGACTAATCTTGAAATCTCAAACCCAAGTACATTCAGTGGATCTACACAACAATAGTTAGATCAATACTGGCACACGGATGTCTTGTTTGGTGGCAGAAGAGAGAAGCTATGACAATTCAGTCAAAGTTAAACCATTTTCAGAGGATGGTCTTGATGGCGATGACTGGTGTGTTCTCGACAACATCTACTGCTGCTCTAGAGGCACTCTAGAACATAAAACCACTACATGTGTTTCTGAAAGAGGAAGCTCTTTCTTGTGCATACCGTCTTAAGGTTAGTGGGTTCTGGAACAGTAACCCAATAGATCGTGCAGCTAGTCACACAAGACTGTGGCTCCAAATGGTTACTTGGGATGAGTATACACTTGCTCCCAGTGACCTTACACTTACATGTAGTTTTAATTTTAGAACTTTCAATGTGAGAATTGCTCTTCGCGAGGAATGGCTGTCTGACTGGATGGAGCAACAACTTGAAAAATACGTAGTTTTTTATGTTGACGGTTCTTTGTTGGAGGACTGGGCTGGTGCTGGTGTCTATTGTCATGAAATCAGATTAAACCAATCTCATTCGCTTGGTAGATACTGAACCGCATTCCAAGCATTAATCATTGCGATTCTGTGTGGCGTACAATCAGCATTTCAAAGAAGAATTTGCGATAAAAGAATCTATTTTTGCTCTGACAGCCAGGCTACGCTGAAAGCCCTTAGTTCGGCAGATTCAAGATCACATGTCGAACTCAAATCGAAGAACTTAGCATTTCAAATGCCATCTACCTTCTATCGGTACCCGGTAATTCCGGTATTACTGGAAATAAATGGGCGGACGATTTGGTTAGAGCTAACGCTGCGACTGACTTCATTGGTCCAGACCCAGTTCTACCACTGTCAATAAGTTGCATAACTGCTATTCTAGTCAGAGCACTGACTGGACATTGCAAACTCAATTATCACATGGCTACTATTCAGCGCGCTGAGTATTATTCATGTGATCTTTATGAATCCGCTTACCGAACATCATATCATTTGATATGCAACTGCCCTGGAGTAATGCAATTACGTATCCAAATTTTCGGTTCTCCATACATAGATAAACCTATGTACAGAGAGCTGAAACTGAAGGATATGATATTGTTCTTAACCCAGTGTGGTAAAGAGCTATAGTTTTAGTCGTATTTGAATGACAATATCTCTTCGGGGGTGTTGTCGTTCTGTTATCTCAATATCCCCTCGGGGGTATTGATATATCCGCTCACTGCTTAAATAAAAATTCTAAATCGCTCCGGGGGTTGGAAGCTTAATTCCTGCTATTGTAGCACCTGTAGATCGTTTAGCATCCGGTGGTGAAGAATGCTCTGTTTTAATTGTTCTGACGAATTTCTTTTGGACCTTGGGCTCCAAACTCTAGACTCCAGACTCTGAAATCTGGACTCTGAACTCTGGAGTCAGCACTCGGGACTCTGGATTCTGGACTCTTGGCTCTCCCCTCGGTACTCTGGATTCTGGGTTCTGGTCTCTGAACTATGGACACCGAACTTTAGATTCTGGACTCTTCACTCTCATCGCTGGATGATGGATTCTTGACGCTGGCCTCGAATTTCTGTACTATGTACTCTGGACTCTGAACCATGGGCTCTGTTATCTGGGTCTAGATCCTCCATTCTGGAATCTTAATTCTAGACTCTGGACTCTGAACTTCAGGCTCTGCAATCGGGTCTCTGGATTCTGGTCTCTGGTCTCAGGATTCTCGTCTCTGCACTCTGAGCTCTAGATTCTGGACTTTGAACTCTGGATGCTGCACTCTTCACGCTGTGTTCTGGACTCTCGCCTCTAGATTCTGTGTTATGGACACTGGATTCTGGTCTCTGGGTTCTGGGCTCTGTGCTCTGGAGTCTGAACTTTTGCCTCAGTATTTGGGGTTAAGTACTTCGAGCTCTGGATTCTGGTCTCAGAGCTCTGGACTCTGGGCACAGAAATTTGGGTTGAGGACTCTGGGCTCTGGACTCTGGTCCAGGATTCTCGATTCTGTTCTCTGCACTCTGAACTTTGGACTCTGCATTCTTAACTCTGGTTTCTGAGCTCTCGCCTCGAGATTCTGTGCTACGGATTCTGCACTGTAGACTGTGGTCTCTGAGCTATGGGCTCTGGGTCTTGATTATGGATTTGGGACTCTGCACTGTGAACTCTGGACTCTAAACTCTGGACTATGCACTCTGCACTGGATTCTGGATTCCGGACTCTGGGCTCTCTCATCGGCACTTTGGGTTCTGGTCGCTGGGCTATGGAATGTAAATTCTGGATTATCGAAACTGAACTCTGGATTCTGGACTCTGAGCTCTGGAATCTGGACTCTATACTCTGGTTTCACTATTTTGCAGTCTTCGCATATGCACATCGCACACAATGTTCGCTCTGGTTGTGTGCTCATATTAAACCCACACTTCGTGTACGAACTCAAACACGCTATTTCGTACCTAAACACGTGCACATGTTCGCCTGCACAACTGAGCCCCATGTACGTACACGGTGTGCGTACACATCGGTTCGTGGCACCAGTTTTCTCTTTCTCATTCTCGTCGTCACTAGCGCTGACTCTTTTTGCCATGGGCGAATCGTTCTCGTGTACGCACCCAGTGTACGTACGCAGATGTTTGAACTAGAGTTTGCACATCGTTCGCTTGAGTTCGATGTTGGAGGCGCACTTGTACATCGAGACGAAGCATGTTTCAAGTTGAATGCGTGCACGAAATTTTGTACACAGGTACGAAATTGTCCATGTTCACGGGAAGTCTGCTATTTTGGGTTAGGAGCTCTGTACTTTGGGCTCTGAGCTCTGGATTATGTGCTCAGGACTCTGGGATCAGTATTTTGGGATAAGAAATCTAGACTCTGGTTTCTGGTCTTTGGGCTCTGGCCACTGAATTCTAAACTCTGGGCTCTAAAGTCTGCGCTCTGAACTCTGCGCTCTGGACTCTGAACTCGGAACTCTGGATTCTGGACTCTGAGCATTGTCTTCGGAACTCTGAGTTCTGATCGCTGCGCTATGGACTCTGGACTCTGCATTCTCGTCACTGAACTATGGATACTAGACTCTAGACTCACCTCAGTATTTTGGGTTAAGGACTCGCGATTCTGGATTCTGGTCTCACTCCTCGGGACTCTGGACTATGGGCTATGGAATCTGGAGTCTGGGTTCTCTACTCGGGATTCTGGATTCTGGTCTCTGGGCTATGGACCCTGAATAAAAAATACAATGAAAAAAAATCAGTTTGGACAAGGAAAGGTTTTTTTTTTCAAATAACATTTTTCCGTGAAAGTGCCCAACTTGAATTTTTGACAGTAGATAGGGAACATTATTACCTATCTTGGACCAAAATTTCATCCAAATCAAAGATAGTAGGTTTTTTTTGCAAAGCGACTTTAAATTTTATTAAAAAATTCGACAAATTTTGTAAAAATCACTCCTACAACATTTTTTGTGGGATTTGTCAGTTTTAGTCTATAGCAATTTGAAAATAATTGGTAAAAAAAGTTTGATCCTTTTCAAAAGACAGTCTAGATTATTTTTGGAAAAACAAAGTATGCAAAGTGGCGACAAAGTTCTCATGTACAGAAAGTTTCATTAAACTCTGAGAGGGTGCTGCCAACTCTGAACACGATTTAGCGCGAAATTCGTCTTCTGTGTCGTTATTTTCCATATCCCTAACCTTACCACTTCCCCAATCCTTTCCATCAGGATATGATGAAAAAACGATTCTTGACAAGGCACAAATCTCCGATCAACGTGGAGACCGTGCCATTCGAGCCAGACGCTATTGATTCCTGACTGATTCCTGAATGTCAGATACACAATCAGAGTGTTTTTTTTTTTTAAAATTTGATTATAGAGGTTTTAACCTTAGGGTCATTCGCCTATTTTCGGGTTAGAGAAATCTCTTTTGGAAAAATCTCCACAATCCAATGTGCGGGGGGTTGGGAATCGAATCCAGGTGAGCTGCGTACAAGGCAATCGATTTACTAACTACGCTATGCCCGTTCCCAATCAGAGTGGTGTAGAATACACTTTAGGGTGGGTGCTCCTATAGTTGTGGTGTACCAATAGTTGCAGTAATGGGTTATACGCCTAACTAAGGTACCTACCATCAACAAATATTTTTTAATCGATTCATCGCACTGAAATTATGCGACAATAAAATGTTATACTTGAAATTTGCTCAAATAACTATTGAAAAAAATGATTTTCTTATTGAAAAAAATGATTCTTGCTGTAGGTAATCGAGGTGCTATTAAGATTTGTGACCGGATCGAACGAAGGTTCAACGAACGGATTGATTGATTTTTTGCTCATTCCATGTTTGGTACGATAAGCTACGTTTTCCTTTTTCTGCGTGCGCTTCGAAATGCATTTTAATTTGGTGAGTAATTCATGTAATTTTTAACTACCAAAAATCTAATCAGAGTTTCGCTAAAACTCTTTCCAAGCTGCAATCAGGGAACCGAAATCAAAACAAATTTGCTAACGGCGGCGCCTTGTCACACGACCCATTACCATACCAGTTTCTCTTAGGGTTTCTTTCGCTGTCACTTCAGCTGAATTTTGCTGACTGTGTACTTGTTTTCTTTCCCCCCAACTCAATTTTAATTATAAGCATTTCTTTGCCGAGTAGTAGTACCCCAAGCGTATGCTTATTCATGTTCGCTGTTGTGTTATTTTCTCGCGAATCATGTTTTCGTGCGACTCGCGCACTTTTATATTTATTCCATTTGTTATTTATTTAATTTTAATTGAGCGAACGCTTCGCGCGGTCATCGAGCCAGGCCGCTGGTTGCTGGAAACGCGGGAAGTAAGGGTTTTTATTTCTCCGTTGTTCGAACGACAGTTTCGCGAAAAGAAGACAAACTGTGCAGTTCAGAGTTCCAGCTGGGTGCCGAATCCGATCATGGAGAGAACTTCCTACCCGGGAGCAGCACCGCAGTCACCGCTTGCCAAAAGAAACCTCGGGACAAAGAAGTGTACACCTTCCACTAGTCGCATTTCCTTTGGGCATGGTCAGCAGTGCATATTTAAAAGTGTTTTGCTCCTGAATCGCGATTTGCATATTACAACGAGATCGAATTATCGTCAATGTTTAAGGCATGTAGTGGCCACCCTCACTTGCTTGTTTTGGAGGAACGGGATGATTTCACAGGTAACTTCAAAGTATGTTAAACTCAACGTAGAAGATAACACAAGCACTGGATTTGGTTTACCGGTAGGAGTTTTTATAATGTTCATCAAGACAAATTGTGATGTACAGATTTGAATCAAAGTAACATTCTTTAGCTTGGTTATGATTAAAATCAAAATTCGTTAATTTTCACAGTTGTTTGAAACAAAATATCTTTATAAGAGGTGAAAATTTTAAACAAATTGCTTGTGCCCCTTCAGGTGTCCAATAACCAAAATCCCCAAATATCCATGTCCTAGATAAAATCGCATCAATCCACATCTTACCTAATTGAGACTTAACATATGATCAACGTGTTTAGCCATCGATCCTCGAAACTAATCCAGAGCTCAATCATCCCCACCAGCAACGAAACTATTTAGGCGATTTAGGAACATTAATAACCGTTAAAGTTCGAGGGTACCACACAGGTCCTGTCAATCATGCCGGAGGCCACAGAGAGCAAACAAAAGGCCCTGGTCATAACTCACATGGCTTAAACCAAAGGCACAAGATAGGTCCACAACAAGCAGACAGAACCGAGCCGAAGCAAGCGTGCCTGGTACAAAAGCCACAGCCCCCTTCTTGGCCGCTGGTCACGGCACGAACTGAGATATTTCCATCAATAACTCAAAACACAACAAACAAGCATCACGGCGAAAAAAAATAGTTGAACTCTTTCACTTCACCGGTGGTGAATTCGTGTGATATGTTCGTGCTTTATTGATCGAAGGAAATTAATCATTTTACTGAGCTTATAAAGTGGAATAATTTATTGATATTCGTTCCCCGCGCATTTGGAACTGCTGGTCGCGGTCGGTTTATTTTGCTGGCTTGCTGAAAAGGGTTTACATTCCTTCTCACGTTGTCCGGGACTGGAGCCGCCAATCCACTACCACTTGCCTCAGGCACCTGAGCACGCCGTGCGCCGAGAGGATTATTAATCTTTCGCTTTTAGTGAACCTGGTTTGATGTGTGTTTATGCTGTACGATCGCACATGCACAGTCAATGAATATTGAGACCTCGCGCGCCGGCTGGTCAATGCGATCTCAATAAGTTTTTTTTCATCTCTCCTCAATGGCATTTTGTATTAAAAGTTGCCGCTTGCGGGGATGAGGAAGAGAACAAACCTTGCCAGCGAAGTGACTTGTTTTGACAGTTATTTATTTATATGAAAATGAAATTATTATATCAAACTATTTTATCTGACGTTTATGCAATGAGTGTTATTGGAAGAAACAAACGAACCGGAGAAGTAAGACTAGCGAACAAGTGTAGAGATTGTTTTCACCCGTGATGGCGATGTTTTCGTTCCACGTCTGCAATTTTATTAAAACCGTAAACGAGAACATTTGTAACGAACGTTATTGATCTGAATCAAACATCTGATGAGGCGCGTCATTCAATGTTTATTTTGCAAAGTATGAACAGTTCAGTCGGGCGCCAGGTCGATTGAACGCTTGTAAAACCAGTTAAGTGTAGTTGTTACTTGTTAAATCAAATCAGCAAACGAATCTAGGAAATTCTGGACCGACATCAATGTTGCTCAAAAACGAAGTTTTTATACAGGAGCTATCTGTAATGAACGTGTGTTATCTATGCATCTCTCTAATTAGCCCTCCCGAAAGAGGGGAGGGAGGAGCTGGTTGGAGTGGAGAACATGCCACTTTCCGTGACTCCAAGGAGGGTGATGTGACTCCTCGCCAGGAGCCGGAAGGTCCCAAAAGACAGACTCGCGAGGACGCTCTTACTGCCGAAAAGAAGGACGTCACTCAACAGGGAAAAATCTGAGGTACCGTTGTCGCTCGGAAGGAGAAACACGGGAAACAGCAAAAGCGGAATGAAAAGAGAAGTGGAGCAGAAGAGGAAAGGAAAACCTCTGGCTCGTCAGGAGACGCCAAAGGGAAAAGCCGTTCTCGTCAAATCTAATGATGCGACGACGTATGCAGCTCTCTTCAAGAAGGTCAGAGAGGATGCAGAACTGAGGGATTTGGAGAAAAACGTGATAAGAACCAGGCGTACCCAAAGTGATACTCTTCGAGATGAAGGAGGATCCCGCGACTAACAGTTCGACTATTCAGGAGATTATTACCAAATCAGTGGGTGAAGAGGCAAAAGTTAAAGTCTTAAGCCCGAAGACACTGATTGTGTGCAGGGACCTGGATAATATCACGAAGGGAGACGAGCTAAGAGGTACACTAAAGCAGCAGTGCAACCTGGGCGAGGTGCACATGACGATTCGGCTAAAGCAGAGGTACGGAGGAACTCAGACAGCGATGATTCGTTTACCAGTAACTGCTGCCGACAAGGCGGTGGAGGTAGCCAAAGTTATGGTTGGGTGGTCGAGATACCCACTGAGAGCTACCTGTCGAGTGAATAAACAAGCGGAGAAATGCTTCATGTGTTTGGGCTTTGGACATTTGGTAGGGGCTAGCAATGGCCCGGATAGATTCAAGATGTGCTGGAATTGCGAAGGAGACGGGCCATTTTGCAAGAGACTGCACGCAAAGGCCGAAGTGCATGCTTTGCACTCCAGCGGACGGAAACGACCATTAGACGGCAGGCTTCAAATGCCCTACTTTAAAGGGGCGACTTCGGACCAACGGTAATGGATGTAACCCAGATAAATCTGAATCATTGTGACACCGCACAGCAACTGTTGTAGTAGTCTACGACAGAAACAACAAGTCCCTTTTGATAACGGTAACTTGGTGGCGGATAGATCAAAAACAGCTGCGATACAAGTTATGGGCAGATTCCCCATTCAAGAAGTGGTTGAATGATCATGCCAAGGCTTCGTGATCACCATAATCAACAGTGTCTTCGTGTGCAGCTGTTACGCTCCTCCAAGGTGTTCAGCCTAATGTTAACCGAGCTGTTGATCGGCCGAAATAAGTCATTTATGGTGACTTCAACTCCTGGGTTGTGGAGTTGGGCAATAGAGTAACCAACACAAGAGTGGATATCCTGCAGGATGTTCTAGCGAAGTCAGACGTACGATTGTGCAATGAAGGTTCCGTTAGCACGTTTCGGAGAGACTGGAGGGAGTTTATCATGGACGTCACATTCTGTAGTCCTTCATTGACGGCGAACATGGATTGGAGAGTATGCAAAACGTATATGCATAGCGACCACCAGACGATTCGCTACCGTATCCGTCAACGGAACCCTGCTGCAGTACGGAGAAGGACGACCGGTGAGTGATAGTGGAAGACGAAAACCTTTACCAAAGACCTCTTCGTTGAGGCACTTCGGTCGAACGGAGGGACCGAGATCGTGGATGCGGCTGATCGAATCAGAAGAATTGTGACGGCTTGTGACGCCACAATACCGCGATAACTGTAACCACTCAATAGAGGGCTTCCAGCTTACTAGTGGAACGAGACGCTTAGTACGCAACGCGCTGCTTGTCTCAGGGCCATAAGGTGGGCTAAGAGATCCGGAGCCCGATAGAGAGGAGGCAGCGTTTCAGGAAGTCAGCGCCGCTATGAAACGGGAGATTAAGCTTTACAAGTCAGATTGCCACAAGGAGCTGTGCCAAGAAGAAGAAGTCTGGGGCGACGAGTACCGAGCTCGTTGACACCAGCCAAAATGTGCCCGGGTAAGTTGAAGATAATCGTTGAGGGTCTCTTCTTGAAGCACGATCCAACTACCTGGCCACCGACACCGTACGGCGAAGAAGAATGAGCAAACACGGACGATCGGCAAATGACTAACGATGAGCTAGCAGAAGCATCATAGCGATTGAAATTAAATTAAGCCCCCGTACTGGTTGGAAAACCAAATGCGGTCCTGACATACTCGGACATGTTCAGGATGGTGCTGAAGAAGCGTCTAGATAAAGGCAGCTTCCCCGAAATGTGGAAGGTATAGAAGCTGGTGTTGCTGCCAAAGCCAGGGAAACCACCGTGTGATCCTGTCTCGAAATGCACGGAGGGCGAGCGCGGACTGTCTAAGATACAGTTCGAATTCCGTAAAGGAGCCGACGGTGGATGCAATTCGAAGAGTGCCCGAGAGTGCGGAGGAGGCATATACACGGAAGCTAAAAGGATATCAATACTGCGCTGTAGTCACTATAAATTTGAAGAATTCATGTGCCAGCTGGGCAGCCATCGCCGCAGCACTACACAGAATTAGGGTCGCCGACTGTCTGTGCCAGATCCTGAAAAGCTATTTCTAGAGCAGAGTGTTGTTGTACGAGACATACGAAGGGCAGAAGTCGATGCGAGTCAAGCGAGCGTTCCGCGGGGCTCCATTCTTGGTCCAAATCTTTGGAACGGGATGTACGATGGGGTCTTAATGCTGTAGCTGCCCAGGGTTTCGCAGACGACGTGTAAGTAACGGTGATGGGTGAGACACTTGAAGAAGTGAAGGTGTCGGTGACGGAGAAAATAGACGTGATCGAGAGCTGGATGAACGGTGTCAAGCTGCAAATATCTCACCACAAGACGGAGGTGTTGTTGGTCAGCAACTGCAAAGCGGTTCAGCGAATGCAGATCGACGTCGGAGAGTACGTGATTGCATCGAAACGTGCACAGAAGCAATTGCGAGTGATAATCGACGACCGGTTGAGCTTCAACAGCCACGTCGACTACACCTGCGAAAAGTCGGCGACGGCAACGAAAGCAACAGCGAGAATAACGCCAAACTTCGGCGGTCCGAGAAGCAGCACGAGACGTACCAGAAACGCGAGGAAGATGGTGGGAATCGTGCCAATAGCGAGGTGGCAACAGGAATGGGACAATACAGAGAGAAGGGAAGGCTTATCTTGAACTTGTGGACGTGGATCAATAGATAGCATGGAGAGGTGAACTTCCACCTGACACAGTTCCTGTCGGGCCACGGCTGATTCAGGAAGTATCTTCATCGGTTCGGGTACGGTACATCACCATTGTCGAGGAGACACTGGAGCATGTGGTCTTCGAACGTCGAAGCGATGCTTGAAATGAGAGAACAGGACCCCGATAATGTCGTCTACAGATTGAAAAGCGTCATAAACACGTAGAATTTGGTCAAAAGAGTGGTGATGCATATCATGACCGCCTTAAAGCGGAAATGGCATGGTGAACAGCGTGCAACGGTTTCGGGAGAGCAATCAACGCCGGGAAACTCTTCGTCGGAGTAGGTTAGATCCACCGCCGGGAACTCGACTAGTCTGCGACAGAGCACCCGGTATGAGTCGTCGGGGTGCTAGCGAACCGGACACCACGCTGCATCCGGAATCACCAAACCGACCACGGCGCCCTTGCCGGTTGGCTCAATAGAAATATAGCGAAAACCAGAGAAGAATCGGTATGGGGAGAACTTTTTTCGCCGGGGAACTTTCCGTCGACGTCAGCTACATTCCCGCAGAAGACTAGATTGGGCAGACTGCGTCGAGACACTACCAGTCGCGGGTTGTTGGGACATCAGCGAACCAGACACACTGCTTCATCGGAATCGCCGAGATGACCTCGGCACCAGGCTGGTTGGCTCGGCTTCGGGAGAACTCCTCTCGTCTGCTGGGAACTCTCCGTCGCAGTAAGCTAGGTCCACTGTCGGGGACTAGACCGAGTAGTTCGCAAACAAGTTGGGAGCTGAATGGCTTACCGAGGAAGTAGTGCTAAATGGCACGAGAAGAGAGTCAAAGGGCTTAAAAAAGTTGCGGTGCTAAATGGCACCGGGCAGGGAGTTAAAGGACCCAAGAAGTTGTAGTGCTGAAACCAAATTCGGTATCGGGAGAACTTCATTAAAAAGAAACTCTCCGTCAGCGTAAGCTGGATTCACCGCCGGGGACTACACTGAGTAGACCGTGACGAGACACCTCCACTCGCAGGTCGTCGGGACACCAGCGAACTGGACGGCCTGATCCGCTGGAATCGCCTCGGCTCCTGGCTGGTTGGTTCGGTTTCAGGAGAACTTCTCTCGCTGTGGGAGTCTCCATCGGAGTCGGCTAGATCCATCGTCCGGGATTAGACCAAGTAGTGCGCGAACAAATAGGGAGCTCAATGAGGCAGTGGCACAAGAGAGCCGAAGGGATCCGTAAATTAGACAGTCTGAAGTGTGCTGCCCTGATTGTCCTCGTAGGGGAGTTAAGTTTCGACCCACAGCTAGCTTTTCTAATGCCGTACAGAGTTTGCCACGTTGTGTGAATGGTCGAAAACTGATAGTGTTTCGAGGAGGTGTGCTGCAACCCTACTGAAAGAACTAACTACTAAGTAGCTGAATTGGAGTGTAATGCCGTAAGGTAGTGCCGGGTAGGAATCAGGTTCCGTGCAGGCGTTCCATGAATTTTTGGTTTTTGTTCATTTTTTCTGCTCAGGGTGCTTGAGCATTTTTTCTGCATTTTAAAAATACACATACACACACAATTTGTACTGCTTGAGAAAAATAGACGAAAATGCAACCCAACGGTTGACTTTGAATTTTGTTCTCTGCGTAGGGTCGTGGTCTTCTGGCATACTCGGTGGAGTCTCAGTTTTGCACCTCTTTGTTGTTTACTTTGGCTTTCTTTTTAAATGAGACTTTCAAAAAATGATTTTGTGTGTACATGGAAATGGCACACATTTTTGTGCTTCAATTATAGAGGTTTTTACTTTAGGCTTATTCGCCTCATTTTCGTGTTATAAAATTCTCTTTTTAGAGAATTGTGCCAAGTCGGAAATCGAACCCAGGTTGGTTCACACCGCTACAGTTTCCAGTCCAATCTTGAAATTTCAGTTATGTCCTAGACATTATTCACCCAAATTTTTGCTCATACGAACGAAACAAAGTTACTTTTGTGAGTTGTTGCTGATCAAGGTTTTTAAAATTCTTAATACCATTTGTTAAGAAAACAAGGAAAGGTGACAGAATTTTTGCTTTACTTCAGACTTGTCTTTCAATTTATTATATCTTCCGTAATTTCTTCACTTTTTCGTATTCTTGAAGTTTTCTATTTTGCGCCGTGCTCAGGCCCGTGTATGATTAAACTCTCCTTATAAGTCCCACCTGATGGTAAAATGGATATCGAACAGATTCGCTATAAAAGACTCCGTCTTTCCGTTTAAAATCATACACATTTAACTCGGTCTAACCATATCTGATCACCCTTGAATTAAAAATAATCTGCTAATCATTCTAAATATTTCGAAAAAACTGACGCAGAGATAATCAACCGTGAAGGATATTTTAGAAGTTAGCCTAGATAAGCTCAGAATTATGATATTCTGTTTAAAGCAAGCAAATGATGTTGCTGGTGACAAATTTTTTATGAAAGACTACCGCGTTTTCATGCCCATACATAAAGTTGAGGATGACGGTGTGGTTATCAATTTGAGTTTGTTATCCGTAGACCTAGTGAAGAACGTAGTTGGTTGTTTCAATGACCCATTGCTTCAGCGAGCGAAGATTTTGAACGGCAGTCGTACTAGACGGACCAAAATTGCGTGTCGCTTCAAACTCGTATCGGGCGACCATTGGAGGGACTGCTTTGCGTTTAATTACGTCTTCTTCGACAAGGATCGTCTGCCTGTTTGGTTGTTTGTACCGGGCGTCATGTATTGCATTAATGCACTATACACAAGCAAATTGAAAATTGTAGCAATAAAGCTCGGTGTAAAAATTGCGCTGAGAATCATCAGTATGACTGTTACTGTTACTGTTAGTAGAGTCCACATAATATATTGCCAAGCCATAACGTAAAAACAGCATCGGAGGAATCTGAAGCGCTCTCTTAACAGACGCTCTAAGCACTAATTTGTGGAAATCCTAAAAATAACTACGCCACTTTCCAATGGAACTTTAACTTACGGAAGTTGCCCATCTTTAGTACCATCACCTGCGCCATGCAGTACTGATATCATTTAAAACATTATGACAAGGAGTAAAATTCGTTTTGCCAAACAACGTAAAATACGTTGTTGAAAATGATGGCGTAGGAATCAAGGTTCCCATGTACATGAGAAATGGCAATATAGAGATAAGGCCACTTAACTTATTACCGCATACTCCTCATATGCTAATTGTAAAATGCATGTTGCAATATAGAAAAGTAGAATTCGTTACCCCTGATACTCAGCGAAGACCCCTCCTGACTACACAACTCAAAACTCATAAAACTAGCCGAGAAAAGAAAAACCTGTTTTAATCCACCTAGCGGTGCAATTGTGCCTTTCTCATTTCTCTAAACTATGGCACGGAGGCTTTTTATGTTCAACATAATTGTGGAAATGTCCATTACATTCTTAGTACACTTTGCACTTATACACAATGGCATGCCAGCCACGAACTTGATGAGCTACGTGTCGACGGTGAAACACTTGAAACAAAAAAATATCATACTCCATTAGCCTAATCATCATTAGATCAATGTTATCTGCTTGCTAACTCATTTTGTCATGCGGGGCTGGGTATGTGAAGAGGGCGAAAGTCCCATGAACGAACGACTCCCCAGCTTAAATTGGTATGCTTTGTGATACAGTGGTGGTTTAAAGATGATGGGGTTGAAAGGGAGGGGTATGAGGGCTGGATGGGGTGGTGGTCTGAGGGGTGATTTAAGGAGATTTTTAAAGGAGGGGCGCGAACAGTAGAGGGGGGGGGGTGTAACCCCTCTCCGTAAACCATCAACTACGCCCCTGTTAAAATCCAGAAACCCTAAACGAGTCGAAAAAAAAATTTGGCCCGGCCGGGATTAGGTTGACGTTTTTCAGAGTGATTGCATAACCTTTCTATATGAGAAAGGCAAAAATGTGCCAAAATCCAAAAAAGTGAATCGTAGTCAAATTTTTTTTTCGAGTTTGCATCAAATCTCGACGTTTCATGCACCTTGAACACATTTAGCATCAAAAATAAAAATTCTATTTTTAATTTTTCCTATAGCTTATATGAGAAATTTCTGCGTGATCGTACTCATCACCCTGTAATTCCGGAACCGGAAGTCGGATCCATTAGAAATTCAATAGCAGCCTATGGAAACGTTGCACCTTTCATTTGGGACTAAGTTTGTAAAAATCGGTTCATCCATCTCTGAGAAAAGTGAGTGAGATTGTGTTCGCGTACACACACACAGACGCACATACACACACATACATACACACACATACATACACACACAGACATTTGCCGAACTCGACGAACTGAATCGAATGGTATATGTCACTCGGCCCTCCGGGCCTCCGTTAAAAAGTCGGTTTTCAGAGCAATTGCAATACCTTTCTATTGAGAAAGGCAAAAAGGTGCAAAATCGGCAAAGTCCCTAAAAGTCGATTTCTAAAAAAAAAAAATTTCGTGATAACATAAAATCTCGACGTTTCATGCATTTTAAAGATGTTTGGCATCAAAAATACGAATTCGATTTCTGAAATTTCATGGGGTCCCCCCTTTGAAAAAAATTTTGAGTTCCGGCTTATATGGGAATTTCATGTGTGACCGGACCGTTCAGTCTATATTTCCGGAACCATACAAGCGGTCCGTGCGAAATGTTACAGACATCTGTGGGGATAATATAGCTATCATTTGGGACTATGTTTGTGAAAATCGGCCCAACCATTTCCGAGAAACTGATATGAGTTTGCTAGTTATGAAAGATGGCCGCTTTTCCCGGGCACTTCCGGAACCGTCTATGGTGGTCAATGTAGTCAACGAAAGTTTGTTTGGCCGTCGGTGACCTAGAACTGCAAAGTTAAGTTATTTGAGAGACATTTTAGCGAAATTTTTACCTTTTTTGCTTCCATCGGGGTATCGGTTTGAATCACAATTTGCTATGTGATCGCACGCCACAACCCGTAACTCCGGAACCGGAAGTCGGTTGGGGATAAAATTTAATAGCCATTTACGGGGACGCAATACCTTTCATTTGAGGTCAAGTTTAGTCGAATCGGTCTAGCCATCTCCGAGAAACCGATGTGACTGTTACTCTGAATTTGGATACTTCCGCCGGGGCTTCCGGAACCGATGATGGTGGCCAATGTGACCAAAGAGACTTTGAATGGCTGTTAATGACCTAGTACTACAAATCGAAGCAGTTGTGGTCAAATTTTGGAAAAATTTTCACCATTATACATTCATTGCAGAATTTCTTAAAATCGACGTTTTCTGCGTGATCGTACTCTTCACCCTGTAATTCCGGAACCGGAAGTCGGATCCATTAGAAATTCAATAGCAGCCTATGGGAACGTTGCACCTTTCATTTGGGACTAAGTTTGTAAAAATCGGTTCATCCATCTCTGAGAAAAGTGAGTGAGATTGTGTTCGCGTACACACACACACAGACGCACATACACACACACATACATACACACACACATACATACACACACAGACATTTGCCGAACTCGACGAACTGAATCGAATGGTATATGTCACTCGGCCCTCCGGGCCTCCGTTAAAAAGTCGGTTTTCAGAGCAATTGCAATACCTTTCAATTTTGAGAAAGGCAAAAAGGTGCGAAATCGGCAGTCCCAAAAAGTCGATTTTTATAAAAAAAATTTTTTCGAGATAACATAAAATCTCGACGTTTCATGCATTTTAAAGATGTTTGGCATCAAAAATACGAATTCGATTTCTGAAATTTCATGGGGTCCCCCCTTTGAAAAAAAATTTGCGTTCCGGCTTATATGGGAATTTCATGTGTGACCGGACCGTTCAGTCTATATTTCCGGAACCATACAAGCGATCCGTGCGAAATTTTACAGACATCTGTGGGGATAATATAGCTATCATTTGGGACTAAGTTTGTGAAAATCGGCCCAACCATTTCCGAGAAACTGATATGAGTTTGCTAGTTATGAAAGATGGCCGCTTTTCCCGGGCACTTCCGGAACCGTCTATGGTGGTCAATGTAGTCAACGAAAGTTTGTTTGGCCGTCGGTGACCTAGAACTGCAAATTTAAGTTATTTGAGAGACATTTTAGCGAAATTTTTACCTTTTTTGCTTCCATCGGAGTATCGGTTTGAATCACAATTTGCTATGTGATCGCACGCCACAGCCCGTAACTCCGGAACCGGAAGTCGGTTGGGGATAAAATTTAATGGCCATTTACGGGGACGTAACATCTTTCATTTGAGACTAAGTTTGGTTGATTCGGTCTAGCCATCTCCGAGAAACCGATGTGACTGTTGGTCTGAATTTGGATACTTCCGCCGGGGCTTCCGGAACCGATGATGGTGGCCAATGTGACCAAAGAGACTTTGAATGGCTGTTAATGACCTAGTACTACAAATCGAAGCAGTTGTGGTCAAATTTTGGAAAAATTTTCACCATTATACATTCATTGCAGAATTTCTTAAAATCGACGTTTTCTGCGTGATCGTACTCTTCACCCTGTAATTCCGGAACCGGAAGTCGGATCCATTAGAAATTCAATAGCAGCCTATGGGAACGTTGCACCTTTCATTTGGGACTAAGTTTGTAAAAATCGGTTCATCCATCTCTGAGAAAAGTGAGTGAGATTGTGTTCGCGTACACACACACAGACGCACATACACACACACACATACACACTCACATACATACACACAGACATTTGCCGAACTCGACGAACTGAATCGAATGGAATATGTCACTCGGCCCTCCGGGCCTCCGTTAAAAAGTCGGTTTTCAGAGCAATTGCAATACCTTTCTATTGAGAAAGGCAAAAAAATGAAAATTGAAAGGCGGATAGATATTCCAAGAGCATTTCATGCACCCCATTCCGAAAAATGATCACCATCGTGGACCCCCTTGTGAAAGTCGAAAAGACAAAAAAGATGTTTAACTTGCTTATGAGAACAAATCAAAACAAATAAATGAGCATTATACTTTTTTCAATGAGAAACTTGTTCCTGAACGGAACGCTCTTTGCCAGTATCGGAAATCGTGACGCACCGAAACAATATTCAGAAACAAAAAATTTACGGGACTGTTAGAATAACAACCCAAAATTTACCTTGCATATTTCACTCCTAAATATGAACAGGACAATTGCATAGCTAGTGCTACGATTCTACGGACTGCTAAAATCCTTCCTGGCTGGGGCTTGAACATATGACGGGTGGTTTGTGAGACCAACGCCTTACCCTCTAAACCACCAAGGTTAAAGTCGTACAAATTCGAACACTAGGTTTTTTACCCCTGAATCGAATAAGCTATCTCTTGGTGACGTTGGTAAAGATAAAGGCTCGAGCAAATACAAGCGTCTTATACAATATACATAAAATGATCGATCATGTAACATAAAAAGATTTTCTTTTGGATGTTCAGCAACAGTCAAAATCGAAGGCATGACGTAACGTAAGTTGACTTCCAAGGCCTGGCTCAAAATCGCATTACGACTTGTCTCTTGTTTTGTCTTAGATTAGAACGACTAAAATCGGATTCCATATCAAATACCAGAAACGTTCCGAACAAGTATGCGATATTGAAAGTATAGATTGCTAAACCTCTTAATACAAAAATCATACCGACCTATTCTACTGAGTTTCAATTTCCAGATTCTGGGACACTAAATGTGTTCACAGTTCATAAAATGTAAAGTCTGCTCTGTTCAAAAGCACCTTTGTTTAGATTTGACTAGAAATATCTTTTGAAGACTGGGAATGGGAGTATCATACAAAAGTGTTATATTATTCAATAAGATGATCGTTTCACAAAGAGCATACCTGAGGTCTTACGTCCAGTAGACATTTAGGTCAATAATAGGATCGGTGCGAGTTTTAATTTAATTATTCAGTAAAAATGCCGCTATGTTCCCTTGACAGATTTTTTTTGTTTTGTAAAATTGTAACATTGTAAATTGGAACAAAATAAAATTTTGCAAATCGTACTCGGGAAAACATAACAGTAGGGGAGCTAGTGGCAAGTCCGACGCCTTAAGCGTAATAATTTTTCTAAAATGCCACAAAGCTCCTAAAATTGTATATTATGTACATAAAACTTATTTAGACGGTTCAACAAGATAAAAAAATCAGCGTCTCAAAAAATCGATTTCATTAGAAATTATTGGTTGCCAAAAATGCAGAAAAATGACATTTTAAAAACGCTACGGGTGAGACGACATCTTGTAGGTGCAAGAGCGACAGCCTTTTCAATTTTCTTTTTGAACAAATTATTTTCATCCAAAATGTGTTCTGTATGTGTGATAAAGTGTAGTTTTGTGTATATGAGTATAAGGGATGCAAATTTATGCTTCCTGGAGTTTCATCGCGTGGCAAGAGGAAGAGCATCCGAATGTGGCGTTATGAATAAATAATGTTAAATACTTGATTTGTATTATGGTATAATTTTTTTTAATTGATTCTTTCGAGCTTTATTGCCACTAGTAAAGTCATTCTAAGAAGTAATAGCAGTTCTACAAGCAGAATAAATTCGCTGTTACAAGGATTCATACATTTAGAAGTGACGTACGTTTCGTAGTGAGTTGTTCGCATGTTTTGTTTATTTTGTTGACGTTTATGAACCTATATGGTATCGATGTGTCTCGAAATGCTCAAAATAATTGTACTAATAATATACTGTCATCATTGAATTATTCAAAATTTGATGTTGGGTTTACCTACAGTGTCGGGCTGACCACTAGTTCACCTATGTTTACTTTGCAATTTGTTCCACAAATAAAACAGCTCAACTTCGGACCACGAAAGTAAAGGACCCAATTAACCTATTAGATTCTAGCGTATGAAATTTCATACGCAGAACTATCTATCGTTTAATGTGTATTTACTGTAGATTTTACACATCTAACTGCTTTATTATTGCACCAATGGGAACATTACACCTCGTACTTCTTTTTGAAACAAGACAGCTGTTGATTTTTGTCATCTTATTTATATTTTTGAACCGTGTATAGTTGTGGCAAATGGCGGCTGAAAATGGGAAATATATTTAACTGAATTTAATTGCTAGAATTAGTGCTTATCATCCCATTATGTGGCAAAATGTTAACACAGCTGAAAAAGAAGTTTTGTCTATCAGATACTCCGAAGAATTAAGTGAAACAACTTGAAATTTGCTATTTTTAATTGAGTATATTTTCATATTAAAAACCATTTTAAGCGGCAGTTTCGTGTTTCCCATAATCTTTGATTCATTTTTTAGTGAAATTTAAGATATCACTTCATTTGGTTTACTTTAAAAAACCCTGGGTTATAATGGGTTAATATAGTCATAAGCAGGTACAAGCTTACCTGTCGGTATCTATCAGGAATATTATATGGGGTGTATCATAATAAAATTTAACACATTTTTTACTCCGCTAACTTACATTGCCAAAACGATAACCGAACCCAATTGTATTTTTCACAGAACTTTTGGCGCCAAATGCTCCAAATGCTGCCGTTCGATTGCCCCGTCCGACTGGGTGCGGAAAGCCCGCGATCTGGTGTTTCATCTGGCTTGCTTCTCCTGCGACACCTGCGGCCGGCAGTTATCCACCGGCGAACAGTTTGCGCTGATCGATGATAAGGTCATGTGCAAGATCCACTACATGGACACCGCGGACGAGGGCTCCAACTCGAGCGATGGTAGGTTGTTTTGGCTCGACGACCCGCGCGCTTGATTGTTTATAGAGGTTTTTAATGGCTCAATAAATTTCTGTGAATGTTCTATCGCGCAGATGGCTGCAGTACCGACGGTTTCAATAAAAACAAATCGAAACGGGTGCGGACAACGTTCACCGAGGAGCAGCTTCACATCCTGCAGGCCAATTTTCAAATCGACAGCAATCCGGATGGGCAGGACCTGGAACGGATAGCACAGCTGACGGGGCTCAGTAAGAGGGTCACTCAGGTGTGGTTCCAAAACTCGAGGGCCAGACAGAAGAAGCATACTCACGGTAGGTTTTCAGCGTATTTAAAACGAAATGACAGCAGACTGATTAGAGTGACCAAATTTTTACAGTTCCTCGGGATCACAATGCGGCGATGTTTAGCGCTTTGCGACAAGATCTCAACAACAATAGCAACGCGAGTCTCAGTGACAATGACAGCGGTATGGGAAAGTCTCCGTCGATGTTTAACTCTCACGGTGAGATTCCTGCTTCGAATACAATGCGACCAGGGCCGTGACTAATTTCGTTTATGATTTTTCTCAACAGTAAATCTTATCAACTTGATGGTGTAACACATGGGTATGCAATCACTGTTGCACTTGCCATCGGGAGCGAGCTGTCCAATGGATGATTGCTGAGTTGGCTCAAATGATCCAACGGTGAATAACAAACTGTACTCTCTACAATATATAGAATGTGACTTCGGATGTATCATCGGAAGGGTTGAAACCAAAGATCTTAGTTTACGTTCTTCGTCCTCCAGGTGGAACAATAAAATGCATTTTAGCTAGATATTACTGGAAATATTGCTTGTTGTAGATTTAATAGAAATGGATTTTATTCATGTGAAATGTAATCATAAATACTTAAAGTTAATTGATGTGACCAATGCATTGCAGAAAATATTGTAAATATATTTTTATATATTTTGCAACCATGATTATCATAATGTAAATAAAAACTTATTGTTCTGAATGTCGTCTCTATTTTTTTCCGAAATAGTACGCCCTAACTTTGTATGTACTGAAAACATGGCAGCTCATGCATACGTTTTTGAAAACAAGGGAATCAGTATTCTCTTGCATTCCATAAAATGAAGAATACTAATAGTTATTGCTATTTGCGTATCAAATAAAAAGTAAGTAGTTAAACCAGATTTTTGGGCCGTGCAAACTCGAACACCGGTTCGGAACGCCTCTTTCGACTTTTATGGCACGCTCCTTGTGTTATTTAGTTGCTCTCCGAGATTGCATCTCCTTCATCGTGGCCGAACAATCCGGTTATTCCGAATCATGACCGAATATATTTAAAAATTTTCAGGTTATTCGATTTCTGGGGGATAGTCTCCAGTCTCCTTGAATTTTCCTCGCTCACAAACAGCCAACAACTACGGGGTCTGTCCCGAAATCGACGACCTTTTCCAGATTCTCAGCTGAGAAAAACTTATACGGCATTCACATTCTTTCACTTTCACTTTTCACATTCACTATTTATCTAGAATGATTTGATGATTTGGATTGTTTGTAGTTTTCCAATCCAATTCAGCTATTTGTTTCGCTCTTCGTCGATTGAACTTCAAACGACACAAACTTTCACATACGCTAAACACAATCTTATAAAACTGCAAAAATTTATTACATGTGTGCTCAAAATTTTGGAATTCTTAAAACCAAATTATGAAACTATAGGTTGCTTAAGATTTATGTTATGTTTATTTACGTTATCAAGTATCTTCTGCACATACAAAGTTTAATAGTTCCTAATATCATTTAAAAATGAAATTATTTCCCGAAAATTTCCCCAGCTGCCATGAAAATATTGAAACTTGCGCGATTTTATTTAATTTAACTATTATTTAGTTTTTTAATCTGAAAATTATCCAATAAATTGCTCTTGACACATTTTTTATTGGACATTTTTGGAAAAAATGGATATTTCTTGATTTGAAGGACTACTTTAACGCTGGCTGGGGCCCTAAGAACATTATGGAAATCGTTCGAATAATTTTATCACAACTTCATACAATTTTTCAGGCTTTGGTGGAATAATGCGCATTGCGCATAATTTACTCATTTCTGATTTCCTTTATATATATTTATAAATTTTATGTCTTAAAGGTATATTTTCATTATTCTGGTTGGATTCGATATTTCAGATACCTGAGTCAAAATTTCTCAAACGGGCCACCCAAATAAAAATAAATATGAAAATTTCGATGGAGGATCCAAGCTGTCGTCTAGTGTTTGGCATTACAAAATCAAATTCTGCGAAAAAAAAATTCGACCATAATATTAATATTTCAAGTTTTTAGCCAAGTTTATTAAAAAACCTGTTTTGATCCACCTAGTCGTGCAATTGTGCCTTTTTCAATTGTCCAAAATACACGGAATAAAATTGTTCCCACGATCGTGAATGAAGTGCCATGAATCCTGGAACAATCACGTTTTTACGTTATGAAAACAGGACCATGAACAGAAATCATGTATTTTATAATTATGTTCAGTTTCCCTTCAGTAACGCCCGAATAACGCTTATTATAGTGGAATTATTTGTTTTTGTTTTGCGACCTTCAGTCACGGTTTCCACTAAATTATTTCTTATGCAATTTTCAGTGCGCGAACTGGTTAAACATTATTTATAAAAGCAAAGGTTGACTTATGATAATTTTCATAGATATAGGAGCCTTAGTTCACAAGATCAAAATATTCTGAAAATGTTCTCATGAACTATTTCATTTTTGCCTTTCTCATGTAGAAAGGACTGGCGGGCAGATAATCCTGAACCAATAGCACACAAACACGCTGCATAACAAATGCCTACTATGTAAAAATTTTGACGGCCATCGGTTAAACCGTTTTGGAGTCCATAAATCATATACACACAAACATTGACTTTTATATTATACTAGCTAATACCCATCGCGCGTTGCTGCGACGCTCTGCGAAATAGGAGGAAAACACAATTTGTTCCAAAGCGCCATCTGGCGGGCAGATAATCTCCAACTAATAGCACACAAACACGCCCCATACCAAATACCTACTGTGTGCAAATTTTTACGGAAACCGGTTAAGCCGTTTGGGAGTCTATAAATCATATACATACAAACTTTGACTTTTATATTTATAGATAGATAGATAGATAGATTTTATACTAGCTAATGCCCATCGCGCGTTGCTGCGACTTTCAACGAAATAGGAGAAAAACACAATTTGTTCCGAAGCGCCATCTGGCGGGCAGATAATCCCCAACCAATAGCACACAAACACGCTCCATAACAAACGCCTACTATGTACAAATTTTTACGGTAATCGGTTAAGCCGTTTAGGAGTCTATAAATCATATACATACAAACATTGACTTTTATATATATATAGATAGATAGATAGACTAGCTAATACCCATCGCGCGTTGCTGAAATTTTCCACGAAATAGGAGAAAAACACAATTTGTTCCAAAGCGCCATCTGGCGGGCAGATAATCTCCAACTAATAGCACACAAACACGTCCCATAACAAATGCCTACTGTGTATAAATTTTTACGGAAATCGGTTAAGCCGTTCGGGAGTCTATAAATCATATACATACAAACTTTGACTTATATATATATATATATATATATATATATATATATATATATATATATATATATATATATATATATATATATATATATATATATATATATATATATATATATATATATATATATATATATATATATATATATATATATATATATATATATATATATATATATATATATATATATATATATATATATATATATATATATATATATATATATATATATATATATATATATATATATATATATATATATATATATATATATATATATATATATATATATATATATATATATATATATATATATATATATATATATATATATATATATATATATATATATATATATATATATATATATATATATATATATATATATATATATATATATATATATATATATATATATATAGATAGATAGATAGATAGATAGATAGATAGAAGATAGATATGCAATCACTCTGAAAATTGTCAACCTAATCCCGGTGTGTCATATCCCATTCGACTCAGTTCGTCGAGATCAGCAAATGTCTGTATGTGTGTATGTGCGTGTGTATGTATTTTCGAATCTCACTCACTTTTCTCAGAGATGGCTGAACCAAATTGTTTCAGATGAACGGTATAACGCTCCCATAGGCTGCAATTGAATTTTTAGTTGATCCGACTTCCGGTTTCGGAGTTACGGGTTCAAGAGTGCGAACACATAGAAATTTTTGCCTTTCTCATATAGAAAGGGTATGCAATCACTCTGAAAATCGTCAACCTAATCCACGCCTAATTTTTTTCGACTGGCATAAGGTTTCTGGGTTTTAACAGAGGCATAACTAGGAGTGCATGGAGAGGGATTATGCCCCCTCTCCCCCTCACTGCTCACTCCCCTTTAAATCCCCCTAAGATCGCCCCTCATTGTACTCTCCTCAGACCACCACCCCATCCATCGCTCATACCCCCTCCCCTTCTCAACCTCATCTTTATACCACTGCTATATCACAAGGAATCCCAAGTTAAGCCGAGGAGTGGTTCGGTTTTTCACCGTCCTCACACACCCACCCCGCATGACAAAATTAGTTAGCAGGAAGACAACATTGAATTAATGCTGATTAGGCTAATTAAGAACGATATTTTTTCGTTTCGAGTGTTTCACCGTCTACACGTAGCTCATCAGGTTCGTGACAGGCGAGCCATTGTGTGTAGGTGCAAAGTTTACTTAGAAGTACTAGATATTTCCACAATTGAAACGAACATAACCAGCCATGGAACTATAGTTTGGAGAAAAGAGAAAAGCACTATTACACCACTAGGTGGATTAAAACAGGTTTTTATTCATGAATCCATTCAATTCTCGTGAATTAATTCATGATCTCTAATATATTAGGTACGATCCAATATCCGTGCTCATAAAACAGTTCACGAAATCATTAAATATAATTCATGTGTTCGTGAACTGGTTCATGAGACCTACAAGTCACAACTCACGTTCATTTTTGTGAAATAGTTCACGAAATCATAAAATATTATTCATGTATTCGTGAACTGGTCCATGATGCCTAGTACATGATTTATAATCTATTTTACGTGCTGGTGTTATTTAGAAGATATCGCTAATCATTTACAATTTCATGCAACATGACAATTAAATTTTCTCGTGAACTTTTTTAAAATATTTGGAGAATGATTCGTGGAATCATTTTTATTTCATGCACTGTTTTTCTGAAATTCATTAGATAAGCATTAGATATAATAAAAACTATTAGAACCTCGAACATCGTTATTCGTTTGATAAGGTTCATGGTGATGTCTGGATAGAAAACTGTGCTGAGAATCCCAAAAAGTGTATGTGACATAATTCATAGAACAAGATATCGCGAATTAGTCGCATTTTTGTGATCCAGTTCATATTGCCACGTTATTCCGAATAAAAAACCGATAGTAACCAAAAAAACCTGTTTTAATCCACCTAGCAATGCAATTATGCCTTTGTCAATCGTGAACAGGAGAATTATTGAGTTGTTCATATTCATTAAAAACTTTCAAATGTATACATTACATTTTTATTATACACGACATGACAACTATATACAAGAAAAGAAATCATTATTCGAATTCTAAAATTTTTTAAAAGAAGAACCTACCACGGCAATATTAAATTGAAATATTGAGAAAGGCAAAAGGTGCAAAATCGGCAAGGTTCCAAAAAGTCGATTTTTATGAAATTTGTTTTTTTACGAGATAACATAAAATCTCGACGTTTCATGCATTTTAAAGATGTTTGGCATCAAAAATACGAATTCGATTTCTGAAATTTCATGGGGTCCCCCCTTTGAAAAAAAAAATTTGAGTTGCGGCTTATAGGGGAATTTCATATGTGTTCGAAAGGTTCAGTCTATATTTCCGGAACCATATAAGCGATCCGTACGAAATTTTATAAACATCTGTGGGGATAATATAGCTATCATTTGGGACTAAGTTTGTGAAATTCGGCCCAACCATTTCCGAGAAACTGATATGAGTTTGCTAGTTTTGAAAGATGGCCGCTTTTCCCGGGCACTTCCGGAACCGTCTATGGTGGTCTATGTAGTCAACGAAAGTTTGTTTGGCCGTCGGTGACCTAGAACTGCAAATTTAAGTTGTTTGAGAGACATTTTAGCGAAATTTTTACCTTTTTTTGTGTTCATCGGAGTATCGGTTTGAATTACAATTTGCTATGTGATCGAACGCCACAACCCGTAACTCCTCATCTTTCATTTGAGACTAAGTTTGGTTGATCTAGTCTAGCCATCTCCGAGAAACCGATGTGACTGTTATTCTGAATTTGGATACTTCCGCCGGGGCTTCCGGAACCTATGATGGTGGCCAATGTGACCAAAGAGACTTTGTATGGCTGTTAGTGACCTAGTACTACAAATCGAAGCAGTTGTAGTCACATTTTGGAAAAATTTTCACCTTTATACATTCATTGCAGAATTTATTAAAATCGACATTTTATGCGTGATCGTGCTCACCACCCTGTAATTCCGGAACCGGAAGTCGGATCCATTAGAAATTCAATAGCAGTTGCACCTTTCATTTGGGACTAAGTTTGTCAAAATCGGTTCAGCCATCTCTTAGAAAAATGAGTGACATTTTTGGTCACATACACACACAGACGCACATACACACACATACATACACATGCACAGACATTTGCCGAACTCGACGAACTGAATCGAATGGTATATGTCACTCGACTCTCCGGGCCTCCGTTAAAAAGTCGGTTATCAGAGCAATTGCAATACCTTTCTATTGAGAAACGTAAAAATAGATCACAATTAGGTGAAGAGAATTTACGAATTCCATGATAACACTGCTGATATCATGAAAATTAGTCATATTACTCTTCGCGTCAAATTTGGATGCAAGTTTTAAAATAAAATATTACGATAACATGAACAGAAATTACGAAAATCATGACTACGATCGTGAAATTATGAACATGAATTTCTCTATTTATGACTAAAATATTTCGACAACATGAACTGCAGTTACAAAAATCGTGACAAAGATCCTGAAATCATGAACACAAATCACACAACTCGTAACAAAAATATCTAAAATCGTGACTAAGATCCTGAAATAATGAACAGAAATCACTCTACTCATAACTAAAATATCACGATAACGCCAATAAAAATTACAAAAATCGAGAAATCATGAGTTTTGATCCCACTAGTGGGATCAAAATGAATAAGATAAGAATAAGATAGTATAATAACGTGATGAGAAATCACAAGAATCGTGAATAAGCTCTTGAAATCGTGAACAATAGTTGACTGTCGGCTATGTATTCCCAAATCATGAACTAGAATCACAACAAAAACTAAACATGTGTTTATTATTCATAGTTTCAGGACTTGGTCATGGTTTTCGTAAATTGTTTAGTTCACGATATCGTGACCTTCATGAATTTATGATCGGATTTTGTTCCATGTTTGATTCCATGGCTGGTTATGTTCAGTATAATGGTGGAAATGTCACTTACACTTACACATTTGCACTTACATACAATGGATCAAAAGCCACGAACTTGAGAAGCTATGTGTCGGAGCTGAAACACTTGAACCCAGCAGCGGATCCAGGAAGATGGTTCAGGGGGTCCAGACCCCGCCAAAAATTTTCAACTTGTTAGCAAATTTTAAATTAGTTTCAATTTTAAAGTAGTTTTCAAACTCAAAATCATTTTGAATCAAATTTTCCATAACAATCGAACAAAACGCACCAGGGCTTCTAAATTTCGAGACACATCGTTGATTAAGTTTCAAAACAAACGCTAAAAAATTGGTGCAGTTTTTTTGAATATAAAAAATGTGGGACACATTGTATTTTCCCATGGAACCAACTTCAAGCAAAGTGGGCGGAGGTCTCAAATTGTTAAAATGATATGAAATTTGGCATCTGAGCTAACTTTGCTATTTGTCACAATAGGATGCCTTTGAGATTTCAAAAATTCAATGGTGGCCAGGGGGGAGAGGTGGAAGTGTTAGGGTAAGGGGGGGGGGGATACTACCCCCAACTGCATATTATACCTTCCATTTGAGACTTGTTTTGAGAAAATCGGTTCGGTCATCTCAGAGTAACCGATGTGCAATTGTTGGGCACACACATACACACTGACATGCACACAGACATTCCCACATACGAATACATACGTTTTCCGAAGTCAATGAAGTGAGTCGAATGGTATAAGAGTGTCGGCCAACAATTTTAAGCAATTTCGCCGAATCTGCTCTACCAAACTTTGATCTTTAGGGCGGGGCTAGTCTACCTGTTCGCCTTTTTGTGCCGTGAGGAATGAACTTCCATTGTTGCAAACAATTGGGTCTATAGCGACTTATTGTAGAAACAACGCAATTATGCAAGGACAAAATAAAACATTCTTTTAAGGAACGCTCCGATAATGCAAAAGACGCTACGCCACCGACAACGACTAATTTCTACGTTTCCTTGTACACTAAACAGCGAGAATCTAACCATCCCATTGTGGGAACATCTTCTAATGTGCCTATAAATTTCCGAAAGAGGAAAATCAGTTTTCTCTCTTAAGCTTCCTCGTAAAGGCCTGAGAGTGTCCTTTGGAGGGTGCTGTTACAAAACCGAAGTAAGTGGTTCCTGGTCTCGTTAATCTTAGAAACTTAGAAACGTTCAAAAACTCCAAGTGTCCTTATATTACAGTCCCTACAGTTTCCCCCAGGTTTTACACAGTGCATTACGATTAAAGGTCAGACGAAACGAGTACCCGACGCGAACAACCGTGAACAGTCTCCTACCTCGTGGTGGGCAGAGATTGCTTAGAATTATACGCGAAAGGGACTTTTGAACGTCAGATCGCTCGAATTTTTCCCAATATACGCAACGCAACAAATGAAAATGAAAAACTTGATGAAAGCTGAAAAACGCGATTATTGGCACCGATCCGTCGACTGATTAACGGACAGATCATCAGAGAAAGATTGTTTCGTCTTGTGGCTAGGGCGTACGTTGTGTATTCGATTCATCCTGTGATTGGAATACACGGAACGTTCGTCATATGATGACAGCTATGCATCGCTTTTATGCTACTTATTGTGACAGTAGTGGTGAGTGTAATCATAAAAGGGGCTGTGCTGTGCCAACATTCTCCCCACAAAATTGATGGTTTTATATTTACCTATCAACGACCATGCCCACATCGTTACAGTTACAGGAGGCTCTTCGTTTGATGGAGCATGGAAAGCACTCATTGTATTTCCTGGGGAAAACATAGGAGTTTTTGAGTACTTTATCTGAAAAATCACAGCAGATTACCTTAGTTTGAATTTTTTCGCGGTGCTCCATTCCGGGTAACGAGAAGGTGGACACTTGGATTAGAATGATAATGAGAAGGTGGACATTTTTGCATTATAAGTTTTTAGATATTTCTTCTCAGAGGTCGCTCGAAAATTGGCAAATTTCGTAAAGCGATGGAAGTTTAGGAATCCCAAAGGTATCAACAAACCTTGGTCCAAGAGAATGGATGAGGGTCATGACTTCATTCGGGTGATATCTCGGGTCATGTACAATCATTATACGTAGAAGGCCCATCTTCGGTATATTGAGGTCGTGGAGAGCGGTCTCTGCGCTTGTGGTGGCGGTTATCGCGATATTAAACATGTTGTTTGGTCGTGCGCTAAATATTCCAGTATCAGATCTCCGTTAAACGAATCCCTCGGCCTCGTTTCAGTCCAGTCCGAGATGCTATACTAAATTCGTTATTGATACCTTTTGCATGTATCAGGCAACTAGCAGTTGGGAAATTGGATGCTGAAATGATTATGACTTTCATTGGTTCTTTTTTCGATAAAAATACACTGAAAAAAATTCAATTTGAACAAGGAAATGTTTTTTTCAAATAATGTTTTTTCCTTAAAAGTGCCCAACTTGAATTTTTGACGGTAAGTAGGAAACATAACTACCTATCTTGGAACAATATTTCATCCTAATCAAAGATGTTTTTTGTGAATCGACTTTAAATTTTTAAAATGGTTTTTTTTCAGTGTAGAAGTCGATAAAGAATTTCTTCAACATTTTTATTCAAAAATTGGACTAATTTTGTGAAAACCACTTGTACAACATTTTTTGAAGAATTTGTCATTTTTGGACTGTAGACATTTAAAAAAATAATTGGTAAAAAGAATTTGACTATTTTTAAAAGACAGTTTAGATCATTTTTGGAAAAACGAAGTATGCAAAGTGGCTATTCGTGACAAAGTTCTCATGTACAGAAAGTTTCATTAAAATCGGAGAGGGTGCTGCCAACATTTGTTCGAGTTGGCGCGAAATTAGTCTATAACGGAATGCTACGTGTGATAGGAAAATTACGTGACAATAGTGTCGTAAGAGAAAAACTACAAGGGGCAGCCCTATGGGGTTGCACGAACTGTAGACGTAGGACTATACTACTTAATGTAAAATATTTATTTTCTTAGTACTTAGTGTGTGGGGAAAAACACCCGGACCGGTGAAGAAAAAATTTTAGACAATATAATCACATCTCATGTATAGAACAAGCATTCTAGTTGCTCTCAAACAGATCCTAAAAATTCAAACACCCATGGATAACCCCAAGTTTGTATATGTGTTTCGATGCCACAGGATTGTAAAATGGTTAATATTACGTCATGAAAATTTAATTCTTCCGTGATAATTTTTTTTTGCCTGCAAAATTCCCTGTGTGTATGCAAAGCTCATGATTTGTTGGGATATTAGCATTGATCGGAAAATGCTTTCCAACGCTGCGCATTGCATACATACAGGACATTTTGCAGGTCACCCGAAGCCATGTTCATTGTACCCACTCGCTATAAACATGTCTCATTTTTGGACATGTTTAGAAATCAAGAATCATGTTAGAAAAAATGTATTTATGACGAAGTATTTTTACCAGATATGTACAAAACATGTCTAACAAGAAACATAAGGTGATTGTAATATCTCATTCACTTATTAGTTAGAAAATAATGACTTTGCTTAACGTGTTCATTTTACCGCCAGTTCCCCCACCTACCAACACATTCGCTCCAAACATTGAACCCAAGCGCACAATGCAAAATGAGTCAACGCTGATGATGATGGGTAGAGCGAAAGAGACAACTAGTACCACCACGACACTATTAGCGCGTTTCACCAAAATTCCACGCGGCCTTTCCCGATTGAAAGGGACGGCCGCGCTTAACCCATCTGTCATAATATCGTGATTTTGCATAGCGAAGGGCTGAATGATTTTGTTCCAAAAAACAGCCCTGCGTTATGCAACACTTTGTGCAGGTTGATTATACCAGTTGCAAGTGGGGCCAAATTCACCAAGTTCCGTAAAATTCCTTTTTAATTACAGAATTGATAAAATTGCTTAGATGAGCTAAACTAATTAATCAAATCCTGTTTTAAACACTGTCCTTGCGTTTAAACCAAAATGGGAAGCTTATTACTACCGCTACATTACATAATTTCAAGCGCAAATAACAAATACATGTGCTAGTTAAACCACAAATTTACTGACAACATTACAGCGGCATTTAGGAAGCAGTTGGAGCGGTCGCCTGTTGGACGACACAGGGTAGCGTCCCTCCACAGCCAGTGTAACGGACTTCTAGCTCAGCTACACTGGCTGTAAAAAACACAGCGCAGCGATCTGCTTCGCCAGCCGTTCAACAGGGAACTGAGCGTGCCTGGCCAAATCCGTTCTTTAAATAGTCGATGATGACGTCATTCATAGAAGCGTTGCGCGCTAGGTACACCAATCCGTCGTACAGGGCTTGGGAAGCGCTATCTTCTGTGTGTTAATGCGCGATATTTTGTCAAGGTTGTATATTATTTAATTTTTTAATGCTATGATATCAAAAATCTTTGGGTTTATCTATTGGAATCTATTCTTAGAAGTATTTCGGGGCGATTTGTGCAAAAAATTTGAAAATTTATCGTGAGATGGCTGAATTATATGCGTTTAAAATTGGACCACTTTTCGTTACATACCATTTTTTTAGAATTTGCAGAGTGCACCCCCATATCGAAAACAAAGACGTAGTCCTACGTCAAAAATGAAGACAGGCAATTCCGGGACATAAACCATCAACATCACTGGTAACCATTAGCTCACTGAATACGGACGCCTCTTTACTAAGTGGACTATACCGAGACACAGCTACTTGGGCAAAAAACGGCGTACATGTATATCACCTGAGATCTATCTGTCACAAGCTCATCGAGTTGGGGTTAGTAGCTTAACTAAAAAATTGTAGAATCAGTTCGTTCCTTACGTCATCTATAATATTAATCTTTTCAAATGTATACATATACCGAACACAACTGCAAAGATTTTGTTCGAATCTGAGATGGTCGTGTTTTATGGCCTGATACTTTGTCATGGAATTCCTGTATTGGCAAAGCATCCCCACCGTCATTTGCTGAACTACGTATTACTACAAATCTCTCAGGAGTTTCTTTGAATTGCTTGCTAATGAAATACACCAGAGAAAACAAATCACCTCCCGGGTGATTGTTCCAATTATCACACACTTATCCTGTGTTTGACAGTCCCCTTCGGATAGTCCGTTAGAACGATACGAGACTTTCTACCCTCCAGAAATTGCATGTACACACTTTCCCGGTAGAAATTCAACACACCGCAACATTTTATTCCTCAAATAGATGCGATGCAGTCAGTAGTAACATACGCAGAACAAACAGCCCGAAGTCAAATCAGCGGCAGTTGCTACGCTGCTGAAGAGGTGTAAATTGGACTCCGGATCGCTTGGTGTAATCCGAACTCGCGTACAGACGAATAAATAAATGATCAGTTTCAGCCTGATGCGATGCGGTGGTGCTGGCAAACCGACTATCATCACACCACACTACCACTGAGCGCCTCAGGTGATCATCGATTTATAAACGACCCAACCGATGAGTTAAAGGCATCTCGTATTTCAAAGGCCCACCCTCGCACCCTGCCGGGCAAGCCGCCGCAATCCACAACCCCTTTTCGTGCAGCAAGACTGCATCGCGCGCGCACTGAATGTAAATGTCTTCCTGTCGGCATTGAGAAGGCGTTAGATGTCACTAATAAAGACATTAAAGTGGTAAGTTCCTCCAGTTCACCTAAATAATGACTCAAGAGAGGGGGTTGCGATAGAATGTGGCAGAAGGCAACAGTCGCTTTAACCCCTATTTGACGACGACGATGATGATGACGACGATGAACAATATAATCTGACGTCCTGCGTGTATTGAAAGAGAACAGCGTTTCCGGTAGCCGGCGGACAATTGCTACCGTTTTCGGCAGTCGGAACAAGCCAACAAGGATAAATGGTAGGGTTGTCGTTGAAGTTTACCGGGGACGATATGTGAAATATACCTACTAGAAAATGTATACAAATTCGTTCGTTCAACCTAAACACTACCAAATCTGCAGCTTATTTTTGAGCACCCCCAGCACAATAACACAAAACATTGCCGATCCCCTAGACAGTATTTAAATACAACTGGTAAGGAATTGTTTAATCCCATCCTCATCCCGTATCCACCCGTATTTCGAAATCCCAACAATCGGCGAATTTTTCCTGCGTTCTCGGTCGGATCGGAAGTATGCCAAGCACGTCCACAGCTTTCCCTCCACTTCCTCCCAGTGAGCGGCCAGTCGGTCTATCCAACGGGCTTCGTCTCATCGGATTTTCATGCGATGCGCTTGGTTGAAAAAGGGGCCAAATTGATAATTAAATTAGGTGAATATAAATCGTTTCCCTCCCACCCCCCGTGACATTATCAACAGCAAATGCTCGGTCGAAAGGAACACCAAACGAGTGAGTGGTGTATCGAATCGAAGAACGAACAGTTTTCGTCACCCACGCATCCCGCATTGGCAGAATCTTTTCGATGAGGGTGTGCATTTCTAATAGAAAGAGCGCGCTTGTTTCGGTCGTTCTGTTTGTGTATATTTATTTTATTTGATTTGCAGCACGTCCCGAAAGCGGGCAGCGGAAAAAGTATGTTGCAAGCGAAAAAGTAAATCGACAAACAAACAAACAATAATTATTGTTTGAATGCTCAAACTTTGCACCGCTCATCGGTGGCTCGGGGTGTTAACATCAGAGTGAAGGGTGTGTTCGGGACAAGTTTCAGATTTCCGCAAGTTTGAACGAAAGCAATAATCTTGTTTGGTTGGCGTAATAGTATAAGCGTACAGGTTGTACATCTGTCAATGTTTCCTGCTGGATTAAAGGAAGATTGAGAGTGTAAAATTTACGTTTGATTGACAAAAATGTACAGATGTCCAAAAGGATTAGGTGGTGTACGAGCAAGTAGTGAATTTTCCTCATTCATTTATCTGAAGGCATGAAGGTTGATATACATTAAATAATTTTGTTGAACTGTTTTATGTGGATCCATATCTACCTACCTGCTGTTTAGGCGTCGAGCTTCCCATTCTGAATGGCGAGATTCAAATGTAACATTTCCCTATGAATAGAGCGCAATTATGCAATCGCTTACCTAGACGTCTAGCTCTTGATAGATTCCGGCCAATTGTAAAACCTCGAGAATGAATGTACGGAACGGATGTACAATTCGTAGAATGTGCAGACGGGTAATACGGAAGTCCTCAAAAATCGTAGCACGTCTGAATAGAAAACCATCATAATCTTCTTGCCTGTACCTTGAATAGGGCTCCCGCTGTGAGCGAGAGTGGCTACATAGAGTAACAGTTTGGGAGGTGTTTCGGTCAATATCATTGAAATGAATACAATACTTGAGATGGAGCGGTAGACTGATATTGACGAATTGTCACTTTTTGATGTGTTTCTAAAATGTATTGGTACTGGAAAATTTCACAAATATCGCACGAAAGTGATAGATACCAGATAATTGTGGGTAGTAGCGTAGCAAAACAACAAATTTAATTTTATGGTACACTTGAAGATATCTTCAAGGTTAGTTTCATAAAACCGAACATAAAACCAATTACTCTACAACCCTGCTTCAATGCAACCATAAATCCCTCTTAAGATGAAAAAGGCTCATACTTAAGAAGGTTCGCAAGAGTATTTTCCAAGGTTTTCTTAAAACTTTTAGGTTTTATCAATACATTCTTACAGTGGTGTTCAAGAGCTGCTTAAAACTAATATGAGACTACCATAAGTCTTCAGGAATCAGAATATATTGGCTCAAATGGCACGTCTTGATAGCTTTAAGATTTTCTTCTTCAAGAAGACTTCTAGTGTGCTATGAAACTGCTTTGCTAGACAGAGGGCTTGGTGTATAGTTGAAAATAATCTGCTTGGGAAATCCATTATATGATGTTTCTTTACCAAAATGGATGCGAATGAAAACCAGTAATATAAGTGGCCAGCTTTTAAAGCTCATAATTGAGAAAATTAAAAATATACACGACGCCATTACTTGTCATTGGATTGGAAACCGCCATGAGATCTTTTTAAAACTAGTTATTCTTGCTCAAGAGTAATAGGATTTTTTCAAGATCATAATAAATTCATTTTTATTTATAATATACTTGAAGAAAAGATGTCGGGCTTGAATAAAACTAATTGGAATTTTTCAAGACAGAAAGGTTCGATAGAAGATCGCCATAAATTCTAGTCTAATTGAAAATGTCAATGTCGATATGAAAATGCCTATGATTAATTATTATGGTAATCACAATTCCATCTAAAAATTGATGATTTAGTTCAACAATGCATGTGAAATAGACCTATACGAACAACTACGGACAACTCGCTATATGTACAGCACCTATATATTTGCAAAGTTAAATGGTTTAATTATATTGGTCGAGTTTACTGTTTATACATTTCACGTCTTCTCCGTTGGGATACGTCATTCGTAACAGTTTATTTGTTTATTATAGAACGCTCTTATGCAAGAGTGTTTTCATTTCGTTAAAGCTTTAAGAAGGGTTTATGGTAGCATTTTTATGATACATTTAGCATCAACAAGAATATCAAAAAACTATGTTTAGGTTTTAAGGAGGTTGAAAAACGATGTCCTAAGAAGGGGTTCAGGAGTCTCTTAAAACTGCTCATAAGATTAATTACTCTTATAAAAAATGTAGTTTTATGGATATTTTTAAGAGTTGTTGAAACACTTTTAAACCCCGTCAAGCATATAAAACTAAATTCCCTTTTCATAAGCAATGTTAAAACCAAATTCACTCCATAATGCCTTGATAAAACTACCATAAAACTTAAATAAAACCAATCAGCATTTGGATTGTTATTTGGGGAGGGCCGTCTTAAGACCAATCGGGGCTTCTGAGCAGGCCCCATATAGTTGAACAGACTAAATAGTTACGAGTTACGTTCGATGAATATGAATAAGCGTCACATCACAGAGATGGAATTAGCATATCGTACTTTAAGGGTTCCAAAACAGGCGCGTAGCTAGAGGGGGAAAGGGGTTAAGGGGATAAAACCCCATCCAAAATATTTTAAAAATAAATTTAAAAAACATGATTATCAGCAACTTTTAACAATTTTGTAGCTCGTGGTGTGAACAAATTCTTAAGGAGGGGTGGGCGTAGCGTAGTTGGTATATCGATTGCCTTGTACGCAGCGCACCTGGGTTCGAGTCCCGACCCCGCACATAGGGTTAGAAATTTTTCATAAGAGATTTTTCTAACCCGAAGAGACGAATGGCCTTAAGGTTCAAAGCTCTATAATCGAAATAAAAAAAATTCTCAAGAAAAAGTTAAAGAAGATTGCTGTATACAGCAATCAAGTACACTGGTCACTAAACTCAGTGTGGTTTATGCTTCTGTCCGAGCCAGTGCGGACGACTTTGTCTGAAGAACAACAGGAAACTATACTGCTTGCCGTAGTATACTGTCGAGATGAGCGAATCGCAGAAGCAAGAAGTGGTGCTCCGGCCAAATACTGTGATTCTTGACTCGCATAAGAACGAGTATTCGTGATGAGAAACATTTTCTGAAGGTGAAAAAGGAGATTAGATTTAGATATCTGCGCCGCTGTTTTTTTGATCGGCAGCGGCGCAAGCGACATTTTTGGCCGGCGGTGGCGTTGGCGGCATCACGCTGTTGTACCTATCGGCGGCGGCGCGTCGCACAGTGAAGTATCCAATATACCAAACCTGATCAAAATTATTTTGAAGGTATTTAGTAAAACTTAATAAAAAGTAGACTGCAGGGTTCTGAAAAAAATTGTTCGAATCAATTCACCCTGAAGTAATATTTTACTTTTCTCGTTGTTGAATTCATCTTTTTAGATAAATATACGTACACTGATAATATAAATTTGTAAATATAATGAAATCGATCATAAAATACACGAATTCATTCGTCGGTTTCTGCAACGAAGTATATTCGTGCATTCTAAATAGTAGGTTTCGTTTATTTCATGAACAAGAATGGCCGCTCGGTGAACGAAATCTTTCGTAAATTTTACACGTTTAATGTATACTGCACGAATGTTTGTGTATTTTAATAAACGTGTGTGTATATTACGACCGATTTTGTTGGTCACACGAATTAATTTCGTTTATCTTAGAAAAGTGTTCGTATTTATTATCCTCTTATTGTTTTCAGTCGATCTTTTGGGATCGATGTTTGACAACATAGATTTTTTTTTGATTTAAAAAAATCGATGTGGCCAAATCGATTTTATTGTGGTACGAAGATATGGCCGCTTGATCAACGAAAGTTTTCGTAAATTTTACTTATTTAGTTTACATTGCACGAATGTAATCGTTGATAACGACATTATTTTTCGTGAACGAAACGAAATGTTTCGTGTATTTCAATAAATATTTATGTATATGATGAACGATTTCGTTGGTCGCACGATTTCATTTCGTTCATCTTAGGAAAGTTTTCGTATTCATTAGCATATTATTTTTTCAATCGATAAGTTAAGATCGATGTTAAACAAAAACGATTTTTTTACTAACTAAAAGGATCGATCTGGCAAAATCGATTTTAATTCAACCTGCTCCCTTCTATTGATGACAAAAAGATTGTGGTGTGAAGTAATGGCCGCTTGATGAACGTTTATTTATTTTATTAAACGTCTATGTATATTACGAACAATCTCGTTGGTCGCACGAATTCATTTCGTTCATCTAAGAGAAGTTTTCGTATTTAATAGCATATTCTTTTACATTGCTCCGGCAGAGAAAAACTCAAAATTATTCATGCAAAACCATCGAGCGATGGCTCAACTGAATCCGTACTGCTCCGGATTCTGGATCAACTAGAAGCGGAAGAGGTTTAGAAAATCTTCCTGAAACCGCGGACACGGATACGGCTACTAAATAGTCAGACCGAGACCGTCGTGAACATCAACAATTATCTGACGTATAGCAACAATGACTCCATATTGAAGCTCTGTTGACGTTGACGGTTCGACGAATGATGCTCGTAAATATTATAACGATATTCGTATATAGCAGCGAACAATTCGTTTTCCGAACGAAGCTGTTTCGTAATAAGCCAACGAAATTCGTTTCGTGGTTGTCACGAAAAACTCGTAATTAAAAATAAATGTGTTTCAATAGAACTGCGAACGATTCATCATTTGTATGAAAAATTCGTATATTTTATGAAAATTATCTGTACGAAACTAATGCATAGCGATTTACGAATATATTCTATCAGTGCATGAATAATTTAAAATTTTCAAACGAAATATATACGGAACTTTTCGTAAGGATTCATGGCACCGCGACAATCCGAAAAAAAAATTACCATGCGGGACAAGATCTTGACATCAGGGACTGCACAGTGGTCCCAAAGAGCAAAAAGGGGGGCTTTTTAGATTGCGTCAAAACGGTTGACTTTAGCAATATGGTGTCTTTGAGAAAGTTTCTTTGAGTAGAACTCCCCTTCTTTCTGTCTTATCAGATTAATGATTAATCCCCCTAATAGTGAGTTACGGAATTTATTTTCTCCAATAATTCAGATACATAAATACTTACTTCAGCAAAGTTGTAGAGAAACTCGTTACAAACATTTTACCTAAAGACTTCAACTCTCTACCTTTTAAGGTTTTTGAGATATGGGACATTATTTGTAAAAGGCCCCTTAAAAACAGTTTTTTCATCATAAGTTTTCTTCTAGATTTTTTCCATTATATAAATGTTCTAGAACATTATTTGGACTATTAAACTGCATTACTTTGCCGAAGACGGAAACTTGCTATCGCTAGTATGTGTGGAGATATTCACGTTTTTTGATTGAAATTAGCTCTTTTTCCAATGCCGATAACTTTTAAACGCGGGGAGTGGGCGTAGCGTATTGGTAAATCGATTGCCTTGTACGCAGCGCACCTGGGTTCGAGTCCCAACCCCGCACATAGGGTTAGAAATTTTTCCTAAGAGATTTTTCTAACCCGAAGAGGCGAATGACATTAAGGTTAAAACCTCTATAATTGAAATAAAAAAAAAAAACTTTTAAACGGGCAAAAACGGGCAAACCACTTTGTAAACAAATTAAAGTGCAAGAAAAGCACAACAAATGCTGGAAAAATCAGATCTCCCCAAGGCGGCCCTCTATGGAAATACTAGAACCTAAGTTTGTCCATACTAGAGCTGTTCCGGCATTAAATACATCACCATATATTACTGTTAGTTTTTTTATTTCGATTATAGATGTTTTAACCTTAAGGTCATTCGCCTCTTCGGGTTAGAAAAATCTCTTATGAAAAATTTCTAACCCTATGTGTGGGGTCGGGACTCGAACCCAGGTGCGCTGCGTACAAGGCAATCCATTTACCAACTACGCTACACCCTACTGTTAGTTCTGAAATAAAGGGTTAAAGTCGTAATAATTATCCTTTCTTACTTTTATAAGCACGTCTTGAGTAAATACCCAAGCAACCAAAAGTTGATATAGAGGAACTACATAAGCTTCTCGTTTTAAGTAATTTTGCAATACATTTTATGTTCTAATAGCGGGTTAAGCAGTTCTATTAAAGCTTGAGCAGCTTGAAAGTTCGCTAAGAACTTTTTGTGAATTTTAAAGTGTGCTTTTTAAGTATTATCCGAACTTCTGTTTGCTTGGGTCAAAAGTTACAGTTGTTCAAAAACTCAAAGTTCGCTTCAGCTTCTCCTGAACTTCTGAATGGAGCTCACACTAGAATATTTTAGTATAGTTTGGTCGAATTTTTCAGCAACGCATGCAAACCGGATAGAATCAGTACAAAAACAGGTTTTGTTCGCTCTTCGTAAACTAGGTTGGACTGGACTACATTTGCCATCTTATGAAGCACGGTGCATGCTAATTGACATTCAAACCTTGAAAGATCGTCGTGAATTTTCTATGGTATCATTTGTAAACGACATTGTATCACATCGTATTGATTCAATCGAACTATTATCGAAACTAAATTTTTATGCTCCTTCTCGACAACTACGTAACTGCAGCATCTTTTGTACAATTCGCCATCGCATTAATTATGCCAAGTTTGACCCTTTAAACCAAATGATGAATATTTACAACAAGCATTGCGAAAGCATTGACTTCACTATGTCGAAAACAAAACTTAAGCAGCAGTTTAAAGTAAACCAAAATTTTAACTAGTTTAATAATTATTGTAAGAAACCGGTCTACATCTGATTGACGACTTGAAATAAATAAATAAATATTTGAGGATAAATTGCAGAAGCTAAACATAAAATTTTAAAACCAGTAAAATCTATCAAACAATGCGGAAATCATCACACTACAATATTGAACAGTACGTAGCAATGGTAGCTAATTTTGAGATTTTTGATTTTTGGTCAGGTTGTGAATTAATTTACTCCTCTGTGCGTCGGTGTGTTTCAGCGAGACGACTATCGACACCTCAGTAACAAAAACAAAGCCTTGGTTGTACAATCCCTCAACAGAATTATCGGTTTCTATTCTAACAGCCTTGAAGGCCTAAAGTTGAATAGGATTACTGTGTTTTTGTCACCGTGGCCGCTAGTCATCCCAGTGGTTCTGGGTTCAATCCTGCAAAAATTGTGTAGGTAAAGGTATTAAGACCATAGAGAAAATTACATACTTCATGGACTGTTTCACGAGCACGACTGGTAAATCGTGACTAGCGTAATAGGAATCATGAACCGGTTCAAAAATACATGAATAATACGCCGAGTTCTGTGAAATTACACACGTGCCAAAATTAAGGTTGGACATAGACTGGACAAAAATCGAAAACGAAAAAAGCAGTTTTTTTACACACCGTGTGGTAGATCTTCATAAAAATCAATCAGCTTAGGTAGAATCTTGTTACAGTACTGCTGATTGATTTTTATGAAGTTCTAACACACGGTGTGGAAAAAACTGTTTTTTTCGCTTTCGATTTTAGCGCTTTCTCTGTTCAATCTTAAGAACATGCCCAAAATCGCAAATTTCATTAACTATATCTTGAAAGTGGAAACATATTTTGTGAATGTGTGAACTTTTTCACGCGCACCAATGGTGAATCTTATTTAAGGGGTTATACACAAAGTTGAGTGGAAAAATGTGCTAAGTTTGTGATTTTTAAGGGGGTTTATGCAAATTTTATGTTAAAGAAAAAATAGCAATTTGTTGGTAGTACTATCGAAGAAAATTGAAACAAGTTGCATTAAAAAATATTTAAACTTATCGGAGTTATGGCCCTGTTTCGATGAACCGCTCAACTGAAATAAAAAAGTAAGAAAATTGTTGAAGAAAAATGTATAGTGGTGTACTCGAACGGTTCCGTTTCCAAAAAAAATTGCAATGAAAATCGAAGTTTTAGGCGGTCAAAATTTTAAACAAAAATTCATTATGAAGAATCGAAATTTTTGAATGAAAAATAAACCGTTCAAATGCCCGAGAATGTAAATATGAACAAATTAAAACACAATTTATGGAAATCGGTTGAGTAGTTCTTGAGATATCACGTTCACCGTAACAGTCTTTTTCAAGAAATTCTATTCGGAAATAATCGCGTTCAAAGTTTTGAGTTTACTTTAATTCGTTGAAGGAACCAGCACGCTGCGCACAGCTGCAGTTTGAAATCCAGTGCTTAGATCTGGATGAAATTTCTTACAGATAATTTCGAAAGCATGAACTTTCACAATATGCAAAAAATCGATTTTCCGCACCTCAACTTTAAATATACCCCTTAATATGCTCGGAATCATAACCAGTTCACTAAAAATCTAATTATCATGTTATAAATCATGAATCAGTTAACCTTGTACAGTTGGACCAAAAACAATATTCTTAGATTTGTGGTTATAATTACGAGCCAACATTTGGTTTATTAATAAAGTTGTGAACTAGTTCACGGACAGGCAATGGCATAGAGTGATTGATGTCCACAAACAAAACAAACATCTCTACACATGAAAGCGTTATGCATGCGTTAGGGAAAAAAATGAACGCAACTATACTGCCGTTATAAGCTTAATTGTCCCATGTTCTATGGAATTCCCTATATACATGGGACAATTATGCATAGAACGGCAGTATAAAACATATGATTTTTCTTCACAGTCTTGCTTACGTTGCATAAAAACGTGTTCCAGAATTCATGGTACTCTTTTGAATTTGGAAACATTTTTTCCGTTCTCCTTTTTCCACGCAAAGCGAATAATCGGAAAGTTAGTGAGCTGATATGATAGTAGTTTGTATTGCTTAGGTAAAAGTAAACATATTGAGAATTCTCGAATTCGCGAATTATCGGCGTGGGAAAAATGCATCAACGGCGCGACGCTGGTCGTAGCGTTCAACAAATTGGCCCAGACGAAAAAAATTATTTTGAATAATTTCACATGATCATCCTATAATTAAGAGCTTAAAATAAATGGACGGTGAGAGAATCAATATTCGGTTACAAGATCGGATACCGCTTACTTACAGATACATGTCACAGTTGGGAGAAATGCAGTACAAAACATAATCCGATAGTACAATTACACATAGTATTCTTTGCACATATCAGAGACAAACTAGTACGTTCCAGTTCTGTAACAAAACGGCACATTACTGATTACCCTAATCAGATACCGCTGAACATGAACAGTTACCAAATTTGTGGTACTCATTCAAGTAATGTTGACAGCGGCAAAAGCTGCGTCAAGTATCTCAAAATCTACAGCCAGCACGATCATTGAGGAAATTCACAATCATAAAAGCTACAAAAAAGCATGCTTGCGAACATAAAGGCAGCAACCACGATTATGACATGGAAGTGTTCAGTAGCGAGATTGATATAAACGACCCCCTACACGCAGTTGGCGAGGAAAAAATATTTTCCCGCCTCGTAAACAGGTATCCACGTGCAATAGCTAAGAGCTTGCGCGAGATCTACTGCAAGACCATTAAAACTCGTTTTATTATTTTTATTGTTAGAAATAGATATAAATAGATAAAAGAACCCTTCGAGTTAGTTTAACGCAATATCATTTTCATTTGCACTTCATTTCATTTTCATGCAAGAAATTCGTTCCGTATTAAAACACTGTTGCGACTAAAATGTTGTGGCTGGTTGAATCTATAAATCCAATAATTTCGATTTCATGTTCTCAGTATATGGCAGTCTTTTGGTCCGTTGTTTGTTCGTTTTAGAATAAAATGAGAGAGATGAACAGAAATCACGGAGGACGAAAAAAGAATCAGCTAATCTAAGTCACTTGAAAAGCATCTCTTCTATCTGTTCTATGCACTCAGAACGACTGCTTTCGGAATAGCGCTACGATCCTCTCAATTCGGTTTGAATAAAACGACATTTTCGTTCGAAAGCACCTTACGTCTTCGTTACCCGTTACAACGTTTATCGGTAGGTGCTACAACTTCAATTGAAATTATTTTCCAAATTTTAGTAAAACAAATCTTTTCCAATCTTGATAATGATTGTAAAAAAACTTGAGCTAATTAAAAACGAACTAATTGCTGAGCAGATGAGCATCAACATGTTTGAAATGACCTAGAAAGTGTATATTCATAGATATTCAGCCAGAAGAAGCTTAGACACGAAGGTAGCTTGCGACGCGTGTCTATGATCTTGTAAAGAGTGTAGTCCTAATAATTGACAACGGTCTTCGTATGGTGGCAGGTTTAACGGATCGTTCCAAGGCCGTTTACGTAACGCAAATCGTATGAATCTGTGCTGAGCAGCTTCAATTCTTTGGCTCCAAGTTGCAAAATGTGTGAAAATTGAATGGGGAATCTGCCCATAATTTGTATTACAGCCGTTCCCGATCTATCCACCACTCAGTTACCGTTATCAGGAGGGACTTGATACGTCTCTATAATCAAAGCGTCATCACACATAGTTTCTGTCGTAGACTTCCACAACAGTTGCTGTGCGGTTATTTAGATTTGTCTGGGTTATCTCCATTACCGTTGGCCTGCAGTCGCCTTCTTGTAGGTAGGGCATTAAAGCCACCCGTCTGATGGTCGTTTCCGCCCGCTGGAGTGCAAAGCAAGCATTTCGGCCTCTGCGTGTAGTCTCTCGCAAGATGACCCGTCTCTCCGCATTTCCAGCACATCCCGGATCTATCCCAGCCAACATTTTGATTCACTTTAATAAGTTGCAATTTGATTAACTGTACTCTTCAACGATATGAATTGATTGCATAAAATGCACAGATCTCTTCTATGTGAACAAAAGTGGAGGCCATATACGTACAACAAATCGGTATAGTAGAACTATGTGATTTACGACGAATTTTGATCTCATCAGAAGCATTATACAATCATCTAGTTTATCATTTTGAGTTATATGATCAACTTTACAATCACACATGAAGGTTTATGCAGCTTAAGGTCCCCAATGTGGTAACAAGAAGTATTTTTTTTAAATAAAATAAAAATAAATCAGGATGAAATTTTCATAATGCTGTTATAAGACACAGTTACGCCCACACTGGTAAATATGTTTTCATGTGTGAGGTTGGAGTTACTGGAACATCAATTATTAAAATTACCTGCTACGATTTACTTCCAGTTTCGAACCTGAGATCTTCGTATTCCCAGCATAGCCGCTATGTACTCATCTATTTATACACTGTCAAGCAACGAATATATTTGATCATTTTTATTGCTTTGTGATTACGATCTAAAAATACCATAATCCTACCTAAATATGGCACTCCAATGATACCTTCTATACCTGTCAAATCACAACCTACATTCTGTACTCAAGCCATTTTTATGGCTCAAATATCGAACTAGTCTGGCAGATAATTTGCGAAGTGCTATAAGGAGGTGACTATTTTTTTGAACGATTTTGAAGTTTAATCCAATTGCAAATTAATTTCTATACAATGTTTCAAAATTGTCTTTATTATTCCGCATGTACAATTTTGTTTTAAGTTGTAGTGGACTAATAAATAACTTCAAGTCAATATTGTATTTCGATCACAGATTTGCATTTTATGTGAACTTTTTACAACAAAACATAATTTTTACTTGCACTATTTGTAATTTTGATTTAGTCTGTCATTATTTGTAATTTATTGTAAACTTTCATATACGATTGCTGGTTTGCTGGGATCCGGGCCTTTGCATGCTCCTGCTAAATGTGCCAAAACCCAAACACTTGAAGCATTTCTCCGCTAGTATATTTACCCGTGAGGTGGCTCTCAATGGGCTCTCGACCATCCAACCGTAACTTTGCCTACCTCCATTGCCTTGTCTGCAGCGGTTACCACTAAACTGTCTGAGTTCCTCCGTATCCCTTCCTAAACCGGATCGTCATGTACCTCTCGCCCAAGTTGCCCTGCTGCTTCAGTGCACCTCTCAGCTCGTCTTTCGTCTTTCATCAAGATCCTTGCACACAATCACTGTCTACGGGTTGAGGGCTTTGACTTATGCCTTTTCAGCCATTGATTTGGAGATAATCTCCTGCAAGGTTGAGCTGCTAGTCGTGGAATCCTTCTGCATCTCGAGGAGCATCTCGCCTATTTGGGTACGCCTGACTCTTACCATGTTTTCCCCCAAATCCTTCAGCTCCGGGTCCTCTCTGATCTTCTTGGGCAGCGTTGCATACGTTGTCGCGTCATTGGCTTTTTCGAGCATGGCTTCTCCGGTCTCCTTTTCACTCAACATTCTTTTTTGCTGTTTCCAGTGTTTCTTCTTCCGACCTACAACGGTACTCCAGATTTCTCCCTGTTGGGTGGTGTTCTTTCCTTCGGCAACAACAGCGTCCTCGAGCATCTGCCTCGTTGGACTGCCTGGTCTTTCGTTTCCTGGCGAGGATCTTGTTCTCTTTGGAGTCACAGGAACTGGCGTGCTCTCACTCCAATCTGCTTTTCCTTACCCTGTTTCGGAGGGGCTAGGAACTTAGTAGCCTTAGCCGACGCCAATCCTTACTCAGCAACATCCGCCTTCCGCGTTTCCGTGTCATACTCCTTCACAGCAGACAGTGGGGCCTTTCGGATTCTGATGACCATCTCCTTAATGTCCTTACGGACATTGTTTCTCACCTCCACAAACTTGTGGAGCACTTCACTGCCATTACTTTTGGTGTCTTTGGAGTGTAACTCCTCCCGCTCTGCTCTGGCTGTTGTTGCTGCTGCTTCCCCTCCTCCTGTGAGTTTCTTTGTTTTGCTCCATTTTATTGGAACCCTACTCCGGGCCGCTATCTCAACTCGTTGCACATAGTCGCCTGCTATGATCCCATGATTATCTATTTGAGCAGTGAGGTCATGAAAAGGTTGGCACTATCCTTCATGGCGAGTAGTGTTCCGAGCCGGATCGGCGTAAAATCGGGAAAGCTCCAGTCGAACTTAGTTCCACCAAATATATGGTGACGAGTTTTGAAGTACCCGGAAACCCGTCAGGGTTTTTTGGAACAGAGGTAGACGTGCTGTTAGCCCACTCGCCATTTCAAGTCGTTGTCATCCTTCCTTACTCAGGGAGTAGAACAGCACGCCTGTTAACCTAAAGTCGTCGTCCATTTTGTGATCCGTGTCCTGGCCGTTAACGTTCGCCATGACCAGTATGCCATAATCAGCTTGCTTTTATTGCTAGAATCTTAGATTACTGGAATCTTAGGATCTTAGCAGAAGCGTCACAGACTCGTTTCGTCGGAGTTGCTTTCGGAGTTATGTTTTTTTTGGTGGTTTAGCAGAGCCCAACCCAAACCCCACCATACTGTTGCAAAACTCCCCAACTCGCAGTAGGTCCTTGGAGGGGGGGAGATCGTTAAGCCCCAAGACACCTGTTCTTCTTGTCCCTGCTGCCCCTGTCCCCTAATACTATGTATGTGTGTGCGAGTGTGTATGTGGCAAATAATGTCACCCCTGTTTCTCAGAGATGGCTAGAACGATTTTCACGAACTGAAAGTTACAACCTGTCTATCAGCTGCTATTGAATATGTCATTGATCGGACTTTCGGTTTCGAGTTACGGGTTAAAGAGTGCTGTGATACAGCAAATTCCCATATAAACTGGTACCAACATGATGGCCAAATTATGAAATACATATGAAAATGCATGCAAAATTTCTTGGAATTGCGGGTCTAGTTCACTAATGACCAATCGAAGTAGCTTTGACCACATTGGCTGCCCCCGGAGAACTTGCCAAACTCTAAATTTAATTTCTTATTTATTTCCCAGCGTATTTTTTATCGATTTCTACAAATTAAATTCAAGATATGACACTCCTATTAACTGCTTTCGATTTTTTTTTTGATCTGATGTTTGGCTCCGGAGTTATAGGTTGGTCAGTACTGTCACACATGAATTTCCCATATTATCTGTTAAAATCGTAAACCTCTGGGATGGTTAAAAATCTTCTAAAATGGATATCAAATTACTTCGCTTCGCAGATCAAGATCACTGATGGCCAATTAAAGCTTCTTGGAAGTTATTGTCCACTATCGACAATTTCAGATGTTCCGGGGATATTTCAGAATTAAAGTCACATCGGTTATTCTGTGTTGACGGTTTCGGTTATCCATCATCGACGAAATGCAGAATGTTTCGTCGATGTTGAATTACCAATCGTTTTTACAGAATGTGCTAGCGGAATCTTCGTTACACAGCCTTACATCCAGCTTCGCAAGGGCTTCCAAAAATTGTTATCTCTTTCATTGGTCAGCCTACTACCCAACTCCACGGCTCAATGGTTAAAGTCTCCTCCTATAATAACCGACGTTTGTCCGACTAACGTTGGTGCGTCCACCATCCCATTGTACTGCTCTGGAATCCCTGGGGAACATAACAGCTACATATGAATATACCGTTGATCTTAGCAATAGCGAAGTCTTCATGTGTGCTATCTAGTATCTATTGGACTGCGAAACGCTCATCGCTTGGATTTCCGCCATCCCTGCGCTATCCACAACCCTGTTACCGTTATCCGGAGGAGCACGATACGGTTCTACAATAATTGTAACGTTACACCTCGTTTCTGTTTTTGACTACCACAACAGTCGCTGTGCTATGTCGCAATGTATGAGATTAAGCTATTTATATATTATTAGTGTGATTTTATCGTAAGGTTTAGGGTTTAGGAGTGGCTCATTGTGTTTTCATATCACCTCTGTCTTTTGCTCACGAGTTCTCCACAATTTACTCGGAACCTCGCTTGATCTATCTATTTAGCACCCGACTTTTCATATGTTTTCCGCCATTCTCTCCATTTATTATGTCGCTTCAATCCTCTGCGTACTTGAGCCATTCAGCCGCTTCACTCCGTATACCGTATTCAGCGGTAAATTACCACAACCAATTTTGCTCCTGATTCCATAAGCCATTTAGCTCTGATTTCCATGAGCTTTTTAGATGCCAGCTTTCTCGCGATCTACTCGAACAGCTCCTGGAGGTGAACTCACCTTACTCCGACTGAGAGTCCCACAGCGGCGGAATTTCTCCCGATACCGATACCGGTGGGATTTTTCTCGGCATCTATGTCCATTTAGTGAGCCATTTAGCCCTGGCGGTGGCATTCTCAACGGGCATACCGGTAGGTGCCGAGGTCTGTCGCCAATTTTCCACTACAAGTAACTTATAAAATATTCTTGAAAGATAACTTTTTCAAAACAAACATAGAGAATTCTATTTAAAACATTTTTGACGAACATATTAATTTTTTCAATACATGAAATATTGTCCTCAAAACACCTATCGCTACAACGCCACTACGCTTACGTCAAAACTCCAATGAATAAATTGTATCTAACTGGTTGTCAAATCGGTGCCAGTTACTGATGAGACGAATTCGAAACGCCGATCTTTGTTTTGCTAAAGTTATAGCTGACGTACCCTTTACGCCCTTAGCATGCCCGTCTATTTCCGAAATCGTGAATATAGTTTGCCAGGACGGTGTATGCTGTTCAGTTAAAACTGAAAATACCACCATTTACATAACCATGAAATGTTTTTTGAGACACGTTGAAGTTTCGAAAATGCTGTGTGTATCTCGTGCCATAACTTATTTGATGAATCACCCTTGAGCATAATACTCACATCTGAATGAATTGTTTGAAAAGAAATCCAGATTCATCCGTAACGAATCAACAGCACTTGTTCTATCTTAGAACATATAACTTCATATAAATGTACATATTTCAAAACATGATTGAAAATTCCAAACATACTGCAAGCAACCCCATATCTTCAGCCATTGTATTTAGAAAAATTCGTTACGCTCAACCAGCTCACCGTAAGCTTCGTGTACCTACTACAATGTTGTAACATGTTGGCATCACAGAGAATTTCCAATCCATCAGTTGTGCTGCCAGGAAGAAGCGACGGAAAAAAACAAACAAGCAAAGCACACGACCGTTCCCGGGGCTGGCCGGAAAGTTCACAAAGCATAACTTTTACTCTCCGCACCCTTTTACCGGTAGGTATCACCCGACCGACTCGCCTGCCAAGCGGTAGCAAATGCGCGATAGTGTGAAATTGAGACAGCATCAACAGCATAGGAAAGATGCCTGTGTGCGGTAGTTGGACCGTCCTTCCAGATCCTTCAGCAGGGTCTTTAAACAAGCGTCGCCGTGCAGTCCGGTAGAGAATAGAGGGCAATAAAATCGCAAGTCAGGGAGGGTAAATACACATAATAAAAAATAATAATAATAATAACCTAGCACAAAGGAGGAATCATGAAAAGAGATTATGCGCGAAAGGGGGTAAACTGTCTGTGCACGGGGAAAACCCAGTCGGGTAAAGTCAACCTCAAGAGGGTAATAACTGGCGGAGAGCGAATATGCGAATGGTAAACGTCGTTAGGTAGAGCAACATAGGCTTTATTTGCTCTGACCGAACAATGGGTATCCGGGGGCGAGAGAGCATAAATACCGAAGGGGCGTGTTATGTTGGCAGTGATCATTTCGGATCGATTCCTGCCCGGTTTGCTTTGTTATGTACTTTGCGCTTTGAGTGGGCTTTTGGAGAGCGCGAGAGCGAGAACCAGAATGGAAGTTTTCTGTCTGCACTGTAGGGATGTTGCGAGGACGGACAGCCTCATTCAGTTCGCAGTCGAGATTCGTTGAAGGAGGATGCTGGATTAGTCGGTCGTTCGTGGCTAGGTGTTGGGACGGTTTTTTTGGTGAAACAGAAAACCTGCCTGTGTAAGAGATCTGGAGAGAGAGAAAAAAACCGAGGGAACAGATGTGCTAAGCCGTTAGTTGAGAAGTGGTTGTGCGATTGGAAGGTTCGTCGCTTGAGAGTTTGGGAAATGTGTGAAGGCCGTTGGAAAAAGTGTTATTAATTAAATAAGTTTCTGTGGATTGTACGAGTTGTGGAATATTATTGTCTTCGCAAAGAAGTGACTAAAAGATTATTCAGTTGAGGAAACTTTGCATTGAAGAGTGGAATCAAACAATATGAAGGTAAGTCGTGGATTGTTGCAGTCATTGACAATTTGATTGCGAGATTTTTCAGAATTGATGAACATTGACCTGAAGACTCTTAATCAATCAAGAAGTCTAGCTAGAATTTATGATTCTGTAGGCCGTCGGAAACATATTGTAGTATTGATGGAAATAAAGGAATCAAAAATATCGCAGTTCTCATGATAAAATATTATATTACAATTTTTTTTTTGTTGCATAGCACTATATCGGTGTAGTTGATACTACACTCGTTCAAACGTGGGTGTAATTAATCTACTTTTGAAGGCCTTGACTTGCATTTTACTTTTAAAAATTTTATCATTCGTCTTCAACCAAAGCCTGCGTGATGCCGACGGTGTTGATGAACTTAACATTAGTTAATCATGACGAGCTCCATGCCTGACGCATTGGCCAACGTTTGTTGTCTTTTCTACGAAGATTTAAGGTTCATTGCACACCTTATTGTTCGACAGTTCGCTAGTACTGCTTATATGAATACTATTTGTCTACGATTCGGTTCGCTCAAAGCACAGCGATTTTTTTAAGGATACATTAGATGTGTTCTGGTGAGGAGTAGCATCAACTCTAGAAGAAGAAAAAGAAACAACAACAGGCTTCTTGCAATTCTAGTCTAGTCTAGTCTACACATACACAGCCAATACATGTAGGGATCCTGGAAAATTGCAGACGTTCGTCCACAATTTTTCTTGTCAATATTCATGTTTGTGGCACATAATGAACATGACACAAGCATTAAAGCGACCAGGCCAAATGTGTAAAAATAAAGATGATTCAAAATTATACGGCAATCAAATTATTCATTCAACGAATAATTTAATCAACGGATTATTTTGAACCTTGAATAAGGAAAAAACGTGGACAACCGTACACAACCGTTTCACTTTGATGGGGGTTTGATAAATCGTTGGGAGTGATTTTGCTAAGAGGGTTAATGTCACTCCTTTGGTCCTAGATTCCTGCGATGGAACAGAAGTATTTAGCCCTGCCCTGACTAATGAGTCAGGGTTATAGCGCCCTTACTCGCTCTCTGACCAATACAAAACTGAGCACATAAGCTACAATTTCTGGAAAAGCATAAGCCTAGACACCAAATACAAAACTCACACCTCATATAGCATAAATAGATCAGAACGCATCCCGGTATACTAAGGACTTATTATTATTATTAATAGACTGCTGATTGAGGTCAGTTTAGTGCATGATCGATGTTCAATTTAAAAACCATGCCAATTTTATGATGAGAACAGATACAAAGAAAACATTTAAAAATATTTCAAAAACCATAATCAGATAGATCTCACCCAGTCCCGCGGCACATGACACCTTCAGAGGATCAGGCTCATCAATTCTCAATTGTCGGGTAAACACTGCACCCCTTTTTCGGAAGGTTTCAAGAATCCTACGGTTCCACAAGGCAACTCCTTCCAGCCACTTGTCTGCAACCGAAGCTTGAGACATTCAGCAGTTTTCTCCATCCGTTAACAATCTCCACAGAGACCGTTGTCCTTTGTAGCCCCTTCGATGCGTTCGCAGCCTCAATAGCCCGATCTTTTAATTCCTTCTTCTGTTCACTCGACACAATTTATTTTTACAAAAAATTGACGCATGAAAAAATATATACGTCTACACTCAACCATCGCCTACTCATTACTTCCAAAAACAAGATTCTTGCAATTCATACTTTTATCGTAAATGCTCTGCAGAAAAAGTGATGGCAACACTGGCCCCGTGAATTTAGTTAAAACCTCAAAGATCGCAACCTTACTAACACAAATCGCCAGAATTCAAAGGTTTGAATATGTTCTTAAAATGCATCTGTCACTATATCCAGCATTTTCTTTCTTTGGTGTGATCGCGACATTTTTGTAAGCTTTACAAGCACTCGACTGAGGAAACGACTAAGATGGTGAACTATTGAGACTATGATTGTGTAACTCAGCTCCCAAAATCTTGAATACCCGTATTCATGAAACTATTTGTGTTTTCACAAAACTAGTCACTTACAAAATACATGGCGTTACACTCGAATGTTTTGTTGGGTTACTGTGCTTGTTTCCTGAACGTGTTTAGGTTTTTTGATTATAGCTTATAATTTTAGAATTTATGTTAATTATATCGATTAAAAAGTGTGTTAACTATTTAGACAAAAAATACCGTAAATTAAACGATATTCATGATTTCTAAAGATTAGTCATACTTTACGCAATTACTCTGGACGTTAAGAGTCATTCCGGAATTATTCTCGGGTTTTTACGTGAAGCATTGTAATTCAATCTTGATACTTTTTCTTTTACCTTTTATACTTCATAAACCAGTTTACGCAATAAAAATGATTTCATGAGTAATATTTCAAATTTGCTGAAATTGTTTACGTTAAAATTTCAAGATCGTGGGCAGTAGTTCATGCAAATGGAAACAAAGGATATCTTTCAAATTTGGGATTTCATTCACAAACATGAAAGGTAAATCGTGAGTAATATAATATGAATCAAGAACCATCACCGATTCATCACAATTTGAACCAAAAATTAGTTAATTTTTTGGTTTCGTCTAGTTGACATCTGGGCGAACTAAGTTTTTGTTGAAAACAATAATCCAGCGCTGTTGATTTTTTGCTGTCAGTCTCAGTCTGGGCACGAACGTTTCAGTCTAGCACAAAACTTGAAAAGCCTACCTGAGCAAAAGTTTGAAACGCTTGTCTCAGCTTGTAACGCTTGTTTCAGTCCGGACACAATTGCATATGCCGTTGCACTACCATTTCAGCCAAGACACAAACGACTGGAATTCAAGTGATCTCATTGTTGAATAAAATTGCTTCATCGTAAAATACAACATAGGTTATTTCAAACGTTTTGTTTCACCGTCCGACGGCTGAAGGTATGGAATTAAATTGTTGAAATACTCCGTACAGTAATTCACAAGTAAATATAATATTGGGTTATGTTTCTCATAATGTTATCTTTTTATGAACTGCACTCTTAAAAGAGACGAAATGGCCAACAGTATTTAAGAATTGATTGATGATTTCAATTTCGGATGAAAAGTATAACTTTTATTTCTTTTCTATTTAGTCAGCCATTACTACAAAAAAAATCATACTTATTCCACATCTAGTTTGACATCTCATCATATTTCATATTACAAAATTTGTTAATAATTGAAATGTTTTTAAAGAAAAACTAGTTAAAACCAACAATGAGGTCAGTTGAATTTCTGTTGTTTATGTACTGGTTCAGGTAGTTGCTAAAACAAGCTTTCCAAGCTGAGACAACTACCTACCTGTATAACCGTTATGCCCGGCATGTATGAACATAGTGGCTGTCGCTACCTTGATGTATTTCATTAGGTGTGCATCTTTGCTAGTTTGTCATTTTGTATGATGTCCGTCTTGAATCAAAATCAATAATAATTTTCAATAACTATTATTTGAGAATCTCGTAAAATTAAACGAAAATTTAGTTACGATTTGAATTTTTCTGTTGAAATCAACTAATTAGGAAAACAAGAATTTGTTTTATTATTTTTTTCATTGAATGGCTTTCAGTGCAAATATGGATGCATGAATAATATTCTGAGTTCCGTGAAATAGTTTTTGAAAAAATATTAAGGCCATGCACAAAAATGCATACTTTATGAACTATACCAAGAAAACGAAAACGTTTTTCATGGTTTTGAGGACTATTTCACGAGCACGAATGCTGAATTCCATACATATTAGGGTGGGGCGTTGTTATATGGAAAAACGTAATCATAGCCACATCAACCGAGCACAGCACTTTTTTGGTTCCTTTTGGGGTCCCAAACAACTGTGCAAAAAAATGCAAAAATGTAGGTTTTCCCATACTAATCTCCATACAAATTTCAAACGCAATGCGCTACGCCGGGTCAACACCAATCGACCCCAAATTTTGCACAGTTGTTTGGGACCCCAAAAGGAACCAAAAAAGTGCTGTGCTGAAAAAACGATCATTTTGCCCCACCCTAATACATATATCAGGCTGTAAAGAATTTACCTTAGTTTTTACTGTGTTATTTTGACTGTCGACAATATATTAGTAAATGATCCTGAATCTTTTAGAATTTTCGATGGTAGCATAGACTTTATAAAACAAATAATAAAGGTTATGGGCATTAGGGTGGGGCAAAATGATCGTTTTTTCAGCACAGCACTTTTTTGGTTCCATTTGGGGTCCCAAACAACTGTGCAAAATTTGGGGTCGATTGGATTTGACCCGGCGTAGCGCATTGCGTTTGAAATTTGTATGGAAATTAGTATGGGAAAACCTACTTTTTTGCATTTTCAATTTTACAGACATCAATTCTTCCTGCAGTATACCAACAATTAGATAGAAGTGTAGTCCAGGATATGCTGAACAACTTTGCCGAAGGATGCATGGTGCTAGAATGTCTCTACAACAAGTTATAGCTGTTCAAAGTTCGATAGATCGAATTAATTGCCAAAAATCTTTCTTTTTGCCAACACTGCGGGTGTACCAATGACTTTTCATATAGCATACCAAAATAACATCATATACTTTAGATTTACAACATTGGTATGTTTGGATGAATTAATCATAAGCCTTAGCTCAATTTCATGGACATAGGTAGTTTTGCAATAGGGCGTAGTGAGGGGAGAGGGGGGGGGAGGCTTCAACATATAGAAATTCTAACTCTACTACTACTACTACTACTACTACTACTACTACTACTGGTACTACTGTGTAATAATTCAATTCTTCACTCCTTTCGGATTTTCGATAAATCGAAAATCGAGCCACTTTCCACAACATCAGGTGTGTATACTGAAAGTTTCGAAAAGCGTGCAACTAATCCCTTAAAATGTGCAAAAGTTTCGATAAAAATCAAAGCAAAAAAGCACAATCTCAGAGGAGGTCTCTCGCACAATGCTTCGGCTCATTATATAGAGCCTTCGAGTCCCAATTCTTATCGAGTGCAAGCAATGTTGTAGAAATGTCACTTTTCGATTGCGCCGTGTTAAAAGATCTAACTCTTTCATCTCCAGTTTCAGTGGGTTTGGCATTGTTTTGGTTCTCTCCCAGTGGCGGATTCAGGGTCCTGGGGTCCGGATCCCCTCCGAAAATTTTTAGCTGTTGAAATTTTTTGAATTAGTTTCAGTTTTACAATAGTTTCAAACTTAAAATCATTTCAAACTAAATTTGACCAGCAAAGCTGATTTGCATTACGTATAACGTATTATACAATGTTCATTCCTAAATCAAAATTTCCCGAAATATTTTTCTGGATCCGCTCCTGTTCTCTCCGAATAATGACCAAAGCTGTACTTGGCTGAAACAGAAATTGGAGGAGATAAGAGGGAAGGCAGGGTACACCCGTTTTGTTGTCGAACCATATAGCCTTCGCCAGGAAAAGAAATTCCTTTACATTTCGTGAAATCCCAAGGAATGTTTTAAAAATTCTTATGTTTTGATGAGGCTAGATTTCCATAATCCTTGTTCGTTTATTATGGTTGGCAGTTTGCTCGGAAGTTTTCAGAACCAAGTCGCTTATAACGAAATACTGCTGTACGACCGATCTTTGGAATTTCTGGCGAAGAAGGGTTATAAACTGAACTATGACTTTCAAACAATCATGGCGAAAGTTTGTAAACCTATATCGGTTTAATCCGAATTTGAATGACAGTATCTATATAACACTTTATCGTTCTGTTATCTCATTATCACCTCTGGGGTGTTGATATATCTGCTCATCGAGAACTGTCTTATATTCCCTTGTGAGTGAAGGATACTTCCGCATTGTCTATGTTCTGTGTGTCGTTATTTTCTTTATCCTTAATCTTACTCTTACGTGCAATTTGAAAGGCTCCCAAAACGTTTGAATCTGTCAAAATTAGAAGAGCGCGGAGGAAAAACTGAACAGTGGACACAAATCTCTTGATGTATCGTATCGAATTTAACAAACATTGGACACTGTATCGATTTTGTTGGCTATTTTCGGCAAATTTAAAACTAAGAGACAACGAAAGCAATGAAATTTAAAGACGGATAGGTATTCTAGAGTGAATCAGTTATAAACTTAGAACAGAAAACTAGGACTAGTCTTTCAATTTTATTGCATTCGTTGTCTCTTAGTCTTAAATTTGCCGTAAATAGCTAACAAAATCGATGCAGTAGAACCTTGCGGAAATTGAAACATAGTAACAAACCTTGGATAAAGACTGTCGTATTTTATGTCGAAGAATTGAAAAAGGTTAAATGGACCGGATTTTCAAAATATAAACAAAAACGAAAAATTTAAGTTGTTTTTCATTTAAATTACAACCACTACATTCGCACAAGTCACTTGTAAATATTGCGATTGTGATATTGAGTAATATTTATTTACTCGTGCTAACTTAGTTTGTAATAAACAACACAACGGTGAAAAGTGCCCATATGTTCATTTTTTAGCAATTTTTGAGATTTAACTAAAAAAAATTAAGTTCTAATTTTTTTTTGCTTTCCTACTAGAGCTGTAGAGCTAGGTTCTCGGAAGGGCTCCCCGTCATAAACACTCTCTAAAATTGCAGACGAGACGGGAAATGTCATCTACTAAAACACTGCTTAAGGGGGTCCTCTTATATACTTTCGCAACAAGTACCTAATGTTTGATAATTTTTTGAAGTAGTAAAATGACTTAGACATGCGCGCTATTTTGCAAAATGTTTATTAAGGTTTCATCCATAAAATCAAAATTTTCGATTGTAAAGTGTCAAACATTGCGTCCAAAATGGCGAAACCAGCAAAAGGTATTTTTAAAACCGTCTGTGGGCACTATACAGGTCGCAATTCGTCGTCTACAACCAAAAAACCAAAACTATCTTGAAGATTACATTCCATAGAGGGTCCCCAACCCAAAAAACATGAAAAAATTCGTTATAGAAACAAAATGGCGGCCACTTGAAAATAAAGTATCACTTTGGTCGGCTGCAAAAAATGGTTAATGATTAAAATATTGAGATTTTGCAGGTTACAGCGCCGGAGAATGTTGTCTTTTTGTAGGCAGGCATAACGCTAAGCTGATTAGTTGAATGGTTCAAAAACGAGAATGCCCGCAGATTCGAAAAACACATTTTGCTTCAGCCGCCATTTTGGACGCCATTTTTGACACCTTACGCTCGAAAATTTTGATTTTATAATAAACATTTTGCAGAATAGCGCACATGTCCATCTTATTTGACTTTTTTAAAAAAAAATTAACAAACATTAGGTACGTTTTGCACAATTATATAAGAGAACCCCCTTAAGGCCGTGATTCTGAATGTGATATTCATTGCACGGTTCAGATACGTGTGGGCGTGGGGACCTCGCGATCGGGTGTATTATCGCGAAGAGCTCGAGCGTTTATATGTTAACGTGCTCGATCGCATGGGCGTTTGTATGTCACGTGTGCTAACGTGTATGTGGCTTCACGTGTATAGCTTCTATTTTATGACCTTGCCCACATTTGCGTGTGTTATTGGATGATCGCGCACTGATCGTGAATCTTATTCTTAATTTCCGGTGTACAGTTCGGATGCTAGAGGAAAGTGAGGTCTTCCATAACACTAGAGTTCTCGGGTTGTTTGGTGGATATGAGCGTTATTTTTTTATTGGTCCAACTGACTTAAGTTGGTAGGACGAAAAGTTTAGCTTTCCCAACGTGACATTGGGTGAACACGGGCGGTTGTGGGTTCGTGTTTGAGACCGCGTAATTTCGTAAATACTACATCTTATTACCGGGGTTTTATAAAGATTGTTCGATCGCAGGCGTAGGTGTGCGTCGAAGGACTTAAGCGTTTGTATGTTAACGTGTTACTCGCATGTTCACCGCGTGTATGTGAATTCGCGTGTATAAATTGGATTCTGTTACCGTGTGGTCATTCACATATTCGCGTGTTTTCTTGAATGGTCACGCTGACCGTCATTATGATATTTAGTTTTCGGTGTACGGTTCAGATTCTGACAGTGAGTGAATTACCCCCATATCACTAGAGTCCCCGGTCATTTCACCATAGAACGTGTTGTCTAGGGGATATGTGAGCTTTTTTTAATGGGTCCAATTGAAGACATGGACCTACACTTCTGGTACCGAGGATAGATTTCCGGAAGTGACCGATTGATAATCACAAGAGCGAGGGAGTTTGTAGGTTCACGTTCGAGAGGGCTTTGGAAAATTTATAAGTGCTGAGACGTTCACCTTATCACCGGGATGTTATCATGTTTGCGATATCGCGGGTGTAGGTTGCGTGGATGGCGAAGGACTTCAGCGTTTATATGTTAACGTTTTTGACGCGTATACTGTAACTTCGCGTGCATAAATTATTTTATGGACACTTTACAAACAAACCATTTCAAATACATAAAATGCATAATCCAAATGGCGACTAAATTATTATATCATCGAAAACAATTAAATTGTATACTTGAATCCAACTTAAAAATGCGTACATAGTTTCAAGTCATTTTTTCAACTGTAAATTCTGATTAATTTGAAGCAATTAGAAATGAAATAATGATGTAAAGACTTAACAACCCAAATAAAGTAATATCTTCATCAAACCAAACAAATTTGGAAGAATTGGCAGTAAAGGAGACAAATGTACGAAAAGCGTCCAAAATAAGAAGGAGTTCAAATTAGGCTGATTACCCATTATTCGTTCTTCAAGATCGCATTTCTATCTCTTGATTTCTGTGTATATTCGTTGTGAATTTTTCTGTAGTCCGTTTATAAATATACTGCATAACTTTTTTTTACGTATACTTTTAGTGGAAAGCTGGGAAAATATTCTACCAAATTAAGTTCTAATATTTTTCAGTTAAGAGTATTTTCTGATTTATTTGAAGTGTAGTTATTCGTAGTTAGTGTTTTTATAGCATAGGGTATAAGATTGTTGTGTAATTTTTAAAGCCCCTCTTCAAATTGTGACTAGTGTCGAAGTTAGCTCAGATGCCAAATTCCACAGAGTTTGGACAATTTTCGACACCCATAAATTTCAATTGAAGTTTTAGCCATTGGCACTATGGGAAAATATTAGTGAACAATATATTAAATGCTAGAACTTCTCGAATAGCGGTTAGAAAATTACAGTTCATACATTTTTTAAAGTGAGCAACCTTAGTATTTAAATCAGAATATATCCGTTTCTTGATTTTGGGATATTTTCTCCTTAAAATTCTCTATTTATGCTGCAAAATCATACAGTTTTTATAGTTTTTCTAATGGTCAATAACTTTGTACCGGTTGAGACTGGATGCATTCCAGATTAGATGTTACGTGTAGAACGATTTTTTCCATCAAATATGGTATTGTTCTAATTGATGAAATGCGGAAAACATTCATTTCATTTTCATGTACGGCATTTTATTAATAATAATAGTAAAAAATTTTTTTTTTCATTAACGTTACATTTGAGGAGTGCGTCAAAGTAAAATTTCGTGTAAATAAGAATCATTTTATTATGTATGGTTATACAAAATAAATTAATTATTTTTTCTCACTATTTTTAAAAATACATCAATTTTACTGCATTACTATATCCTAAAACAGAGAATCACTCACTAAATACCTTGTTATTATTTTTCTTTATCACTAAACTTTTTTTCAATCGTTTATCGATGACTTATGTCATACAGGCACGTAATTCATGAATGGTCGTTTCAAGCTTCGTTAATCGATACCACAGAGAATCGATACTGCTTTATTACTTAGAGAGTCAAATTCATTTTCAAAAGTAGTTAACTTTTTGCTATGAAGTAGAACCAAGAATTCCTAATGTCTGAATAAATCTTGCAAAATGTCTTGTTTGTTTAGATGTTTGTTTAGTTGACAAAAATCAGGAAGATTCTAGATAAATCTGGAACATTGGTAATGCAGGTTCTATTTTTCGATCTCTCACAATTTTAAAACTTTATACATGTTGAGATGCGTTAATAGGGAAAAATTTGATTTTTAGTAAAGGAAGGAAGCTATATTTGCCAGTCATTAGTGTAGAGTCTTGTGGCGTGCTTGAACGATTTTTTTTGCCTGCGGGAAGCATTTTTCCATAAAAGCCATTAATCATCTGAGAAAAATTATTAAAAAATCGTACCATTGACATAAAAATTTAGATGAAAAAATGGAATTCTCAATGACACGGCAATTAAATTTCGAACGATTTGAAAAAAATTATTGTAACAATTGATTGAAAACTTAAATTCTAAATCCTGGTAAATCCTGGTCACCGCAAAGTCGCTTTTGGAAAAACATGATTTCGAGATAATCGCTTTTAATGTTTCGCCACGCTCCCTTAAGAGAGCTTCCAATATAATTAATTAATTTGACCTTTTGTTCTATTTCTATATATAATTTATTTGAAGTAAACTGGAAGTAATGTGTTTCAAGCATCCAACGTTTATTTCATACCAAGGGGCCTGTAACAACATAAAATAACCTTTAAAGGGTCCTAGGTAAAGGTTGATAACCGCTGAAACATAATAATACGTTTGATTTCGATCCTGCAAAATGCCCGAAATTACCTTTTCTCATCATAATCCAGTTTCATAATTGCTGCCTTTCTCTTCCATTCATAGACCGAATACAAATCCTGCGGTGGCTGTTCGGAGCAGATAACCGATCGATACATTTTCGAAGTAAGCGGCTGTGCGTGGCACGGATCCTGCCTGCGATGTAACGTATGCTACTGCTCCCTGGAACGTCAGACATCGTGCTACTTCAAGGACGGGGAAGTGTACTGCAAGACAGATTACATCAAGTGAGTCGCGAGCATCACCCTTCCTGCCAATTGATTGACTAACCGGAGTTGTTTTATTTTTCCCGTTTTTCTTTTAATTTATCCTATCTCGGCAGAAAATTCAAAACCAGCTGCGCGAAATGTTCCCGCTCCATCTCCCCCTCGGACTGGGTACGGAGGGCGCGAGATTTCGTGTTCCATTTGGCGTGCTTCGCGTGTGATTCCTGCGGTCGACAGCTCTCCACGGGGGAACAATTTGCCATCATCGACGATCGGGTGCTGTGCAAGACACACTACATGGAGCTGATTGATGATGGGACAACTTCCAGCGAGGATGGCTGCGATGCGGAAGGCAACGGCAAGAACAAAACCAAGCGGATACGCACGACGTTCACCGAGGAACAGATTCAGATATTGCAAGCAAACTTCCAGATCGATAGCAACCCGGACGGGCAGGATCTGGAACGGATAGCACTGGCAACCGGGTTGAGCAAGCGGGTGACGCAGGTGTGGTTCCAAAACTCGAGGGCGCGCCAGAAAAAGCACGGTGAGATTTACTCCCCCGGTTCGGATGTGTGCGATACTAATAGGTTTGTGTCATTCGCAGTGCCTCGTGGCCAGGAACTGTTCAACGGGCTTCGATCGGATATGAATAATAACAGCAATAGCAATGATAGCCACAGTCAGGGTGGCACTCCGATAAGCGAAGAATGTGCTCTAGCGAAAGCTTCCATCTTCAACCACCACGGATTTATTAATTTGATGGTGTGACATGAAGCCAGGGGACCCCATCCGATGGGGGGTGGACCTGATCATCAACAGCAGCACGTCAGCTACTCCTGAGGATAGCTTACCTTCGGTTGGATCCAACCGGCGATGCCCTAAGAATGGCCGGCACGAATTTCGTCTGGATGACATGGATTGTCATTGGCCTACCAGCTGTTAGTTTACACCAAAGAAAGGGAAGCATGAATGGGAGTTCTTCAACAATTCTACGGACCGAGGTTTGGGTTTGATTGAAAACAGAAGCAGATATCTTTATGTTTCAATGATTGCACACCGATTCGTCGCTACAGAGTTTCATGTGTTTGTGATAATTTCTACGCATTATGACTATAAAAATGGTGCTTAGCATAGGTGAATTAATACTTTTGTTCGAAGATTGATGTACATATATGTAGTTCACGCTAATAAAGTATGATTAAGTATGAGCTGAAAATCACTGGTGTTGGTTCATTGTTGAAGAGGTATCACATATCACGATCCGATTGATGAACTGGTTGCTATCATCATCACGCTCCCGTCGGTGAATGCAATGTTGGGAATGCCTTCCTAAGGAGGAAAATAGGTGGATTATTAAGGTTATAGGAAAATTAGTAAGAATTAAGGTTTTATGAGATGGGTAAGAAATATAAACATGCATAAAAATTATCGTAAAAATCGACAATGGTAGATCCTTTGTGTCAGGCTGACTTAAACTTTGAAATGCATTTTAATGTCGAAATTTGCAGTACTTTATACCTATCAAATCGTAAACGCTTTTAAAAATATTCAAACCAGACTTTTATGATCTCTAAATGGAATAGCAAAAGGGTAATTCATAAATTACGTTGTGCTTCCGTCGCACCTCTTTCTTCTGCTCTATCTCAGAGCCTCGCTTGGTTCATGGAGTGGTTCGACCTATGAGCTTTGGTTTAACTCTCGACTCTTCTCTTGCTTGGTGTTTCCATCTATGTACGTCGCCGTTTGGCTCTCGTCCCCGTGAGCGGTTTAGGTGCTGATTCATTGAGCCATTTAGCTCATGTTTCCGTGAGTCATTCAGCTCCGGCCTTATCACGATCTACTTGGATAGTCCCCAACGATGAACTCACACCCCTTCGACCGATAGTTCCCCGACGGAGGAATTTCTCCCGACACCGATACCCGCTTCCTTGAGCCATTTTGCTCCCAGCTTTAGCGAGATAAACTCGGATATTATCCTACTCTGACTGAGAGTTCCCCGGTAACGGAATTTCTCTCTGTACCGGTGTTTGTCTCGTGAGCCAATTAGCTCCCCTTTTCGTCACGATTCTGTCGGGTAGTCTACGGCGGCGAATCTACCTTACCGTGAATTCCCCGGCGGTAGATTGCTCCCGACCCGATATACCTTGCTGTGAGCCATTTAGCTCCCCGCTTCGTTGACTTGGTCTAGTCACCGGCGGTGGAGCTAGCCTACTCAACGGGCCAGCCAGTAGGTTCTGAGGTCCATCCAGCGATTCCGGGTGGAGCGTAGCTACCGGCGCCCCAACGACCCACTGCTAGCTATTCGACACGGTCTATTCGGTCTAATCCCCGAGGGTGGGTCTAGCCTACTCACGAGCTACCCGGTAGGGTGTCGAGGTCGGTCCGGCGATTCCGGTGAAGCCTGACGTCCGGTTCACTGGCGCCCCGGCGACCCTAACCTTGTGCTATATGGCGTACTACTCAACTGGTCCCCGGCGATGGACCTAGTCTACACCGTCGGAGAGTTCCCCGGCGGCGGAATTTCTCAAGAAACTCGATTAGTGGTTTCCCGGAGGCGTTCTAGCCAGTGGTGCTACTTTGTTGGTCCCATCGCCACTTCCTCTGCAGCTGGGAGAGTATAGTCGTAACCACTCTGTTGACAGTGTGCCAGATACGCTCGTCGCGGCATATCTCTTCGACGATATTGTCCACTATCACACCAGGCATACCCCTTCGGACTTCCTCGAATCTACGGCATTCGAAGACTACATGTTCCGGCGTCTCTTGCACGTTCACACACTCCGGGCAAAGGGGTGACGAAGCGTCTCCAAACCGATGCAGGTACTTCGGGAAGCATCCGTGCCCTGACAAAAACTGCGTCAAATGGAAGTTCACCTCTCCATGTTTTCTATGTACCCAATTTGAGATGAGTCGATGGGTCCACCTTCCTTTCTCCGCGTTGGCCCACTCTTGCTGCTACTTAGCCAACGAGTCCACTCGGACCAGTCTCCTTGCATTACGTTAATTTCTCCGCTGGTAGCATTCCACGTCCTCAGCCAGAGTGATGCACATGAGAATCATCCCGGCAATTACACATACCACCTCCGACGATATCGTTCTGTACGCACTCGCGACACGAACAGCCATTAGGCGAAACGTGCTTGTCAACTTCGTCCGGTTCCGCTTTGAGTTCAGCGCAGCAGCCCAGGCCGGTACTCCATACCTCAGTATTGAGGATGAGACACCCGCCAGGAGACGTCTCGTGCAGCCTCTTGCTCCTCCATGATTCGGCATGATCCTTGCCAATGCGTTAGTTGTACTCGCAGCCTTCTCACATACATAGTCGACATGGCTGTTGTAATTTAACCGATCGTCGACCATCACACCCAGGTGCTTCAGCGCACGCATCGATGGGATGGACTGTCCCCCGACGCTGATCTCGACACGCTGGATTTTTTTCAGTTGCTGACCAGCATTACCTTAGTCTTGTGATGAGCCAGCTGCAATTTGACTTCAGCCATCCAGGTTTCCACGATGTCTATTGTCTCTGCCGTCAACATCTCCACCTTCTCAAGGGTCTCGCCGGTTATCGTCATGGCAACATCATTTGCAAAACCGACGATCTCAACTCCTCTGGGCAGTTCCAGTGTAAACACTCCATTGTACATTATATTCCAGAGCGTTGGGCCGAGTTGGGAGCCTTGAGGTACTCCCGCCGTGACCCTAATCGACCTCATCCCGATGTTCGTTTCGTAGACCAGTACTCGGTTCTGGAAGTTCTTCAAGTCGATCGTGACCACGGCGCAGTAGCGGTTTCCCCTTCTCTTTTGCTTCGACGCTTTCTCCGCGCTCTCGATGACGCTCTCGATGACGTTCTCACTTTCAGCGTAGGTCGTCAGCCTCTTGAGGATGACCCTTTCCAGAAATTTACCAAGAGTATCCAGCAGCATATAGGCCGATACGATGCTGGATCTCCTGGTGGTTTCCCAGGTTTTGGCAGCAACACCAGTAGCCAGAAGTAGCCATCGTCCAGAAATTTCTCTAGGACTATCCTGAACATGTCCGGAAACGCCAGGATCGCAGTCTTCAGTGCCACGTTGGGGATACCATCCGGACCAGGAGCTTTCTTCACTTTCAGCCCTTTTGCCACAATAAGGGGGACATTTTGGCTGGCGTCATTGGACCCTTGATCCTTGCCATAACGACACGATATGCATTGCCCCAGGCGTTTAGATATGCAGCCCGGAGGATGCTGAGCCTTTCATTCCACCAGTACGCCGGACGCCGGTAGTTCCTCGGCTCCATTTTCCTCGGCATTGTTACATCGCATGCCCTAGCTACTGTTTCTGACAGCTCATCGGCGCTCGGAATTGGAGTGACGCTGTCAGCACGAAGTGCTTCCACAAAAAGGTCCTTGTCGAAGTCCTTTATTTTCCACTACCGCTCGCCAGTCCTCACTCTCCGCGTTACAGTACAATTCCGCCGACCAATGGTGTAAAGGATAGCCTGGTGGTCGCTATGGGTATACTGCTCACTAACTCTCCAATTCATGTTATCCATCAGCGACGCGTTGCAGAATGTTACGTCTATGATGGATTCCCGGCCGTCTTTGCGGAATGTGCTAGCGGAACCTTCGTTGCACAGCCTTACGTCCAGCTTTGCCAGTGCTTCCAATAGGCTGTTATTTTTACAATGGAGAATACATTTACGTACTAGCCCCCAGGGACTACCTCTCGGTATTACTTTTGGGGGGATGGCTGTACTTGATGTACTCATTCACTCTAGCTCACGCGTTCATGCGTCCTGTATGAGGCTTACTTGGATGCTCTCTCTCTGTCACACCTTGATTCACTCTCTAACACTCCACATGAGGCTGACTTTCCGATAGGCTGTAACCTCTTGCGTTGGTCAGCCTGCTACCCCACTATACGGCCCAAGCGTTAAAGTCTCCTTCTAAAACAATCGGTGTTCGTCTGACTAACGAGTCAGTTAGTGCGTCCAGCATCCGATTGTACTGCTCTGTTGTCCACCTTGGGGGAGCGTAGCAGCCACAGACGAATACGCCATTGATCCTGGCGATCACGAAGCCTTCGTGTGTGCTATCCACCACCTCTTGAACAGGGAAACCGCCCATCACTTGTATTGCAGCCATACCTGTACTATCCATAACCCAGTTTCCGTTATCGTGGGGAACACGATACGGCCCTGCAATAATTGCAACGTCGCACTTCGTTTCTGTTGTCGACTGCCACAACAGTTGTTGTGCAATGTCACAATGATTGAGATTAAACTGGGTTATCTCCATCATCATCGTTGGCCTGCCTTCGCCTTTAAGTACGCAGGGCATTTGAAGCCTCCCGTCACGTGGTCGTTTCCGTCTTCCGGTTTGCAGATCAAGCACCTTGGTTGCTTCGTGCAGTCTCTAGTAACGTGCCCCTTTTCTCCGCACTTTCTGCACAATGCAGACCTGTCCTGGCCCTTGCAGTTCCTCGCCAGGTGTGCGAGGTCAAAGCATCTGAAGCATCGCTCCATCTGCTTGGAAACTCGCGGAGAGATTCTCAGCGAACACACCGACCATCCTACTTTTATCTTGCCGGTCTCCGCCAGCTTGCTGGCAGCGGCCACCGGTAGTCGAATAGCCGCCGTTTGCGTTCCTCCGTACGATTTCCCAATCCGGATCGTCGCTGGTACATCCAGTTTGTATTGCTCGATCAGTGCACGCTTCAGTTCTTCGATGGTCGTTATCTCATCTAGACCCTTGCACTCGACTACGGCTTCCTGCGACAGGGCTCACACGTTCGCTTCGCATCCCAAGGATTTAGCAACGAGCTCGCGGTGGGTCGAGCTCTTGACGGAAGAATCCTTCTTCAGCTCGTAGATCATCTCGCCCTTCTGTGTGCGCCTCGTTCTAACGACGTTCTCGCCCAACTCCTTCAGCTATGGGTCCTCTCTCACTTTCTTGAGAAGAGCGGCGACTTCGCTTCGACGATCAGTGCATCTCCTTTTGGCGCCTTCTGACGGGCCGAAGGTTTTCTTTCCTTCTTCTGCTCCCTTTTTTGCTCTTCCTTATTCCTCTGCTGTTTCCCGTGCTTCTCCTTCCAACCTACAACGGTACTCTAGCTTTCTCCCTGTTGGGTGTCGTCTTTTTCTTCGGCAACACCCACATCATCCTCGAGCGTCTGCTTTTTTGGGCCCGCCTGGTCTTCCGTCTCCTGGCGAGGGTCTTGTCCTCTTTGGAGTCACGGAAACTGGCGTGTTCCCCACACCAATCGGCTTCTCCTTACCCTGCTTCGGAGGGGCTAGGACGATAGTAGCCTTAGCCGACGCCTATGCTCGTTCGGCTACATCAGCCCTTCGCGTTGCCGTGTCGTACTCATTTATGGCAGACAGTAGCACCTTTCGGATTCTGATGACCAGTTCTTTTATGTCCTTATGGACATTTTTTCTTGCATTCACAAACTTGTGGAGCTCCTCCATTGAGTGCTTCGCTGCCACTACTTTTGGCTTCTGTGGGGTGTAGTTCATCCCGCTCTGCCCTGGCTGTTGTTGCGGCTGCTGCTGTTGCTGCTGCTTCTCCACCTTCTGGTCTTGCTGAATGAGTTCAGTTGCTGCTGGTGGTGACCTCACTAACTCGCCTCTGGCGAACGGATTCGCCGTGCCTGCTCCGTTTATGTTAGTTGCTTGTTTATTCTCCATTTTATTGGGTCTCTACTTTGGGCCACTATCTCCACTCGCTGCACATAGTCGCCTCTCGTGATCCCATGATTATCTATACTGCCAAAAGGCAGCAGGGAGGTTATTCAAGGATTGACACTATCCTTCATGGAGAGTAGTGTTCAGAGCCGGATCGGCGTAAATCGGGAATACTCCAACCGAACCTAGTACCATCAACCAAATTTTATTGGGACGGAGGCAGCCATGCTGTTAGCCCACTCGCCATTTCAGGTCGGTGTCATCCTTCCTTACTCAGGGAGTAGAACAGCACGCCTGTCAGCCCAAAGTCGCCGTCCTATTCGAAATCCGTGTCTTGTCCGTTGTCGTTCTAAAGTGCAAAACTCGCAAAATGATTATTTTGGCCAGCTTTTCACAGTTCTGGGCCACTGTGCGGTGCCGCTCTGCATCTCAACTCACCATGAATCATAGTTAGATGCAACAACAATTAGGAAAATCCCTCGTTATATATTTTATTTATCGCACTTACCGTCCCGTCGAGTTTATCCTCCATGTCCGATTGTGTCATTCGCTTGAAAAATTGGCGCTAAAAAAATGTTTATATTTAGTCACTGATAAGCGCTAGCCCCGAATCATATCTATACTCACTTTGTACAGAACATACGTGATAGCTGTGAGAACGGCCATTCCCAGTACAACGGATGTTATGTAGATCCAAAGGGGCACGACCGCAGCAATGTTTCTATACAGCACTAAGCTGCCAGCGTTGGTTAGCAGAATCTCCTCAGCCGGGACGTCGAAGGCGAACGTGACGTAGAGCGATAATTTCTCCACATCATTCGTCATCAGCTGAATCATTGACTGGGGGAAAAGTTCCATGTTTATGTCAATACGAATGGGTTCACTGTTTACGACAAGGTCGTCTAGTAAGATCGACACATTTTTGCAGATAATGCCAGCGGTTTCACAAGTAATTGTGGTTCCTTTTTTGTTCAGTAGAAATCGATCCTGAGAGCCGTATGTTTCGATAAATAATCTCGATGTATTGGTTTTTGGAAGTTTTGCTAACATCTGTTCGGATGTCTGGATTACTTTTTCTTTTTGGGAAACCTACGTGAAACGAAATTACCATTAAACGATAGGAATAACTTCAAACACAAATTACTGAACCTTCAAGCTATCCACATTCCAACTGTTGAATATTATATTCGATTTTTGACCAATAAAACCAACTGGAATAAATATATGCACTGGTGTTCTCTCCAAATTACTTGGGCCAAAGTTCAGTATATACAATCTATTTTGAACTGATGCATTCGAATTTCGGACATCCAGATTTATATGTGATGGATTGTAGGATCTGTAAAGAAAATAGACTAACTTATAAGGTCAGTTATTAAAGCACTTTAGTGACGCACCCTATTGTTTCTAAATGACTTAGTCTTATTAGTCGGATAAGACTTAGTATTTCATTATCCTCGCCAATCGTTTCGTTTCCATCGCTAAATAATCGTCCCTGAATTTCCAACCGATTACCAGTCAATTTAGTACTATCCAGTGTCACATTGACAAATACAGTCAAACCTTCCCTGACCGCTTGCCCGTAGTTGATCATACAGTTCAGCCCGGCGGCAGCCACTTCACAAAAGTCCATTTTCTTTAGGAAGCTAACGTTTTGAGAGAATTCAAGTTCTAATACCGTTCCGTAGGCAGGTTCACCACAGTTGCGAATGTCGAAGGCGATCTCCATAGTGCGGCTACTGTTTAACACAAATGGAGTTTCGAAGTTACGAAAAGTCCTTCGTAGTTTCAGATCAGTAGCACAAATATCTCGCTTACAGTCCGGTTTAAAAATGATTTTTCGTTCGATGGGGGTCTTTATTTCGGGATGCTGATCCTGTACCACACAGTGGTCACAAAATATCTGCCCGGCGGTATTCTGGTTGATTATTTCGTATCGTAAATCCAATCGAATCGGCGAGCTTAGCTGGTAGAAAGATGCTCTAACTGATATGTTCAAGTTGATGCAGTTTTGTATTTGCGAAATTGGTACTATCTTTGAGAAGTGTGATGAGCCGTTTTGAAACGTGGCACGCCGGAGAGTTGCATCTAGTGTAAGGTTTATTCGGAAATCTGTAAAATGATTGATTTATTGAGGTCCTTGTGTAATTGCTTGCCTGATAATCTCACCATAACTGGAATGCCCTTTGAATGATGTAAAAGTCTCGAAAAAGTAACAAATTTCGACGGAACAGGTGTCTTTGATGAGATCTACCGCATCGGAGTGTGTTGTGGCATTGTTTATGGCAATGAAACTTTTCGAAACGGTCATATTTACTATCGGACGAATGAGTGGATAGGTTTTAAACAGATAAACCTTGTCTTCAGTTGGTGCTCCAACAGCGACATCATTATAGAAATTCCCATCCACGTCCATACCTCTGGCAATCGCAGCGCCAAACATCGCTGGGAGCTGCGAACTGCTAGAACTTTTCAATATCTGAACTGGTTTGGGCTGTAGTCCGCCGGGACTACCGTGGAAAATATAAACCGATCCGTTTTCTTCGAATGGTGCTCCAACGGCGATATCTGAGAATGAATTGCTTTTGAATCGAGATTTCTAATGATTTTAACGTGTTTAACGTGTGTTAATGATTTTAACGTGTTGTTTCTTATGATTTTAACGTGTCTGTATAACGCACTCCTGTTTTTAACGATGTAAGTGTGTAGTATCATGCCTATTGTTTGATTTTGACATTTGCTCTTCAGTTATGAAAATGGCATTAAAGCAAGAAAAGTAATGGAGCCAAGTTTTTCTCGAGCATCACGAAAATCAGAATCACTCGCACGCACAGCTGGCGAAATTGTTGTGAGTAAATCATCTCTCACCAACATAATAAAAGTGTTCAAAAGACGTTTGTCGACTGCCAGGAAGTCCGGATCGGGAGGAAATCAAAAACCGGAACCCGCCAAATCTACGAAACGAGTGACCAACTGTTTCAAGCGGAACCCTAGCCTCTCTGTCCGAAATGTCGCATGTTTTTGAAAACTCAATCGACTCACCCCTGATTGGATTTCTAATCGCACCAGGAGTATTTGATTCAAATTTGAAGCAAATCGGATGCGTCTAGGTACCGGACCAACGTGCCTGAAGTTTGTATGAGATTTTTCGACAAATTACATGAAGAAAACCCACTAGCTCGCATATTCGCCGTTAGGTGGCACTGTATGCATCGTATTATCAGTGTAAGTGAAAATAAGAAAGATAATTTAATTGTCTATAACTTTGTCGAGGACTGCTCGTCAATCCGGCTTTGTTAAAAGAAATTATTTTTAACGAAATGATGTCTGAGTCAGTTTTGCATGGGGCCTAGCAGTGCATGGTTGTGTATCAATACACGATTCCCACGAACTATATATTTTTGTGAAATAATGGTTAGATTTATGTTATGTTTTGCTTAAAAAAATTAGTTTCTGTGACCGCATAGAGGGCGCATATTACATACCCGTTAGGCCCATTCCACGCTTTTCTAAATTTTCCTCCTTCAACTCCTTGCTCTTTCTTGAGTATAATCGCTCTTAATATTGCAAAATGTTTCACAACTTCCAGTCCCTTGCTAATTAAAATATGAGTCATTCCACGCGAAGTGATCAAGGCACGTGTAATCGACCTTCGCGGATTTCAACCAAATTTTGAGGAATTGTTCATCTAGGGCCAATATATAAAAACCCAATTTTTTGTGTCAATTGAACCACCCCTTGGGACATGGGAGCACCCCCCGTTTTGGCAAATTGCCAAAACCCTTGACTTTTATTTGATCATATATCCGGTTCTATTTACTTTAGAATCAAACCGCAAGATGGCTTTTAAAAAAATGTTCAAGGAATCAATTGAATCAATTGAATTGAAGAAAATTGTTCAAGGAATAGATAAAATAGGCAGCGCTGCCAACTATGCGATTTTTTCAGTTAAATATTAAAAGGTTATTTTTCTCTCAATACCTATGTTTTAATTTTGAAAATTCTAATGCCATCGTGTTCCTCAGACATTTTTACATAAAAAAACACTTATAATCTCAATATAATTTGAGCGGATCCTGAGATACACCGTTTTGAAGAGAAAAAACCGCAATTTTCCATATAAAATCGCAAGCGCACAACACTAAAAAACCAACTTGAGTATTCTGAGTTCAAGCTTAATTTTTCGTAAAGTAGACGAGAAATGATAAAAAACTACGTTTTTGGTTTGCTTCTAGCAGATCAGGGTCGATTTTTATGACCGCTTAAAGATTTTCTCAATTTTGGCCAACAAACATGGATTTTTCTATGAGAAAATGCGAGTTTTTCTCTTCAAAACGGTATATCTCAGGATGCGCTTATATTATATTGAGTTGTTAAGTGTTTTTTTATGTAAAAATGTCTGAGGAACGCGATGGCATTAGAATTTTCAAAATTAAAATATATGTATTGAGAGAAAAATTAACTTTTAATATTTAACTGAAAAAATCGCATAGTTGGCTGCACTGCCACCAAAAATTAATATTTTTTCTAGATTTCTTGAACAATTTTGTTCAAGCCATCTTGCGGTTTGATTCTAGTGTAAATAGAACCGAAGATATGATCAAAAGAAAATCAAGGGTTTTGGCAATTTGCCAAAACTGGGGGTGCTCTCATGACCCGAAGGGTGGTTCAATTGACACAAAAATATAAGGTTTTTATATATTGGCCCTAGATGAACAATTCCTCTAAATTTGGTTCAAATTCGTGAAGATCGATTTCAAGTTTGAATCTTTTTTTTGATCACTTCGCGTGTCCATATGTATTGCGATCACAGTCCGTCTTTGTGCTGCTTTTCCGTATACGTTGGAGCTTTGTGAGTCGAAAGTTGGATAGCAGGAAACGGGTCCTACCGCTGAGAACGAACAAAAGTTTTGATAGAATCTGTATAAATCTATGTAATGTATTGAAAAGCTGTATAAAAGCTGTATAATGTTGCCTGACTTTATGTTGACAAACGGTGATGAGTGATAAATCCAAGATGGCGAGATAGAAGAAAATGTATCTTTCGTGCGTATGCTGATTGAACTCAAAAACAAATCTTTCTATATCGGGCTCAAGTTTAACTTTCAAATGCAACATGTTACTGTACTGAAAACATATCCAAAAGAAAGCTGCAAAAAGTTGCAAATTCAAACACAAAATTCTGTAGAAAACCCGTGTTTTTAAATGAAATATTCTTTTATATCGAAAGTTTTACGTCAAGCAGCATTAATGCATTTAGGAATATTATGCGTTTTACTGTCATCCAAAATTTTCTAGAAGAGATCTAAGTGATTAAATCTGATCTTGCAAAGAAAACTAAAAAAATAATAATTTTAGTGCATAATCATAATCGCAGAGAGCGGACGTAGCGTGGTTGGTAAATCGATTGCCTTGTACGCAGCTAACCTGGGTTCGGTTCCCAGCCCCGCACATAGGGTTAGAGCTTTTTCTTAAAAAAATGAAATTTCTCTAACCCGAAAAGGAGGTGAAAGTCTTTAACCCTTTGCAACGCGAATTTTTTTATTATTGCTGTTATTTTTAACTTTATATAGGTTTTCGGAGTCGCTGATTCTGATTTTGACCTCTAAAATATAAAATTCAATATGGCGGATCCAATGCTTGCTTGGCTGCAAGTTTTATGCTCATTGTAACGAAATTCGCAAATATCGTATCTGTTATCAGAGTCGTTATCAGCGACCTCAAAAACCACATGATCCATTTTTTTTGCTATTTGAGAAGTTATCTCTGTCTCTTAGAATCTTTTATAAACCAACATAAAAAATAACAATTTTCCATGCTGTGACAATTTTTTTTTTCGAAAAAACTGATCTACGGAAAATTCTGCAAAAAATCTATCATTTAGTTCAATGTTTAAGATGCTTGCAAAAACAATTTTAGTTCTCTAGGACTTTTAGTTTAGACACAGTCGAATTTATTGTAAAAAACGAAATTTTCGAGCTTTAATTGTTTATAACTAATAAGTAATTAACAAATTGACATAATTTTTTGTGCAAGTTGTACTACTTACATCCCTAAGAGTTGATTAGAAGAAAGAATTCTTATTTATATGGTAATGCTGACTTGAAATCTAATAAAAACTTAGGAGAAGTAGGTGGGACGTATACGTTCCACTGCGTCGCAAAGGGTTATGGTTAAAACATCTATAATAGAAACAAAAAAACATTTAATCCAACAACTCTACCTTGCCTATAAAAAAATATAGATAAATCATCTCTTTAGCAAAGTTAAACCAAATTAATGGTTATAAAACTTTACAGAAGAATTTTTTTTATTGTTTAATAAAAAACGTTATTGAAAACAGTTTATAACACCTTAATAATAATTGAGGTGTCTATCCAAAATATACGTAAAGAAATTCTATAAAACTTTTCTGAAGACACCAAAGCACCAAAACGTAACTGGATGCCAGTAATCATTTATGACCGTCTTTTTTTAAATTTTGAAGCATAATGTCTCGGCTCGAGACACGCGTCTCAGGTAGGATCCTTTTCATGGCATTATACACGTTCCCACAATGCTTCGCGTTGCACTGTACATGTGTACAGATCTCGAGAACGTATTTCGCAATTTGGTTTGTAAAGGCATCGCAGACTAATCGTGAGTTATCAAACAACCATACAAACGGGTGAAAAACGAAAAATATTGGTCAAATTTGTTAATGTCACATTTTAGTCGGCCATGTTGGAATTGATATTTTTAATTTCTTTTAATTTCGATACATTTTAACTGAAATTCGTGTTTATAAATCACAAAACCTTTTTGCCTTTCTCATATAAAAGGTTATACAATCACTCTGAAAATCGTCAACATAATCCCGGCCCGGTTGGCCGAGTGTCATGTTCCATTCGACTTAGATCGGATGTCGGAGTCAGTATATGTATGTATGTGTCTAGGTGTCGAAAATGTCACTAATTTTTCTCAGAGATGGCTAGACCGATTTGCACAATTTTAGTCTCAAATTCTACCATACCCTGCTATTGAATTTTGTGTCAATCGGAATTCCGGTTTCGGAGTTGTGGGTTGAAGAGTGCGGCCACACAACAATTTTCCATAAAGACGATTTCCACTATGATATCGAAATGATGTAAAATTTAAAATGGGTGCAAAATTACTTGGATTTGCCAATCTAGATCACTAATGACAAATCCGCTTTGGCTACCTACGATGGTTCCTTAGTCCATAGAGGCAGTTACTGAATAATGTTCAAAGGGAGGAAAATTTAAAAATCGAATTTCTGTTTTTGATGCCTATCATCTTTAAAATGCATGAAACGTTGACATTTGGTGTAAACTCAAAAAAAAAATTGACAAAAATTGACTTTTTTTGGATTTTGACACAATTTTGCCTTTCTCATGTTATGCAATCACTCTGAAAACCGTCAACCTAATCCTGGCCAATTTTTTTTAATGAGATATGGTTTTTGGATTTTACCAGGGGTGTAGCTAGGAGTGTATGGAGAGGGGTTAAACCCCTCTTTCAATACCCTATTTTTAACGCCCCTCAGATCACCCCGGGTTCAAAGTTTGAGATCGTACCATTACGTCAAATTTGAAGTTTTTTACCCATTCTTAGGTCATTTCTTCAACATATTTAGTTTACTTAAGAACCTTACTATTAATTTTGTGTTTCAGATCGATCCTGAGGCAGCAGGCATTACGTAGTTTTGGAATTCCACGGAATTCCTACCTTGGCAGAACGTCACCACCATTTTGTTTCTTCGTCGTTTAAAAAAAATGAAGAAGAAAATATAAGCTTTTTGAATCCTAAAACTGTTTTCTTTCTACGTCTTTCTCAGCCCACGAAAAATCCAAATTTTGCTTACTTTTTTGTCAATTAAATGAGGACCTCCCCTTAAAAAAATTGCAAGTTGTTCTTATGTAGAGAAAAGCTAACTGAACTAACGCGCCACCGCACTCTCCAGGTGATTTATTTGATTAATTTTAACCGTAATGAGGTTGATAATTTAAAAGTATTGTACAATGCATGCTTTATGTTCCACGTGCGGGAATATTATAGACGACATGGGGGTAGAATTCAAAATCTGACCCAGTCTCGTCGATGCCAAGGCTACGGCTACTGCATTAAACATTGTCATTTATATTCCAAGTGTTTGATTTGTGGCGATAATTCGCTTGTTTGTCCAGTGAAAGAAACCACAGAAAGTTTCAAATGTGCTAATTGTAGTGGAAGCCATAAATCGAATATCTTGGCATGTCCTATTCGAGAAAAAAATAAATTCTCGAGAATTATATTTTTTTTTCCTATTCGAGAAAAAAATATAATTCTCGTAGCAACAAATCAAAACGGTAACCTAATTCAGGTACATTTCATCAAAAAATGTTTAAACATGTCCGCTTCAATATAGAAATACACTTCTCTACCTATTCAAGCATCTTCTATCTCCGTCATACCATCCTATAATGCTGCGTCATCTTCCACTTCCTTTGCTCCATTCGATCTGGGTAGCATTACGGAAGAAACGTTGATTTTTTTGCAGCAATCAATGGTTCAATTGATGACTGCCATGCTAAATTATACCTAGCCATTTATAAAACGTGCGAAGATGAATTTTTCAAGTTCTTGGGGGTAATTAAACTGCATATTGCCGTTTTTAAAACCAAATATTAAATTGAAGAGAAATTATAATTTTGTTATTATTTGTAATTGAAGAGTAATTCTAATGTTTTATTATGTTATTTGATTTTATCGAATTGTTGGATTAGGCGGAGGAACCGCAATAGCGATTAACCGCAAAATCAAACATCGCACATTGCCTGCTTCTAGCATTAAGGTGATCGAGTGTTTGGATATTGACGTTGAAACTGATCTTGGTGTCATTTTCATTGCTGCCATGTATCTGCCTTTACGATGCACTGGCGCGCAAACTAATTCTTTGAAAGGATTACCAGATATCGGATCCTGGAATAATGCTGACGGGAATTCCATTATATATTAAAAATAATTTTAATAATGATCATGATTTACAAAATAAATCTGACATGGATACATTACAAAATTTTGACAGCGCCGCTTGTTGAGTGGTAGGCGTGACCGCTACTTAAGTATTCTTCAAAATTCCTACTGAAAAAAATCACTTGACTGTTAAAGCATATTATATCTTAATAGTAATTAAACGAATTATATGATTCGTTTAATTACTATTAACATATGTTTTGCAGCAATAGTTATGACAACTGAAACTGTATTGAACTAGAAATGTAATGTAAACTAAACTAAATTCTGATCAAAGACAAAATTAAACAAAGAGTAAAATAAAAGAATTTCGACTGCAAGTTCAAGCTCGACTTTCGATGAAAAGTCAACTCACACCGATTTTAAATCAATAATAACTTTCAATCATCGATTCATCAATATTTTACTTTACACGGTGACTTCTTGCTTTTGTGACCATAATATAAATAATCGTAAAAATTACCCATGGGTTGCTTTTGTATAGACCGTGTTATTTTTCAGTTTTATTAAATTGTTAAAAAATGAAAAGGCAATAAAATAGCCAATATTGATTTTGGAGAAGTAAAGTATGCAAAGTTTTTACATACAATCATTGAATTCTGAGAGGTTCCAGTCTATGCGTCTATAAACATTTCTTTTGAATATTTTTGATGGACTCACACTTAGATTTTTACTATTAAAACACTGACTTTTATCGCTCACAAATACTTACCATTGAATCCGTCGAAATTTATATCACCAATTGAAATTATAGAGTAACCAAATTGCCCACTTCCAACGTACTTGGATGTCAGCAGAGAATATTGTTTCAGCTGAAGCACTCCACGGTCGTCTATTCCCTTATTCACAAAGACAAAAACTGCCCCTTCATCGTTGATCGAATCACCCGAATAAAAAGGTGCTCCAACAAGCACATCTGTAAGCCCATCGCCATCGATATCTTCAGTACACAGTGAATAGCCAAAGTAGTCTATTTTAGTACTGTCACCAATGAGAACTTGGTGCAACTCCATCTCCGCTCTCAATCGTGAGGTCATTACTTTTTCGAAAAGAAAAACTTTACCAGGCTCACCATTGTATCTAGGAGCACTAACTAAATAAATTGTTTTGTTTTGTACCACCATTGAGTTGACACTGTATCCAAAGTATCCGTTCTTCTCCAGCTTTTCACTGGTCAAATATGCACCCGTCTGTAGATCACCACTGTAGACCATCACTGATCCAGTGTAGTTACAATTAGGTAGCCCAGTTACAACCTCCAATCTGTCATCCGCTTGTCGAAGCAAATGCACTGAAAACCCCTCTAGCGCTGTATCGAATGCGAAACTCTCTGTGAATAGAACAGTTTACTTGTTTTAATAATCGTATCACATCCGTTGCAAAATGCAACTAATTACGGTGTTGATAGTTGAACGCCTGCCGCTGGACGCGTGTCGTTCCATTCACTCTCGTGTAGCAAGACCCCGTCATTGCATACTGCTGATCGATGTCTTTGATCATTCTCGGAGCGCACGCAACCAGTTCTTCGCCGTTCCGCATTCCATCGAGACTAGCGCCAAAATACTGACCAGATTTAAGGATCGTACTTTCGAATCCACCACCATCCAAAGCAGGATACTGCTCACAAAATCCCGAACGAATATCACACTTGAAAAGCACTCCCGGTTCATTGATCGTGGTATGTCGCCTTGAACTAGACTGCGCTCTGGGTGCTCCGATGAGGATACCGTCCCTTGTCAAATGCACGGTCAGGCCGAAATATGAGCTTCGTATTTTTGGAAAATGTACCTGACCCGCGGGTTCACTGAAAATCACATTCGGCACTGGTGAAATATTGTAAGCAGTGGTAACTCGTTCACCAACGACGGCTGCAAGCACCGTAATCACTAGCGCCAAGCGATGCGTCATCACGAGGGACGGTTGTGTGTTTAACGCGTTTCTTACTACTGCTGAACCAAAGCTGCTTGATCAAGCTATGGTCGTTGCGGTGGCACGTTTAGAATGTCACTGGACGTAAATTGTTCTACGATACTGGATTTTCGCATCGCCAAGAATTATTATTGGCAATGAGTAATACTGTTCTCCATCGAATCATAGCATTGTTGAATAGCTTGTACCACGAAAAAATGATTGATGTATGAGATGGTAGATGGCTGGTCGTTTCTCGCATTTTAAACTCCAGTTCATTCATGGGATTGGAATCCGCGAAGCAATGCAATTCAATGATCAAACTGAATGACTTGAGTAAACAGTAAAGCAGCGGTTTATGAGGAGTTATAAGTGGAGCACATAGCAATAGAACACTCGCCATATCGTATGTTCTCGAATATTCACAGAGTAAAGAGTAAAGAGTAAAGAGTAAAGAGTAAAGAGTAAAGAGTAAAGAGTAAAGAGTAAAGAGTAAAGAGTAAAGAGTAAAGAGTAAAGAGTAAAGAGTAAAGAGTAAAGAGCAAAGAGTAAAGAGTAAAGAGTAAAGAGTAAAGAGTAAAGAGTAAAGAGTAAAGAGTAAAGAGTAAAGAGTAAAGAGTAAAGAGTAAAGAGTAAAGAGTAAAGAGTAAAGAGTAAAGAGTAAAGAGTAAAGAGTAAAGAGTAAAGAGTAAAGAGTAAAGAGTAAAGAGTAAAGAGTAAAGAGTAAAGAGTAAAGAGTAAAGAGTAAAGAGTAAAGAGTAAAGAGTAAAGAGTAAAGAGTAAAGAGTAAAGAGTAAAGAGTAAAGAGTAAAGAGTAAAGAGTAAAGAGTAAAGAGTAAAGAGTAAAGAGTAAAGAGTAAAGAGTAAAGAGTAAAGAGTAAAGAGTAAAGAGTAAAGAGTAAAGAGTAAAGAGTAAAGAGTAAAGAGTAAAGAGTAAAGAGTAAAGAGTAAAGAGTAAAGAGTAAAGAGTAAAGAGTAAAGAGTAAAGAGTAAAGAGTAAAGAGTAAAGAGTAAAGAGTAAAGAGTAAAGAGTAAAGAGTAAAGAGTAAAGAGTAAAGAGTAAAGAGTAAAGAGTAAAGAGTAAAGAGTAAAGAGTAAAGAGTAAAGAGTAAAGAGTAAAGAGTAAAGAGTAAAGAGTAAAGAGTAAAGAGTAAAGAGTAAAGAGTAAAGAGTAAAGAGTAAAGAGTAAAGAGTAAAGAGTAAAGAGTAAAGAGTAAAGAGTAAAGAGTAAAGAGTAAAGAGTAAAGAGTAAAGAGTAAAGAGTAAAGAGTAAAGAGTAAAGAGTAAAGAGTAAAGAGTAAAGAGTAAAGAGTAAAGAGTAAAGAGTAAAGAGTAAAGAGTAAAGAGTAAAGAGTAAAGAGTAAAGAGTAAAGAGTAAAGAGTAAAGAGTAACGAGTAAAGAGTAAAGAGTAAAGAGTAAAGAGTAAAGAGTAAAGAGTAAAGAGTAAAGAGTAAAGAGTAAAGAGTAAAGAGTAAAGAGTAAAGAGTAAAGAGTAAAGAGTAAAGAGTAACGAGTAAAGAGTAAAGAGTAAAGAGTAAAGAGTAAAGAGTAAAGAGTAAAGAGTAAAGAGTAACGAGTAACGAGTAAAGAGTAAAGAGTAACGAGTAAAGAGTAAAGAGTAAAGAGTAAAGAGTAAAGAGTAAAGAGTAAAGAGTAAAGAGTAAAGAGTAAAGAGTAAAGAGTAAAGAGTAAAGAGTAAAGAGTAAAGAGTAAAGAGTAAAGAGTAAAGAGTAAAGAGTAAAGAGTAAAGAGTAAAGAGTAAAGAGTAAAGAGTAAAGAGTAAAGAGTAAAGAGTAAAGAGTAAAGAGTAAAGAGTAAAGAGTAAAGAGTAAAGAGTAAAGAGTAAAGAGTAAAGAGTAAAGAGTAAAGAGTAAAGAGTAAAGAGTAAAGAGTAAAGAGTAAAGAGTAAAGAGTAAAGAGTAAAGAGTAAAGAGTAAAGAGTAAAGAGTAAAGAGTAAAGAGTAAAGAGTAAAGAGTAAAGAGTAAAGAGTAAAGAGTAAAGAGTAAAGAGTAAAGAGTAAAGAGTAAAGAGTAAAGAGTAAAGAGTAAAGAGTAAAGAGTAAAGAGTAAAGAGTAAAGAGTAAAGAGTAAAGAGTAAAGAGTAAAGAGTAAAGAGTAAAGAGTAAAGAGTAAAGAGTAAAGAGTAAAGAGTAAAGAGTAAAGAGTAAAGAGTAAAGAGTAAAGAGTAAAGAGTAAAGAGTAAAGAGTAAAGAGTAAAGAGTAAAGAGTAAAGAGTAAAGAGTAAAGAGTAAAGAGTAAAGAGTAAAGAGTAAAGAGTAAAGAGTAAAGAGTAAAGAGTAAAGAGTAAAGAGTAAAGAGTAAAGAGTAAAGAGTAAAGAGTAAAGAGTAAAGAGTAAAGAGTAAAGAGTAAAGAGTAAAGAGTAAAGAGTAAAGAGTAAAGAGTAAAGAGTAAAGAGTAAAGAGTAAAGAGTAAAGAGTAAAGAGTAAAGAGTAAAGAGTAAAGAGTAAAGAGTAAAGAGTAAAGAGTAAAGAGTAAAGAGTAAAGAGTAAAGAGTAAAGAGTAAAGAGTAAAGAGTAAAGAGTAAAGAGTAAAGAGTAAAGAGTAAAGAGTAAAGAGTAAAGAGTAAAGAGTAAAGAGTAAAGAGTAAAGAGTAAAGAGTAAAGAGTAAAGAGTAAAGAGTAAAGAGTAAAGAGTAAAGAGTAAAGAGTAAAGAGTAAAGAGTAAAGAGTAAAGAGTAAAGAGTAAAGAGTAAAGAGTAAAGAGTAAAGAGTAAAGAGTAAAGAGTAAAGAGTAAAGAGTAAAGAGTAAAGAGTAAAGAGTAAAGAGTAAAGAGTAAAGAGTAAAGAGTAAAGAGTAAAGAGTAAAGAGTAAAGAGTAAAGAGTAAAGAGTAAAGAGTAAAGAGTAAAGAGTAAAGAGTAAAGAGTAAAGAGTAAAGAGTAAAGAGTAAAGAGTAAAGAGTAAAGAGTAAAGAGTAAAGAGTAAAGAGTAAAGAGTAAAGAGTAAAGAGTAAAGAGTAAAGAGTAAAGAGTAAAGAGTAAAGAGTAAAGAGTAAAGAGTAAAGAGTAAAGAGTAAAGAGTAAAGAGTAAAGAGTAAAGAGTAAAGAGTAAAGAGTAAAGAGTAAAGAGTAAAGAGTAAAGAGTAAAGAGTAAAGAGTAAAGAGTAAAGAGTAAAGAGTAAAGAGTAAAGAGTAAAGAGTAAAGAGTAAAGAGTAAAGAGTAAAGAGTAAAGAGTAAAGAGTAAAGAGTAAAGAGTAAAGAGTAAAGAGTAAAGAGTAAAGAGTAAAGAGTAAAGAGTAAAGAGTAAAGAGTAAAGAGTAAAGAGTAAAGAGTAAAGAGTAAAGAGTAAAGAGTAAAGAGTAAAGAGTAAAGAGTAAAGAGTAAAGAGTAAAGAGTAAAGAGTAAAGAGTAAAGAGTAAAGAGTAAAGAGTAAAGAGTAAAGAGTAAAGAGTAAAGAGTAAAGAGTAAAGAGTAAAGAGTAAAGAGTAAAGAGTAAAGAGTAAAGAGTAAAGAGTAAAGAGTAAAGAGTAAAGAGTAAAGAGTAAAGAGTAAAGAGTAAAGAGTAAAGAGTAAAGAGTAAAGAGTAAAGAGTAAAGAGTAAAGAGTAAAGAGTAAAGAGTAAAGAGTAAAGAGTAAAGAGTAAAGAGTAAAGAGTAAAGAGTAAAGAGTAAAGAGTAAAGAGTAAAGAGTAAAGAGTAAAGAGTAAAGAGTAAAGAGTAAAGAGTAAAGAGTAAAGAGTAAAGAGTAAAGAGTAAAGAGTAAAGAGTAAAGAGTAAAGAGTAAAGAGTAAAGAGTAAAGAGTAAAGAGTAAAGAGTAAAGAGTAAAGAGTAAAGAGTAAAGAGTAAAGAGTAAAGAGTAAAGAGTAAAGAGTAAAGAGTAAAGAGTAAAGAGTAAAGAGTAAAGAGTAAAGAGTAAAGAGTAAAGAGTAAAGAGTAAAGAGTAAAGAGTAAAGAGTAAAGAGTAAAGAGTAAAGAGTAAAGAGTAAAGAGTAAAGAGTAAAGAGTAAAGAGTAAAGAGTAAAGAGTAAAGAGTAAAGAGTAAAGAGTAAAGAGTAAAGAGTAAAGAGTAAAGAGTAAAGAGTAAAGAGTAAAGAGTAAAGAGTAAAGAGTAAAGAGTAAAGAGTAAAGAGTAAAGAGTAAAGAGTAAAGAGTAAAGAGTAAAGAGTAAAGAGTAAAGAGTAAAGAGTAAAGAGTAAAGAGTAAAGAGTAAAGAGTAAAGAGTAAAGAGTAAAGAGTAAAGAGTAAAGAGTAAAGAGTAAAGAGTAAAGAGTAAAGAGTAAAGAGTAAAGAGTAAAGAGTAAAGAGTAAAGAGTAAAGAGTAAAGAGTAAAGAGTAAAGAGTAAAGAGTAAAGAGTAAAGAGTAAAGAGTAAAGAGTAAAGAGTAAAGAGTAAAGAGTAAAGAGTAAAGAGTAAAGAGTAAAGAGTAAAGAGTAAAGAGTAAAGAGTAAAGAGTAAAGAGTAAAGAGTAAAGAGTAAAGAGTAAAGAGTAAAGAGTAAAGAGTAAAGAGTAAAGAGTAAAGAGTAAAGAGTAAAGAGTAAAGAGTAAAGAGTAAAGAGTAAAGAGTAAAGAGTAAAGAGTAAAGAGTAAAGAGTAAAGAGTAAAGAGTAAAGAGTAAAGAGTAAAGAGTAAAGAGTAAAGAGTAAAGAGTAAAGAGTAAAGAGTAAAGAGTAAAGAGTAAAGAGTAAAGAGTAAAGAGTAAAGAGTAAAGAGTAAAGAGTAAAGAGTAAAGAGTAAAGAGTAAAGAGTAAAGAGTAAAGAGTAAAGAGTAAAGAGTAAAGAGTAAAGAGTAAAGAGTAAAGAGTAAAGAGTAAAGAGTAAAGAGTAAAGAGTAAAGAGTAAAGAGTAAAGAGTAAAGAGTAAAGAGTAAAGAGTAAAGAGTAAAGAGTAAAGAGTAAAGAGTAAAGAGTAAAGAGTAAAGAGTAAAGAGTAAAGAGTAAAGAGTAAAGAGTAAAGAGTAAAGAGTAAAGAGTAAAGAGTAAAGAGTAAAGAGTAAAGAGTAAAGAGTAAAGAGTAAAGAGTAAAGAGTAAAGAGTAAAGAGTAAAGAGTAAAGAGTAAAGAGTAAAGAGTAAAGAGTAAAGAGTAAAGAGTAAAGAGTAAAGAGTAAAGAGTAAAGAGTAAAGAGTAAAGAGTAAAGAGTAAAGAGTAAAGAGTAAAGAGTAAAGAGTAAAGAGTAAAGAGTAAAGAGTAAAGAGTAAAGAGTAAAGAGTAAAGAGTAAAGAGTAAAGAGTAAAGAGTAAAGAGTAAAGAGTAAAGAGTAAAGAGTAAAGAGTAAAGAGTAAAGAGTAAAGAGTAAAGAGTAAAGAGTAAAGAGTAAAGAGTAAAGAGTAAAGAGTAAAGAGTAAAGAGTAAAGAGTAAAGAGTAAAGAGTAAAGAGTAAAGAGTAAAGAGTAAAGAGTAAAGAGTAAAGAGTAAAGAGTAAAGAGTAAAGAGTAAAGAGTAAAGAGTAAAGAGTAAAGAGTAAAGAGTAAAGAGTAAAGAGTAAAGAGTAAAGAGTAAAGAGTAAAGAGTAAAGAGTAAAGAGTAAAGAGTAAAGAGTAAAGAGTAAAGAGTAAAGAGTAAAGAGTAAAGAGTAAAGAGTAAAGAGTAAAGAGTAAAGAGTAAAGAGTAAAGAGTAAAGAGTAAAGAGTAAAGAGTAAAGAGTAAAGAGTAAAGAGTAAAGAGTAAAGAGTAAAGAGTAAAGAGTAAAGAGTAAAGAGTAAAGAGTAAAGAGTAAAGAGTAAAGAGTAAAGAGTAAAGAGTAAAGAGTAAAGAGTAAAGAGTAAAGAGTAAAGAGTAAAGAGTAAAGAGTAAAGAGTAAAGAGTAAAGAGTAAAGAGTAAAGAGTAAAGAGTAAAGAGTAAAGAGTAAAGAGTAAAGAGTAAAGAGTAAAGAGTAAAGAGTAAAGAGTAAAGAGTAAAGAGTAAAGAGTAAAGAGTAAAGAGTAAAGAGTAAAGAGTAAAGAGTAAAGAGTAAAGAGTAAAGAGTAAAGAGTAAAGAGTAAAGAGTAAAGAGTAAAGAGTAAAGAGTAAAGAGTAAAGAGTAAAGAGTAAAGAGTAAAGAGTAAAGAGTAAAGAGTAAAGAGTAAAGAGTAAAGAGTAAAGAGTAAAGAGTAAAGAGTAAAGAGTAAAGAGTAAAGAGTAAAGAGTAAAGAGTAAAGAGTAAAGAGTAAAGAGTAAAGAGTAAAGAGTAAAGAGTAAAGAGTAAAGAGTAAAGAGTAAAGAGTAAAGAGTAAAGAGTAAAGAGTAAAGAGTAAAGAGTAAAGAGTAAAGAGTAAAGAGTAAAGAGTAAAGAGTAAAGAGTAAAGAGTAAAGAGTAAAGAGTAAAGAGTAAAGAGTAAAGAGTAAAGAGTAAAGAGTAAAGAGTAAAGAGTAAAGAGTAAAGAGTAAAGAGTAAAGAGTAAAGAGTAAAGAGTAAAGAGTAAAGAGTAAAGAGTAAAGAGTAAAGAGTAAAGAGTAAAGAGTAAAGAGTAAAGAGTAAAGAGTAAAGAGTAAAGAGTAAAGAGTAAAGAGTAAAGAGTAAAGAGTAAAGAGTAAAGAGTAAAGAGTAAAGAGTAAAGAGTAAAGAGTAAAGAGTAAAGAGTAAAGAGTAAAGAGTAAAGAGTAAAGAGTAAAGAGTAAAGAGTAAAGAGTAAAGAGTAAAGAGTAAAGAGTAAAGAGTAAAGAGTAAAGAGTAAAGAGTAAAGAGTAAAGAGTAAAGAGTAAAGAGTAAAGAGTAAAGAGTAAAGAGTAAAGAGTAAAGAGTAAAGAGTAAAGAGTAAAGAGTAAAGAGTAAAGAGTAAAGAGTAAAGAGTAAAGAGTAAAGAGTAAAGAGTAAAGAGTAAAGAGTAAAGAGTAAAGAGTAAAGAGTAAAGAGTAAAGAGTAAAGAGTAAAGAGTAAAGAGTAAAGAGTAAAGAGTAAAGAGTAAAGAGTAAAGAGTAAAGAGTAAAGAGTAAAGAGTAAAGAGTAAAGAGTAAAGAGTAAAGAGTAAAGAGTAAAGAGTAAAGAGTAAAGAGTAAAGAGTAAAGAGTAAAGAGTAAAGAGTAAAGAGTAAAGAGTAAAGAGTAAAGAGTAAAGAGTAAAGAGTAAAGAGTAAAGAGTAAAGAGTAAAGAGTAAAGAGTAAAGAGTAAAGAGTAAAGAGTAAAGAGTAAAGAGTAAAGAGTAAAGAGTAAAGAGTAAAGAGTAAAGAGTAAAGAGTAAAGAGTAAAGAGTAAAGAGTAAAGAGTAAAGAGTAAAGAGTAAAGAGTAAAGAGTAAAGAGTAAAGAGTAAAGAGTAAAGAGTAAAGAGTAAAGAGTAAAGAGTAAAGAGTAAAGAGTAAAGAGTAAAGAGTAAAGAGTAAAGAGTAAAGAGTAAAGAGTAAAGAGTAAAGAGTAAAGAGTAAAGAGTAAAGAGTAAAGAGTAAAGAGTAAAGAGTAAAGAGTAAAGAGTAAAGAGTAAAGAGTAAAGAGTAAAGAGTAAAGAGTAAAGAGTAAAGAGTAAAGAGTAAAGAGTAAAGAGTAAAGAGTAAAGAGTAAAGAGTAAAGAGTAAAGAGTAAAGAGTAAAGAGTAAAGAGTAAAGAGTAAAGAGTAAAGAGTAAAGAGTAAAGAGTAAAGAGTAAAGAGTAAAGAGTAAAGAGTAAAGAGTAAAGAGTAAAGAGTAAAGAGTAAAGAGTAAAGAGTAAAGAGTAAAGAGTAAAGAGTAAAGAGTAAAGAGTAAAGAGTAAAGAGTAAAGAGTAAAGAGTAAAGAGTAAAGAGTAAAGAGTAAAGAGTAAAGAGTAAAGAGTAAAGAGTAAAGAGTAAAGAGTAAAGAGTAAAGAGTAAAGAGTAAAGAGTAAAGAGTAAAGAGTAAAGAGTAAAGAGTAAAGAGTAAAGAGTAAAGAGTAAAGAGTAAAGAGTAAAGAGTAAAGAGTAAAGAGTAAAGAGTAAAGAGTAAAGAGTAAAGAGTAAAGAGTAAAGAGTAAAGAGTAAAGAGTAAAGAGTAAAGAGTAAAGAGTAAAGAGTAAAGAGTAAAGAGTAAAGAGTAAAGAGTAAAGAGTAAAGAGTAAAGAGTAAAGAGTAAAGAGTAAAGAGTAAAGAGTAAAGAGTAAAGAGTAAAGAGTAAAGAGTAAAGAGTAAAGAGTAAAGAGTAAAGAGTAAAGAGTAAAGAGTAAAGAGTAAAGAGTAAAGAGTAAAGAGTAAAGAGTAAAGAGTAAAGAGTAAAGAGTAAAGAGTAAAGAGTAAAGAGTAAAGAGTAAAGAGTAAAGAGTAAAGAGTAAAGAGTAAAGAGTAAAGAGTAAAGAGTAAAGAGTAAAGAGTAAAGAGTAAAGAGTAAAGAGTAAAGAGTAAAGAGTAAAGAGTAAAGAGTAAAGAGTAAAGAGTAAAGAGTAAAGAGTAAAGAGTAAAGAGTAAAGAGTAAAGAGTAAAGAGTAAAGAGTAAAGAGTAAAGAGTAAAGAGTAAAGAGTAAAGAGTAAAGAGTAAAGAGTAAAGAGTAAAGAGTAAAGAGTAAAGAGTAAAGAGTAAAGAGTAAAGAGTAAAGAGTAAAGAGTAAAGAGTAAAGAGTAAAGAGTAAAGAGTAAAGAGTAAAGAGTAAAGAGTAAAGAGTAAAGAGTAAAGAGTAAAGAGTAAAGAGTAAAGAGTAAAGAGTAAAGAGTAAAGAGTAAAGAGTAAAGAGTAAAGAGTAAAGAGTAAAGAGTAAAGAGTAAAGAGTAAAGAGTAAAGAGTAAAGAGTAAAGAGTAAAGAGTAAAGAGTAAAGAGTAAAGAGTAAAGAGTAAAGAGTAAAGAGTAAAGAGTAAAGAGTAAAGAGTAAAGAGTAAAGAGTAAAGAGTAAAGAGTAAAGAGTAAAGAGTAAAGAGTAAAGAGTAAAGAGTAAAGAGTAAAGAGTAAAGAGTAAAGAGTAAAGAGTAAAGAGTAAAGAGTAAAGAGTAAAGAGTAAAGAGTAAAGAGTAAAGAGTAAAGAGTAAAGAGTAAAGAGTAAAGAGTAAAGAGTAAAGAGTAAAGAGTAAAGAGTAAAGAGTAAAGAGTAAAGAGTAAAGAGTAAAGAGTAAAGAGTAAAGAGTAAAGAGTAAAGAGTAAAGAGTAAAGAGTAAAGAGTAAAGAGTAAAGAGTAAAGAGTAAAGAGTAAAGAGTAAAGAGTAAAGAGTAAAGAGTAAAGAGTAAAGAGTAAAGAGTAAAGAGTAAAGAGTAAAGAGTAAAGAGTAAAGAGTAAAGAGTAAAGAGTAAAGAGTAAAGAGTAAAGAGTAAAGAGTAAAGAGTAAAGAGTAAAGAGTAAAGAGTAAAGAGTAAAGAGTAAAGAGTAAAGAGTAAAGAGTAAAGAGTAAAGAGTAAAGAGTAAAGAGTAAAGAGTAAAGAGTAAAGAGTAAAGAGTAAAGAGTAAAGAGTAAAGAGTAAAGAGTAAAGAGTAAAGAGTAAAGAGTAAAGAGTAAAGAGTAAAGAGTAAAGAGTAAAGAGTAAAGAGTAAAGAGTAAAGAGTAAAGAGTAAAGAGTAAAGAGTAAAGAGTAAAGAGTAAAGAGTAAAGAGTAAAGAGTAAAGAGTAAAGAGTAAAGAGTAAAGAGTAAAGAGTAAAGAGTAAAGAGTAAAGAGTAAAGAGTAAAGAGTAAAGAGTAAAGAGTAAAGAGTAAAGAGTAAAGAGTAAAGAGTAAAGAGTAAAGAGTAAAGAGTAAAGAGTAAAGAGTAAAGAGTAAAGAGTAAAGAGTAAAGAGTAAAGAGTAAAGAGTAAAGAGTAAAGAGTAAAGAGTAAAGAGTAAAGAGTAAAGAGTAAAGAGTAAAGAGTAAAGAGTAAAGAGTAAAGAGTAAAGAGTAAAGAGTAAAGAGTAAAGAGTAAAGAGTAAAGAGTAAAGAGTAAAGAGTAAAGAGTAAAGAGTAAAGAGTAAAGAGTAAAGAGTAAAGAGTAAAGAGTAAAGAGTAAAGAGTAAAGAGTAAAGAGTAAAGAGTAAAGAGTAAAGAGTAAAGAGTAAAGAGTAAAGAGTAAAGAGTAAAGAGTAAAGAGTAAAGAGTAAAGAGTAAAGAGTAAAGAGTAAAGAGTAAAGAGTAAAGAGTAAAGAGTAAAGAGTAAAGAGTAAAGAGTAAAGAGTAAAGAGTAAAGAGTAAAGAGTAAAGAGTAAAGAGTAAAGAGTAAAGAGTAAAGAGTAAAGAGTAAAGAGTAAAGAGTAAAGAGTAAAGAGTAAAGAGTAAAGAGTAAAGAGTAAAGAGTAAAGAGTAAAGAGTAAAGAGTAAAGAGTAAAGAGTAAAGAGTAAAGAGTAAAGAGTAAAGAGTAAAGAGTAAAGAGTAAAGAGTAAAGAGTAAAGAGTAAAGAGTAAAGAGTAAAGAGTAAAGAGTAAAGAGTAAAGAGTAAAGAGTAAAGAGTAAAGAGTAAAGAGTAAAGAGTAAAGAGTAAAGAGTAAAGAGTAAAGAGTAAAGAGTAAAGAGTAAAGAGTAAAGAGTAAAGAGTAAAGAGTAAAGAGTAAAGAGTAAAGAGTAAAGAGTAAAGAGTAAAGAGTAAAGAGTAAAGAGTAAAGAGTAAAGAGTAAAGAGTAAAGAGTAAAGAGTAAAGAGTAAAGAGTAAAGAGTAAAGAGTAAAGAGTAAAGAGTAAAGAGTAAAGAGTAAAGAGTAAAGAGTAAAGAGTAAAGAGTAAAGAGTAAAGAGTAAAGAGTAAAGAGTAAAGAGTAAAGAGTAAAGAGTAAAGAGTAAAGAGTAAAGAGTAAAGAGTAAAGAGTAAAGAGTAAAGAGTAAAGAGTAAAGAGTAAAGAGTAAAGAGTAAAGAGTAAAGAGTAAAGAGTAAAGAGTAAAGAGTAAAGAGTAAAGAGTAAAGAGTAAAGAGTAAAGAGTAAAGAGTAAAGAGTAAAGAGTAAAGAGTAAAGAGTAAAGAGTAAAGAGTAAAGAGTAAAGAGTAAAGAGTAAAGAGTAAAGAGTAAAGAGTAAAGAGTAAAGAGTAAAGAGTAAAGAGTAAAGAGTAAAGAGTAAAGAGTAAAGAGTAAAGAGTAAAGAGTAAAGAGTAAAGAGTAAAGAGTAAAGAGTAAAGAGTAAAGAGTAAAGAGTAAAGAGTAAAGAGTAAAGAGTAAAGAGTAAAGAGTAAAGAGTAAAGAGTAAAGAGTAAAGAGTAAAGAGTAAAGAGTAAAGAGTAAAGAGTAAAGAGTAAAGAGTAAAGAGTAAAGAGTAAAGAGTAAAGAGTAAAGAGTAAAGAGTAAAGAGTAAAGAGTAAAGAGTAAAGAGTAAAGAGTAAAGAGTAAAGAGTAAAGAGTAAAGAGTAAAGAGTAAAGAGTAAAGAGTAAAGAGTAAAGAGTAAAGAGTAAAGAGTAAAGAGTAAAGAGTAAAGAGTAAAGAGTAAAGAGTAAAGAGTAAAGAGTAAAGAGTAAAGAGTAAAGAGTAAAGAGTAAAGAGTAAAGAGTAAAGAGTAAAGAGTAAAGAGTAAAGAGTAAAGAGTAAAGAGTAAAGAGTAAAGAGTAAAGAGTAAAGAGTAAAGAGTAAAGAGTAAAGAGTAAAGAGTAAAGAGTAAAGAGTAAAGAGTAAAGAGTAAAGAGTAAAGAGTAAAGAGTAAAGAGTAAAGAGTAAAGAGTAAAGAGTAAAGAGTAAAGAGTAAAGAGTAAAGAGTAAAGAGTAAAGAGTAAAGAGTAAAGAGTAAAGAGTAAAGAGTAAAGAGTAAAGAGTAAAGAGTAAAGAGTAAAGAGTAAAGAGTAAAGAGTAAAGAGTAAAGAGTAAAGAGTAAAGAGTAAAGAGTAAAGAGTAAAGAGTAAAGAGAAATTCGAAAATCGGAAATCATTTTGGAGTAGACTTAGTTAGATTTGCTATATTACTTGGGGGCCGTACACAAATGACGTAGTTTTTTTGGCGATTTTCGACCCCCGCCTCCCCCTCGTAGCATTTGGTAACAAATTTTTAAAATTCCCCTTTGTGAATAACGTAGCATTTACCTAACTCCTCCAGTCCCGCGCAATGCTGCCGGGTGATGAAAAAAAAATGAAAAAATTGAAAAAAATGAAAAAAAAAATGTTTTTCAATTCTTTTAAATATATGTCCTTACTAAATGTTTGACGATTTTTATCAAGATATTCCTTATAACAGCATATTGCGCACAAAATAATATCATTTCATGAGAACCACACTGCCGCTATACGCATAACTGTCACTTGTGCTATGGGACTCCCCATTCACATGGGACAAAAATATGAATAAAAGTTAATAATTGATACTTTATCTGCACGGAAAATTTTCCATGCACGATTATGACTCGTCAAATTTGTGTCATCAATACGCACCTATGACACGTGTGACTTTTTTGACCTCGCAATATAGTCAACCGATCTTCGTAATATTTGAGGAATTAACGCAGAATAGATAGAAGCACCGTCTTCTGTGCATTGTTTCCACTATTTATAAGTTTCAAGATATTCAATTTCAAATTTAAAAATCGTTTTTCTCAACATGTGCTAAACGTGCTTGTCATAAGATAGCACAACAGCGAAGAAATGTCAAGTAGAAACATAATGCACTGACAATAAAGAATCAAATTCCAAAAACAAACGAAAAGTACAAACCAAAAAATAATATCGACGGGCTAAAAACCGAATGTTTATGCATTATGACCAAAAGTAAAAACCAAAATTTCAAAACTATAATTCAGCTGGAAACTGTTAATTTCCAAAAGGCAAAAAATCGAAAACAAATACAGCTAACTCTCTCTATGTTGGTATCCTCTATCTCGATCTCCCTATCTCGATGTACCTAGCTCTATATTTGCCTGCATTATTCTTTCTCTATATCGATGTTTTTTTTTCTCTCAGGACAACACAAAGCATATACATAATGAGATGAAAATTGGCGATCAGGGCGCTAAGTCCTATATCAATATTCTGCATGTAGGGGCAGTAAAGACATGAATTGGGGCAAAGTGGATATTCAATATGTTTTCCTACGAGACTTTGTAAAACGAATTCATCTTAATCTGCATATAGCGAGGTTTTTAGAAATTACGCATTTTTGGGTTCAAAATTTTACCTGTTTTTTAAATACTTAAAATGCAACCATCTGTAGTACGGAAATCGTATTTTCGTGATCAAAACAATTTCAATTACATGTGGGGCAGAATTATAAACCGCAAATAAGGGATTCGTTCTCAAACAGCAAACTTGATGTTTTGCACTGCGCCTGTTCTTTACCTTGTCGTCTACTACCCTACTCCCCCCAATACGAGCATCTATATTCATTTCCCGGTAGTCATTATGATGTCCTGAAGGAAAAGTTGTCTGAAAGAAAATCGTTGTTTTATATGTCGATCTCTTCCTATGTCGATGGTCCCTTCAATATCGATAGAGAGAGCAGGGTTGCCAATATTTTTCAAAGAAATCTGGCAGTTCAAATAAAAATGTCTGGCGAAATCTGGCACTTGACAGCGGCCTCAAAGTCATCGAAGTTTGGCATGCATTTTAGTTTTCATAGAGTGTGCATCAATCGCTTTTTGTAAAATTTGAGTCATTATTATCCAAATTTTCAAAATGTGTAAGTAGGAGCTCCAAAACCTCTGGCTGTGCCAGATAAATCTGGCATAATGGCATCACTGAGAGAGAGTTTACTGTAGCTAAAAATCAGAAGCAAAACAATAAAAACCAAAGGCCGAAAGCAAGAATTGAAGAGACACCAATCAAAGTACAACATAATATAAGCTTTCCACTACATCTGAAGACTTTTTTTCAATAGGTCCAATCTGCAAAAGAGAGCCTCTCTTTGTTTACTTTCCCTTCCGCGATTTACTCGGTCACCTTTCTGATTTCCCGTCCACTGTATGCATAATAAGCTAGTAAAAACCATGGTCTTTCGAAACATACTGATAAATGTTTAAAAAGTTTAATGGTTTCGCGGTAATAATCGAAAGAGAAAGCGATTTGCAGATTGGACCTAATGAAAAAAAAGTCTTCATCTCATCTATTTCGTTGTCTCAAAAACTTTTCGGGGACATTGTCATCGACAATGAGTCTACATTGGATGGAACGAAATCAATGTAGTACGCATGGGTTTAAAATCGCAACTAGCTGTTATAGTCACCAATTTAATTATGTCTTTAGAGCACTTGAAGTTTGTTGTTTTTTGCGTGCCCCATTGTGGCATGCGTCCATAAAAACAGGTACGTTCGTCAAACTATAAACATGTATGGGACAAATAACACATTTTCGGGTGTTTAATATTGTGCCAAAAGGTGATGCATAACACGATGAGAACGTTTTTCGAGATCCAAATTGGGGAAACACACTTGTTATTTTTTGGATAAAAGCATCACGAGTTCCACTGAACCACATAATACTCAAACGGCGTTGAGCTTGACTACATCCTTCAAATCATCGGAGATATCTAAAGAAATGATTACATTAGCCGTGTGTGTTATGGCAGTTGTCATTAGCCATGTAGCAGGAGATTGTCCGTGCCAGCAGCCCCCAGCGCCACATCATTCGATTCACTATGAACCGCGCTACCCATCACATCGAGCGGAAGAAGCTACTTTCGCTGGTCCGGATCCTGTCCACATTGCAGATGAAATCACAGATGATTACGACTCAGATGATGCTCTACCGAAGACTATCTGTATTCAGCTACCACCCGGAACTCCTCTAGGACTGTCAAGGAGTATTCTCCAAAGATTCGTCTACGCATTGGCTGATACAAGAAACTCCAGGAGAACCGTGGTCACCCCAGTCCGATCAATTTATCAGATTCTGGCAACGCCACACCAACCACCGTCCGTCGTCGGTCAGCCTCAGCCTCCGGTATGTCATTCGCCACCTGAATACTCACAACAGTTGACATACCCGGATGGGCCAGTCTACCCACCAGGACCCTATGCGCCAGTAAATACAGGACCGGCAGCATTTCCAGGCTCACCTTACTCATCAGTTCCTACAGGACCTCAGCCCTATGCGCCAGTTTCAGCCGGATCGCCATACCCGTCCGCTTCTCTAGGGTCCATAGCACCACAACCCTCTGCGCCAGTATCTCCAGGATCAACTTTCCCATCGGTGGATGTTCCTTATTCTGAATCAACATATGCTGCTAATCAGATTCCGCGGTATCCAGCGAATGATCCACAAAATTTCCAATCAACTCCTTACGGGTCCCCGAATAAACCCAGCAGGGGATATTGTTACAGTGGTGGCTGTGTAAAGCCCTACGGTAATTCATAAGGTAGTTAATATTTTAGTCATATAGCTACGATAACTTATTTATTATTAATTTATTTATTTATTACGGTAGACATTATTTATCTCCATAGTGGAAGTAAAACTTTTTGTACTGCCCATGTAACTCCACGTAACTGTCTTGATATTGTGCCGTTTATACTTTTTAATACGATACATGAAATTTTTGGTGCATTCCGTTCACCAACGTTTTTGTATTAAAGTACTTGTACTGCCGATAGTTCTGATAAATAAAATACTTCGTTACGCAGCTATAGATGTACTATAAAATTCTAGTAACCAAAATTCGTATAATTTGTGTCAAACTAGAGAAAAAGATTCTGAAAACCTTTAAAACTGCTAAAATTGTTTTGCTTTAGTGTTTTAATAATGAACAAAAAGTTTCATCCATTTAAACACGTTGGAATATTAAACAATAAAAAAAAGTTGCGAATTTTAGATTAAAATAATTTGAAATAATTGCCTACTATTTTCACAAAAAATGTATTAAAAATAAACAAACTCTTAAAACTAAATTTAGCATATCCCAATCTAAAGGTAAATAAAAACTCGCTTGTAATTTAGTACTCTTGCTCAAATCTGAGATTTAATTGTTTTATAAAAAATAGACAATTTAAGAAGCTTCGTAAAAATCAAATTTAGGTTTTTTGTAGTTTTTGTACCCAAAAACCGAACAATATACTCAAAAAGTATAACAAATTAGTATTTTATAAGTTTAGAGTAAAAGTCATTTCAAATTAAAATGTGTCGGTAGATTATTCTGGTTTAATAAGCGATCTACGAAAAAAGTTTCGAGTGATCAAAGTCACCCCGGTTTACGGTACATTTTATGAACACAAATCAAAACTGAAAATGATCCAACTCTCATGTATCGTTTCAATTTGTTCCATCAATTCCTTGTATATAAATGAAATCATTCAACTTCAACTGAACTGATCACTTTTTTAGAAACCGTAAATATTTTTTTCAATAATTCAACTTAAAAATACTGCATTTTTGTTGTCAACTACACTAAGGTTCTTTACACGGTTTTTTGCACGCCTTTTTTACACGGTTTTCGCAATTAACACAGTTTTTCGCAAAAAAAAATAAAAGTCCTTTTAAAGGCGAAAGACTTAGTCGATTTCTTAACAATTTTTTGCACGGATTTCGCAAAATGTTGTAAATACTTTTGAAGGCAAAAGACTTAGATGATTTTTGATCAAGATTTTTTTGTACGGATTTTGCAACTAGCACGATTTTCCGCAAAAATATTATAAGTCCTCTTGAAGGCAAAAGATTTTAAATCAAGTTTTTCATGTCCATGTCTGAATAGAGGTGTGCGCCGCGCCGGCGATTGCTGGTAAAAATAGTAAGCGTACCTGAAATCGGCGGCGCGGCTCACACCTCTGTCTGAAGCGATTTGGAAAATCAAGATGGCGACTTCTGGTTCATTGGAATTCTCTAAAACCACACCAATATGGGTATTCTTGGAATGGGTTTGATGAGTGGACGTCAGATATCGATGTTTAGAGCCTTTTAGAAAACCAAGATGGCAACTTCCGGTTCAGTGGAATTCTCTAAAACCCAATCGATATGGAAATTTTTGAAACGGGCTTGGCGAGTAGGCGCCAGATATAGATGTATGAAGCTGCTTTGAAAATCAAGATGGCGACTTCCGGCTCAGCGAAATTTTCTAAAATCGCCTGAATATATGCATTTTTGAAACGGGTTTGACGAGTAGATGCCAGATATCGATGCTGGAGGTCATTTATAGAACCAAGATGGCGACTTTCGGTTCAGTGGAATTCTCTAAAACCCATCACTATTAACATTTTTGCGACGGGTTTGACGAATAGACGCCAAATATGGATGTCTGAGGCTATTTTGAATACCAAGATGGCGACTTCCAGTCTAACGAAATTTTCTATAACCCAATCAGTATGCATATGTTCAGAGCAGGCCTAATGAGCGCATGATAGAGATCAATGTCTGAGCCCATTTTGAAATAAACAAAATGGCAACTAAAGGCTTAGCGATACCCTGTATAACTCAGACAACGAGGAATGTTTTGGAACTTGATAGACAAATATGTAGTTGCTAGAGGTCTGATGTCATTTACATTTATAAGAAAGAAAAATGTGCTCATAAATGGATTTACTCGAATATGAGCTAGTTCGTATGCTAGAGCTCATCGAGCGTATTTTCGAGGCTCATAATCGAATAAAAAACTGACAAAATCAGGGAGAATAAAAAAATCAGGTCTTCGTTGTATTAAGATGCATGAGATGTCCACTAAACTAGAACTCACCATCTTATATTAAACCTAGAGGTGTGCGCCGCGCCACCACCGCCGCGCCGCGCTGACGATGGCAGGTAAAAATAAAAAGCTCGCCGGCGCGCCGCTAATTTTTACCTGAAATTGGCGGCGCGGCGCACACCTCTAATTAAAACATGACTTCCGGAATTGACATCCGGTATTTATTCATCAACGCTATTCAAAAAATTCTTGCATTGTTTTGGTAATTGAAAATTACACTAAACCGAACTGGACATGGTTTTCGAAATGGCGTCAGACATCGATATTTGACATCTACTTGTCACTCCCGTTCCAAAAATACCCATATTGATGGCGTTCTAGCGAATTCCACTGAACCGGAAGTCGCCATATCGGGTTTCAAAATGGTCTCTGACATTAATCTCTTGCTTGTGCTCATTAGGTCCGCTCTTAAAATATGCATACTAATTGGGCTAAAAAGAAATCCGTTAGATCGTGTTTTAGAGAATTCCACTGAATCGGAAGTAGCCATCTTGGTTTTCAAAATGGCCTTAAACATCGATATCTGACGTCCGTTCATCAATCCCGTTCCAAAAATACCCATATGGATGGGGTTTAAGAGAATTCCACTGAAACGGAAGTCGCTATTTTGGTTTTCTAAAAGGCTCTAAACATCGATATCTGACGTTCATTCATCAATTCCATTCCAAAAATACCCATATTGGTGGAATTTTAGAGAATTCCGCTGAACCGGAAGTCGCTATCTTGATTTTCAAAACAGCTTCAGACATCGAAATCTGGCGCCTACTTGCCAAGCCCGTTCCAAAAGTTCCCATATCGATTGGGTTTTAGAGAATTCCACTGACGTGGGAGTCGCAATTTTAGTTTTCAAAAAGGTAACAGACATGGATATCTGGCGTCTACTCGTCCAGGCCGTTCCAAAAATACCCATATTGTTGAAATGCAAACCAAAAGAAATTCTCAAGATCCGACTTTACCAGTTTTCCAAAAAAAAAATCAAGGAATTAGAATAAAAGCAGGAACCGTACTACTTGCAAAATCCGTGCAAAAATCGTCTAAGTCTTTTGCCTTCAATACGACAATTTTGATAAAACTCCGAGATCAGCCCTTTTTTCTAAAATCGTCTAGGTCTTTTGCATTGAATGTAACGCGGGTTTTTTGCACGACTTTCGAAATTAACGCGTTTTTTGCACGGTTTTCTGAATTAACGTAGTTTTTTACCCGGATTTCGTAATTACCGCGTTTTTGTTTTGCACGTACGTATCCCCCGTGTAAAAAAACCTTAGTGCATTTAATTTCAACTATTTTCCCGTTCGCCCTTTTTTCGATAGCTACATTTTTACATTTACCTTTAATAAAAGTTTCATGAAATAATTAAAGTTAAAAGTCCAACCCATTTTACGAAACAAATAACATATCTTTAAAATTAATGGGTTTGGAGTTACTGTGCACAAATTTTACTTGTGAGCCATTGTTTTGAAAAACTATAAAAAACAAAGAATAAAAATCAGCAAAAATGAGAGGGATTTTTTATTCTTCAAAATTAAATTAAATTAATTGAATAATTGATTAAAAACGATTATATAACACTATTGTTACTTACGTAGTAAAACAACCAGTATTTAAATTGGTATTGTCACGAGTCACATTTCCACTGACAGCATGAAACGCTAACGGCAACAGTACACTAGGGTACAAATGTACCCCACGCAAACTGCACCTTGACACCTGCTTCCACGAAGGCTATACCACCTTTTCCTACCCTTACTAGGAACTCTAAATTGAACTATGGTTAGGGTCCCAGGTCAGTAAATGCCGCATTCTGGTCTTCATACGGCTCCAAAGCAGGCATGGGATACATTTGTACCCCAGTGCAACGTTCTAGGCTTAATACTGATTGTGAATACGTCGTATTTGTGAATTGTAGCCACTGACATTCAATCAAACGACACTCAACCAGATGAATGTTGATTTGGACCTCCACCCTTTCGAATACCCAGTTGGTTCACTAGCAAACTTAAAAATACAATAACGCGATACCTGTCTCGAGTTCTTGGGATCATCATCACGAAAAATAAACTCAGTTAATGTTTCTTAACAAAGTCATCAGTTCGTTCAGGTCCGAAAACTAATTGAAACATAATCCATGATCAGTCTTCAAATTACCCCGGCCAGTCATAAAATGTACCCGCTTTATTTAACAACTCAACTCCCTGAATTACTTCGTTCCGACTCGGGCAAATTAAGTCCCAACGAGGATCAGTTGGCAGATGAATTGAAAGCGCACAGAAACATTGTAACATCATTTTAGTGTTTCTGAAAAGTAATTTTGCCCCAGTTAATTTACGACGAAGAGTGGTCGATACAAGAGCTTAAGCCATCGTCGGTGAGCCACCACAACATTCCCAGTCTATCCCCGAGTACCCGCATTGGAGCAAGAAATCGACGGACGGAAGCTTGATTTGCAGAAGCCAAAACCAATTATCGAGAATAAAATATTTCAGCAATTACTTAACCCCCCCAATGCAATGCGGGCAGTGTATGTTGCACTCAGTAGGTCTCCGCCTGAAACAACCAAAGCCATTTTAGTGGCAGTAATAAATCGCACGTTGATTTTATCGCTTTGTTCAATTTTTTTGTCAGATCATCCTATCGCAGCCGATGGTTTATAATAATGTGATACTGATGGCAAAAAAAAATCGGAAACATAAATCATTCTTTTACTGCACTTGGTTTATTGGGTAATTGAGCAAGTTTTCACAGTAGCTACCAATCGGGGCCGAGTTCTGATTTGAGCTCCTCCGGGAGGCCCGGTAACGAGTCCTGATTTTGACGCACCACTTTGAGTATGCTTTTACCGGGGACACACGTGTGCACTCGTTTCTCCACTAGAACAAACGAACCGCCGCTGCAGCTGCCGGTCGTACTTATTTTTTGATTTACCGGAAGCTTTTGATACGGTTTAAAGGCGCTCAGCTGCAAGCGTGGTACTTCTGTTGCCGCCGGTTCCACATCCAGCTCGTTCGATTCGGAATCGGAAGCGACGTCGTTTATTGGTCTGACTGCTCCCTGTGCCATCCTGAGATACTTCATATCTGCGTAGCACAACGAAACGAACAGTGGCATTAGGAAAAGGCGTTTCATGCTGTGACTGGTTGATAAATACTATCACACTGCTAGTTTGGAGGAGGTTTTTTATAACATATCTGATGGTTAAGCCTGCCCGGTTGGTGTTATACGTGCTTTAATCAACAATCATGAATGGACGGAGCGTGATATTATCAGTGTCCAATGCACAGGCTTCTGTGGCATATTATGATGAGCACCATGTGCAAACCTCTTTTAAACAATCAACTTCCTTCTCCTTGCAAAGTGCAGTAACGTAACTCATAATGCACGCTTAGCCGACATTTGCATTGTAGTTTTCAGAAAGTTGCGCAATTTAACTAGGCAATGCATCTAGGACAGTTATTGTTGGTCTACTGACTGTGAAGTGTAGACGCTTGCCATGATCATCCATGCTTCTAAATTGTATCATACCGAATAAGAAGCACATACATTGGTTCTGAATTATGGTGAAGTTTACCGTGCCAATAATCACACTGGCGTCTGTCTAGCAGAACATATTTTATTCACAATTGAGAAAATGTAATTACTATCTAAAAACAGTTTACACCAAACATATAGCGGTAAGCTCCGACGCATATTAGCTTTTGTTAAATCAGATTACCTTTTATTCTGGTTAAGATACTTGATAAGCTCCGACAAGATTTAAAGCATATGATGCTGTCATTTGTATGGCTGCGATCTGTTCTGCTATTGTAAGGTAATGTCCAAAACAACAATTTATAATTTATGCAAATAAGTAAAATGTTTAAAGCGGTGAATAATTCTTCATTCCGATATTGTTTTCTTTCGCAAAAAATGCATTCAATACCATATGCGTGTTTTCTTTCAGTTTATTTAAAGGAGGTTCTTCCAGATTTGTTCAAAACTACATCGAAGTTTGAGAATTTTTTGTGCGATAATGAAATAACCTAGGAACATCCAGTTTTGATCGTCAAATATGTTTTTTATATCTAAACACGTTGCTATTTTTATCATACTGAAATTCAAAATGGCGGCTCGCCGAAGTTCAAATCTGCATGGTGAACTGAAATGGGCGATGAGTACATTTCTTTAAAATTTAAAAAATTCTCTATGACTTACACCAAATTTGAAAAATTTTCGACGAAAAACTGAATTATCTGATAAAGAATTTTTTTTTCTCTTTGACCTCGTTTAAAAACTGAACGTTATACTTTTACATTTCTCACAAAATAAATGTGCAGGATTCGGTCAAATTTTGAAAACGTTTTCCGAGGCCCAGAGGTCTGAGTCTCATACACCAATCGACTCTGCTCAACAAATTGGAACAATATGTTTGGATGTATGTATGTGCACTAATGTCTTGGAAGAATCGCAGCAATGGCTAAACCGATCTTAATGAAACTAGTTTCAAATGAAAGGCCTAATATGGCAATTTGACACCATTATTTTTGTTTTTGGATACTTTATAAGACATGGGTGATTTTGTCAAAACACAACATATTTAAAGCATATAAGTGTCAAGTTTGTCAAGTATCTTTCTAACAAGCTATTGGTTGTCAAAATCCGTTCACGAGCGGCGGAGATATTAAACATTTTACATTTCTATTCCTCACCAATTTCCAATAACTATAAATAAGACCGTTGCATACATAGTATTGGTTTACTGGTAGTTTAGGGATAACAAGAAGCCGTACCGTATGATTCAAAGAATTCGATTCCGTAAACATCTTGCGAATTTTCTCAATAATTAACTAACTATTTCAGTCGTGAGGTAGATGTTGGGTAGTATATAATTACACAGATCACCAAAGAATTCACCTAGTAGCGAGAAAATATTTTTTTTTTTTCATATAATTCATATCCATATTATACTCGTGGCATCGCCAAGAGCATTTTTGAATTCCAAAATTCTAGTGAAAATTTGGCTTTTTTTGCAAGTTTTAGGTTACACTAGAAAAACTCTAGTAAGAGAACTGCGGAGAGAAAAACAGCATTTTTGGCACCGTATGCCCCTGCGTTGTATGGCAACAATTCCAATGTTATAAGGATAGGCAATGTTCGATTGGATTCGTTTTTTGACAGCTAAACGCGAATCCAATCGTCTCCGCAGTTCTCTTTCTAGAGTTTTTCTAGGTTACACTGGTCTTGGCGCAAAAATTACCGGTTGTAATATTTATAATAAGGATCAAAATATCGCATTATATATAAATATAAGGTCACGGTACTAACCATCATTTGCATTCAAAACACGCCCCCTTCCATATCTCTCTCTCTCTCTCTCTTCGTGTTCGTGGAAACCGTCACGACTCACATCTATCTTGCTATGTCTATGCTGTGTATGTCTGAGAAGACAAAACTATTTTTTGTCTTACCCTATAGCTTTTTCCACAGTTAATATTACACCGTACTTGGCAAAGAAACTATTTGCAGTCCTGAAAAAATTTGCAAACTGTTGATATTATGAGAAAACTATAGCTATTTTTAAATGTTCAAACCCTTAAGATGAAACTTACTTCGAAACGTTTCACTACGGGGAGGTAGCTGACCAAAAATCGAAAACTACATCAACTACAATTTAATTGAATTCTATACAGACCGTTTCTACACATTATAATTAAGGAAATTCTTGTTATCTTAGAAAAATATTAGACCTAACTGGGTAATGTTCGAAGATAAAAATTTTGAAAAGAGACATTACACGTGCGTTTTTTTAAGTCTGAAAAAAACTAAGAACAACTAATAATACTATCGTAAATGCAACATTGTATTGATATGAACGTTTATGAAAAATAACAGATCAAAGTCCAAAATTATACACTAATTAGATCCGGGAAAAATCTGCCAGAACCCCTTGAACTCTCGAAGGGGATGCAAGTACAATGTTTCTTCTAATTTATAGCGAAGGTTTCAGTTGTCCATAGTTGCTCTATACTAAGAACACTTCAACTGATCTTTCAATGGCAGTCACAATTAGTTGAGAGGCGCAGGCATGCACAAGAACGGTGTTTCTCAGTGTCCTATTCCTGTGCACTGGCTCATAATGTGTCAGAGCTAATTTTTTGCCACTCTACCGAGCTAGCTCATGGTGCTAGCTCATCGTGCTAACTCGTTGTGCTAGCTCTTCGAATCCTATAGCTCGAGCACGAAGGTTACCTAGCACGAGCGGTGCCAGTGCTCATTGCTTTTGGTTCGTTCAAAGCGGCCGCTCAGTTCGTGTTAGGCTCTCGTGCTGGGCTTCATGCATCCCTGTCTACCAGTTTCATTCCCGAATCGCATCCTACCTCTGTTGGTCTCTTTTTGAGGGTTTTGAAAGTACATGTGACCTTATCTCACTTTACTATTTCCAATTGCACGTTGAAATACTGGCCCAGAAACTCATATTATGTACAAAATTCTTTTTTTCCAGAAATCTGGGACCAACAGGACATCTTTGAATTCCAAAACAAATTAAATATTCCAGGTTCCTGATAAGTAATGACGGTCCATCAATAAAGTAAAAGCACCAGCGATAATATCAAGAAAAAAAGAACGAAAAGATGAAAACAAAATATATTGGAAACCCTAGAAAGTGCATTGTATATACTCAAGCCATTTTTCAAATAATGGGACTTTTACATACATTTCAGAACTTTTCGAAACAATGGTTCGTTTCATTCAGTTACTTTATTAATTTTTGTTTTAAATTTTTTTCATTTTTTCAGTTTCTTCTTTATTTCACCCATTTTTTTATTCTTTTTATTCGTTTTGTTTATTTGAGCTTATTTTACCTAAATGAATATAATTTCATTCTTTGGTTTACCTCTGATCAGTTATTTCTTTTCATGCATTAATGGTCGGACCTTTTCAGCCATTTATTTTGTTCATTTAGTCCAAATTATTAATTTGGCTCAATTTATTTTCTCTTTTAATTTATAACTCTATGACATCGTTTAAATCATTTGAATCATTTAATCCATGTTCTTCTGCATGTTTTCTAATTTTTTTTTCATATTATCTATTCAATTTTTTGTTTACGTGATTCCTTTGTTTTATTTATTCATTTTATTCATCTAATTTGTTTTGTATTTTAATCATTATGTGGATTCCATTTATTTGATAAATTTAATTTCTTTGATTCATTTGATTTCTTTGATTCATTGCTTTTTTAGTCATTTTTTCTATTTATGTTATTGCTATTTTGACTAAATTTAATTTATGTTATTAGGTTTATTACTATTTTTGTTTGATTTTTCATTTAATGAGCTTCTCTGGTTTGATTTATTTATTTTACTATTTTGATGTACATTAATCATTCTACTACATTTTATGAATATGGTAGATTCATTTTTTTTTGGTTTTTTTTTTCAAATTTCTTCTGTGTTATTCGTTGTCTATAATTTATTCACTTCATTCATGGTTTTACTCGTGCAGGACTCGAAATTGTGTTCATTGGGTTTGTTTATTCCTATAACGTTGCACTGGGGCACAAACTCGCATTTGATCGTAATATTGGTGTCCGTGCACGGTACTGAACCGGCACTGAAACGGATCGGTTAGATGTAAATAGTGCTTAAAGGTACCAGTGTGAAGGAATTCTCAAAACTATGTTCCGTGTCAGAAAGCCCAGCACTGAAGCAATTACATCTCCAGTGTAGCGGTTTGTTTTATCATTTAAAACAGTTTGATTTTAAAATCTAAATTGGTATACACCACCGTTCCATTTGTTGCTTAATTTAAAATACGTTTAGAACTGTTTTTTTAAAATACATAGGGCAGGACAGATACTTAGACTGGAGAAACGTAATTTTAGTTCAATGACGCTTGAAATATGGCATTAACTTTGAATATGAATTTTAAAATAAATAGAGCACCCACTTAAATTGCTGCTTGGAGAATAAGCTCTAGTTTTAAACTTGTATAATGTAGAACTGTCAAAATTATGAATCTACAACTGAACCACTCCCGAATGTGTCTTTAGGCCGTTACTTGACTCGAACTTATTTTTCCCAAACTATCGAAGCGCTGAATACTCTATATATATATATATATATATATATATATATATATATATATATATATATATATATATATATATATATATATATATATATATATATATATATATATATATATATATATATATATATATATATATATATATATATATATATATATATATATATATATATATATATATATATATATATTAAAAACAGTTCCAAACGATTTTCAAATTAAGCAACAAAGAGAACGGCAGCGTATTCCAGTTATACAGTTCGAAACAAAACTGTTCGAAAGAATGAATCAATAAACTCTGCTAGGAATGTGATTGTTTTTCACTTTTAAACTCCCATATAAATTGCTCTTTGAAACTCCCTTAAAATACTACGCTGCTTAACATCTCCTAATGAATTCGATCGATTTAAAATAATAATGTAAACCTGTGATAAAAACCAATCAGTGCTTTCTCTTGGTCAGATGGCATTACTTTTGGGTTTGTGGAGTCCGGAGTAGCAGGAAAGGTAATCACCCAACGTTAATGGTTGTCCACTGGATGATATTGCGTACCTGTTAAGAGCGCTGTAAAGAATACACTGAACTTTGGATCACGGTCAGAGATGCCAGGTACTTTTTTCAAATGTCTGCAGTAATAATTTTAAAAGTCTGGGAAGAACAAAAATGTCAGGAAAGCTAGTGTAACCAAAAGCCTTCACATTCAAAAATCTGTAAATATCTGCAACCAAACTAAAAAATCTGCAAATATCTGCAATCAATCAAAAAAATCTGCAAATATCTGCGTCATCGAAGAAATCTGCAGCTTAAATTAAAAGTCTGTGAATTTGCAGACTTGTCTGCAAATCTGGCATCTCTGATCACGGTACAGGAAGCGCCTGCTTGTGCTATGTCGACTATATGTTGGCAACTATGAATACACAGAAAACTTGCATTACCTAGCAGTAGGTAATTTTAAATCTGTGCATCCTACTTCCTCCAACGAAAAACGAAAGAGAGGGAGTCCAAATTTACCCAAAAATAATGAAATATTCCCCAAAGCCGACTAAATTTCATCCCATTAATTTTGAGTAAAAAAATCATTCCCTCTCCCTTGTTTTCCGGCAGTGAAATAAGGACAGCAAATTAAAATTACCTACTGGTAGGTAATGGATTTTAAGTGTGTATGTCTGCCGGCATCAGCCAGGGTGCATACAGTCGATTATGCCATATGTTTCAGGGTTGTGTGTACTATTACATGAAGATAGGAGTACACTCTAACGTATGCCACACAGGGTTGACTACCAAGAATCGCTATAAATAATCTCGCACTATTTCGAAAACAAATCAAAAGTAAAACTGCTCTAACATAACTCAGTCTCATCGCCCAGCGAAATTTTCATCTAACCCCCGCCTTTCTGTAGACGCAAAAAAAGTTGCATCCACCCGTGATTAAGAAATAACTACAGAAGCATGTTGGCTGATGCCTTGGTGATAAAAACTACAAGGGACGATCCAAGGGATACGAGCTGTTAACGTAGAACTACATAACTACTTATAAAATATTTTGATTTATTATTGTTTCATTTGTTAGTATATTTGAATGTATAATAATAATAATTGAATGTATAATAATAATAATAACTCCTTTTAAATGCAAAGAACATAAAAGATTTTTGGCAGTTTTTATTTTGCGCGGATTTCGCAATTAACACGATTTTTGCAAAAAAAAGTCCTTTTGAATGCAAAAGACTTAGAAGATGTTCGGAAAGATGGAAGAGACGGGTCTGGAAGACTCCTTATGGCCCGCACCTGGGAATTCCGGTTTAGCGAAATTCGCTATAGCCCAGTCAATATGGGTATTTTCGAAATGGTCTTGACAAGTAGGTGCTAGAAATTTATGTTTGACACCATTTTGAAATCCAAGTTGGCGCCTTCCGGTTTAGCGGAAATTTTCAACAACCCATGCAATATGGGTATTGTCGGAATGGTCTTGACGAGTAGGTGCCAGAAATTTATGTTTTACGCCATATTGAAATCCAAGGTGGCAACTTCCGGTTTAATTAAATTCGCAATTAATAGTAGTATTTTCGGAATGATCTTGACGAGTAGGAGGCAAAGGTCGATGTTTGACACCATTTTGAATTCCAAGATGGCGACTTCCGGGTAGAGGTGTGAGGCGCACCGCCGATTCGAGGTAAAGCGCCGGCGTCACGCCGGCGCGCTTACTATTTTTACCTAAAATTGCCGGCGCGGCGCACACCTCTACTTCCGGGTTAACCACATTCGCTATAACCCAGTCAATATGAGTGTTTTCGGAATGATCTTAATGAGTAGGTTCCAAAAATTGATTTTTGACGCTATTTTGAAATCCAAGATGGCGACTTCCGATTTAGCAAAATTCGCTATAACCCAATCAATATGGGTATTTTTGGAAGTTGAAGTTGTAGTACAAATAGTATTAATTAGACAGTTGAATTTACTTGAATATAAGCAATGTGTTTAATTTGAATCAATTCAAACCCCCAACTCGCACCACATACGTCTCTTTCTTCTCTCACTTCCATTCTCGCTTCACTCTTCTGGATGAACAAATAAAATATTTTGAATTTTGCTGGTTTATGATTAGATCTTATATTGGAGGATGTGTTCCATGATTGCTCAGATTTTCCATTCGGGAATTTAGGTGAACCGGAAATACCGATATTGATTGGGTATAGCGAATTGCAGTAAACCGGAAGTCGTCATCTTGGATTACAACATGGCGTCAAACATACATTTCTGGCACCTACTCGTTAAGACCATTCCGACAATATCCAAATTGCATGGGTTATATCGAATTTCGCTAAACCGTTGACAACTTGGATTTCAAAACATAAATTTCTGGCACTTACTCGTCAAGACCATTCCGACAATATCCAAATTGCATGTGTCGTAGAGCATTTCGCTAAACCGGAAGTCGCCATCTTCGATTTCAAAATGGCGTCAAACATAAATTTCTGGCACCTACTCTTCAAGACCATTCCGAAAATATCCATATTGATTGGGCTATAGCGAATTTCGCTAAACCGGAAGTCGCCATCTTGGATTTCAAAATGGCGTCAAAACGAATTTCTGGCACCTACTCGCCGTTGAGGTGCGGACCATAATCAGAGATGGGAAAAAACGGTTGAGTACCGGCATGGTAAACCAAATCTTCACACGTGTTTTTGTTTCCTTTACATTGTGTGCGGTCTTAGCGCTGGTTATGTTTCAACGAGACACGAAAACCAACCCGAGTTTCGTTTACACAGCACCGCGGTTTGGTTTTGTTTTTCATTTCACGAGTATGGGAAGGAAACACGAGAATAACGAAACAAAACTTCGGTTGTTTTGCGGTTGTGTATTCGGGTTGATGTTTATGGACTATGCTAGTGCTGCTAGTATTTTTATTAAGAATTCTAAACAAATTTGTTTTGGGTAGAAAGGGGGGGGGGTGGTTAATAGGTATTTTTTCGGTAATTGAAAAAATGTCTTCAGACATCTTTTCTGTCCAAATAAATTATGTTCGTGGTCATAAAAGGCGTTCCTTAACTCAATATTGGACATTTTCATAGAGATTAAACATAATTATCCGTCGCCATTTTGCATGCCAATATGGTGCTATTTTCACGACAATTTAGCATTTAAAATGCATATTTAAATAGGTATATGGTTCCAAAGAAACGAAACTTGAATTACGTCGTAAATTATAACTTTAAAATGGCGAAATTATATTAAAAATGATGGCCTATTCATGATGTTTCATCAACTAGCATGGTTCTATGGACCAATATGCTCAATAACGATTGAATTTTTTTTTTCATTTTAATTTAATTGTTCTGCAGTATATTTACATACACATCGACTGGTTTTGCCGGAAATATTTATTCCTTAAAGAAACTTAGTTTCCAACGGCGGCCAATAAAATGAAAGTGTTCTTGCTATTCGTTAGTTGGTTGCTGTTCTCAATGAATTAAGTTTTTTAGTAATTGAATAATTGAGTGGTAGTTTTCTCTGAACACGAATGATCGCGACCAAACCTACTAGAGGACCTCCCATAATGTATCAAAACGATGTACAGTAACAGCAACAATAACGGCTAAGTTCTTCACTTAAATGAAAACCGGTTTCGTTGAAAACCGGTTTTCGGCTAATTGATCACCAGCAACCTGAAAACTGGTTTCAGCGAAAACCAGTTTTCATCCAGTGAAGAAATTGGCCGTAACAGAAATCTTGAGCGTTTTTTCAAAACGTCATATCTGCAATGAGTTACTCTCTGTTTATACTTTCTCTTTCGATTTTTACGGCGTCACTATAACACTTTTCACTTATTTTACAGTACAGATCGAAAGACGGTGGTTTTAGCTAGCATATTATGCAAAGAGCTGAGGGATAAATGTTAAAGTGACCGAATTATTAACAGAAGAGAAAGTAAACAAAGAGAGTAACTCATTGCAGATATGACGTTTTGAAAAAACGCTCAAGAAATATGTTTTACCAGCACTCAGTAAATAAGGACCTAATCGTTTACCAGTGAGTTTCCCCCACTTGCGTCTGAGTTGCTTACCATATGTCAATAACACACACCTACACGCAATTGCTTCTGTGTAAGGATATATGTATCAATACGATGCGCCGTAGCAGTAATAATAAGGATATATTTATACAAAATGCGAGTGTGTGTTCGAGATAATTCGAGAATCGCCCCACCAGTGCAACCATACATGGAATAGATCTCATTGATACGACTGTTGGCGATATAAATATAACAGGCCTCTTTGAATGAATTGAGTGTTAATGTGAAGTTTCAAGTGTTTCAAGTCAAGTTTAATTGATTTCATTAATTTTATTGTTTTTGTTATTTCATTGACCGCTGATATCATTGTTTTCTTTAATTTCAATTTAAACATTTTGACATTAACATCAATCTGTATGCTCTAGACAACTTTGTTAAATCAAACATATCTACATTCTCGGTTTCATGCAATACTTCGCCAAGATACGGTAGCGGTTTTTAGTTTGGTATATGCCATTTTAGTTTTCAGAATTGAAACAACCAGTGGAACTGTTAACAACTGCTCAGAACCAGCCATTTCTATATTGCCCCATTGACTCTCAACAACTAATTGAACTCATTTCAGTTGTCTATTCGACAGCACTGTAGACGAATTTACTGCCTCTCCTTTCGACCAAAGCACCGTGTACAGAAAAAATCAGCTTCGGTTTTTTGAAGCCGAACCGAAACCGCTGTTGGGAATACATCAACACAATTTGAAATTCGTGCACATATGTAAACGGTGCTGAGTGACTCGGTTTGGTTTTCGAAACTGAGACTCGGTTGAGGTTTTCATTTCGTTTACCGTGTGAACGAAATCAAAACCGAATACGATGTGGATCATTTATTTACACGTGTTGAGATTTTGAGAATGGTGCCGGTGAATGTAATACCGGTTGGTTTTCTTACCCACCACTGGCCATAAGGAGTTCAGACCCGTCTCTTTCATCTTTCCGAAAATCTACTACGTCTTTTGCATTCAAAAGGACTATTCTTTGCAAAAACCGTGTTAATTGCGAAATCCGTGCGAAAAAAAACTTCTGCAAATATTCTAAGTCTTTTGCTGAGAGTTTTTTTACGCGGATTTTCGAAATACGGGTTTTACGCGGATTTTCTATGAACGCCGTTTTTTACGCGGATTTTCCAATTAACACTGTTTTTTACGCGGTACGTATCTCCCGCGTAAAAAAAACCTGGGTGTACTGCACTTTTACTCTCTTCACGGATATGGTCGGTCAAAGTATTTGTTTGGTTGAGTAGTCGTTGACAGCCGAATTGTCAAACATCAATTGCGTAACTTGATGCGATTGAGCGATGAAAACGTGACCCCTTAAAATCACTATTTCTCATTTGTCACTTCATGCATTGATTTATCGTAAACAGTTTGTTTGCAGCACTTTTAGAACTTTGTATGGCGAATATTTTTGTTGAAGTAACAAAGTTATTATCTCGTCTATTTGAAAAGTTATGAACGATTTTTGTTGAAAAATACACCATTTTCAAAAATTAATTATTTATTTTGCAGAAATAGCGCTCCCGCAGTTTTTTCACCAAAAACTACAAAAATTCCGATCTTTCAAATAAAATTAAAAGATCTAAAATCCATTTGCAATGTTGGAAGAAATATAGCTTTGAAAAAAACTATTTTTGTTTTGAAAATCGCCTGTAACTATGCAAACAAAAGAGATAGAAACTTCATTGCTTCGGCAAAACTGTGTATTTACAAAAGTTCTAAAAACCTCTTGAACAAAGTATAAGCGAGAAATTAATACATAAAAAGATATTAATAGAAAACCAATTTTTAAAGAGCCACCCTACCATTGCAAAAATCATAGCACATGAACCTTTGGAGATAGCCACATAGTTTTTTCAGAAAAGTTGCTTCAATTTGATTGATTTATAACTTTATAGAACATTATGTAGCTGAATTTTACATATCTAAGAAGTTGATACTTTGAACACCCTAACCACAAGGACCACCCTAATTCAAATAATATAAAAAATCGGCAAGAAAGTTCTAAGAAAGTTTGCCGAAGATACTATATATCTAAAACCAACGGTTTAGGCGCAAACAGTTTTGTCTTCCTAAATACAGCTTTGGGACCATAGTGCAATGGACTCTTAAAACGACGTTGAAGGAGAATAAAATACATCTTCTTATTCTTGTGGCTAATTGCATTTTAGAATTTTAACAACTGACTGAAACCGTCCTAAGTGTTATGAGGAATCGACTCTATACTCCAGCAAAACTTCATATTTCTGCTTCGCTACAGTTACCACGCCATTGATTTCAATAACTTGTGCGGGTACATAGATACGATATTTTTACGCAAAAAGCGCGTAGTGAGGTATCTTATCAGCCGCCACCGCCCCGGTTTGTCTTCCTGATAAACGAAGGAAGGGTTGGGAAATATTTGTACCAAAAACGAAAAAATAAGAGAAAATGTGATACGTAAGGGTTACGAAATTATTGCAAAACTTATTAACATATGGTACTCTAAAACAAACATTTTCAGTTGGTGGTGGTTTTTGATTTCCTGATCTCTCATACAAGCGAAGTCTGTGCGTTCGTTACTCCGAATAGAAGCCATTTCGAAAATATTGTACGAAACAAACTTGGATAACGTAACTCATTAGGTCGAAAGGTTGCTTTTGAGATTTTGTTCCCAAGATATAAATAATTATATGAGCAAAAACTTATCTTTTTCAGTTTGTAGTTCAAAATTGACATCCTAAAAACTAACATTTCACCATAAAATTGATATAAGCATTTTTCGTCAAAGCTTTTTATTTTTGTGATCGACGTATTACCAGCTGAGATATTTCACTTACAATACAATACAAAAAACAAGACTGGTTCACAGTGCGTTTCTGCAAACGTTTTACGAGTAATTACTAACAATTATGCTGTAAACCTTTTTCAATGATTGTTACCCTCGATAGTTAAAGGCTACGAAATTATATGATCTTGAACGTAACATAGTGTTTTCTAACATTTATTTCACTTTTCCCAACTTCAAAAGTCCATATCTTGATAACGAGATCTTATATGGAAAATCTAATTGCGCCATCGATTTCAGTACTCAAATATATACCATGAAGCCACAAATTTGACTTTTCTTTTATTTCAATTCCACTTGGTTATTTTTATAATTGAAAATACCACATATCTTCTTCGTACAAACTGCAATTTTTCATTTTTGTTCCACTTCCCGAAAAATATAATGTGGTCTCAATACACTCAAGTCGTTTTTTTTTTCGCGAACAGGTGGTTTTAGTTCAATGTCATTTGTTACAATTTGTTAACTAAGTTTTTCGTTGAGTTAAGTGCTGGTATTTCAATTTCTATTTTTCCAGTGTGAAATTATTCTTTCTGGAATGCTCCTAATTGAATCTTTTAATTCTATGTTGAACAATATCTTAATGTATTTGTTGAATAAAAAATGGCGTGATACAAGAACTGTAAAAAAGGAATTCAGCGTATTATGTTTCAGAGTCTATAAAACATACACAAACCAACATTAATGATCATTAATACTTCCATATATAGATAGATATATGCGCGTATGATACGTGGAGGTTTTTCTTCCCGAAAATCCGAATACTTTGATTTCTGAAATGCTCCGTGGTTTCGTCTATTTATGTTTAGTTGTTCCTTCATAAATTAAGGTATAAATATCAGATGACAGTAAAGAAATATATAAGCCAGACTAGCATTAGTGCAACTGGCGTAACGGAAAACATTCCGAAACAAACAAATCTATCCAATGGTTGCAACAATTAGTAGTTTCGCTTGACAGATGCAATTTTTCTGCGAAGTAGTACAAGAAAATTTATTTTTTTTTGAAATACCTACCAGTTTCTCACGTACTGACGGTAGTTCTGTACTCTATATTCTAATGGTAGATTCAAAGGACCTCGAAATCTACCATTTCGATCTAGTCACTGATTGTACCGTGGCTGAACTGGCGAGCTGCAGTGCCCTCCGTAGCAGTACCCGCCGCTAGGCTGAACAGGTGGCACATACGTAGGAGGAGGTATAGGTACGGCGATCTCGTTCGTGGGATATCGCGGAAGGTGGTTTGCTGGTTCCGGTGTTGTCCATGTTTCGTCAAAGTGCGGAACGTCCGCCGGGTATACCGGGTTAGTTGGTAGAACTGGATAAACAGGTGGTTCCTGGTAGACGGGTCGATGATGGTAGGCTGGCGGGGGCAGTTCCGCACCGTAGACCGGTTGTTGAAGTGGTTGTTGTTGTAGTACTGGCGGTACTGGTGGCAGCGGTGGTAGTGGTGGTAGTGGCGGTAGTGGTGCAGGCAATTGTGGATTCGGGTAAGGTTGATGAATTTGTTCGATCAAAGGATCCACGGCATTACTCTCGTCGGTTAATGAATAGATGATCTGCTGGAGAATGTTCTTGGACATTTTTAAAGGAGTGTGTGGTGGCAGCTGAACACAAACGGACACAGGCAAAAGATTATCTGCACAAGGAACCTGTACTGGAGCAGGTAGCCTGTCTACCTCTCGAGATTCATCCGATTCGGAACTTGTTGCTCCAATAATACGGGCGGGTACAACGCCTACCCGACTAGGAGAATATATTGCATCGCGGGGATAAATATTTCGGTGTATCGGCGAGTATGGACGAAGCGATGTCGTGTAGGGATAATTATAGGAAGCACTTTCTATCTGCACGATTACAACTAGCGCCAGAAACACTAATGTTTTAAACATTTTGTATCTAGAGCCACAATCGCGGCCGAAGATGCGATGAACTTGATAGTAACGACTATTGTGTGGTAGTTTATACCAACTTCCACTCTTTTATATACGAGTTATGAATAATATCAGATAATTGTCTGATGTTTTGGATAAGCCCATTCATGCGAAGCATTTGTATCATTTTGATGTTTATAACACACGTAGGTTCGCTTAAAACTGCGCGGCTCCCGCGAAAGCGAATGAGCCCTTGTACGTGAGTTCAAAGTATACCACACAGTAATGGAGCATTACTGTTAGCTGTACGAACGTTTCATAGAAGCTGGGCGCGCAGCTGAACATATATTTAGGTGACTGCATTATTAGTAAATAATGTTACGAACAATTTAAGGTACTCTGCCAGTAGGTCCCCAGTTGTTTGGAAAATGTTACAAGAACATCGTGGTGGTTATGTAATAAGGTAGATTATATGATCTTATTGTCATCTTATTGTCACAATCAACAGTTGATAATCGCGAGAAGTGTCCATGTAATTTCGATACTGAACATTCATGACATTTGTTTATGAATCTGAAGTCAGAGAAACGCTTTGAATTTAGGGCATGGCCAGTGCGCACCTAATGACCTAATTTTAAGAACTCTTGAGTGAGGCACCTGAATTCACTTTATGAATGTAACAGAGACAGTGTGACAGGCATTGTAATTCTCACTCTCTCGCGCGAGAAGGAGCTTATCCGATGTCCAACTTTTCCGTGATAAGATGCGTCGCAAAATTATCCAACTCCACAAATAGCGCTAGAATAATTTTTCCGAAAAAAATTATCTGATTTTTGCCTTCTCTCTGGATAAGGTGATAATATGTTATTTTTGTGGAAATCAATAATAATGATTAAAATATAGTGTTTTAAAATAGCGCCAGTAAGGTAGCGAACGCAAAAGGGATACAGTGGTACATTCATTCGCCCATTCTACGGCGGATTAATTGAGCGGGATATATGGTGCGTTGTTCGTATCCGGAGAAGTTACGTGAGTGCCAATAACTTTTAGTGTGAAAATGTGAGTTTTTATTGTCGAGGTTGAAAATTATCCAATTACGATTGATAAATGCAATTCCTGCAGTGTGGTATTCACAAATTCCAAGAAAAAATCCAATTCATCCTACTAGCGCATGTAAGGCGATTTAATCTAGACGTGTAATGGATTAACCTTATTCTATGCTTAGAATCAAATTTAATTTTTCATGACAAAGTTCCAACAGTTTCAGTGAGTTTTGCCACGACAGGGTATCTCAAAACACATTTTCAAAACAACCATTGAATGCAGTTTTCACTATTATTTCATGGAAATAATTATGAATTGTAAATCTACATACAATTTATGAACCATCGATAGTGTTTGATAACATGGCCAGAAAAAAATGGTGAATTCAAATGAGTAAAAAACCCCAATTGAAAAATTATCTCGAAAACTCAACGTAGAGGTTAGGTATTTTTACGTAGAATGTGTTTTTCCAGAGACGTTCTAAAAAAGCTTCGTCGCCGAGTAGCTTGTCGATATTTTTGCATAGAAAAGTTTCTGAATGTTATTAACATTGTACAAAAGCTTCGATCAATTCGCTTCTCCGAAATTTAAAAAAAAACCTGTTTTAATCTAGCTAGTGGTGCAATTGTGCATTTCTCATTTGTCCAAACTACGATTCCATGACTGGTTATGTTCAATATAATGGTGGAAATGTTTATTATATATTCAGTACGATTTGCACATACATACAATGGATCGACAGCCACGCACTTAAGATGCTATTTGTCGACACAGAAAGAGTTGAAACCAGTGGCGGATCCAGGAGGAGAGTTCGAGGCATCCGGACCCCGCCAATAATATTCATCTTGTTAAGAAATTTTAAATTAGTTTCAATTTTGAAAACAAAACACAAACAAAGTTTCTTTTCATGCTGAAACCCTTACCCCCCTTAAGTTTTTTCGATTCTTTATGACAATAGCAAGCGACGTTCGTAGGATTTTTTTTTCGATAATTTGATTTTTTGCGAAATAGCGCACTTTTGAGTGAATAAACGCCGAAAATGTCATGAAAATTGACACAAAATTGTTAATAAAAAATTGAGCGATAAAAAAAAATTCTGCGTACGTTGCTGGAGAAATCAATTTCGAATATTCTGAATAAATTTCAAAGCGATCAAAAATCATTAGTTCGAGATACATTTTCGGCCAGCTCAAAAAAGTGGTTTCGAAAAAATCGCGGTTAAAGTTTTCAGTACACTCGAGGTATACAAAGGAGGAGTCGCACCAGAATTGAAAATTCAAACATTTATATTTTTTGCCTTTCTCGTATAGAAAAGTTATGCAATCGCTCTAAAAATCGTCAAACTAATCCCGGCCCGGAGGGCCGAATGTCGTATCGTCGCTGTTGTGCTATCTTATGACAAGCGCCATTTAGCACATTTCAGGAAAAACAGTTTGAGATTGAATATCTTGAGACTTGTAAATGCTATAAACAATCCAAAGAAGACAATTGATGCTTCTATCTATTCTGCATTTTTCTCTCAAATATTACGAAGATCGGTTGACTATGTTGCGAGTCTTTACTATGAATGTAAACAAAAGTCGCACTCACACGTGTCATAGGCGTGTATTGATGACAAAATTTGTAGGACGTGTCATAATCGTACATATAAAATTTTCCGTAGAAAAAAATCATCAATTTTTAACTTTTATTCATATCTTTGCGTTCATATGGTCTATAAACAATCGGTAAAATGCATTTTGAAGGAAATGACTCAGGGAATCTAGAAAAAAATGTTATTTTTGGTTACAGTGTTGCCAAACATCCTTTATTTCCAGTTTAAAACTAAAACTGTGTTTTTCTCACAACTCGTGTAATTTTCTTTTGAAAATGTTTATGCCATTGTGTTCCTCAGACATTTTCACACATAAAAACATCTAAAACTTCAATATAACTTGAGCAAATCCCTAGATACAGTGATTTGAAGCAAAAAACTCACAATTTCTCATCATGTTTCTCGCTATATCTAAGTAACCAAGAAGAATTTCAAAATTCTGAAAACGCCACTTTGTGGAGATTTTTCAAACAAGTAATGTGACATATCTAACTCAGTTTACCCCAAAATGGCGTTTGTCATAAGATAGCACAACAGCGACGATATGCCATTCGACTCAGTTCGTCTAGATCAGATAATGTCTGTGTGTGTATGTATGTTTTTTTTTGTAGTAAGGTTAAAAAAGCTTCAAAAGCCTGGCCTGTAGTGTATTGGCACTGTGTTGGACTCACGTTCGTGCCTAACCACTAAAAACATTCCTTACTTTTTACGCCCTTCTTCCCCACGGAACTACGTCATCGTATTACTTCGTGGGGGGGGGGGGGGTTCGTTGTGCTTCCGTCGCACCTCTTTCTTCTGCTCTATCTCAGAGCCTCGCTTGGTTCATGGAGTGGCTCGACCTAGAAGCTTTGATTTAACTCTCGACTCTTCTCTTGCTTGTTGTCTCCATCTATCTACGTCGCCGTTTAGCTCTCGTCCCCGTGAGCGGTTTAGGTGCTGATTCATTGAGCCATTTAGCTCGTGTTTCCGTGAGTCATTCAGCTCCGGCCTTATCACGATCTACTTGGATAGTCCCCAACGATGAACTCACACTCCTCCGACCGATAGTTCCCCGACGGAGGAATTTCCCCCGACACCGATACCCGCTTCCTTGAGCCATTTAGCTTCCAGCTTTATCGACATCAACTCGGATATTATCCTACTCCGACTGAGAGTTCCCCGGCAACGCAATTTCTCTCTGTACCGGTGTTTGTCTCGTGAGCCAATTAGCTCCCCTTTTTGTCACGACTCTGTCGGGCAGTTTACGGCGGCGAATCTACCCTACCGTGAATTCCCCGGCGGTAGATTGCTCCCGACCCGATGTACCTTTCTGTGAGTCATCTAGCTCCCCGCTTCGTCGACTCGGTCTAGTCCCCGGCGGTGGAGCTAGCCTATTCAACGGGCCAGCCAGTAGGTGCTGAGGTCCATCCAGCGATTCCGGGTGGAGCGTAGTTTCCGGTTCACTTGCGCCCCAACGACCCACTGCTATCTATTCGACACGGTCTACTCGGTCTAATCCCCGACGGTGGATCTAGCCTACTCACGAGCTACCCGGTAGGGTGTCGAGGTCGGTCCGGCGATTCCGGTGAAGCCTGACGTCCGGTTCACTGGCGCTCCGACGACCCTAGCCTAGTGTTATATCGCGTACTACTCAACTGGTCCACGGCGATGGACCTAGTCTACACCGTCGGAGAGTTCCCCGGCGGCGGAATTTCTCCCGAAACCCGATTTGTGGTTTTCTGGAGGCGTTCTAGCCAGTGGTGCTACTTTGTTGGTCCCTTCACCACTTCCTCTGCAGCTCGGAGAGTATACTCGTAACCACTCTGTTGACATCTCGCGGCACATCTCTTCGACGATATTGTCCACTGTCACGCCAGGCATACCCCTTCGGATTTCCTCGAATCTAGGGCATTCGAAGACTACACGTTCCGGCGTCTCTTGCACGTTCACACACTCCGGGCAAAGGGGTGACGAAGCGTGTCCAAACAGATGCAGGTACTTCCGGAAGCATCCGTGCCCTAACAGAAACTGCGTGAAATGGAAGTTCACCTCTCCATGTTCACCTCTCCATGTCCACCTTCCTTTCTCCGCGTTGTCCCACTCTTGCTGCCACTTAGCCAACGAGTCCACTCGGACCAGTCTCCTTGCATTACGTTCATTTCTCCGCTGGTAGCAAGAGTGATGCAGATGGGAATCATCCCGGCAATTACACATACCGCCTCCGACAATATCGTTCTGTACGCACGCGCGATACGAACAGCTATTAGGCGAAACGTGCTTGTCAACTTCGTCCGGTTCCGCTTTGAGTTCAGCGCAGCAGCCCAGACCGGTACTCCATACCTCAGTATTGAGGATGATACACCCGCCAGGAGACGTCTCGTGCTGCCTCTTGCTCCTCCGTGATTCGGCATGATCCTTGCCAATGCGTTAGTTGTCCTCACAGCCTTCTCACATACATAGTCGACATGGCTGTTGTAATTCAACGGATCGTCGACCATCACACCTAGGTGCTTCAGATCCCGCATCGATGGGTTGGACTGTCCCCCGACGCTGATCTCTACACGCTGGATTTTTTACAGTTGCTGACCAGCACTACCTCAGTCTTGTGATGAGCCAGCTGCAACTTGAGTCAACTTCAGTCACTTCAGTCATCCAGCTTTCCACGATGTCTATTGTCTCTGCCGTCAACATCTCCACCTCCTCAAGGGTCTCTCCAGTTATCGTCAGGACAACATCATCTGCAAAACCGACGATCTCAACTCCTCTGGGAAGTTCCAGTGTTCACACTCCATTGTACATTATATTCCAGATCGTCTCAGTTCCTCAGAGATGGCTGGACCGATTTACAGGAACTTAGTCTCAAATGAAAGGTACAACCTTCAATCGGCTGCTATTGAATGTTTTGTTGATTGGACTTTTCGTTCCGGAGTTACGGGTTGAAGAGTGCGACCACCCAGCAAATTCCCATGTAAACTGAAATGAAAAACTCTCAAAGGGGGGAGTAAGAGAAAATTTCAAAATTTTGTATTTTGTATTTTGGATGGCAAATGACTTTAAAATGCATGAAACGTTGAGATTTGGTGTAATCTCGAAAAAAATTTTTTTTTACGAAAATTGACTTTTTTGACTTTGGCACAGTTTTGCCTTTCTCACATAAAAAGGTTATGCAATCGCTCTAAAAATCGTCAACCCAATCCCTAAATTTTGTTCGCTTGTATAGGCTTAGGTAGGAGTATGCAGTAAGGGGTTGCTACTTTAAAATTACAATTAGTTTAAAATTTCTTAACGGATCGTCCTCCTTGATTCGTCGCTGGTTTTAAGCGACGTTTCAGTGTCGACACAAAGTATCTCAAAATCGTGGCTGTCGATCCATTGTATGTACTATGTGCAAATCGTACTGAATATGTAATATACATTTCCACCATTGTATTGAACATAATGAGTCATGGAATCGTAGTTTGAACAAATGAGAAAGGCACAATTGCACCACTAGGTGGATTGAAACAGGTTTTTATGTGTAAAAATGTATGAAATACACAATGGCATTTTCAAACGAAAAATACATGTGATGCGATAAAAAAGCCGTTTTACTTTTATCCTAGAAATATTGCATGTTTGGCAACACTGTAAACAAGAATTACTATTTTTTCTAGATTCCTTGACCAATTTCTTTTAAAATGAATATCACCGATTATTTATAGACCAAATTAAGCCAAAGATATGAATAAAACTTAATAATTGCTGCTTTATTTGTATCGAAAAATTTCCATGCTCATTTACGATGCCATACAAATGTTGTCATCAATACACACTTATGACACTTATGTTTACATTTCTAGCAAAAAACTCTCAAAATAGTTAACCGATTTTCGTGACCTTTGAGAGATTAATACAGAATAGATAGAAGCATCAATTGTCTTCTTTGAATTACTTCTACCACTTGTTTCAAGATATTCAATCTCAAACTTTAAAAATCGTTTTTCTTGAAATGTGCTAAATGGCGCTTGTCATAAGATATCATAACAGTGACGATTTAATTAGCTTAACCCTAGAGCATTGCATTTGCGTTTTACACACTAGAACGTTGCACTGGGGAACAAATGTACCCCATGCGTTTGATCGCAATTTTCGCAAGTAAAAAATGCAAACAAAAGAAATGTATAATACATCATTTTCATTATTTTTCAATTGCAAAAACAGCTGTGTAAGTGAAAGTACGAAATTTATTGAATCAATGATACATAAAACGGTTTGAACAAAAAATAATGTGAAAAATCGCGGTTTTGACTTTTTTCACAAAATTACTAACTTTGCGAATTTTCAACCGATTTGAAAAAAATTAAATGATTCTAATAGTTGAAAGAATGGTCTAGAAACGGTATAAAATGGAATTTCGATAGTTTTGAAGAAGTGCAATTATTTGGAAGAGTAAAAGTTTAATACTCGGGTTTTGGAAAATACCATGAAAAAAATATTTCTGATCAGTAATACATTGGTAATACGAAACGTTACTGTTACAGTGTATAGTAATATGAAGAGATGGCTTTTTGGTCACGGTTTTCATACGACAATATCTATATTACGTCTAATACCAACGTTTCGAAGATCTACACCTTCATCTTCAGGGCAAAACTACAATCAATAAAACAATAAAAATCAGCAAAAATGAGACCCATTTTTTTATACTTCAAAATTAAATTAAAGTAATAGAATAAATGATTAAAAACGATTATATCATACTAATTGTTACATACGTAGTAAAACAACCAGTATTTAAACTGGAATTGTCACGAAACCTGACGAAACGCTAACGGCAACCGTACACTGGGGTACAAATGTACCCCACGCCAACTTTGGCACCTGCTTCCACGAAGGCTACAAGCAAAATGGCTATACCACCTTTTCCTACTCTTACTAGGAACTCTAAATTGAATTATGGTTAGGGTCCCATTGCGATAAATGCCGAATTCTTGTCTTCACACGGCTCATAGCAGGCATGGGGTACATTTGTACCCCAGTGCAACGTTCTAGGGTTAATGCACCACCTTCAAAATCTCGAACGAAATCGTCTGCGAGCATGAGTGGTTGCTGAATTTAGGAACATTTATCTTATGTACTAATAATAATATCACATGGAATCATATCTATTTTCATAAAACTTAAACACAATATGTTCTGGTATCATGAATCATTTAACTGATTTCAAAGACCGCCTTTCTTCCCTGGAAGAAAGCGAACATATATCCTCATATCATTCTTTTTAGTTCATATAGATATTTGACTCTACAAATCGCGTGCTCTAGGCAAATGATTCACACATTCTGTTCGGCACAATCCAAAAAAAAACCTAGGTTGAATTGATTTCCCATTCTCGCACTCACTGATCACAGAAGGTGTAAAAGGATTATCATGCTGTAATGATATCATTACCTGCTCGGGCAAACATTACCCGCAACTCCGGACAAGTCACGGCTCAAAGCTCAAACTCACGGTCTCTGCGGTCGGACGGGATCAATATCTTGCTCCAGCTGTGAGACCGCGTAAACATTAGACTTTTCAATGATCACCACCGCCCGCTTGGCTCGAATTGACTGGAACACCGCGGGCCTACCGAGGATTGCTCAGCACATCGGAGGAGTTGTAATGGTTAAGCGATGAGTAATCACTTTCTGTCGTGTACACTTTAACACTTTCGGGCGGTTTACGAGTTGAATGGACACAATCGGGGAAAAAAACTTATCATCGAGCAGCAGCAGACAAAAAATAATATTTTGTTTGGCAACGAAAAAATATTTTCACATTCTGGCTTGCGCTTGGCGGCTTTCTGTTAGTGCAAGCCTATGGCGTCGAGTAGATTCCCGGGGCAGGAGTACGGAGGATCACTTGGTTATGTGTGTTGTGAGCGGGTTATGTCACCTAAATATTTTTTTAACACTTACCAACCATCTGTGGAATGCACTTGATGCAGCAGGTTTCGGAGTGTTAATGTGGGAACGATTGGTTTTTCTCTAAAAAAGTTTCAACTTTCTCAATTCATACTAATGATTAGTGAAACACATTACGTATATTAAATGTAACAAAGATTACAACTTTTCATATTTCAATGTTTTCAAGTTTTTCGATATTGACTCTGTGCAAAATCACAATCCATTCGGATCGATTCGGGAAGGGTAGCACAAAAGGATCGCGTCATATTTTACTCAGATTCTGCTTTCGGGTTCGCCGTTTCTGAGCGCACGCAAGTCACTGAACTTGGAAATTCGATAAAACATATTAATCTTATCCTCTTGATCGAAAATGCATATCAGTTTCTTTCTTCTCCCGGTTTCCAACTCATACAAGGTAGTGGTGGCACGATCTTTGGTCGCAACTTTTTGGCTCCGTTCGACCGACGGCGACATTGCGTTGATACGACCGCCTTTGTTTTCGCCTTTGCCGATATTTCGCTGCACTGCCTTCCGGCGCTTGTGCCGCTGGAAGGGAAATTTTAATTGAAATGTCAAGCGATCAAATTTCCGCTAAAAACAAAGCGAACTGCAAGCAAAACAATCGATGAGAAATATCTGTTTTGCCTTTTTCATGCAAACGGTAAACAAATATGAAAATTAATTTCATAATTTATGGCGTACAGCTTCATTCCGGAAAACGGGGAAAGAGTTTCCATCGGTGATGCTCGGTATCCCCTCAGCGGACGCCAGTCAATTACTCGGCCCATTCTTGAGAGGTTTCGATCTTCCAGAGCTTAGGCTCCGGCTTGGCAAGTGGCATGTAAAGGTATAATTGAAAGCTTCTGGGCAAGTAGCCTGTTTCTTCCCTTTTTTGCACGCACTGCAACCACTACTGGATTGGTGATGGCAGAGCTCCCAGGGGGAAAGTTAACGAGACCATTAAATTTGATAAATAACGACTGTATCCTTTGTCCGTGCACCAATGAGTTCGCGTTAGCCGGTGAGAAATGGGAACTGTTTCTGCAATTTGTTTTCAGTGTTTCGGGAGGATCACCCCGGGATAGACATTCATAACTTTCTTGTCGCAATAGGGATTACGGTTATACGGCTTGGCCAATAAAATATAACTTATTTGTATTTGTTCTGGTATCAGATACCGAAATGTGGACTATATAGATAAAAATATAGGTATAACGGTATAGTAAATAAAATATGGTTGAGCTTAAATATTATTCCGATAATATACGTTCACTTATTCAAGAGCGTTTTCGGCAAGCCCGTAGCCATAGTTTTGTTTCGGAAGGGGCGGTCAAATAGTTATTGCATAAATCTTTCAATTCTGATGACTTGCGATAGTCACTAGAAACTAAATGGTGTAAAAGACGCTAAATCGAAATGAGTAGATAAAATGTTTCAGCGAAGAGAATGTCGAAATTTGCACTAAATCTTCTGATTTAGCAAGCGATTGTAGATGCGCAGAAACGGTTCAACGTCTATGTTTTTAATCTGTCGTCCTGCAAACTATTATCTGTTCTATAGCATCATGCTAACACAATTTTTTATATATTCTATTTAAATTGTACTGTTTACAGGACAGGCCTTGGCCTGCCAGATCAGAGCCTTAGCTAGGAAGAATTCTTGGTGATCATTAGGATCAAAATGTATATTTCCATGATTCAATCAACCAAAAGAAACTGCCCAGAACTTAATCTATTATAGAAAATTGTCCAAAAATCAAAAGAAAACCAATTAACACTGATTAATAATATCTTTTCATTTACGTAAAATTTGATAAATGTCTAATTGAAGATATCACCAAAATAACTAGAAACTATAAATATGAATAAACTCAATAATTTTTGCATTTTGCATTTTTGCTTCGACACGTGGAATACATCGCACTTAATAAAAAAGTAAGTAAGGTGTAAGGTCAACTTTCTATGATCATTTCGGTTGCACTTTCTAAGTCAATTCGTCACTTTTAAGACAAATATAATCTGTTCAGTAATTGGATTGTTTTCTGAATAAAAGGAATTTGCTCTAATTTTGCTACAATTACCATAAAGATTGCAAGATATGCCGTGTGGTGTCCGGTGGGCTAAATTCTTTTTGCACTATTTCAGCCAAGAATAGAACCACTGGGAACTTGCTCCCGCTTCGTAAGAGGCGACTAACAACATTCTAGGAGTTCCAAGGTCAAGGTATTGATCCGTATCGCAGACTTAACCTGGAGGGACCTTAAGTTTTTGCATCATAGCCTTTATCCTTTCTATATTTAGTAAATCACTGACATATAGACATATAGCATAGTTTTCAGATTCGCTATTCTCGATTGTGTTCCAACGTTTGAGGTTTCTTCTGGCAGTTGTACAATAGGATGAAGTCTAAGTCTACACTAAGTAACAGCATGTATTAATATACCGGCTCTTCCACGCCAAGGTACAGCTTTCAAAGCTTTGGTTTAAAACCGTATTTTTTTTGAATTGGCTTAAGACGAAACTGTCGAATTACACAAAAAGAAATGTGTGGCAAGCGATCTGTAGATGTGTCAAAATAATCCAGTTTTTTTTGTTAAATCTGGAACCGTCTACCGACAAATCTACATTGACGAATACTTCCAAAAGACTTCTTGAAGTCTCATGAAGGTCAGACAACAGCTTTGTACTACTTTTGCTTTCCTAAACAGTGATAAACATTTAAACACTCCTGAGCTTCCCTAATAAACATCTTATGATCCAAGTGCCTAACGACCTGTTCAGGGTATAATCCAAACAATTTGTGGAATCGTTGGATTATATGGGTTAAAGTTCGTGTATAACTTTTTATTAGGGTTCACTCTGTCAGAAAATCGCACTCCTGGTCCTTTCTTCAAAATCATCCAGTGCAGTACTCTGGGTCACTCTTTTCTCACATCCATTCTTCTTCTGGACCGCCGATGGATCATAAGTCCTTTCGTTGTGTCTATTATATTTATTATGCAAAATAAACATATCGTTTGCAATTCGACATTTAACCCAATTATGGAAACGTGTCTGCTAGGGTGAGTAGAAATGCCAACTTTTCATCAACATTTCGCAGTGAATTTTCATATTCATTTGGGATATCTTTTATACTTTTTGTACGCTTGCTTCGTACTGCAGACTTTGGAAACAAACATTGAAGCAGTGTTGCCACAATTAAATCTGTGCCGGTAGTTGAAAAATCTTTTCTATCTGTACACTTCTATAGAAAAATCTGCACCGGATTCTGTACCCAAACAATAACCAGGGTGTTTAAAAAAACATTTTTCTTAAACATAGGTATTTTTCATTCGGGGAAATCAAACCAGACATTCTGAGTCGGTTGTTTTATTTGAGCTGGAATTCCACAGGAAACCAGTTAGAATTCCGAATGAGTTTGACTGGGTAATGTCAATATCAGCTCCAGCTCAAATTCTCTCTGCCACTTTGTTTGCAACCAAAGGTGGCCAATAGAGTGGCGGCAAGAAGCTGATATGGGGCTGGTAATATTAATAGAATAGAGAAACCTGCTAGCAGGAACTCAAATGGAGCAGGTCAGAGTAAACGTATGCACTCCGAGAAGATTCGCTCGGCTTTCGCTTAGACACCATCCCTTTGATTTGCTGGAAGCATATTTTTCGCATATCGCATTGTAATGTCAGCTTCAGTTAAAGCTCAATCAGTAACGCTTCACTTCTAATTCTCGCCATCACTGCTGCCCAACTCAACGTTTACCTGCTGTTTACTGGGATGCATCGCAGAGTTAAATTATTTTAATTTGCCGTTATGTAAAAAAATCTGTACCAATCTGTACTTTTTTACAAAAATCTGTAATCTGTACCGTTCAGAATCTGTACCAAAAATGCTTCAAAAATCTGTATCTTTCTAGATAAATCTGTACTTATGGTATCACTGCATTGAAGTGTTAATAAGAAGCAATACTTCCAATGACCGACTGTTCTGAGTTCAAATTGCTCATTTCGAATTCTTCTATTTTCCAATAATTTGTCAACAAGTCGACTTAGATGAGGTCGTGGATACGACAAACTCATTCATAGTAGCATCCTACGAAGAAGCTTGTCCACTTCGTACTGTTAAATCGACTAGGGGCACCCCTTGGTGGAGGGCTGAGATGGAAAGAATGAAGAAGGATATGAGAAGAGCTTGGAACCGGCATCAGCGTGATGACTCCAGGTCAGGTCAGCGCATAGTGCATATAAGAAATGTCTTAGATCTGCAGCGTGGACTGGCTGGTAAAACGAGACTAGCTGGGAAGAGCTTTGTGAACTCCCCAGTATGCTGCATCACGCAGCGGAGCGTTCGCTTTACGCACCGAGATTTTTCGTCGATGATCCGCACAGTCTTGCCGAATTTTTGTTGCCGGGGGGTTTGCTGAGACTCTGAGACTGAGGCTTGTGGTAGTTCGGTGAAGTTCGATAATCACATTTCAATGTGTACAGACGAACTTGCCCAGAGGCGGTGTCCGGCCAAGAATTGAGCCACTGGGTTCCTGTTCCCATGTCGTAGGAGGCGACTGAAAGTAGGAGTCCCTACGTCAAGGTGTAGTTCCGTGCCTAGGACTGGATGACTGGAGGGTCTAAAATGTGCCAGTCGCGCACGGAGCATTTTGGGTTTTGCCCTTACTGTGTTATGCGAATCTCTCACACATTATTTTCTTCACAAATCGCGGGAATCAAATGATCGTGTCCCATTTAAACCTGATATGGCTCACTATATGCATTAACATCCCAACTTGTTGTTGTGCAATTTATGTTGGAAATGAAATGTACAGCGCTCTAATCAACAATGGTTAGACAAGCACAAATCAATCTCCAGCATAAACGTAAAGCAACTTTGAATTTATCTCGACTCATGTAAAAGGTGGAAGTGGAAGGTAAAGCTTCTATAGTATTGGGTCAAGAACCGTATTTCCATAAAGGAAACTTCTATTTTGGAAAGTTACCTAACCCTTGTGAAGGCAAGCTAAAATCCTAACGCCTCTAAGGCCCGGTAAAATTTTATACCCTCTTACAGTAATAGCATGAAAAATCCAAAGCATATAGATCAATTTTATGCAGAAATACAAACTTTTCAAGTGCTTGAATGATTTCTCTATTTGAATGTATATGACAATGAAGAATAGACTGTGAAAAAAACATATATAAACGAAAAATGAAGAACTGATAGATTGCTTCAGAATATTTTAAAGGATTTAAAATAAAAGCTCACGCCTGTAGTTATTAGCTATACTATATACTAATAAAGTCAAATTCTAATAAAAATACGAATCCCCGATAAATACTCACTCCTGGGAATAACTAGAGTAAGCATCCGGTGAAGCCAAAAGCTAATTTATGTAAATAAATAATTACTACTTTTCGAATATGTCGCGCAATATCTTGTTTTGCCACAGGCTAATAATAGGGATCTTTGTACTTGGAAAACGTTCATTCACTTCATTTTCTTACAGGAAAAAACCTCCAATCATTATGCAACTTTCAACAATGTTGTTCGCTATTAAAAAAGCTACACCACCTGAAGTTTTGAGGTATGCAGAGTAACTGTGAGAATTTTTTTTCAATTTTGATTTCTTGTTTTCGATTTTCCATATATGACACTAAAGAAACTTCAAAACTCTTGTGAGTGAACTAGAGTTATAGGAAAAAGCTCATAAGTGGCATATGGTTTGTAGAGCTCATTAACACTTGATTTAGCAGTGTTCCAAAAAAGTTACAAAAAAATTTGCCGGTCTAGTATGCGTGCTCAGTTCAGGGTGCATTGGAAAGCGTTTACGTGAGAAAAATTACTTATAAATGGTAAATGTGTTTTAACTTGATCAAAGATAAATTCGTCAAAGCTTAGGAAATGTTTGTAAAAACTGAAATGAATCCATGAAAAATGTTTTGGATGCAAACATACGTGCCAGGAATATTATTTGCATTACCAGTATGCACAGATGATGTCGAAATACCTGGCGGGCCTGCTAGACCCCCTTGCCTTTTTGTGCATGTAAAATCACGTTGTATTCAAACATAAATATTCATTGAAAACCATAGCAAGCTACAAAAATGCTGCAGCGGGTAGCAACATTATGTTCATTGTGATTGGTTGACTAATATGTCATTTAACATCAATTGACATCCGATGGAAAGTAAGGACCAAATCACGACAGTAAGTCGTACCACTTTTGTGTACGTTTCTGTATGCAGGCTTGTTATTTGCTCACACAATGTGCACAAAGAACGAAAAACACCGATGAAAAATAGAGCAGCGCAAAAACACTGCAATGTGCAGAACGACCACACAAAGAGAAACATGACAACAAAAACGAGAAAAATTTGTAACGTTGCCATTTGACACTATTATTTTTGTTTTTCGATTTTTTGTTTACTTTCTGAGATATGGGTTATTTTACCAAAACATAACAGGTTTTTAGTAAATAACTTTCGAACAAAGCAATTTTGTCCCACAATTGAAGTGCGCATAATTGAAAACCTTGTGAAAATACCTTTCGAACAATCTATATATTGTCAAAATCCGTTCACGAGCGACGGAGATATTAAACATTTTGTATTTTTATTCCTCGCTTACCAATTTTCACTAATTAAAAAGGAGACCGCTTCATACAGAGTATTTCTTTACTGGTGTTTTAGGGGTTGAACTAAACCGATTTTGAATATCAGGGTATGAAAACACATCTACGTGATTCAAGGAATTCGATTTTTAAATCATTTTGTGAAAAGTTTACTTCAAAAACAAAATAATGTGTTCACAGTGAAATTGTTTTAGAGTTCATGTATGTATCCCTTAAATTAGGCATTGCGTTCAATCGTGAGTTAAATGTTGGAAAGTATATTAATAAACAGATTATCAAATAATTCACCTAGTAGTGAGATAAAAGATTTCTCATATAATTACACTCGCGGCATCACCGAGAGAAACTATATATTTGAATTCTAGCAAAAATTTACCTCTTTTGCAATATTTAGGTTATTTATACTGGCTATGGCGTAAAAATTACTATTTACATTATTTATAATAAGGATGTAAGGAATCAATATATCGCATAATATACCTATAAAAACAAGGTCTCGGCATGAAACATCATTCGCCATTCCTCACATGCACTCCTCCATCTCTATCTCACTCTCTTTCTCTCTATTTCTCTCTCTCTCTCTTCGTGTTCGTGTTCGTGCAACTATCACGACTCACATCTATCTTGCTATTTCTCTATCCATTTCTAAGTTGTGTGATAAGATCCTCTGTTAATCTTTATTAATATTCAAGCTAATTTCATGTGTGCGATGTAATTGTGAAGGTTTGAGAAGACAAAGCTATTTTTTGTCTGCTGTTACCCTATTATTTTCTTTGCATTTTAGTGTAGAAGAGACTCGCGGAAGCAAGTTTAATAATACATCCTACATGGCAAATAAAGTATTTTTAGTCCTGAGAAAATTTGCAAAATATTCGCATTATGGGAAAACTATAACTATTTTTAAGGTGAAATAGGTATCCCTTCGAAACTTTGCACTATGGGTAGACAGGTGACTATCAAAAACTACATCAACTCAAATTTAATTCCGTTCGATTCAAAGCTTCTATATACACTATAATTAAGAAAATTCATGGCTTTCTCAGAAAAATATGTAACTTAGCTGGGTAATATGGACGTTTGACAAAAAATTTCAAAAGAGACATTCCACGTGCGATAATTCAACCCTTCGTATCTTTATTGATTTTTTTTTGTGATGATGTTATTGAAAATGCACATACATTGTATTTGTATGAATTTTCATGAAAAATAACGGATCAAAGCCCAAAAATATTCACGAATTAGATCCGGGAAAAGAAGTCTCCCAAAGTCCCCACTCTCGATGGGGGATACAAGTACAAGGTGTCTTCTGACTCATGGTCGTCCATATCTGCTCTATACTGAGTACACTTCAATTGATGTTTCAATAGCAGTCACAATTAGTAGTGAGGCATTGGATAATTCAGCACACGTTTCGTTCGAGTTTTTCATATTGTACAAGTCAATTAGCAAGGAATACAATCAGAGCTTATGCATTGGACAGTAGTTGATCTGACTAAATTTTTGTCATCCTGATAGTTTGAACCATTTGTCACAGTATTGGTTTGTATAGGACTTATTTTACCTTTATTCCTGAGCGAGAATTCTGAACGAAACGATATGCAAGCTATAAGGATGAGTGAAAAGAGACTGCATTGTAATCAATTCCATGCACGCCTTTTATGCTATCGACATAGCCTAGACAATTCACACTATTTATTTTAATGCAAATGAAAACTTTGAAATATCTATTGCCTCTTTTACGAATCGCATTCTTCCTCTTTCACTCTCTGTGCAAGGGGCTTGAAAGCACATGTGACCTGGTCTCACTTTACTATATTCAATTGCGCGTTAAATTACTGGACCAGCAATTTTTTTCGGGAATATGTGACCCAAAAGTAAAGTTGGAATTCCAAAGCAAATTGAACGTTCCAGGTTCTTGATAACTAATTAAAGTCCATCAATAATGTAGAAACACCAGATAATCTTTAAACGACGCCGTTAAGTAAAGAAGCGTGAAAACGAAAAGACTAAAACAAAAAATGGATGGAAGCCCTAGAAAGCCTATTGTATATTAATTAGCCTGTTCTCAGAAGATAAGATATTCAAAAACATTTCATAACTTTCTGATGCAATGGTTCTCAAATTCAAGATTATGTATATCTATTTTCAAAAATGATTTTTAACTTTAACTTAAAATGATCATTGTATTTTAATTAATTATTTCATTCAGCATCTTTTTATTCATTTTCTTCAGCTGCGTTCATTTTATCTACATTATTCTTTTTATCATTTGGATTCACTCTGATCAGTTTATTCTTTTCGTGCATTTTACTCATATCATTCATTTAACTCATTTTTTCCCTGTTTTCATTCAATGCATTCTATTCATTTTTTCCAGTTCATACATTTTTTCTTCATTTTAATAATCTGAGTATTTTTTCAGTTTTATTCATTTCATCCAAATAATTTATTTGACACAATTTATTTTTTTCTAAAAATTCATAACCTTTCAACATCCTTTCCTTTTTCATTTCAATCAATGCATTTTATTCTGCTCATTTTCTTCTTTTTTATTCATTTTATCATTTCAGCTCATTTTGTTTATTTGATTCGTTTATTTTATTTATTAATTTCATTTATTTTTACGCTTTTTATTTTCTTTGTTCATTCCATTCTTTTTATTCATTAGAGTCCTCGGTAAGGGAACAATGGAGCCTTTTGATATTTGGACTGCAAATCCCAAACAGGTAATAAACTTCATCCGAAGTGTAGTGCCTAGCTGGGAAGAGTGTGTATCTCAATAAAGACAAGCACTCATCAATAGTGATATGTCATAGTTGATAGCACACTTAGATTAAGGAAGGGGCATACCACAATAGATCTAAATATTGGTCGCAGTGGACCGTCTCCAAAGAAAATTCATTTGATTCATTACATTCATTTGATCTCCATTGTATTCTCTGCATTCATTAAATAAAATTGATTCATTTGATTCATTTGATTCATTTGATTCATTTGATTCATTTGATTCATTTGATTCATTTGATTCATTTGAGTCATTTGATTCATTTGAATCATTTGATTCATTTGATTCATTTTGTTCATATCTTTAATTTTATTAATTTCATGTTCAGTCGTTCCTTTTATTTAGTGCATTCAATTTGGTAGGTTGAGTCAATTTATTCTATTAATCTTATAACTATTTCTAAATATAGTCTAAATTTTCATTAATTAAGCTATTATAATTTGATTCGTGTGTATTATAATTTTGATTTACATTAATCATTCTACTCATTTTATGAATTTGAACACCTTTTATTTCATTTTTTTCTTTATTTTTTTGTTCGTTTTAATGATTTTCTACCATTTATTTAGTTTATTCGAGATTTTATTCGTGCAGGACTAGAAAATGTTTTCATCCCATCTCTAGTTGGGTGCCTACTTCGCATGAGTTCTGCAAACTAATGAATGATCCAACAGTGATATGTGTAAGAAAAGTCCCATCTAACTGCTAGGTGGATTAAATCGTTTTTTTTTTGGTTGCCTTCTCTGCTTTCGTGCGCGTCGCACTAAGATTCACGCTAAAGAGCCTCTTTATTTCTACTCTTTTAGGTGTGCAGCAATGGAATAGAATGCACGTATGGGAGCAACATACATCGGAGTGAGAGGTTTATTATGAAAGAGAAGAGCGGTGGTTCGCATGAAAAGTGCAAAGAGCGTTTTTTATTCTCAGCTTTATTTGCTCTGAGATGCATTACACATCTGTCTGTATGTCAGCTAAATTAATAATATACGAGTGTACATAATTCGTGGGTCGATGAATGCCTCAGAAAAAAAACTGTTTCATGCATTTTGGACATGAGATTAACGAGTTTATGACGGAAACCGATGTTTGCAGCATTTTGAATTCCAAGATGGAGACTTGCGGTTTAGATACATTCTCTATAACCTCAACAATATAGGTATTTTTGGAATGGGGTTGACGAGTGCATGACGGGAACACTAGTAACAATTGAAGTTTTATAACACTCTTGAAGCCCTTCATAAAGCTTAGAATGCACTTGTAGTGTGCTATAAAACTAGAAATGCTACTTGGAAATTGATGTATTGAGCCAACAATATAGGTATTTTCTGTACGGGGTTGACCAGTACATGACGAAAATCGATATCTGGAGCTAATTTGAAACCCAAGATAGCGAATTTCCGGTTTAAATTTCTATATTGTTAGGGTTATCGTGAATATTGCTCAACCGGAAGTCGCCGACTTTGATTCCAAAAAGGTTCCAATTGTCCATTTTCATCATCTACTTGTTAAGCCCGTTCCGAAAATATTAATAAGAATGTGAAGCAAACTTTTTTACGAATTAAATCCCAAATAACGAACACTTTCTACGAACTAATTCAATTTACGAACCCCCGCTTTGAAGTAGGGATTCAAAGCTTTCGTTTAATGTATTAACATTGCCCATAGATCTATTCATCGATCTTTTAGCAAAAAAATTTCTTAAGTATGCGACTATTGGTACACCCACCCTATATGCATAGAACTTGGTTCAAGAAAATTAAAAAATGGTGTTTGCAAGAAAATGTTCGTAAGTCATCTAAATAAACACCCATCTTACCAAACTCACTCGGCTATGTAACAAATTGTACCTGTTATACACACTGCAACTGGCGGAAGTTCTGTTTACATAGCCGTCTTTTGGTAGCATACAAACAGTTCCGACTGTTTTGAATCAATTTCATGTAATAATATTGTCATTTCCAAACCCTTGGGATCATTTCCGTGGGAGATACAATTTTGTTTGCCAGGAGCATCTCGTTCTAATATGAAATAATTTGGCTGTAAACACTTGTCATGTTCACCGGTCAAGTTTAAATAAATGGCCAACGGAAGAATGATTTATTTACGTTCACATGCGTCGACATGTCACGTGTAACTCATTTGCCGAGTGACCTTGTTTGTGTATGATTAATGCCCCACAAACTGACAGATGAGCGTAAATTTTCCTGTTCCCGCAAACGATTGGACGGAGAGGAGAATGAAACATAATTTTCAGAGTCGACAAGTTTTGAGCGTACAAGAATAATGCCTTATAAATTGTTGTCTTATTTGATGGTGTTGACGCTGGTGGTTTGGCCCTCAGTTTTACTGTCAAAGCGTATACGCTAAAGAGTATCATGTTTCATGTACTTCTGAGCGCAAGACAAACTGGCAAAAAATTCGCAACAAGTTAGACTTCGTCGCACGTGGATACTATAGCAACAAATCAAAATTATATATGCACCGACAAACAGACATGCATCTCTTAATTTCATATGAAAATCGGGGGTGCTGTACTGACACTCACATACTGCAATTAGAAATAAAAGAAATTTTAATGAAGATCAATCTTAGTAGATGAACTAATTAAAATTTAGCAACAAAATACGAAGTTGGATTACATGAGCATTTTTTGAAATGAACATTAAATAATTATCGCAGAAAATCGTTCTTGCAAGATGTAGCAAGAGCTACACACCTAGAAAAAATCGTGTAAATTTACGTCTCCTGACCATGACATACATGAGCATCAAAAATGACATAGTTTTACGTTTGATTTTAATTTTACATGTTGTTGAATTTTGCTAGTCACGTAATTTTACTCCATATAAATGACGTTTGTATAAAATGTTGAAGAGTGTAATTTTATGGCACTGCGTATGGAAAGCACATCTTTCATGTAAAATTAAACAGAACACGGTTATATTTCATAATTTCGTCAATTTCGATTTGTTAGATTGTGGCAAGTTTGGAATTACGTCAACGATAAAATTCATATTTTGTTGGTGTGTATTGTTATCATCTCTTCTGATGCAAAACGCATAGCATCTACAGTCAAATTCGATTAAATAATTTATTTATCTAACAGTGCAGCGGAATAGTTCAGTTAGGTTATCTTGTGAAACGTTATTTTTCTACCCCGTAGAATGTTACAAAAAAAAACAACAAACGCAGGATCATACTCCAACCTTGGAAGCACATAATTTATGCATGCAAAGCTCGTATTCGCTTCTGTTTCTCGCAACCTGAACGAGTTTTTAAAATATAATAGCACTTCTCTCACAAAGCGTAATGTCCCATTTCAACCGAGAAATGACGTAAAGCCGATTAAAAGATTTATCGCTTGAAGATGCTGTTCGCGTTTCTCGCTGTGGCCCTGTACCTACATGGCCACATGGATAAGGTTGGTTTCGAGCACGCGTCATAATGTTTGGGCTTGGGCTTAAAACGATGATGCGTCTTAAAAAGCTGACTATCTGGGCCCTACTAAGTCGACACAAGAATTTCAACTCTTTAGCTGTCATTGATGATTTTTTCTACTCATGCAATGAAGCTATAAACAATTGAGTCAATTGACGGACCCGAAGCCAGTATTTGTAGCATTTTTTAGAGTTTGTCGTACGTCCACAGCAAGCGTACCACAAGTATTGACGGTGCCCTGTGACGTGTATCGTGGTGGTGACGAGCTTCATCGCTGCGATACACGTCACAAACTGCGAAGTTTCACTGGAAGCAACTTCCAAGATGAGAGACAACACTACGCATGAAGAATCTGGCTGAGCAATTCAAATGCATGAAGGTGAACTCTATCCCGAAAGTCACTGGTGTGCGCAGCGAGGCGGCTAGATGCACATAGAGCTCAATGGGTATGAATATTAGGCTTTACCTTCTCTCCGTTCTAGACCACCCTTGCTGCGCATGACAGTACATAAGGTATAATCACATGTTTGATTAGGTTCGATATGAAATGTGTGTAAACACCTGAAACTGCCTATGGCAAACGTTTATCGGTGGTGTAGTGATCGATGCAATGCAGCTTTTGAACACGCGTAGCAACCAGTTGAGTGAAAGGCAATAAAGAGGCACGGATTTCCAACATACATCGATTTGAAAGTTTGCATCATTATCATCATAGTAGCCTAACAATTCTGGTACTCCGAATTGTGACCGATTTAGATTCCCTGGCTACTCGGTCTTTGGCCACCAGTCTGTAGTCCTCCTAAACATCCGCCGCAGGCGCATCTTCCTACATTGTACACAGCCAACGAATTTGCCAAGAAAATGACGATCTGATTCTTGCAGCCTCCTTTTTAAAAGACAAAAATGCCTCTTCCACTGCTCTGCGATCTACGCTAATGATGTGAATGTCGTCCGCGAAGCCAAGAAGCATGTGGGATCTCGTGATGATGGTTTCGTTCCTTCACACATCAAATCTTCGTATAACACCTTCGAGCGCTATGTTGAACAATAGTACGTCGCCCTGCTTCAAACAATCTAATGTCACAATTGATTCGGAGACTATTTTGATGCTTGATTTTGATCCATCTAGACCCATAGGAATCAGCTTAATCAGTTTTGTCGAAATGCTATGTTCAAGCATTATATGCAACGGTTCGTTTCGTGTTACTGAATGGTAGACCGCTTTGAAATGTACAAACGAATGGTGAGTCCGTAAATTTCTTGAAGGAATTCAAAATTTGTCGCAGGTGATAAATATTTGGCAATATTTCAGAATTTATTCAGTTCAGGATACGCGGTTCGATGCATGAAATTAGCAGTAACCGATCTCGGACTGATGTTTTTAAAAACCGGTTTATCCTTGATATAGTTTTTTTTTAATTTTACGCCTTTTAATTAATGTTACTTTCAAACCATCGAAGAGACAAGTGATGGGCTATGATAGTAGCGCTGGAATGACCCTTTGCACAGCTTATAAATTTTTTTTTCGGTGGTATTTGAGATGCTCCATTCTCTTCAAACAGTTCTATATGAATGCTAATAGAAACAAATCTGTTGCGGAACATTTTTACATTTCTTATAAAAGAAATGTATAAAATTCGCTCAAACTTTCAAGATTTTTTCCGAGGTCTGGAAGGCCGAGTCTTACATACCAATCGACTCAGCTCGACGAATTGGGACAATGTCTGTGTGTGTGTGTGTTTTTTTTAGAGCAGTAAGCAAATTTTCAAGAAAACCCTGAGACAGGGAAAATGTACAAAAACCCCAATGTCTCAGGGAACGGGTTTGGGCTGCCATCACCCAACCACGCTAAAAATCACTGCTCTTCCCCAGAACCTGAATCCTCCCCGGCACTACCTTACGGCATTACTTCGGGCAGGGGTTTTTATGTGCATAGCACACACTCTAATTAAACTACTTACCATCCATTCTCCACCATACACACAGACTGGCAATTTCTGCATGGCAGTCGGAAAGCTGGCTGTGAGTCGAGACTTAGTGCTAGCAGTAGATAGCAGACGTCTTGTGCTGCTTCTCGGGCCGCCGACGTTTGGCATGGTTCTTGCTATTGCGTTCGTTGCCTTCGCCGACTTTTCACAAGCGTAGTCAACGTGGTTGTTGAAGCTAATTCCCAATTGCTTCAGTGCACGCTTGGATGCAATCACTTGCCCTCCGACGTCGATCTGCATCCGCTGAACCGCTTTGCAGTTACTGACCAACAATATCTCCGTCTTGTGGTGAGCTATTTGCAGCTTGACCCTGTTCATCCAGCTCTCGATCGCGTCTATTGTCTCCGTCATCGACACCTCCACTTCTTCAAGTGTCTCACCCATCGGCATTAGTGACACGTCGTCCGCGAAACCCACGATTTTCACTTTCCTAGGCAGCTGCAGCGTTAAGACCCCATCGTACATCCCGTTCCAAAGAGTTGGACCGAGAATGGAGCCCTGAGGAACGCCCGCTGTGACTCGCATTGACTTCAGCCCTTCGCTCGTCTCGTACAGCAGCACTCTGCTCTGAAGGTAGCTCTTCAGGATCTGGCATAGATAGTCGGGAACCCTCATTATATGCAGCGATGGCTTCCCAGCTGGCACTGTTGAACGCGTTCTTCACATCTATCGTGACCACAGCGCAGTATCGATCTCCTCTTCGCTTCTATTTAGATGACTTCTCAGCACTCTCGAGCACTGTCCGAATGCATCCACTGTCGATGCTTCTTTGCGGAAACCGAACTGCATCTTGGACAGTCCGCGCTCACCTTCCGTGAATTTCGTCAACCTGTTAAGAATGATCCTTTCCAGGAGTTTTCTGAGTGTATCCAGCAGGCATATGGGCCTGTACGAGGCCGGATCGCCAGGTGGCTTCCCTTGTTTTGGCAGCAACACCAGCTTCTGGACCTTCCACATTTCAGGGAAGTTGCCTTCATTTAGGCACTTCCGCAGCACTATCCTGAACATGTCCGGATATACAAGAATCGCAGCATTCAGTACCACGTTTGGTATTTCATCCGGACCAGGGGCTATCTTTGATTTTAAGCGCATCGATGCTTCTGCTAGCTCGTCGTAAGTCACTTGCCGATCCGTGTATGTTCCTTCTTCTTCGTCGTACGGTGTCGGTGGCCATATAGTTGGATCGTGCTTCGGGAAAAGACCCTCGACGATTATCTTCAGCTTGCTCGGATACATTTTGGCTGGCGTCGTCGGGCCCGTCATTTCGCCATCACGACTCGGTATGCGTCACCTCAGGGATTGACGTCTACTTTTCGGCATAGCTCCTTGTGGCAATCTGACTTGCTAAGTCTGATCTACTTTTTTAAAGCGGTCCTAGTTTCCCGAAACGTTGCCATACGCTCTTCTTTATCTGGTACAGACCTTGCTCTTTGAACCCGCCTTCTGGTTCTGAGACAAGCAGCGCGTAACGTACTAAGCGTCTCGTTCCACCAGTAAGCTGGACGCCGTTTGTTGCGTGGTTCCAGTTTTCGCGGCATTGTGGCGTCACAAGCCGCCACAATCCTTCTTGTTAGGTCAGCCGCATCCACGTTCTCGGTCCCGCCGTTCGGCCGAAGTGCCGCAATAAAGAGGTCTTTGTTGAAGGCTTTCGTCTTTCACTCTATTTGTAATTACAGTTTCTTTTTCAAAACTATCAAACTAGTACGCTAATAAATGCTTTTAATTAGAATCAGATCTTAAAATAAAAATAAATTTTAGATCAAATAAGCAGATTGTGTAATATAGCCCCATTTTTAGATAAAATGGACCTACACTCACCAATTACTAAACCATCAAAAAACGGTCAAAAAGGACGAACACAAATATTTGCATTACATTGCCAGGTTCATTTTACGTAATCTATATCCTCTTGTCAAATATGTTCTTAGTAGGTATATCATACTTTTTCAAGAGAATTTAGGTTACAATGTTTTTTGCGTACATTTAATGTTTCAGTTTCATCGCCTACTACGATCAGAGCTGCAACAGGTTGTTTTGAACTTTAAGTTGAAACAAATCTTAAATCATGCCTACTATGTCTAATTAGCTGTTGTTCGTTTGCACCGTTCATTCAAACAGCCGAGTTCCTCAATCTTTTTTCATTCATTTTCATTTTCATTGACCCTATTAATATCTATCTACTGGCGTATTGACTAGATTTTTCAAGCAAAACTACTCTGAACATACTTCTTACTGTTCACGTAAGCTTCAAAACGCAAAACATGCCAACATTTAACCTAAACTGGCCAGCAGATGACAACTTTGGCTGGTGAATGAAAAAGCATCAAATTGAAATGAAGACGTACGGTTTGGTTGTGAAAATCCCGCCAACTTGAAAGTGAATGATTAAGGGAGGCTTTGAATTTGAATCATGGTTCGGTTTGATTGAACTGAAAGTTGGCATTTGAAAATGAAAATTTGCGCCACTGACTACGGTTGCTTGCAAGCATTCTCTTAAACCTACATCCAATTTTTATATTTGTGTTGAACCTGCGAGTATTACTATGTTTTGCTTTTGTCAAAATATAACGTTTGAACTTGAAGCTCAAGGATCATTCTTTAATTTTGGCGTAACCCCCGATGACGGTACTTCAGAATTTAATACAACACTAAATGACTATAATATTGAATTAATCCATTCAGTGCAACAAAGATGTGAACGTTCCAAAGCTTATACGACTTTTCTTCAAGAATTTAGATTTTCTCCAGTTTTTTTAGGTTCATTTAGAAGGTATTGTATTTGTATAAATTGGAAACCTTCTGGCTTTCATTGTTTTGAACAAGAATTACGGACAGCACTTTTTCCAACATTTAATTACTATAGTTACATGTGGCGAAATACTATCTCTTCTTTGTCCCCCAAAAGCAAGCCACCCTCTTAAGGGGGTCTCTTCATCAGTAAGCTTAAAAACGGATTTTTTTTGCTTCAATCGTTAGAATTATTATCTGAGAATATTTTCTTCAAGTTTCAAGGCATAGTTGATTAACAGCTCATGCCTGTAAGTTTTCTTTAATTCGATCTTTTTCTTCCAAAAACTTTAAAGCCCATTTTATTAAAAAACATGTTCTTCACAATTCCATGCACGATTACAAAAAATATATAAAAGCTACTAATAAAACGCTGTTTTTAGATTATTTTATTGTTCACAGACTGCACTATAAATATATTTAAAAATCTCATTTTACAATGTTATCAACGCACTCAGTGCCGAAAAAAGGCTAAACAATCGAGTACTTTATTTAAAAAGTGACAAAAATCCTAAAAATTTCAACTTACAATCACCATAGACCATAATAGTCTATCCTGTGGAGTAAAAAAAAAGAAATATAACACTTTTTTTTGTTTTGGTAAAAAATTACAAGTAGAATCTTGCACGGAGCTGCGCGAGGTTGCCGTTTTTACTTATTTTTACATTTAAAAAAATTTATATTGTTGAGCATATATTTTTTTCAAAAATATGCAAAAGATCATTAGTTTCCCTTGTACATGTTAAAATTATAAAAACCACCTTTTTTATAAGCCATTAAGGAGGAGGTCCCCTTAATGGAAGGTAACGCACTGGTTTTAGATGATCTGATACCTCAGAGATCCGTAAACTTCACTTTGTCTCACCTGCATGATTTGTTCCAATTTTTATCATTAGTATCATCATTTTTATTATAAGTAAATATTACTTATTTTATTAATTTATCATCCACGATGATTAATCGCTGGCTGTGGCTTGATTGAGTTGTAATGTTGACTGCGTAACGGGAATCGATAAGATCGACTCCAGTGTGGCGCAAATAGCAAAATGTACCCACTAACATACGTACACCCATCCTCGAGATAGAATTACGTATGCCTGGAAGTTTGTGAACAAATGCAATGGCACCTTGGGCGGGCTGTGGTCACGGTCGTTGGAAATGTCGATCGCGGCCATCCGTGCGTGGAAAATACGTGCACGAACTGTCAAATCGCCCCCTAACACAGATGGGTTTTGTGTATAAAAGATTTGAAATAAAAGTAACAGTAGCTCTTCACGTGTGGGATAACAAATTTGCATAACAACGAGCAGACTCTGACAAAAGTTTGTTTTGTTTGAGAAGAAGCTGCTACTGGAAACTACGACGTCGTACCATCACTGTTCAAACTTTGTATCTGTTTCACGTAGAATGGCATAGTTTCAGTTGAGAATAGTTACAGGTATTCATTGTGATTCTTCTGTGCTCAGCGTCTGCATTGAAATCAGCAGTCAGTTTCTTGTACGCAGTTGTTTGATTGTTTGAAATTTGAAATGTATTCTTTTTAAACCGTCTCATATCAATACTAGTCCCTTAGTTATGTGTCTACGGCTGGTATTCCGTGATATAAACAGCGGATGTAAAAAGCGTATTTCTGATAATCATCCAAACTAACATTAATATAGGCAAACAAATTTATTATTTTATTTTGATTAAGGCCATCGTAACTCGCGCCGCAAAACAGTAGGAAAAAGTCAGTTTTTCGAGAAAATAGACGATAAAATTAACTAAAATCCCAAAACAAAAAACATACGTCCCTGCAGAATTTATTCAGCTATCATCTGGTTAAAATTTTCCGTGAAAATTTCCCCGATTTTCCGAATGCATTACCTTAGACCGGAAAAACTTTTGCCTTTTTTGCATTTCCACGCTAATATCTTCGAAAATAAAGCGATGACATACTCTTTTTAGTATTTCAGTGTGTTTCTATTTCTCTAAAGCACACATTGGAACTTTAGTTTGATGGAATTTTCCGACTTTTCCATGAAAATTTTACGATTTTCCTAATTTTATTCATAACCTATCTATGCATTGTGCATACGCTCTAATTGATTCAAAAAATATACTGGAGCATTCTACGTAATATTTACATCTAATGTATATTCAGTTTTCACGAAAAGTCTAAGATTTTCATTGGGAAATTCCATATTTTCCATCGATTGCATATCAAATCGTAAACTCCGCGAATGCTTGTTTGTATGCGTATACATGAACCGGCAGTAGATGGAAAACACAAATAATAAACGTTAGTAGGCGTTTGCGTTAGTTTCACAAGTTGCAGCATTTCAGGGATTACATCTTGACTACGATGTTGCGAACAATGAATAACAAATATTTGTTTTCCATTCAAATATCGGTACTTAGTTGATTGTAACATTAATTTCAACATAATTACTGAATTGAATTGTGCTTTTCATAAATAACATCAGTTTTTTTTCTGAGCTAGAATATGGTTTTGACATTGGTGTACAATTGATTAAATTTTTGAAGACAACGTCCTAAACATGAACAAAACTAATTCAAAGAGATCAAATGTGACGTTGTAAAACATTATACTAACATGATAGCATATATCGACAGGCTAAAAATCCCCTTTAGGAATCCGGAAGAAAATCGTGTGAGTCAGTGAGCTAATTTCATATGCAAGTGATCTACCCTAATTTTCCAAATCTATCATATAAATCACACATTATGAGAAATTCCAGCATCGTCAAAGAGTTGTGAGTTGGTGCGATATTGCGGACATTGATAAAAAAAACATGTTCATAATTTATTTCACTTTTTGGAAATCAACCAGAATAGGTTGGCAAAGCTGTATTATTGTACAATATGATGCCACACTATGCCACCATTTTCTTCTGATACAGAACTCCTATCCCTCACCTTCCCGCGATGTCAGTTCCTACATTTTGACAGCGGTTGGGGTTGGAGCCTGACTCAGATTTGTTTCGGATGGAAGCGGCATTAGTGACCACGGTGGGATTTTTGGTCGTATGCTGACAGGGAAGGGGAGCAAACGACGCGCGCGGTCTACCCAAGCTAAACTAAGCTAAGCTTTTTGGAAATCAACCACAATAGTTTCTAATGTACACTCGCTAGCCAATAAATAATATAAAACGATTTTCAGTAAGCATTGCCGTCCTGAGCATAACCAATCAATAGATTTTATAAATATTTAGAGGAACTATGCACGGCGAAGACTGACTATTCATATAACCATTAGATCTTCAATGTCCCAACAATGCTATGTGGCGGTGACACTATACCGATGACCCATAGTGAATTATACTGCCAACTATCGCACATTTGTCCCATTTTCTATGGAATTCTTATCTTTATGGGAGTGATTTGCGATCATGGTTAGTATATGTGTATATAAAAGCTATTCTGCTCTACCTAAGTATCAGTGATTTGTAAGTTATGCTACGTAGATTCGCCAACATTGTTTGAAAAAAGCCACACGATTTTTTTACTGATAGCTTATAAGTACAATACTTCGTATAAAAGGTACTATTTGATATAGCAATTAGATATGTATATGTATTTCAACCTGTGAACATACACTTCGGTGAGCTATGCCCCACTACCGTGCAACAGATCATAGACATCGTGAAAGAATCAATCAGACGTAAAAGCATAAGATTTCCATAGTGAAAAACAACAATCCGAGAAAAAAACGCTGTTCAAGATTTACATTTTCTTTGAGCCAAATGGATGGGACAACCATGGTTTGGTATTTTTTCGATATTTTCTAAACAAACCTGGTAATCTTATTTGTTCATTGTGATTCAGTGGTGATACAGAATACAATCCAACATATAACTCATTTTCAACAAAAATTCATATGGGACTCTTATGCTTTTATGGGCAGTAAAGCTCAACGCAAAGACACTATGATATAGGCACCGGTGCCGGTTACAGATGGATTTAAAATAGATCATTTACCTACATTCTCTAAATATGATTTTGTAGTATCAAAGGCTGTGATTTTTCATTAGGATTTTAAACCGGTTCTACACTGTATCCAACCCATTTTCGGAATTTTGTTCTGATTCTTATATCGGGGCAGTAGATTGCACTGGTTTTGCACTTTCTAGCAAAAGTGGGAATGAAACGCGTCTAGTGGCTTGCTCTACTGCTAGAAAATGCAATACCAGTGCAATCCACCGCCCCGGGCTTTTTCAATGAAAAACCCCGTTAGTAACATTTTCTTCTGACATAGAATCATATCTGCATTAAATTCGAGCATTTCGGAATATGGTTTACCGGACCAGCAGTAACTTATCTTCTGTTCCACCCAGTCTAGGTTATCTATAGATTGCCCTTACCACAAGTCTGTGGATACCAAGCAGAATATCTAGTTATAAGAAATGGTTCAGAATGACCGCCAGTGTCTGATTGATTTGAATTATGTGATGACATCTTTCAAGCAAAAGTTTATGAAGTCTAGGATGTCTTCGAATGATTTATTGTAGTTGTGTATCACAAATAATAGTTAGTACATTATTAATTGTGGTGCACAACTGGATATTGTTTTGCCTTTCTTATATAGAAAGGTTATGCAATCGGTCGGAATTTCGACTTTCTAACCGCGGCCCGCAGAGCCGAATCTCTTATACCATTCGACTCAGTTGTTCGAGATCGGTAAAAGTGTGTTTTTTTACTTGGTGGTAAAGCTTTTATGCCGACCCAGCAAACGTTCGACCATACTACCGATTTCGTCCATCGTGTGTTAGAGCGAGGGACTTTGAACAGAGAAGATAATTCTGAACACTACTCCTCTAAACTCCTCCAAGTAGTCCGACATTTGCCTGATCCCCCGGATTCCTAATTGCTAATGCACTTCACATGATTCCAGGTCTAGCTGTTCGCGCTAGATTTCGCTGGTCTCATAACCGCCATAACAGTCCTGCACGGCATGATATTCTACATGCCCTCCTCCCTACGTTGACCAGTTGGATGCCGTGGTCGATCGAGCGATTCCGGTTGAAGGGTGGCTTCCGGTACACTGGTGCCCCGACGACCCTATACTAGTGGTTTGTTGTGTTCGGTGCTACTCGGCGTAGTCCCCGACGAGGGAGCTAGCCTGCCTCGGCGGAGAGTTCCTCGACGAAAGAATGTCTCCCGCAACCGTTGACGGACGCGTTATTCTTCTTTCGATGCAGTCCGGCAGAATGCCGAGGTCAGTCCAGCGATTCCGGGTGGAGGATTGCGACCGGTTCACTGGTGCCCCGACGATTCAAGCCGGTGATTCGCTACGGACTACTCGGAATAGTCCCCGACGGTGGATCTTTCCTGCTTCGACGAAGAGTAAAAATGTGTGCGTGTATATGTGTGTGTATGTATGTATGTATGTATGTATGTATGTATGCATGTGTCAAACAATCTCACTGATTTTTCTCAGAGATGGCTGGATTGATTTGCAAATACTTATTCTCAAATGAAAGGTACAACCTTCCTATCGGTTGCTATTGATTTTTTTAATTGATCCGACTTCCGGTTCCAGAGTTACGGGTTGAAGAGTACGATCACACAGCAAATTCCCTTATAAACTGGTACCATCATAATGTCCAAATGATGCAATACATATTAAAATGTGTGCAACATTACTTGGATTTGCGTGTTTAGATCACTAAAGACCCATCGAAGTCGCTTTGACCGCATTGTCCACCTATGACGGTTCTTGATGCCCCCGGGGAACTTCCCAAGTCTCTAAGTTAATGTCATACCTATTTCTCAGCTAATTATTTACCGATTTTTCCAAACTTGGTCTCAAATGAAAGTTATTACGTTCCAATTGAATTTTGAATTGAAAAGTTACAACGCTGCTATTGAATTTCTAATTGAGCCGACATCCGGTTTCAGAATTACAGGGTGATGAGTACGAGCACACAGTAAATCCCGATTTCAACGTATTCGGCGATGGATGTAATTTTTTTCCAAAAGGCGAAAATTTTTCCAATATGTGACCACAACTGCTTGGATTTGTAGTTCTAGGTCACTAACAGTCATTCAAAGCCTCTTTGGCTACATTGGCAACCATCGACGGTTCCAAAAGCCGCAGCGGAAGTATTCAAAGTCAAAATAACAGTTACATCAATTTCTCAGTGATTACCGGACCGATTTGACCAAACTTAATCCCCAATGAACCCCAAAAACTGTTACTAAATTTTATTTTGATCCGAATTCCGGTTGCGGTGTTACGGGTTGTGGAATGTGGTCACAGAGAAAACTCCCATTCAAACCGATAGCGCTATGAATGCAAAAAGGATTTTTTTCCCCTAAAATAGGAGCCAAACATCTTGCCTTTGTAGTTCTAGGTTACTGACGGCCCATAGAAATCTTGTTGGTCACATCAAGATCCATCCGAAAATATTTAAAATCGTGACCGACCATCTTCGATTCCTACGAAACTTTACCCGTTTCATCGACATGGAAGACTGAACATTTTTCACAATTAGAAAGATTTTTTCGACTCAAGAGGAATTTTTTAAAAGGGCGTAGACATTTCTACGTGCCATAATTTCAAAAATGTTTAGTTCGATTACTGTATTTTATGCAGCAAAACTTTCTAAGAATGAGCTACAGAGAATGAACATTTCTGTACGAAAAAAATATACACTAAAAAAAATGTGTCATTTTCCACAAAAACCAAAAAATTGCGCTAAAAATTTAAATTGCAAATAAAGCTATTTTTTTTCTAATTTTTTATTATTGTCATCGAAAACTTACAGAGAAAAGAAATATTTTAAACGTGATTGTATGATGAAAAACTTATCGCCAATTTTTTTTTCTAACAATAGCTTTATACATGTTTTTTTTAAATTTTATGCCAATTGACATATACAACTGTAATTTTATTTCAGAATATAATTCTAAATATCGTTTTAAATTATAATGCATTTAACAAAAATCTTCCGAAATGCGATAGTTTTCGAGGTATTTGGAATTTTGTTCCAACAAAAACAGCTAATTCGTGTGATTACGCCTTTTTTAATAGATATTTGTGTTACCCCATCATTAAATGTCAAAAATCTAATGCTTATCGTTTTAAAGACGTAAAAGAAACCTTTTCAGTGTATTTGGATCATGGATAAGCTTTCAAAAAAAAATGTCCTAACTACAACTTTTGACATATTTCCATGATTCATACTATTTGCATTCAAAAATACAATTTTCTTTTTGAATATGATTCTAAACACCATTTTAAATCAAAATGCTCATGACAAAATTTTTCTGAAATGTAGTAGTTCTAGAAATGTTTCAAATTTTGTTTTAACTTCACAATTATTTTATTTCATTGAGACCATTTCGCGTTTGTCCATCAACAACAATAGGTTTTTTAAATGGCCCATAACATTTCCTGTAACTTCTCCTCTGAATTCAAGGCGGTATTGTAACCCATTTGAAAGCTACATGAAAAAAAGCATGATCGTATGATCGAACTATTTAGTTTAATCATCAGATCCTTTAATTGAATAGAATTTTGATTGTTTTCGTATAGCTTTCAAATGGTTTACAATATCGCCTTGATGTCAAAAAGAAAGTTACAGGAAATGTTATGGGCCTTTTGAAAAACCGATTGTTGTTGATGGAAATACGCGAATAACTTCTGAAAAGGTAGTAATATAACAAAAGAATTGTGTTTTTAAAACAAAATTTAAAATATCTCGAGAACTACTACATCTACATTACAGATTTTTTTTGTTATTAGCATTTTGATTTAAAATTGCGTTAAGAATCATATTCAAAAACATGTATTTTTGACTGCAAATAGTAATAATTATGAAAATATGTCAAAAGTTGTTGCAAGAAAAACTTTTTTATTGAAAGCTTCTCCATGATCCAAATACACTGAAAAAAATTCTTTTGCCTCTTTGAAACGATAAACATTAGATTTTTTATATTTTATGATGGGGTAAGGCAAATAACTTTTTAAAAGGACATAACCAGTCGAATTAACTGTTTCTGTTGGAACAAAATTCCAAATATCTCGAAAACTATCGCATTTTGGAAGATTTTTGTTAAATGCATTTTGATTTAAAATGATACTTAGAATTATATTCTGTAAAAAAATTTGTATGTCAATTAGTATGAAATTTAAAAACATGTATAAAGTTATTGTTCTCTATCATACAATCATATTTATTTTTTCTCTCTTTAGGTTTTGGTTGACAGAATATAAAAAATAGCAAAAATGTTTTTTGCACTTTAAATTTAAAAATAAATTTTTGTTTTTGTGAAAAATTACACTTTTTTCAGTGCATTTTTTGTACAGAAATATTCATTCCCTGTAACTCGTTCTTGGAAAGTTTTGCTGTATAAAATACAGTAATCGAACAAAAAATTGAAATTTATGCACGTAAAAATATCTACGCCCTTTTGAAAAATTACTTTTGTATCAAAATATTGCAATTGTCAAAGAAAATCATGGAGATTCATAAACCGAACACAACTTCAAAGTTTCGAATCAACGATGGTCACACGAAAAAAATCCGTTCATAAATTCATGAACAAAAGGTCATGATTTCATGAACTGGACGATTTACGAAAACCGTGACAAAGTTCCTGAAATTATGAATAATAAACCTCGTATTCATGAAACTATTTGTATTTTCTAAAAACAAGCTCGCCCCGAATATATACATGGCGTTACATTAGAATGTTTGGGTGGGTTACTGTTGTCGTTTATTTTTTATTGTGATTCTTGTTCATGATTTCGGAATACACAGTCGACAGTCAAACGTTGTTCATGATTTCAAGAGCTTATTCGCGATTCTTGTGCATTCTTAGCGGGATTAAAGTTCATGATTTCAAGATCTTAGTCGCGATGTTCGTAATTTTCATCCACGTTATCGTGATATTTTAGTCATAAATAGAGTGATTCATGTTCACGAGTTCATGATCTTTGTCACGATTTTAAATATTTTTGTCACGAGTTGTGTAATTTGTGCTCATGATTTCAGGATATTAGTAGCGATTTTTGTAACTTCTGTTCATGTTATCGTGATATTTTAGTCATGAATAGAGCAATTCATGTTCATGATTTCAGAATCTTGGTCACGATTTTAGATATTTTTGTCACTAGTTGTGTGATTTGTTTTCATGATTTTAGCATCTTAGTCACGATTTTTGTAATTTCTGTTCATGTTATCATGATAATTTATTTTAGAGCTTACTTTCAAAGAGTAATGTAACTAATGTTCATGATATCAGCAGTTTTATCATTGTATTCGTAAATTCTCTTCGCCTTATCATGATCTATTATTTTTTGGTTACTACTGGTTTTTTTACTCGGAATAATGTGACAATATGAACTGGATCATTAAAATAAGACTCATTCGTGATATCTGGTTTTGTGAATTATATCACGCACATTATTTGAGGTTCTCAGTGCAGTTTTCGTTTTCTGTCCGGACATCACAATGAACCTTATCAAATGAATAACGATGTTCTAGGTTTTAATATTTTTTATATCTACTGCTCGTACCTATTACTGGTCGCTAGCAACTGGGTATTTATTAAAAAGTGTATGGAACAAAAATGATTGCACGAATAATACTCCAACTTTTGTGATAGAGTTCACCTAAAAATTTCATTACCATGTTGCATGAAATTGTAAATGATTAGGGATATTTTCTAAATATCGCAAGCGCGCAAATAAATACTAGATAGTTCGTAAATCATGTTCTAATAATCATGAACCAGTTCACGAACACATGAATATTTTATGATTTCGTGAACTTTTTCACGAAAACGAATGATAAGTTGTGACTATTATACTAGGTATCGTGAACCGGTTTACGAAAACATGAATAATATTTCATGATGTCGTGAACTATTACGAGCACGGATATTGAATCGTAACTAATATATTAGGAATCATGAACAAGTTCACGAATGCATGAATAATATTTGATGATTTTGTGAACCATTTCACGAGCACAGATATTGGATTGGAACTAATATACTAGGAATCATGAATTGGTTCACGAGAATTGAATGGGTTCATGAATAAAATTCCGAATTTCGTGAAATAGTTCACGAAAAAATAGCCAGAATATTTCGATGTTGTGAACTATTGTTCCTATAACTATGAAAAAATCATGAGTCAACCTTTGGTTTTATGAATAATGTTCATAAAGTTGTGAACTAGTTCTTGGCGGAAACCGTGACCGAAGTTCACAAAACAAAATCAAATATTTCCACAAATGAAAGCGTTATGCGGGCGTTACTGAAGGGAAATTGAACATAATTATAAAAGCCATGATTTTTAGTCAAGGTCCTGTTTTCGTAACGTAAAGAATTCAATTCACGACTTTGGGAACAATTTTTTTCCGTGTATATTTTGTGGTCGGCCGGTTTCTCGTGGAATCCTTCAATACAATCAGGCCACTTGGATAAGCACCCCACCAAGATCCAGTTATTGTTCGAAGTAAATTTATCTTTTGTTTGCACTTCGTTTAGCCTACCCATTTGCCTTATGAATCGAACTAAATTTTGAGATATTTGAAGGCAAGGACTTAGGCTACCGTTCTATCAGCCAGCTGAAGCTGAAGCTGAGCTGAATTACGCTTCATTGAAAAAATTACCAGCTCTGTTTTCCCCGTAGATAAATCGATTCCCCTTCTTTAAAGCCCTTTTTGAAAAATTATTCAAGCTGTCTTGCAGTGGTTGTTGTAATTTTAGAGTACATGGGTTGGCAATACAATCAATTACATTATCAATGTCATTAATATGTATGTGATTTTCTGGCAGTAAATTGTATAATTAATTATTTAATTTTGGTGAAAGACCACATTCATGTAGATTCAACGAGATTGTAAATCAATGTAAACTGAGTTGAACTTTCCTTTACCTAAGCACACGGACGCCATTTGATCTTTTCTGCCAGACAATTATTCGTTTCCTTGACCCTCCGAAAACCAAGCTGGGTATCTGATAGCAAACCATTCGCGCCAATTCAATTTTCGAGACGTCGTGCAATTTTCTGATGCAGGATAGCATTTCAATCGGTCGATACGAGTTATGATCGGAGTGTGGTTTTGCCGGATTTGGAATTGCGATAATTCTCACTTATCTCTTGTCACGCGGGACAATGTTCTGCTCAAGAAACTTATTGAATAAATCCAGCAAGCGTCTTTGAGCTTGAGCTTGAGCTTGTGCGACCACCCCTGGCTGCTACTACGTTATCGATCGGGACTAGCTGAAGTTGCACAGGGAATCAGTAGATAATTATGCTTGGGATTAGCGAAACATCTTTCAATGTGCAACTCCTGGTAATCCTAAAGTGTTTCTGATCAATACCGACGCCAGCCAGGCCCGAACGTAGATCGCAGAAGGAAAGGGAAGGAATGGTTAATCCGATACTTGCTTTTGCTAGAGGCCGTATATACTACTGCGCACTCCACAAGTATCACGGGAGGAGGATATTTTTTTTAGTAGAGTATAGAAGTTGGATATACTTCTTCTTTACCGACGCCAGAGAGGTGATTCCACTACTTGGACTAGATATCTATCCACCAATTTCATGGACCGAAGACCAACGGTTTTACTTCCCTTCCGAAGGAAGACGTGACCACAGATTTTTTCACCTCAGAAAAATCTCAACGACCTCGGCTGGTATTGAACCCAGGCCAACTGGAATGAGTGGCGGTCACGCTTACCACTCAACCACCGGCGCCGTCTTAAATCCAGCAAGCGTCTTTGTCAAAATCAAAAAAAAACTCTTCCCCAAGTTGAATTTAATTCAGTTGTATGAGAGGAGCGCAATTGAAAATTCCTTCATTATCAAGGGCTAATCAATAGATTCATTACTTGTGGGAGCATCACAAATGTTATTCTACGCAGGAGAAGAATCTAGACAAACTTTCATGGCAAAATTAAATATACATCGCTTCCTAAAAACTTCGTTTTCACTAGTCTCGTTTCGATCTCTCTTTCTTCTGGTTGTGATCCAAAGAGTACTCAGTGATGTTTCTCTAGACAAATCATCAACGAAGCGGCTCTAATAACTAAACTTCTTGGCTCGACGTAGACTGACATATCTTTTTTGCAATATCGCATATTTTTCAAAATTCATGCGTCTACCCCCTTGTTTCAAAAATTCTTTGTAAGCAATATGTCTAACTTCATACGCATCAGAGCACTCCTTGTTCCACCAAGAATTAGGAGCAAGGAGCATTTATTCTCAGGTAATACGATTATCAAAAAACGTCGATCAGCAATATTGGTTTTAAAAACAATTTTTCTTGGATTCCAGTTAGCATGCAAAGTTGTTCGCTGTCACTTTTCCGTAGCCTGTTGCACGTTTACCTCACCTTCTCACCTAGTTACTACCAAAGACGAATCACCTTAGAACTCTAAGAACTTTGGTTAGGAGGTCGTTTATTTATTGTCATGTCAGGATTCCCCGACAAAGGAATGTCTCTCGGTACCGGTGTTTGTTTCGTAAGCCAATTAGCTCCTATTTTTGTCACGTTTTAGTCGAACAGTCCTCGGCGGCGAATCTACCCCACTGTGAATTCCTCGGCGGTAGATTTCTCCCGATGCTGATGTTCGTTTACGTGAGCGATTTACCTCCCCACTTTGTCCCGATCTACTCGATCTATTCCCTAGTGGTGGATCTAGCCTACTCAACAGGCCAGTAGGTGCTAAGGTCCATCCAGCGATTCTGGGTGCAACGTAGCTTGCGGCGCCCGAACGACCCACTGCTAGTTATTGACCGCGGTCTACTCGGTCCAATCCCCGACGGTGGATCTAGCCTACTCACGAGCTACCCGGTAGGGTGTCGAGGTCGGTCTAGCGATTCCGGTAAAGCCTAACGTCCGGTTCGCTGGCGCCACGACGACCCCAACCCGGTGCTACGGCGCGTACTACTCAACTGGTGTCCGGCGATGTACCTAGTTTACACCGCCGAAAAGTTCCCCGGATGCGGAATTTCTCCCGAAACCCTATTTCAGGTTTCACAGTGGCGTTCTAGCCAATGGAGCTAGTTTGTTTGTCCCTCGTATACTCGTACACTCGTAACCACTCTATTGTTATCGTTTTATATATGCTCTTCATGGTACATCTCTTGGACGATATTATCGACTGTCACGCTAGGCATATCCTTTCGGACTTCTTCGCGCCTAGGGCATTCGAAGACCGCGTGTTCCGGTGTCTCTTGCATGTTCACACACTCCAAGCAAATGGGTGACGAAGCGTGTCCAAATCGATGCAGGTACTTCCGGAAGCATCCGTGCCCGGACAAAAACTGCATCTAATGGAAGTGTACCCAAGCAGACACATTTCGGATGAGTCGGTGGGTCCTCCTTCCTTTCTCTGCGTTGTTCCCCTCTTGCTGCCACTTATCCAACGAGTCCGCTCGGACCAGTCTCCTTGCATTACATGCATTTCTCCGCTAGTAGCATTCCACGTCCTCAAGCAGATGGGAATCATCCTGGCAATTACGCATACCGCCTCCGACGACATCGTTCTGTACGCACTCGCGACACGAACAGCTATTTGGCGAAACGTGCTTATTAACTTCATCCGGTTCCTCTTTGAGTTCAGCGCAGCAGCCCAGGCCGGAACGCCATAATAAGACACCCGCCAGGAGACGTCTCGTGTTGCCTCTTGCTCCTCCGTGATTCGACATGATCCTTGCTTTAGTTGTCCTCGTAGCCTTCTCACATACATAGTTGAAATAGCTGTTATAATTTAATCAATCATCGACCATCACACCCAGGAGCTTCAGCGCACGATGGGATGGATTGTTTCCCGACGCTGAACTCGACACGCTGGATTTTTTACGGTTGCTGACCAGCACTACCTCGGTTTTGTGGTGAGCTAGCCGCAACTTGACGTCAACCATCCAGGTTTCCACGATGCCTATTGTCTCTGTCGTCAACATCTCCACCTCCTCAAGGGTCTCACCGGTTATCGCTAGGGCAACAACATCTGCCAATGTGACGATCTCAACTCCCCTGTGCAGTTGCAGTGTTAACACTCCATTGTACATTATATTCCGTTGGGCTAAGTGACCCTAATAGACCTCTTCCCCATTTTCGTTTCGTAGACCAGTACTCGGTTCTGAAATTAACTTTTCAGAACCTTGCACAGATAGTCCGGAACCCGCATTCTGTGCAGCGCTATGGCAATCGCCCCCTGCCCCAGCTGGCACTATTGAACGCGTTCTTCACACTGATCCTGACCACAGCTTAGTAGCGATTACCTTTTCTCTTCTGCTTCGATGATTTCTGTGCGCTCGCGATGACTGTGCGGATGGCTTTTATCGTCTATAATGTCTGTTGAGGATGACCCTTTCCAGGAGTTTATTAAGAGTATCGAGTAGGCATATAGGCCGATACGATGATGGATCTCGTGGAGGTTTCCCTGGTTTTGCCAGCAACACCAGTTTCTGGATCTTCCACCTATCCGGAAAGTAGTCATCGTCCAGGCATTTCTGTGGGACTATCCTGAATATGTTCGGAAATGCCAGTATCGCGGTCTTCAGCGCCACGTTAGGGATACCATCGTATCCGGAAGCTTTCTTCGCTTTCAGCCCTTTTGTCACTATAAGGAGCTCGTCGTTCGGGACTCGATAATCACCAGCATTTCCACCGTCTGCATCAACGTATGCTGTAGGCGGCCATGCGGTTAGGTCGTGCTTCGAGAAAAACTCTCCACGATAATTTTCAGTTTGTCAGCGCGCGTTTCTATTGGCGTCATTGGACCTTTGATACTGGCCATAACGACACAGTCAGCATTGCCCCACGGGTTGGCGTTTACTTATCTGCACAGCTCCTTGTAGCAGGTGGACTTACTTAGCACTATGCCTGGGAAAAAAGAACAAATGGCGTCCATGTCCTTAGACGTTAAACTAAAATTCAACTCAGTTTACATTGATGTTCTCTCGGTGAATCTACATCAATGTGCTGTGGGCATCAAAATTCAATAATTATTTATACAATTTACTGCCAGACAATCACATACATGTTAATGACATTGATAATTGTATTATCAACCTATGTACTCTAAAATTACAACAACCACTTCAAGACAGATTGAATAATTTCCGGCTTATATGGAAACTTATTATATGACCGGACGATTCATTCTATCTTTCCGAAACCATATATCTGAAATTTCATAGTAGTCTATAGGGGTAATATACCTTAAATTTCACCAAAGTTTGTGAAAATCAGCCCAACCATCTCCGAGAAACTGATGTGAGTTTTTTAATTTTGAAAGATGGCCATCTTTCCGCGTACTTCCAAAACCGTTTTTGGCGGTCAATGTGGTCAACAAGATTTCTATGGGCCGTCAGTAACCTAGAACTACAAATGCAAGATGTTTGGCTCCTATTTTAGGGGAAAAAAATCCTTTTTGCATTCATAGCGCTATCGGTTTGAATGGGAATTTTCTCTGTGACCACATTCCACAACCCGTAACACCGCAACCGGAATTCGGATCAAAATAAAATTTAATAACAGTTTTTGGGGTTCATTGGGGATTAAGTTTGGTCAAATCGGTCCGGTAATCACTGAGAAATTGATGTAACTGTTATTTTGACTTTGAATACTTCCGCTGCGGCTTTTGGAACCGTCGATGGTTGCCAATGTAGCCAAAGAGGCTTTGAATGACTGTTAGTGACCTAGAACTACAAATCCAAGCAGTTGTGGTCACATATTGGAAAAATTTTCGCCTTTTGGAAAAAAATTACATCCATCGCCGAATACGTTGAAATCGGGATTTACTGTGTGCTCGTACTCATCACCCTGTAATTCTGAAACCGGATGTCGGCTCAATTAGAAATTCAATAGCAGCGTTGTAACTTTTCAATTCAAAATTCAATTGGAACGTAGTAACTTTCATTTGAGACCAAGTTTGGAAAAATCGGTAAATAATTAGCTGAGAAATAGGTATGACATTAACTTAGAGACTTGGGAAGTTCCCCGGGGGCATCAAGAACCGTCATAGGTGGACAATGCGGTCAAAGCGACTTCGATGGGTCTTTAGTGATCTAAACACGCATATCCAAGTAATGTTGCACACATTTTAATATGTATTGCATCATTTGGACATTATGATGGTACCAGTTTATAAGGGAATTTGCTGTGTGATCGTACTCTTCAACTCGTAACTCTGGAACCGGAAGTCGGATCAATTAAAAAAATCAATAGCAACCGATAGGAAGGTTGTACCTTTCATTTGAGAATAAGTATTTGCAAATCAATCCAGCCATCTCTGAGAAAAATCAGTGAGATTGTTTGACACATGCATACATACATACATACATACATACATACATACACACACATATACACGCACACATTTTTACTCTTCGTCGAAGCAGGAAAGATCCACCGTCGGGGACTATTCCGAGTAGTCCGTAGCGAATCGCCGGCTTGAATCGTCGGGGCACCAGTGAACCGGTCGCAATCCTCCACCCGGAATCGCTGGACTGACCTCGGCATTCTGCCGGACTGCATCGAAAGAAGAATAACGCGTCCGTCAACGGTTGCGGGAGACATTCTTTCGTCGAGGAACTCTCCGCCGAGGCAGGCTAGCTCCCTCGTCGGGGACTACGCCGAGTAGCACCGAACACAACAAACCACTAGTATAGGGTCGTCGGGGCACCAGTGTACCGGAAGCCACCCTTCAACCGGAATCGCTCGATCGACCACGGCATCCAACTGGTCAACGTAGGGAGGAGGGCATGTAGAATATCATGCCGTGCAGGACTGTTATGGCGGTTATGAGACCAGCGAAATCTAGCGCGAACAGCTAGACCTGGAATCATGTGAAGTGCATTAGCAATTAGGAATCCGGGGGATCAGGCAAATGTCGGACTACTTGGAGGAGTTTAGAGGAGTAGTGTTCAGAATTATCTTCTCTGTTCAAAGTCCCTCGCTCTAACACACGATGGACGAAATCGGTAGTATGGTCGAACGTTTGCTGGGTCGGCATAAAAGCTTTACCACCAAGTAAAAAAACACACTTTTACCGATCTCGAACAACTGAGTCGAATGGTATAAGAGATTCGGCTCTGCGGGCCGCGGTTAGAAAGTCGAAATTCCGACCGATTGCATAACCTTTCTATATAAGAAAGGCAAAACAATATCCAGTTGTGCACCACAATTAATAATGTACTAACTATTATTTGTGATACACAACTACAATAAATCATTCGAAGACATCCTAGACTTCATAAACTTTTGCTTGAAAGATGTCATCACATAATTCAAATCAATCAGACACTGGCGGTCATTCTGAACCATTTCTTATAACTAGATATTCTGCTTGGTATCCACAGACTTGTGGTAAGGGCAATCTATAGATAACCTAGACTGGGTGGAACAGAAGATAAGTTACTGCTGGTCCGGTAAACCATATTCCGAAATGCTCGAATTTAATGCAGATATGATTCTATGTCAGAAGAAAATGTTACTAACGGGGTTTTTCATTGAAAAAGCCCGGGGCGGTGGATTGCACTGGTATTGCATTTTCTAGCAGTAGAGCAAGCCACTAGACGCGTTTCATTCCCACTTTTGCTAGAAAGTGCAAAACCAGTGCAATCTACTGCCCCGATATAAGAATCAGAACAAAATTCCGAAAATGGGTTGGATACAGTGTAGAACCGGTTTAAAATCCTAATGAAAAATCACAGCCTTTGATACTACAAAATCATATTTAGAGAATGTAGGTAAATGATCTATTTTAAATCCATCTGTAACCGGCACCGGTGCCTATATCATAGTGTCTTTGCGTTGAGCTTTACTGCCCATAAAAGCATAAGAGTCCCATATGAATTTTTGTTGAAAATGAGTTATATGTTGGATTGTATTCTGTATCACCACTGAATCACAATGAACAAATAAGATTACCAGGTTTGTTTAGAAAATATCGAAAAAATACCAAACCATGGTTGTCCCATCCATTTGGCTCAAAGAAAATGTAAATCTTGAACAGCGTTTTTTTCTCGGATTGTTGTTTTTCACTATGGAAATCTTATGCTTTTACGTCTGATTGATTCTTTCACGATGTCTATGATCTGTTGCACGGTAGTGGGGCATAGCTCACCGAAGTGTATGTTCACAGGTTGAAATACATATACATATCTAATTGCTATATCAAATAGTACCTTTTATACGAAGTATTGTACTTATAAGCTATCAGTAAAAAAATCGTGTGGCTTTTTTCAAACAATGTTGGCGAATCTACGTAGCATAACTTACAAATCACTGATACTTAGGTAGAGCAGAATAGCTTTTATATACACATATACTAACCATGATCGCAAATCACTCCCATAAAGATAAGAATTCCATAGAAAATGGGACAAATGTGCGATAGTTGGCAGTATAATTCACTATGAGTCATCGGTATAGTGTCACCGCCACATAGCATTGTTGGGACATTGAAGATCTAATGGTTATATGAATAGTCAGTCTTCGCCGTGCATAGTTCCTCTAAATATTTATAAAATCTATTGATTGGTTATGCTCAGGACGGCAATGCTTACTGAAAATCGTTTTATATTATTTATTGGCTAGCGAGTGTACATTAGAAACTATTGTGGTTGATTTCCAAAAAGCTTAGCTTAGTTTAGCTTGGGTAGACCGCGCGCGTCGTTTGCTCCCCTTCCCTGTCAGCATACGACCACAAATCCCACCGTGGTCACTAATGCCGCTTCCATCCGAAACAAATCTGAGTCAGGCTCCAACCCCAACCGCTGTCAAAATGTAGGAACTGACATCGCGGGAAGGTGAGGGATAGGAGTTCTGTATCAGAAGAAAATGGTGGCATAGTGTGGCATCATATTGTACAATAATACAGCTTTGCCAACCTATTCTGGTTGATTTCCAAAAAGTGAAATAAATTATGAACATGTTTTTTTTATCAATGTCCGCAATATCACACCAACTCACAACTCTTTGACGATGCTGGAATATCTCATAATGTGTGATTTATATGATAGATTTGGAAAATTAGGGTAGATCACTTGCATATGAAATTAGCTCACTGACTCACACGATTTTCTTCCGGATTCCTAAAGGGGATTTTTAGCCTGTCGATATATGCTATCATGTTAGTATAATGTTTTACAACGTCACATTTGATCTCTTTGAATTAGTTTTGTTCATGTTTAGGACGTTGTCTTCAAAAATTTCATCAATTGTACACCAATGTCAAAACCATATTCTAGCTCAGAAAAAAACTGATGTTATTTATGAAAAGCACAATTCAATTCAGTAATTATGTTGAAATTAATGTTACAATCAACTAAGTACCGATATTTGAATGGAAAACAAATATTTGTTATTCATTGTTCGCAACATCGTAGTCAAGATGTAATCCCTGAAATGCTGCAACTTGTGAAACTAACGCAAACGCCTACTAACGTTTATTATTTGTGTTTTCCATCTACTGCCGGTTCATGTATACGCATACAAACAAGCATCCGCGGAGTTTACGATTTGATATGCAATCGATGGAAAATATGGAATTTCCCAATGAAAATCTTAGACTTTTCGTGAAAACTGAATATACATTAGATGTAAATATTACGTAGAATGCTCCAGTATATTTTTTGAATCAATTAGAGCGTATGCACAATGCATAGATAGGTTATGAATAAAATTAGGAAAATCGTAAAATTTTCATGGAAAAGTCGGAAAATTCCATCAAACTAAAGTTCCAATGTGTGCTTTAGAGAAATAGAAACACACTGAAATACTAAAAAGAGTATGTCATCGCTTTATTTTCGAAGATATTAGCGTGGAAATGCAAAAAAGGCAAAAGTTTTTCCGGTCTAAGGTAATGCATTCGGAAAATCGGGGAAATTTTCACGGAAAATTTTAACCAGATGATAGCTGAATAAATTCTGCAGGGACGTATGTTTTTTGTTTTGGGATTTTAGTTAATTTTATCGTCTATTTTCTCGAAAAACTGACTTTTTCCTACTGTTTTGCGGCGCGAGTTACGATGGCCTTAAATGTCTATAGGAAAGATGTCTGTGAGCACCATAACCAAAATTCGGTACGTATGTATATACTCACAGGAATATAACCGTTTCAATCGTACACACAATTTGTGTTTCATTTTCGGATTTATCACCTAGCTAGCGGACCAAGTCGGCCTGTTAACTACTGATGGGTAGAATTCTAAACAAAAGGTTCGACTTATCAATGTTTGGCATTGCACAGTGGCGGATTTCCCCAAAAACTTGGTCAACAAACGAAAATGCTGCCGCATGTTATTTCAAGGGGTTATATACCTTTTTATTTTTTAAAAAATCGAAGTTTTTTTTATTGCTTTATTTGAAAGTACAACTCCTTGAGAATATTTTCCTAAATTGTTGTAGAGATCCGAGAAATAGATCCTTCCATGTGCGCTTTGTCTACCAAGAGCAGTGGTAACTTGAAATTTTAAACTCGATTATCTCGCAAAGTTGTTTTTCTTTTTTCAAAAATGGTTTTCCGTGAACACGATTGCCGAAAAACCACTGAACTGATTTTCTTCAATTTTATTTTTTAATTGTTCGCATTTAATTTTTCTCGTACCTAAACGATTCCTTGTATATGCATAAATTGTTGTTTTGTGTATTTGAATTTTTAGAGCTTAAACAGCGATTTTTTAATTTTTTTGCTACAATTTTCTTAATTTTTGTTGAAATTTGAAGTCTTTGTGCAGTGCGTTGTTTATTCCGGACTAACAGGACCGTAGCGTAGTCTTCTGGCGCTTTCGGTATAGTTTCAGATATAAGCCTATTTGGTGTTTACTTTTACTTTCTTTTTAAGTTCGACTTTCAAACAATAATTTTCTGTGTAGCTGGGAATGATACTCCTATCCTGGCCTATTTTATGACCCCACTTATTTTATAAAGCAGATCAGGATTTCAAGGACTCCCTAAGGTTAGCTTTCTTGGCGAGGGCTAACCTGGCCAGCTACGGAACTATTTATCTAGAACGACCCGGCAGTGATGTAAGTCCTTCCATGATTATAGGAATAAATTGATCCCAAAATCGTAAATGAAGTGCCACGAATTCTAGAACAATAACGTTTTACGTTACTCAGACAAGACCATGAACAAAATGCACGTGTTTTATAATTATGTTCAATTTGCCTTCAGTAACGTTTGTTTTTGAACTTTGGTAACGGTTTACCAAATCGAATTTCTGTTCGTGAACTAGTTCACAACTTTATGAACATTCATAAAACTCGTGATTATAATTTGTAGGGTGATTCGCAGTTATACTGCCTAAGCTCAACCCTCATTAACAGAAGATAAAGATTAAGCCCGTACGATATTAAGCCTGTTCTAATGACCCTACCACTTTTAGTTTTCCGATCTGTTTACTTCACGTCCTTGCTCTCACTTGAGTACTATGGCTCTAATTTTCATAACTTTCCATACCCAGTAATCACTAGCTAATTGAATGTCGTTAAAATGTTAATTTGTAGATTTAGAAACATTATTCAGAGCCCGACTATACAAAGTGAACTGATTCATGATTAATTACATCTTCAATATGATCTAGTTTTAGTGATTGTGAATTAGTTCACAAACTCAAAACATAATTTCTCGTGAACTATTTCACGAAACTCGCAATATTATTTATGAATTATTTTAATCATCGTGAACTTGTTCATGATTCCTAATACATTAATCACGAATCAATACCCGTGATAGAGAAATAGTTCATATAATTATATAATGTTCATGTATACGTCTTGATTTCCAGCGAATTATTCACGACTCACAATTCATAAAACATTTTTCATGTATTCGTGAGCTGGTTCACGATTCTTAGTATATTATTCACAACTCAACATTCAGGCTCGAAACGTGAACTGGTTCATGATTCCTAGTATAATAGTTATGCCTTACCATGCGTGCTCATGAAATTGTTCTCAAAATCATTAAACATTATGCATGGGTTCATGAACTGGTTAATAATTCCTAGTACATGATTCACGATCTACCTTGAGTGCTTGTGATATTTCGAACATATTCCATTTCATGCAATTCTGCTTATGATCATGAAATTTTTACGTGAACTGTGTCACAAAATTTGGATTTTGTTCATTAAATGTCATATAGTTATGTCCACCTGCTAGCGACTACTACTATGTGCGTGTAGGGATGTCCGATTACGATTCGATTAATCGATGAACGGCTATTTTAACCAAATAATTTTTAATCGATTAATAACTGATAGATAATCGAACTCAGAAAAATTAAAATAGTTGTGTACTTTAAAAATACCTTAGTTGAATATAGCACAATGCGCAAGCTCAACGGAGCCGAGGGTCTTTTCCATATTTGCAGATATAAAAAATAAACATAACAAAAAACGAATATTAATGGCTAGCCGTCCGATTTGGTACCGCGTATCAATCACACTTTTATGATCCAGGTCATATTGCCACGATATTTCGTAGTAAAAAACCGATAGTAATTAAAAAATAACATATTACGATAAGGAGAAGAGAAATTACGAATATCGTGATCAAACTGTTGATATCATAAACATGAGTCACAATACTCCACGTGTCGAATTCGAAAGTGAGCTCAAGAATAAATTATCACGCAATTGTGCATATAAATTACGAAAACCGTGACTAAGATTCTGAAATCGTGAACATAAATCACACTACTCATGACCAAAATATTAAAAATCTTGACTAAAACTCTGATATCGAGAACGCAAATCATTCTACATGAGACTAAAATATCACGATAACGTGAATAGAAATTATAAAAATCGTGACTAAGATGCTGAGATCATGAATATAAGTCACACAACTCGTGACTAAAATGTGAAAGTCCGTAACAAAAACCCTGAAATCATGAACACAAATCACGCCATATGAGACTAAAATATTATTGGGGGTGTGTACGCTCATAATTTCAGGATCTTAGTCACGATTTTCGTAATTTCTATATAACGTGAATAAAAATTACGAAAATCGTGACTAAGATCCTGAAATTATGAGCATTAATAACACCAATCTGCCAAAAAATCCAATACGAAACTCCTGAATAAAATATCACGATAACGTAAATATTATTTACGAAAATTAAGGCTAAGGTCCTGAAATCTCTGTGAGAAAAATCTGATAGAAAACCCATGAACAAAATATTAATCATAAGAATAACTAAACATGTCCAGGGAACAACAACAGTAACCCAACCAATAGAATGCAACGCTATGGAAATTTTTGGCGCGCACTAGTTTTTGGAAAACATAAATAGTTTCATGAATACGAGGATTATTATGACGAATTTCGCGCCAACTCGAACAAATGTTGGCAGCACCCTCTCAGATTTTTAGGAAACTTTCTGTACATGAAGACTTTGTCATAAAAAGCCGCTTTGCATACTTTGTTTTTCCAAAAATGATCTAGACTGTCTTTTGAAAAGAGTCAAACTATTTTTACCATTTTTGCCTTTTTCAATAGAAAGGTATTGCAATGCTCTGAAAACCGACTTTTTAACGGAGGCCCGAGTGACATATACCATTCGATTCAGTTCGTCGAGTTCGGCAAATGTCTATGCGTGTGTATGTATGTATGTATGTGTGTGTGACTAAAAATGTCACTCATTTTTCTCAGAGATGGCTGAACCGATTTTGACAAACTTAGTCTCAAATGAAAGATACAACGTTCCCATAGGCTGCTATTGAATTTCTGATGGATCCGACTTCCGGTTCCGGAATTACAAGGTGGTGAGCACTATCACGCGGAAAATGTCGATTTTAATAAATTCTGCAATGAATGCATAAAGGTGAATTTTTTTTTCCAAAATATGACCACAACTGCTTCGATTTGTAGTATTAGGTCATTCAAGGTCCATTCAAAGTCTTTTTGGCCACATTGGCCACCATCATCGGTTCTGGAAGCCCCGGCGGAAGTATCCAAATTCAGAATAACAATCACATCGATTTCTCGGAGATGGCTAGACCGATTCAACCAAACTTAGTCTCAAATGAAAGGTGTTGCGCCCCCGTAAATGGCTATTTAATTTCATCCCGATTCGACTTCCGGTTCCGGAGTTACAGGTTGTGGCGTGCGATCACATAGCAAATTGCGATTCAAACCGATACTCTGATGAAAGCAAAAAAGGTAAAAATTTCGCTAAAATGTCTCTCAAACAACTTCAATTTGCTGTTCTAGGTCACCGACGGCCAAACAAACTTTTGTTGACTACATTGACCACCATAGACGGTTCCGGAAGTGCCCGGGAAAAGCGGCCATCTTTCAAAACTAGCAAACTCATATCAGTGGTTGGGCCGATTTTCACAAACTTAGTCCCAAATGATAGCTATAATATCCCCACAGATGTCCATAAAATTTCGTACGGATCGCTTATATGGGTCCGGAAATATAGACTAAACCGTCCGGTCAAATATGAAACTCCTATATAAGCAGGAACTCAATTTTTTTTTCAAGATAATGAATTTTCAGAAATCGAATTCGTATTTTTGATGCCAAACATCTTTCAAATGCATGAAACGTCGAGATTTTATGTTACCTCGAAAAAATTTTTTTTAAAAAAGGATCGACTTTTTGGGACTTTGCCGATTTTGCACCTTTTTTCAGTTCAATATTACCGTGTTCTTGTATTCATGATTGAGAAAGGCACAATTGCACCGCTAGGTGGATTAAAACAGGTTTTTTAATTGGCTTTAGTCTAAAAATGAAAAATCGTACAAAAAATGTTGCAATCGTGATTTTTACAAAATTAGTTAAATTTTTGAATAACAAAATTTAAAAAAAATCTTCATCGACTCCTATACTGAAAACAATCAATTTCAAAAATTTAAAGTCGATTTACAAAAAAAACCCATCTTTGATTTGGATGAAATTTTGTTTCAAGATAGGTAATTATGTTCCCTAGCTACCATCAAAAATTCAAATGGGGCACTTTCAAGGAAAAGAACAGTTATTTGAAAACAATTTTTTCTTCTCCAAATTGAATATTTTTTCAGTGCATTTTTATCGAAAACTAAACGAATGAAAGTCATAATCATCTCAGAATCCAATGTCCCAACTACTAGTTGCCTGATGCCTGATATCAGTAACGAATTTGGTATAGCATCTCGGACTGAACTGAAACGAGGCCGAGAGATTAGTTTAATGGAGATCTGGTACTAGAACACTTAGCGCACGACCAGACAACATGCTTAATATCGCGATAACCGCCACCACAAGCGCAGAGATCGCTCTCCACGACCGCAATACGCCAGAGATGGGCAATCTACGTATAGTGATTGTACATGACCCGAGATATCACCCGAATGAAGTCATGGCCCTCATCCATTCTCTTGGACAAAGGCTTGTTGATACCTTTGGGATTCCTGGACTTCTATCGCTCCACGAAATTTGTCAATTTTCGAGCGTTCTCTGAGAAGAAATATTTAAAAACTCATTGAAGTTACGCGATCTTTCATAAATATCACCTTCTAATGCCTATATGTCCATCTTTTCATTATCCTTCTAATCCAATCGCCTTCTCATTACCCGGAATGAACCATTGCAAAAGAACTCAAACTAAGGTAATCTGCTATGATTTTTCAGATAAAGTACTCAAAAACTCCCATGTTTTCTCCAGTCCAGTCTTCATGTACAGAAAGTTTCATTAAAATCTGAAAAGGTGCTGCCAACTCTGAATACCATATAGCGCGAAATTTGTCTTATACATAATTTCAGGAACTTGGTCACGATTTTCGTAAATCGTTCAGTTGACGAAATCGTGAACTTTTGGTTCTTAAATTTATAACGGTTTTTTCCGTGTACAAAAACTTCTTTCTTTTAAGGTTTAGTTACACGTCGTCGCTGTTGTGCTATCTTATGACAAACGCCATTTTGGGGTAAACTGAGTTAGATATGCCACATTACTCGTCTAATGAATCTCTACAAGATGGCGTTTCCAGAATTTTGAAATTTTGCTTGGTTACTGAAATATAGCAAGAAAAGTGATTTGAAATTGTGAGTTTTTTGCTTCAAATCATTATATCTTGGGATTGACTCAAGTTATAATAAAATTTTAGTTGCTTTTATGTGTAAAAATGTCGTAGGAACACAATGGCATAATAATTTTCAAAAGAAAAATACATGTATTGGGAGAAAAACGTAGTTTTAGCTTTAAACTGGAAATATTGCCTATTTGGCAACACTGTAACTAAAAATAACTATTTTTTCTAGATTCCCTGACTCATTTCCTTCAAAATGCATCTAACCGATTGTTTATAGACCAAATGAAGCCAAAGATATGAATTAAAGTTCATAATTGGTGATTTTTTCTTTGGAAAATTTTCCATGCAAGATTATGACACGTCATACAAATTTTTTCATCAATACACACCTATGACACGTGTGAGTGCGACTTTTGTTTATATTTTTAGTGAATAGGTAGAAGCTTCAATTGTCTTCTCTGAATTGTTTCTACCATTTATAAGTTTCACGATATTCAATCTCAAACTTTAAAAATCGTTTTTCTTGAAATGTGTAAAATGGCGCTTGTCATAAGATAGCACAACAGCGACGACGTGCTAAAAATATGATATCAGCTTTTCCCATGGCACACAACCAGGATAAATACTTGACAAAGACAATTTAATGTAAATTTTAAATTATAATTCAATCAACCATAATATATTAATTGTATTAAATCAAACAAAAATTTTAATACTGGGCTATTATCATCACACAGCTGTAAAACCCACACATTTAACATCCAAAAAACAAATTAAAACAGGCCATGTATGGGAATATATAAAAAAACTCAAAAAAAAAAATCAATCGAGGCAAACGAAAAAGTACCTGCATGTTCATCCACTTTTCAACAGCCATCAGTGTAGAATAACATCAACCCAAACGAATGAAGATGTACCAACAGGCGCAAGACATCGGACGGCCGGATCGACTGTCCCACCACATCACGAACGATCCAGGTCCCGGTCGTGATGGGAGGGAAAACTATAACATTTGTGTGTAATAAAAATATGATAAATTGTAAATTGACCCGACGTGTGTTGTTGTTGTTGTTGCTGTGTACGACTCAAAAGCGGCATGGTCGGGCGTCCCGCGAGTGTCAGAAGTGGAATGGTAAATCAAATAAAAAAAATACAGTTTACGTTATAAGTCGTTTGTCGATTATTCTTTCTCGCGAAGCAAAATTCCAGAAGGGGCACTGCTGGCGCGGCGCGTTTTTCAGAGCAATTGAGTGCTGGGGTCATCATTGTGGGCTAACGGCGGAAGGTAAGGGCAGTAGAAATCGATGGAAATAAATTGAACCGGTGATGTAAAGCGAGGGCAACAAAAGCACATAACTCTGTTCTTAACTTGTATGTTGCGACCAACCTGAAGCATGTTCCATCTGGTGTTTGGTCATGTTAATTGGGTTGTTTGATTGCCGTTTTTTCGCTATAGAAATATCGATCTTATAACACATTTCAAAGATATTTTCTTACATTCCTACACAAAGTACGACAAATTTATCAATCAAATTTTGCGATGTGAAAATGTCTACACTAAATATTTTGATTATGCATATTGTCAGGCAACGTCTCAGATGTTCTGGGTAATGCATCACCCACGTAAGCGGCGATCGTGTGTAGATGAACAAAAAATCTGAACCGCAGAAGAAAGGATTTGAAAGTCGTGTTTGAAAAATTACTTCTACACGCTGGTTTCAGGGCGATGGAAAACCAACCTCCGCTGCCCATTTTGCTGGCAGCGGGTAATTAATTTGAAATATTATTATGTTAATAGAGCTGGAGCAAAACAAATCGGTCGGCAAGTCGGATTTCGGTGATGGTCTCCGCTGTTCGATACACTGGACTGATAAGTTGTCTACAAGGGGTCGGCCTTCAAACTCGGATTCAGTTTTCACGTTCGGCACGAATTATCAAAGCAGAATGCCCAAAACGGTCATTTAGTCCTGCTGAGTGAATAATGATTTATCACGATTTATTGTTTTCTAATATCGAACCGTGTGGAATAAATCCTAGTGTATTTTTTTACCCTCATAATATGTGCATAGTTTTGGCAAGTTCCTTGCATTCCGCATAGAACATTCTCATCGTAAACTAAATTTTATTCCTCTCTAAAGATATCATAAGTGCGATAGCACAGCCTGCCCGTGTTCGCTTTAATTGTTTTTATAGTTGGTTTTAAGATGTATCTTCCATGGCATTCGAGATTTTACAACCCATTTCCTTCAAATCGGACAAGACAATAGTACTCCATTTTACGGTATCTTCTGGATTCTGGAGGAGTACTTTCCCAGGCTCGTAAATATGGCGATTTTCTCACGGTGGAATAGGCCTCAGCTAAATATTGGTTCTTTTGTCGCATCATCTATGATAGAGATATCACCTTTTACGTGTGAACGTACCGTAAAATTAATTGACGGATTGTTTCACACCGTTACCGGCTTCATGTAGATTGATCAATTCATTCAATGGTACTAAATGTTGGAACAAAGAAGGTACAAATGGTCGAATACTGATTTAGTGCTTCAAAATGTATACTAGTATAATAACAGTAAACGGTAACATTTCTTTCTGTTTAATATTTGGAACAGAAGTTAATTTCAGTTTTATATCTATTAAATTTGAGAGAGATTTGAGTTGTTCCAGCGATTTATAGGTCGTCAGGCGTTACGTAGACATGTTCAATGTGGGCATCAATCGCGGCTGCAGAAGGGGACGGAGAAGGTGCGGGGAGAAGGAAGAGTGCGACCAGTCAATATTCTGCCTGAAATTCCTATGTTCGAGCCCCAGTCTGAGAGGAGTCTAGGTAAGTAGGATCGTAGCATCTGACTCTGCCATTTTTTTTTATTAGGGGAGTTGTGGACCATGGAGAGTTGCGAACACCGTCCATTCCCTCTAAGCTATAAATAAAAATAATGTGGTAACTACTTTTAAATGTTTCCACTGTCATACCGTCACTTTCTCATTAACAAGTGTTTCATTAACTCATGTTCTTTGTATTCAGGTAACTTGCGAATAAATACACCAAACAATAAGTTTTTTTACTCAATTGTATTTGTGATATGTGGAGTCCCGTTATGTAGCTGATTTCAAAGTAAATTAAGGCAAAACATTCCTTGGGCTTTCATTGACAAAAAAATTTGGATGAAACTTTAGTGTGTCGATGGAGATAAGTATTTTTCGAAGCTATATAAAGTGGAGAGATACAATAAAAATTATCCCAAAATGAAAAAAAACTCCGTTAAAGTACCAAGTATTTTAAAATGGAGAAATAGTTTATGATTTCCATTTATTGGTAAATATTAAAGGGAGAACACGAAATTATTGCGACACATTCAACAGGGCATAACTTTTTTACCATTGGGTAAAAATCAACCAAATTTTGCACATTTTCTCATTGATGTGTATTGTTTACATGCTGTCAAACTCGAAGTCGTGTTTTTCGATTCAACGAAAATGGAGGTGAACCAACGCGATTCTTTCCAAACACCTGGAATTTCCTGACCTGTCGCACCGGCAGTTGGGAAAAATGTTGAACATTCACCATTCAACCGTCTCCAGAGTGTTGAAGCGGTTCCAGGAGCGGTTGATGTTGGACCAAGGCAAAGGAGCTGGAAGAAAACCGTGACCGGAGAACACAAAGACGGAGGGAAAGGTGAAGCGGATGATTAAAGCAAATCCCAACGTCTCAAGCCGTGATTTGGCTAAAAAGATCGGCATGTCGCAGAGCTACGTCCAGAATGCAAAGAAGAGAGCTGGACTACATACATACAAGGTACAGAACTTCCCAAACCGCGATGAGCGGCAACAATCGACGGCTAAAACTTGGGCACGGAAGCTCTACGAGAAGATGCTGACAAAATATGGCTGCTGTGTGATGGACGACGAAACGTATATAAAAGCCGATTTTAGGCAAATTCCGGGGTTGGAGTTTTTCACCGGCAAGAGCAAGTTATATGTGGACGACAAATTTAAGAAGAAGAAAATGTCGAAGTTCGCCTCCAAATATCTCATTTAGCCGGCCATCTGCTCTTGCGGACTGAGAAGTGAGCCTTTCGTGACAAAGGGCACAGTAAATGGCGAGATCTACAAATCTGAGTGCCTCGAGAAGCGCTTTTTGCCGTTCTTGCAGCAGCACGAAGAAGCTCCGCTATTTTGGCCAGATTTGGCAACATGCCACTATTCTAAAAGTGTCCTGGAGTGGTATGAGGCCAATTCTGTCCATTTTGTTCCAAAGGACATGAATCCGCCAACTGGGCAATGATGAAGCGGGAACTACGGAAGAGCAAGAAGACAGTCAAAAACGAGAAGGACATATTAAGAAAATGGAAAAAAAAACTGAGAAACTGGTACCGGATGACACTGTAAAGACTTTGATGGAGGGCATCAAGCAAAAATGCGTTCAATTTTACACTCAAGGCTCCATCGATTAACTTTTCTTTTGATTTTTGAAGTAAATATATGTATAAAACTACCCTAAAAATTTGGTTTGATTTTAAACATTATAAGAAAATTGGCATGACATTTTCGGTGTCGCAATAATTTCGTGTTCGCCTTTTAATCACATTGGAGTAAAGCCATGTCAAGTGATCCTCGAATTTTTCGCAAAATCACCGATTTTCATGAGGTATATTTTATTGTATAGGGATTACGGTGAATAGCTTTCGGTATAAATATTTCGTTAAAACTCCCTTTTTTCTTTGAGATATTAACCCTTAAACTTTCTTGTATAATAAAAGTGTAAATTTTATATCTCAAAAACTACTGAAGAGAATTGAATGAATTTTTGTACACTTATAGAATGATAATAACACTATCTCACAAAAATATATCTATTGTATAATTGAGTAAATAACGGTACTTTGCATCTATTTAAAAATTTCAATTGCATTTTTTCTTGTGTTCTTCACGCTAAAAATTTTCAGGAAGTAATGCAACCCGCGAACACTTACATATTGGCAACGCCGTACATCGTGACGTTCTAATGCGCATCGCGTTGGAAGTGTGCATCGCATGACTAACAGAAGCTACATCTCTCGATTGCTGCAAAAGAACAAACTTTTCTATAGGGATTAACGAAGATGAATGTTTTCCGGATATTTTGAGATCATTTTATATTTTTTTGACCGAAGTGCACAACAAAAATCATAGTAGTTTAATAAATACTTTCTTATTATAATTTATCGTTTCAATTAAACTGTATCGCAAATAACCGAAACTTAACTTATGTAATGAGTTTATGTTATTGCTATCTTCAAAGACACTTTTGTAAGTCAAAGTACGTCTATGTTTTATTCAAATTCATTATTTGTCTACAATACTATACAGGAAAGTGGAACAACTTATGACAACAGTATTTTACTTCACATGTTTTTGTTTACTGAATGATCTTACTTATGTCGTTTTTGCTTGAGGCAAACTAACTCAGTTTCAGACCTAACTGCTGTTAAAGCGTTTGTTTGATGCCAGTTTTGAACCTAGGTTATGCGCCACTGAGGGACCATTAATGAATTACGTAACGCTTTTAGGAGGAGGGTGTACAACAAGTTGTGACATGTTGTGACATAGGGGGGAGTTAGCTAGATCGTTACGTAACATGTTTTCACCGAAGAAGAAAAAAAGGAGGAGTGGAGAAATTTGTGACAATTTGTTACATGGGGGGAGGCAGAGTCAATTTTGGGCAATTTTTGAGTTACGTAATTTATGAATGGTCACTGAACTGAAAACCGAGTTGGGTTCCAACCTGAAAAATATTTCGGGTTCGCTCACACCACCGCTGTTTTGCGAGAACCCAACTCAGTTCCATTAAAAACGTTTGTTTGAAGCAACTAACCCGGGTTAGTGTCTAGGTTCTCAATCGAAAATGACATTATAAACAACAATGCGAGCAAACATACCGTGCTACCACTCAGACAGAACCAACTAACAGTGGTGAAATATGTCACTTTGCACAAAATCGTGTCCATGCAGGTTCAAACATGTCCACTGCTCAATAACTCGCAAAAAATATAATAACGCTAAAAAGTATGCAAATCACTCGAAAAACATTTACCCTCAATAATCCGTAAAGAAAAGCTTGTCTTTTTACTCTAATATCAGAGATGGCAATTTTGGACATGAGATACACTTTTCCAAAGCGATGCGCATTAGGACGTGGCGACGTGCGGCGTTGCCAATATGTAAGTGTTCGCGGGCTGCATCAAAGTGGGCCATGCGTTGAAGGAACACACCGTTACAAAATCATCCATAACTTTGGATAGGAACAAAAATGAAAAATTCTCAATACAGATTATTGAAGGTGAAGGATTGCTGCGTAATTTGATATACTTCCTGAAAATTTTTAGCGTGAAGAACATAAGAAAAAATGCAATTGAAATTTTTAAATAGATGCCAGGTACCGTTATTTGCTCAATTATACAATAGATATATTTTTGTGAGATAGTGTTAATATCATTCTATAAGTGTACAAAAATTCATTCAATTCTCTTCAGTAGTTTTTGAGATATAAAATTTACAATTTTATTATACAAGAAAGTTTAAGGGTTAATATCTCAAAGAAAAAAGGGAGTTTTAACGAAATATTTATACCAAAAGCTATTCACCATAATCCCTATACAATAAAATATACCTCATGAAAATCGGTGATTTTGCGAAAAATTCGAGGATCACTTGACATGGCTTTACTCTGGGCTTTTTTAACGTACTTGAGAACGTAGTTGTAGTACGAAGTGGAGCGAGACATTTGCCTCGTACATCGAATATTACGTAGTGACATGTGTTTCAACGAGAAGCGTCAAATAAATTAATATAACTCAAGTTCTAATAATTCGATCGATAAGAAATTTTTGGAAAATAATAATTAAGCTATATAGTTTCGAGATCAGTAGTAATTATTAACATGATATAATTTGACAATGTGATATACAGTTTTTCATCTTGCATTATCCCTTTAAACATATATAACATCTTAAATTCTCTGGGCAGTCTGGGGCTGAATCCTAGTTTAAGTGGAACTGGATAGCTTAACGAGGGACAAAGTTAGTTCGTCATATTGAAACATGTTAGGTAAATTTTTCTACTACATCTACAAATAAACCCATTTTCTGCTCTCCTTACACTCCAAAAACCGAAATTTATCATTCAATACACAGCTAATAGTAATGTTGTCTGAAAAAATAAGAATATTAAAAATTACAGATCGACAAAAACATTTTTCTGGCGAGCAATAGATTATTGATGTTGTTTACATTATCGGCAAATAACGAACCACCTTATGCATTCTTCTAAATATTAAGAAAACCAGTTCATTATTGACAAAATTAAATATGAAACTATAAAATATACATCCAGAACGATGTAATCGTAAAATAAAAACACCACTGTGCAGTGGTGACTTGAAATTTTAAACTCGATTTTCTCGAAATATCGTTTTTCCAAAAATGGTTTTTCCATGTTCACGATTGTCGAAAAACCACTCAACCAATTTTCTTCAATTTTTTTTTCAATTGATTGCAATTAATTTTTTTTTCATACCTTAACGTTTTTTTTGTACACAAATTTTTGATTTGTGGATGAGAGTTTTAAAATTGCAATTTTTAGAGTTATCCCGATCAGAACATCATAACAGAAAGCTATCAAATTCATATCTCATGTTGATATAAATTACTCTCTATGTTATCTTTATGATATACCGATCAGGAATGCAAGAAAGCTTATATCAAGATTATATTTTCTGGTGCTATCATTGGATTAATAATATGATATTAATGTACGCATACAACGATGATGTTACAGTAAGTTATATATTCTTTCACAATTATCTTTGAACGCTAACGGTTACACAAATGGCAGTATATTTGCTTATACACTGAGGTCTCTTTTTATGCGTCGTAATTCAACTTTTTAAAGCGAATTTTCTAAGTTTTTGATTTTTTTGATTTGGATTTTCAAAATTTCGCGTTTTGAGTATGGACAAGTTTTAGATGCAATTGGTCGGAGACAGTGGCAGATCTAGGGGGAGGGTCTTGAGGGTCCGGACCCCCATCCGAAAATTTTTAACATCTTGATAATTTTCAAAAAAGTTTCTTTTTTAAATTCATTGTAAGTTCAAAATCTTTGCAAACCAGATTCGATTACCAAAACTGATTTTAATTAAATGAGGATATTACATATTACGTATTGTACAATGAACATTTTAAAGTCGGAATTTTGGACCCCCTCCAAAATTTTTTTGTGGATCCGCTCCTGGTCGGAGAACTTGTCAGTGAGGTGTTTGATTGACTTACTTGGTTACAGTTGGAATAAGAGATGACATTGCCTATTTTCTGAGACACTCGTCTGACACATAACTTCGAGTAGGAGGCGGACGATTTAAATGTTAAAGCCATTATCATAACAAGCTATGGAATCGTGAAGTTATCAAAGAACTTTTCTAAAGATTATAATTTTCCTATAAAACTTATTTCGAAGAATATGCAGGAAGTATCAAGCAGTCCAGATGAAATAAAGATACGCGAATTGAAATCAAAAAGCATTTTAAAACTAGTTTTCATGGCTTAGTCTAATGAGTATATAATTAATTTTCCTCTAATCTATGCTGCATATTGCGAAAACGAATTTTCGTGTCACAAAAAACTATCTGATATATTATAGTTTGTGCGTTTTTTAAATTTCTAAACTATCGCGACTTTTTTATTTTATCCTCCGCATAAAAAGTGTTTGAGTATACTTGAGTATATTTAATGGTTGAACTGACAAGGGATTTGAATGCGTTTTAGATAATCCTTGAAATATCTAAAAACTTTAATGCAAAAATATTGTTAATTTCCTCCTTAAAATTTAATCAAATTTGGAAAAAATGTGTAACAGAATTAACATGAAATATTCAAGAATCCGTCCCATCGAACAAACATCAACAATTTCTCGAATTTTCTCATAAATCTGTTATATTCGCAGTTGATAGATATAACTTCTGTGAAAGATTTGCATTTCTAGCAATTTATTGGGTGCGAGATAATTGTACTGGTTTGTTTAGTCTTCCCCATATCAAAAATGCCAATAACAAATCCCCAAATGAGACTTATTTTGAAACCTGAAAACACATTTGTTGCTTTGAATCTAGGCGAAATTCTAAATAAGATTTCTCGTATTCTCCGTAAAATAATGTACGTAAAATATCCGCTCAATGTTACCATGTCGCATCGACATTATTTCTAAAAACCACGTAAAACACGTTAACGTAGAAGAGAAGCGCCAAAGCGCACTATTTAGAATCTAAAAATAGCCCCTCTTTCCTAATCTGAAAAGATATTATAAAGCTATTCAGTCTATCGTCATATAGACAGCTGTATTGGGGAGTAAAAATTAATAAAAACAAAGCGTATGGCACCAGGAAAACAATGTGTGCGTTCTGGAAACGTCTTCTGCATCTATAATCGTTTTGCCCTTGACGGAAGCGTGGAACATTATGCTAACTTTAAACATTAGTCGAAAACAACGTCGTTGGTTCATGCAGGAAACTTCCCCATCAAACTCAGAATACCCAGGTTCAAAGCGGCAATATCGACAAATAATAATCTGCATGTCATATATATTCACAATAACCATCAGCCAGCAGGTATACAATCATTTGGCAATGCTATAAAAGCTTTTGATGCATGAAGCTTTTTGCTCTCAAAGCAAAAAGCGCCTTAATGTATGCTTTATTTTTCTCGTATTCTATTTTTAGACGTGCACGCTAAAATCGTTAATATTATACAATAAGTAATACAAGCTATGTTGGGGTCAATTATGCTATCTCATGTTGTTATGATCGTGTTATATTGCTATCAAAGTTTGTTATAAATGTGATATTCGTAGAGAATTTTTTGTTAGAATTTTTGTTATTTTAACACCTAACGGTTTCTGCTTTATAACAAAATTTGATAGGAAATTTTTCGTAACAAAATATCAGCATGAGTTATAATTGTGTTATTTCCTCCTGGTCGGGATGTGTTGATTTTTTCTGTTTCGAATTCATCTCGTCAGTAACTATCACCATCTGAGTGTCAAGTTAGACGATGTATCTAAACTAGTACCCAAACTAACACTAGTTATATACCAAAAAATTAGAGCTTAGAACAGCGACTTTTTAGGAAAAACATTCCCGAATGCAGGAAAAAAATATTCTTTTTTCAAATAATTGTTAAGGTACGAGGAATATTCATTTACCAATGGATTTTTTGAGCTTTGCGATTTTAGTTGATCTATTGGTCTTCAATCGTGATTACCATAAACCTCTTAAATAAAAAAGGGTTTCGGTGAATAAGCCATAACTTATCAATACATTTTTATACTCTTATTCTTGTTTATTTCACTGAAAAATGTACTATCAAAATACAATAAGTTTGATATAATGAAATCATTGCTTTATGCCTTTACGTAAAATCAAACTTTTTTGACACTTTTGGCACAAAAAGCTATGTAACCCCTTTAAGGGGGGGGGGCGGTGTAAGGGTTTCTGCGTGACATAAACAGCACTTTTTGCGATTTTTTGTTAGAACTTTGCATGAACCGAATCGATCAAAACTTTCGTACATTTTAGTGTATCATTTCAATAATATTCTGTAATTTTTTTATGCAAAAATATCTACAAACGACTCGGTGACGAAGTCTCCCGAAAAACATGATTTGCGGTGTTATCTGCCATTCAAAAACTATCAATTTTGAAATTGATCAAACTATTTGATTAATTCGCTTCAGGCAAAGTTCTAAAAAAATCGCATGAAAACTGTTTTTTTTCTCATGCTGCAAACCATACCCCCCTTAAACGCTTTCGTGATCGCAAGAGTGTGTACCGGAAAAAGCAAACGTCGTACTATAGCTTTGGATTGGCAGACGATTTTGAGGTAGACCCAGAGCACTCTGTTCGGAATGTCGCTAAACCTACAGTGTCAGGTAGACAGCCCAACGTGTCCATTCGTGATATCCTTGCACGCCGATCCCTCCCAAGCAACAAATTTAGTTTTATACTACGCTTGAAGATATTTTCAAAATTAGCTTCGTAAAACCGAACATAAAACCAATTACTCTGCAACACTGCTTAAAGACAACCGAAAACCCTCTTAAGACGAAAAAGTCCCATTCTTAAGAAGGTTCTTAAGAATATTTGCGAAGGTTTGTTTAAAACTTTTTCGTCTTACCAATGCATTCTTATTGTGGTGTTCAAGAGCTGCTTAAAATTAATATAAGACTTCCATAAGTCTTGATAGTTTTATGATTTTCTTCAAGAACACTTCTAGTACGCTATGAAACTGCTTTGTTAGATAGAGGGCTTGGTGTATAGTCTATAAGAATTTGCTTGAGAAAAAATCTATTCATCATATGATATTCCTTTGCCAAAATGAATGCGAATGAAAATCGATAATATAAGTGGCCAGCTTTTTAATCCATTCATGCCCATGTTGTTTGTGGACAACAACGTTTTTATACAGCTATAACATTTGATGGAGGCAAGATTTACTCACAAAAACAAGTAAGGCTTATAAATGTGACTATTGCCTTTCATTTGAGTACTAACAGTTACAAGGTTCAGCACTAGAACTAAAGTTATTACAGTTAGTCTGATTGCATTCCAATGGAGCAATGCTGCCAGGGACAGTTTACGTTGACGACGTAAAATGAATTTTTCATATATCTTCGTTATGTTGCAATATTATTGAAAACCGATAAAACTTATCAATTTAGAGTACCTTTCCCAAGTAACAATTTAAGTTTTATGCCACACTACAAGTGCAACCTAAGTTTCAAGAGAGACTTCAAGAGTGCCATAAAACCTCAATTGTTACTTGGGTTGGCTACGTCTTCCACGCAAGTGGACTATTGTAAATATTCTAGGAGAATTGTATTTAGCATTGGAAGGTAAAAATTGAGCAGCTTCCAGCACTGCGAAGCAAGCAAGCATCTTTATGAAAATGACTTTTCGTGTTTCTTGACCCCACCGTTTTTAAGGAAAAATAGTTTTGAAATCCTACATGCACTAGAAAAAAGTTGGGCATGAAAGGGTTAATCTCATAATTGAGAAAATTTGCATGCGATTGTCAGTTTTCCGATAATATGCAATATTAAAACTGCGAAAAATTCAACGCGCCGTGAAACAATTTCTAAAACGTTGATATTTATAGGAAATATTGAATCGTTTCGAAAATTCAATAATATGTATATGTAAATGTTCTTAATTGTCATATTTTCGAAAAAACGCGCGCATTGACATTTTTCTAGTTCTGAAATGTATTTCAATCAGTGAGAATCAGTTCACTATATTGAAATAGGTATTTTTTTTTAATTCTTATGCTAGTGGCTACCATTTCGAAGTGATCAAAAATATCCACGACGCCATTACTTGTCATTGGATTTAACAAAAAACCGCCATAAGATCTTATTAAAACTAATTATTCTTGCTCAAGAGTAATAGAAGCTTTTCAAGATCGTAATAAATTCATTTTTATTTATGACACACTTGAAGAAGAGCTGTTGGACTTGAATAAAACTAATAGAAATTTTTCAAGACAGAAAGGTTCGATGGAACATCGCCACAAATCCAGTCTATTTAATATCGAAAATGACAATGTTGAAATGAAAATGCGTATGATTAATTATTATGATAATCACAATTCCATCTAAAAGTTGATGATTTATTTCAATAACACACGTTAAATAGAGCTATACGAACAACTAACGACATCTCGCAATATGTACAGCACCTACATATTTAAAGGTAGAAATGTACCCCCACGCCTTCTTTGGAGCCGTGTGAAGACGAGAGTTCGGCATTCATCGACCTGGGACGCTAACCATAATTCAATTTAGAGTTCCTAGTAAGAGTAGGAAAAAGTGATATACCCAGTTTGCTTATAGCTTTCGTAGAAGCAGGTGTCAAAGTTGGCGTGGGGTACATTTGTACCCCAGTGTACGGTTGCCGTTAGTGTTTCGTCGGGTTTCGTCCTGTCAGTGCAAATGTGACTCGTGACAATACCAGTTTAAATACTGGTTGTTTACTACATAAGCAACAATTAGTGTTATATAATCGTTTTTAATCATTTATTCAATTAAATTAATTTAATTTAATTTTGAAGTAGAAAAAAAAATCGTTTTTATTTTTGCTGATTTTCATTATTTTACCCCTTTCCAAACACCTGGAATTTCCTGACCTGTCGCACCGGCAGTTGGGAAAAATATTGAACATTCACCATTCAACCGTCTCCAGAGTGTTGAAGCGGTTCCAGGAGCGGTTGATGTTGGACCAAGGCAAAGGAGCTGGAAGAAAACCGTGACCGGAGAACACAAAGACGGAGGGAAAGGTGAAGCGGATGATTAATGCAAATCCCAACGTCTCAAGCCGTGATTTGGCTAAAAAGATCGGCATGTCGCAGAGCTACGTCCAGAATGCAAAGAAGAGAGCTGGACTACATACATACAAGGTACAGAACTTCCCAAACCGCGATGAGCGGCAACAATCGACGGCTAAAACTTGGGCACGGAAGCTCTACGAGAAGATGCTGACAAAATATGGCTGCTGTGTGATGGACGACGAAACGTATATAAAAGCCGATTTTAAGCAAATTCCGGGGTTGGAGTTTTTCACCGGCAAGAGCAAGTTCTATGTGGACGACAAATTTAAGAAGAAGAAAATGTCGAAGTTCGCCTCCAAATATCTCATTTGGTAGGCCATCTGCTCTTGCGGACTGAGGAGTGAGCCTTTCGTGACAAAGGGCACAGTAAATGGCGAGATCTACAAATCTGAGTGCCTCGAGAAGCGCTTTTTGCCGTTCTTGCAGCAGCACGAAGAAGCTCCGCTATTTTGGCCAGATTTGGCAACATGCCACTATTCTAAAAGTGTCCTGGAGTGGTATGAGGCCAATTCTGTCCATTTTGTTCCAAAGGACATGAATCCGCCAACTGGGCAATGATGAAGCGGGAACTACGGAAGAGCAAGAAGACAGTCAAAAACGAGAAGGACATGTTAAGAAAATGGAAAAAAAACTGAGAAACTGGTACCGGATGACACTGTAAAGACTTTGATGGAGGGCATCAAGCAAAAATGCGTTCAATTTTACACTCAAGGCTCCATCGATTAACTTTTCTTTTGATTTTTGAAGTAAATATATGTATAAAACTACCCTAAAAATTTGGTTTGATTTTAAACATTATAAGAAAATTGGCATGACATTTTCGGTGTCGCAATAATTTCGTGTTCGCCTTTTAATCACATTGGGCTTTTTTAACGTACTTGAGAACGTAGTTGTAGTACGAAGTGGAGCGAGACATTTGCCTCGTACATCGAATATTACGTAGTGACATGTGTTTCAACGAGAAGCGTCAAATAAATTAATATAACTCAAGTTCTAATAATTCGATCGATAAGAAATTTTTGGAAAATAATAATTAAGCTATATAGTTTCGAGATCAGTAGTAATTATTAACATGATATAATTTGACAATGTGATATACAGTTTTTCATCTTGTATTATCCCTTTAAACATATATAACATCTTAAATTCTCTAGGCAGTCTGGGGCTGAATCCTAGTTTAAGTGGAACTGGACAGCTTAACGAGGGACAAAGTTAGTTCGTCATATTGAAACATGTTAGGTAAATTTTTCTACTACATCTACAAATAAACCCATTTTCTGCTCTCCTTACACTCCAAAAACCGAAATTTATCATTCAATACACAGCTAATAGTAATGTTGTCTGAAAAAATAAGAATATTAAAAATTACAGATCGACAAAAACATTTTTCTGGCGAGCAATAGATTATTGATGTTGTTTACATTATCGGCAAATAACGAACCACCTTATGCATTCTTCTAAATATTAAGAAAACCAGTTCATTATTGACAAAATTAAATATGAAACTATAAAATATACATCCAGAACGATGTAATCGTAAAATAAAAACACCACTGTGCAGTGGTGACTTGAAATTTTAAACTCGATTTTCTCGAAATATCGTTTTTCCAAAAATGGTTTTTCCATGTTCACGATTGTCGAAAAACCACTCAACCAATTTTCTTCAATTTTTTTTTTCAATTGATTGCAATTATTTTTTTTTTGCATACCTTAACGTTTTTTTTGTACACAAATTTTTGATTTGTGGATGAGAGTTTTAAAATTGCAATTTTTAGAGTTATGTGTTGATTTTTTCTGTTTCGAATTCATCTCGTCAGTAACTATCACCATCTGAGTGTCAAGTTAGACGATGTATCTAAACTAGTACCCAAACTAACACTAGTTATATACCAAAAAATTAGAGCTTAGAACAGCGACTTTTTAGGAAAAACATTCCCGAATGCAGGAAAAAAATATTCTTTTTTCAAATAATTGTTAAGGTACGAGGAATATTCATTTACCAATGGATTTTTTGAGCTTTGCGATTTTAGTTGATCTATTGGTCTTCAATCGTGATCACCATAAACCTCTTAAATAAAAAAGGGTTTCGGTGAATAAGCCATAACTTATCAATACGTTTTTATACTCTTATTCTTGTTTATTTCACTGAAAAATGTACTATCAAAATACAATAAGTTTGATATAATGAAATCATTGCTTTATGCCTTTACGTAAAATCAAACTTTTTTGACACTTTTGGCACAAAAAGCTATGTAACCCCTTTAAGGGGTGGGGGGGGGGGCGGTGTAAGGGTTTCTGCGTGACAGAAACAGCACTTTTTGCGATTTTTTGTTAGAACTTTGCATGAACCGAATCGATCAAAACTTTCGTACATTTTAGTGTATCATTTCAATAATATTCTGTAATTTTTTTATGCAAAAATATCTACAAACGACTCGGTGACGAAGCTTTTTGTGGAACGTCTCCCGAAAAAACATGATTTGCGGTGTTATCTGCCATTCAAAAACCATCAATTTTGAAATTGATCAAACTATTTGATTAATTCGCTTCAGGCAAAGTTCTAAAAAAATCGCATAAAAACTGTTTTTTTTTCTCATGCTGTAAACCATACCCCCCTTAAACGCTTTCGTGATCGCAAGAGTGTGTACCGGAAAAAGCAAACGTCGTACTATAGCTTTGGATTGGCAGACGATTTTGAGGTAGACCCAGAGCACTCTGTTCGGAATGTCGCTAAACCTACAGTGTCAGGTAGACAGCCCAACGTGTCCATTCGTGATATCCTTGCACGCCGATCCCTCCCAAGTAACAAATTTAGTTTTATACTACGCTTGAAGATATTTTCAAAATTAGCTTCGTAAAACCGAACATAAAACCAATTACTCTGCAACACTGCTTAAAGACAACCGAAAACCCTCTTAAGACGAAAAAGGCCCATTCTTAAGAAGGTTCTCAAGAATATTTGCGAAGGTTTGTTTAAAACTTTTTCGTCTTACCAATGCATTCTTATTGTGGTGTTCAAGATCTGCTGTAGCGCGTGCAAGACGCACTAGCGGTTCTGGTCTGCGAAATTGCTCCCCAGGGAACTCAAACAAGCGATTTATGCGCCACCTCCGAAGAGGACCGCTTGTCACGTTTTATTTGCCCGGCAAGAGTCTGAACCTCAGGGCGGATTCTCGTAAAAGAACCCGGAAATATAAATGAACGATTTGGCAGACCTGGATAACCTTCCAGTGACTTTGAATCGGACCAAACAGCGCTGAAAAGAAAACTAGGAGAATCCCGTCGTTCAGCCAGTCAAGAAATACCACCATTCACGTGTCTCATCACAGGCACAATTCCTAAATTCAAACTGACCCGTAACGCTTCAGAAGTGGAAGTGGAGGGGGTTGAGGTTCCCAAGCAACCCAAGACTTGGAGTAAAAAAACAGAAAAGAAGAAACTAGAAACTACTGAACGAACGACGTGAAACTCCTTTTAAACCGAGCCAACCATTGCGGGGAAAACTATCTACAAAAATACACTCATTATACACATTTTACATTAATTACAACAGATTTTTATTTGCGGACGGCATTCATTTCACCTCCTCATTCTCTTCCTTCACTTTTCTTTTCCCCCTCAAATCTTTCTATCTATCGTGTGCGGTTTAAGCTCTAGCGACATTTATCGGCCAAGAACCACCTACTCTACTAAAAGCTTCGTGTGCTATAATATGGCTATTTGATCATGCGCATGTCAAAGGTCTTTACTCACTCATTTGTTGGGCTTACGTTCGCTGCAGCGCTTCTACGGTGATGATGTCGGTATTACAGGTGCTCCGACGTGACGAAACGGCGGTCTGATGATATTCGCCGCGTGGTGAGTTTTTCCCAGTTCTACGACAGGGCGGCGGCGCAAGTAGTCAACGGCTGGTCTGCGCTCTAGGCCGGCGGTGCAACGGTCGGCCACTTCCGACTGATGCGTCGGGTTGTTCGACCAGGAAACGTGGAAGCGTGCGAGAGTGATTCGCAGTGAGCCGATCCTCGGCTTACGCGTCGCTAGAACCGTTCGGTTGGTTCTCAACTGTCCGGAAAAACGCTAGTCGGCGGGAAATTCGCCGGTGACGAAAACTGTCAAATAAAAAGCCGTCGAACGGCTGTTCGACGCGGTTTAAGCCTATGCCGGTATAAGCACACATTCTTTTATATTTACCTTTGGTTTTAGAAACACTCGCACACGTTTACCGCACAAAATCTAGCTTGGACTTTTACAACACCTAACGGAAAGGGAAAGATTTTTCAAACAATTAACTCGGGCCAAAGAATTCTAACACCGTTTTACCTCGACATTACATCGCGAAACAAACTAATCACTCGCACTTCTGTCTTCTTCCACGATCCAGGACAAATTGGATAGGAAATTGCGATAGGTCCTCAGATATACGCGAGTGTTAATTTACGGGTTTTCTAACCGGAAGTACGTTATCTAGCCGAAACAGGACAACGACCTTTACCAATACCCGAAATCTCCCAGAGTTCAGTTCTGCGCTGATTCAATCCTACATCTCCCTCACTCTCAAGCTGCCCAGATCAACCCATTTAGTTTCGACGCGCATCTGTGTATAATTATAAAGAATCCCCCCGCCGGTTAATTCTTGCCAGGCTGTAGAGAACGCATGGGAAAGCAATTGGGCGCTTACCCCAAACCTCCCGCTAAGGTCTACACATTCGCGCAATAGAAGAAGCGGGTGAAATTTGTCAGTTCATGAACGGGATTATTTGTATGCGTGCGTTTAGTGTTCATTTCCCATGAAGGGGTTCATTGGGTTTTTTTTTTGGAAGTTCGTTTCATTTGTAACGGTGCTATGTGAACTGGAATACACTTTTGAAATGTTGTGCGTATGAACAAGAAACATGCAAGAATAGAAAATATAATGCAAAAATATGAAGAAAATAATATAAAGTATATTTACACTGCTTAAAATTAATATAAGACTTCCATAAGTCTTGATAGTTTTATGATTTTCTTCAAGAACACTTCTAGTACGCTATGAAACTGCTTTGTTAGATAGAGGGCTTGGTGTATAGTCTATAAGAATTTGCTTGAGAAAAAATCTATTCATCATATGATATTCCTTTGCCAAAATGAATGCGAATGAAAATCGATAATATAAGTGGCCAGCTTTTTAATCCATTCATGCCCATGTTGTTTGTGGACAACAACGTTTTTATACAGCTATAACATTTGATGGAGGCAAGATTTACTCACAAAAACAAGTAAGGCTTATAAATGTGACTATTGCCTTTCATTTGAGTACTAACAGTTACAAGGTTCAGCACTAGAACTAAAGTTATTACAGTTAGTCTGATTGCATTCCAATGGAGCAATGCTGCCAGGGACAGTTTACGTTGACGACGTAAAATGAATTTTTCATATATCTTCGTTATGTTGCAATATTATTGAAAACCGATAAAACTTATCAATTTAGAGTACCTTTCCCAAGTAACAATTTAAGTTTTATGCCACACTACAAGTGCAACCTAAGTTTCAAGAGAGACTTCAAGAGTGCCATAAAACCTCAATTGTTACTTGGGTTGGCTACGTCTTCCACGCAAGTGGACTATTGTAAATATTCTAGGAGAATTGTATTTAGCATTGGAAGGTAAAAATTGAGCAGCTTCCAGCACTGCGAAGCAAGCAAGCATCTTTATGAAAATGACTTTTCGTGTTTCTTGACCCCACCGTTTTTAAGGAAAAATAGTTTTGAAATCCTACATGCACTAGAAAAAAGTTGGGCATGAAAGGGTTAAGCTCATAATTGAGAAAATTTGCATGCGATTGTCAGTTTTCCGATAATATGCAATATTAAAACTGCGAAAAATTCAACGCGCCGTGAAACAATTTCTAAAACGTTGATATTTATAGGAAATATTGAATCGTTTCGAAAATTCAATAATATGTATATGTAAATGTTCTTAATTGTCATATTTTCGAAAAAACGCGCGCATTAACATTTTTCTAGTTCTGAAATGTATTTCAATCAGTGAGAATCAGTTCACTATATTGAAATAGGTATTTTTTTTTAATTCTTATGCTAGTGGCTACCATTTCGAAGTGATCAAAAATATCCACGACGCCATTACTTGTCATTGGATTTAACAAAAAACCGCCATAAGATCTTATTAAAACTAATTATTCTTGCTCAAGAGTAATAGAAGCTTTTCAAGATCGTAATAAATTCATTTTTATTTATGACACACTTGAAGAAGAGCTGTTGGACTTGAATAAAACTAATAGAAATTTTTCAAGACAGAAAGGTTCGATGGAACATCGCCACAAATCCAGTCTATTTAATATCGAAAATGACAATGATGAAATGAAAATGCGTATGATTAATTATTATGATAATCACAATTCCATCTAAAAGTTGATGATTTATTTCAATAACACACGTTAAATAGAGCTATACGAACAACTAACGACATCTCGCAATATGTACAGCACCTACATATTTAAAGGTAGAAATGTACCCCCACGCCTTCTTTGGAGCCGTGTGAAGACGAGAGTTCGGCATTCATCGACCTGGGACGCTAACCATAATTCAATTTAGAGTTCCTAGTAAGAGTAGGAAAAAGTGATATACCCAGTTTGCTTATAGCTTTCGTAGAAGCAGGTGTCAAAGTTGGCGTGGGGTACATTTGTACCCCAGTGTACGGTTGCCGTTAGTGTTTCGTCGGGTTTCGTCCTGTCAGTGCAAATGTGACTCGTGACAATACCAGTTTAAATACTGGTTGTTTACTACATAAGCAACAATTAGTGTTATATAATCGTTTTTAATCATTTATTCAATTAAATTAATTTAATTTAATTTTGAAGTAGAAAAAAAAATCGTTTTTATTTTTGCTGATTTTCATTATTTTATTGTTCGCTCTTTATAGTTTTTCAAAATAATTGCTCGCAAGTATAATTTGCGCACAGTAACTGCTGTAACAGTAACGTTGCGTGTTACCAATGTACTACTGGTCAAAAATATTTTTTACATTTCAATTTCCATCCCATTTCGTGGTATTTTCCAAAAGCCGATTTTTAAACTTTCGCTCTTCCAAATAATTGCGCTTTTTCTTAAATATCGAAATTCCATTTTATTACGTTTATGGACCATTCTTTCAACTTTTAGAATCATTAGATTTTTTTCAAAACTGTTAAAAATTCGAGAAGCTATAGTAATTTTTGTGAAAAAAGTCAAAACCGTGCTTTTTCACTTTTTTGGTCAAACCCATTTATGTATCATTAGTTCAATAAATTCCGTACTTTCACTTACACTGCTGGTTTTGCAATTAAAAAACAAAGAAAATGATACATTTCTTTTGCTTGCATTTTTACCTGCGAAAATTGCAATTAAGCGCGTCCGGTATATTTGTACCACAGTGCAACGTTCTAGGGTGGAAAACGCAAGTGTAACGTTCTAGGGTTAAAATTGCTCATAAGACTAATTACTCTTACGAAATATTTAGTTTTTGGGATATTTCTTCAAGAGTTCTTGAAGCACTCTTAAACCTTGTCAAGTATATAAAACTAAATGCCCCTTTCATAAACAATGTTAAAACCAGATTCACTATGGAATGCTTTCACAAAACTACCATAAAACTTAAATAAAACCAATTAGAATTTGGATTATTACTTGGGCTGTCTTACAAGCAGTGCTGTGCAATCTCTGTGCAGGATGGTCTTTCAAATGTAACGGTAAATATAACATGACTGTATCACACCACAAATGACCGTCATTTCGTTTCCATTTTCTTCAAACAGAGTTTCAGCAAATATTATAAAATAGTAAATAAAAGATACTAAACTAGCGCCGCCGCACAGTGGGACCAATCTAAAAAAGGAGGGACAAAACCTATTTGAGGCCTTAGATGTCAGTTTAGAACCAGCATTTCTTCGTATGATATGTTCACAATATTATTTTGCAACTTTTTAAATAGAATATTTTGTTGTTGGACTAAAGTAGAGTACCCGAGCAAAAAAATTTTTTTCAAAAAATTGTTTTAGAGGGTCGATTCGACAAAGTTGTAGAATATTATGTTTTGAATAACTGTTTTCAAGATACCACAGACATCAGACCTCAAATTTCAGGCAAAATTGTTGTTTTTTTTTGAAAATATGATCAAAAATCAGTTTTTCGATATTTCCATACTAAAAACCTTAATTGATTAATTTAATATGTTCTACAAACTTGCAGGTAATACCAAAATACAACTTTTTGTTGAAGGAACTAATAACCTAAAATCAATATTTTGGCGTCTAAAACTATTTTTCATATCAATTTACTCTATTTTCATCAAAGATTTCTGTTTTTAGGTGCACTTTTGTGCAGCCAAACTTTGGCTATTCTGATACTCTATTATTCGTAGAATAAAATTAATACTACATAGAAACAGGATATAGTTGGACGCGTTGTTTGGGTGACCATTCATGTACGACGGTTTATAACATAAAATGTGCTTATATTATTTATAATTTATATACATTATTAGCCATTAACAAAATCTTATATTTTGCACACACTTACAAGCACGTAGAACATATTGAATTGATCAATTAAGGTTACAATATGGAAAAGTGAAAAAATAATATAAATTTTGAATTTAAACTGCCAAAGAACAACGATTTCGGATTAAAAAATAAATCTACAGTATGTATAAGGTATTTTTAATAAAAATGTTCGAAATTGAATGTTATACAACTTTGCCGAAGTCCTCAACCATCTAAAAAGATAGAAATGATTCAATTATATTGTGAATATTTTTCCACACATTTAGGTTCTATAATATCTAAGGCCTCAAATAGATATTATTCTACTTTTATGAATTTGTAGAACTAATCTTATTGGTTAAACTAATGTAGAAATCCCGAACTAAATAAATCAAATTTTGTTTAAATGGTTGAGGTCTTCATCAAAATTGTCAAATATTGTATTTGGAACAATTCTGTTGAAAATACCATTTACTTATTTTTTGAGCCGAAATCGTTGTTCTTTGGTAGTTTAATTTCAAAATTTATATTATTTTTTCACTTTTCCATATTGTAACGTTAATTGATCAACTCAATATATTCTACGTGCTTGTAAGTGTGTGCAAAATATAAAATATAGCTTATAATGTATATAAATTAAAAATTATATAGACACATTTTATGTTATAAACCGTCGTACATGAATGGTCACCTAAACAATGCGTCCAACTATATCCCGTTTCTATGTAGTATTAGTTTTATCCTACGAATAATAGAGTATCGCAATAGCCAAAATTTGGCTGCACAAAAGTGCACCTAAAAACAGAAATCTTTGATGAAAATAGAGTAAATTGATATGAAAAATAGTTTTAGAAGCCAAAATATTGTTTTTAGGTTATTAGTTCCTTCAACAAAAAGTTGTATTTTGGTGTTACCTGCAAGTTTGTAGAACATATTAAATTAATCAATTAAGGTTTTTAGCATGGAAATATCGAAAAACTGATTTTTGGTCATATTTTCAAAAAACAACAATTTGGCTCAAATTTGAGGTCTGATGTCTGTGGTATCTTAGAAGAAGTTATTCAAAACATAATTTTCTACAACTTTGTCGAAGACATCGACCCTCTAAAACAATTTTTTGAAAAAATTTTTTTTGCTCGGGTGCTCTACTTTAGTCCAACAACAAAATATTCTATTTAAAAAGTTGCAGAATAATATTGTGAACATATCCTACGAAGAAATGCTGGCTCTAAAATGACATCTAAGGCCTCAAATAGGTTTTGTCCCACCTTTTTTGGATTGGTCCCACTGTGCGCCGTGGCACAAAAGGTTACTAGTACACTGTAAATTATGCTGTATATAATGACAGTTCCTATTACATTACAATACATTGCAACACAGGTGGCAACTTTTCTCAATGTGTGAGTAAAATATTTTGCATTTATTTTTTTGTAAGGGAAACCAAAATTTGTTATTTATAAGACCCACGAGAGATAAATATCATTGCGTTGTCTATACAGCTTATTGAGGGACATAGTTTACAGGAATAAATAAACAAAATATCATTTCGCAGACTTAAATGTTTTAGTGAAGAAATGAAAGTGATTGAAAATTCGTTCATTCGTGTATTTGGAATAAATTTACTAACAAGGATATCCTGAAATGTGAAAGGTACAGAAACAAATTGCATCGATCAACTCCCGACATATTCTGCACGGTAAATACTGAGCTCCATCTGTTATTTTGTCCTTCTATTGATTCTTCCGCTCCACCGGGTTGTTATTTACTGTTTCACTATATCGATTTTGTTGATTATTTTCGACAAATTTTAGACAAATTTTAGACTAAGAGAAACGAAAGCAATGAAATTGAAAGACGAATAGATATTCTAGAGCGAATCAGTTATAAATTTAGAACGGAAAACTAGGACTAGGCAGGCTCATATGGACATGATCGAAAGGAAATGTGAAGAATCCTTTGCCTTCTGCTAAGTAGGAGTTGGGCGTTGCACCCAAGTCTACCGCATGGTATATGGTAGAACATAACTCATCATCATGTTTTACCGCCGACGTCGATTTTTTATCAAAAGTTTTCCTTTAGTATGCGACTATTGGTACATCCACCCTAATTTATTTTTATAGTAAAACGAAACAAAATACGCAACAATTCAAATACTTTCAATCTTCGAGAACCATTTTAAAAATTCAATTAGTCTATCTGAATTGAAGATAGTATTTCGAAAAACTGTTGAAAAAATGATCAATGTTCCCCCATATGACGGTACCAACAATCGCCACAAATCCCAGTCTAAGCTAGTGCTTGCATGTCGAATTCAAATAGAGGAACTAAGCATTGACAATATTATTAACCTGTGCTAGTAATAAATGGGCCGACAAATTGGCCAGAGCAGGCACAGATATTGACTTTGTTGGTCCTGAGCCTGCTTAGCCAATTTCAACAAGTTGGATTAAGGAAAAGATCAGGTCTTGGTCTTGGAAAAACCGTGTCCATGTCTTACACTTTTCGAAACAAAACTGTGGCATTCTGATCAGGGTTCAATTGTCACATGGCTACTATTCAGTGGGCTGAGTCATTTTCATGTGATCTTTGTGAATCCGACTACGATCTGTTATACAACATCTGGGATGCAACAGTCCAGCAGCAACGCAATTGCGATTACGAGTTTCAGCCGTCCTTACATAGAGGAAGCTGAGAGAATACTGGATATCGTCGATGTGAGCTATCTCATTAAGATGATTTCCGATTCTTTCCAATATAACGAAAGCATCACTGACATCATTTTCACTCCCGCAGATATTACCATTGATGTACTTGGTTTTGATGTACTGTTGCACTGTTGACGGTTGCATTTTATGCATCTCCGGGGAGCATCTCGGTTGTGCATGCAACGGCGTCCCACCGAGTTTGTGTTAAAAATAAAATAAATTTAAACACGTTTGAAACCAACCACAGCTGGTTATTTTTCCATACTTATGTACATAGTACTACAAGGCTTACCTTTGCCAAACGAATCGATAGATACTTTCTCAATCACCAGTTGTAATAGAACTTGAACGCTCTTTGCGTAAACCATAAGTTTCTCAAGTGAAATCGTTACGAATGCTATTTTCCTCGTACTCGATCATAATTGTGCTGATTGTGAGCCACACTTTTCCAACTCTGATTGTTGCTCGTGGCTCCATCTCCGGTCAATTAATTTCCTCCCAGTTTCACACAAACAGCCAGCAGCGGCTCGAACAAGAAGAGAATTAACATTGGGCAATTTCACCAACGAATCGATTACAGATTTATTTACACGCGCAGTGGGTTGCTCACTGTTGCGCCCAGCTGGGGATCTCAGGTAGGTTCAATCGCTGTCTATAAGCCATCAACGGGCATCGCGATAGTGAACGGGGCGCTCGTTTATCGGTACCCTGGCGGTCAATACGAAAGTGGGCAATGGGAATGATATCTCTCACGATTATAGTTTGGAGTAGTTCAGCTAGCTGACTAGCTCTAGCTCTCGTAGCGCCACCTCCCGTTGTGACACGGTGCGTATTGGCTATTTGTAACTGTTCGGTTTCTCGAAGGTTGTAGATTTTATCCCAGGGCAATAACGTCTATATATGATCGTTTTTTATGGTTGTTGAGCTATGATGAGGTAGAGGTAGTAGTGCACGTTGGAAAGCTACTGACGGATCTTTCGGACGGTACTAATGGTTCCATATAGAATCATCCAAAAAACCCTAGCACCAAAAGCATATGACCAAACAACGTGCTCAAAATCGTAAGCCATGCCACAAACGCAAAAAAAAATCTCTTAGCAAGCCTAATACTAAAAATATAATCGTTGAACGTTGGATTGCTGGACATTTCATTGAGAAAGTCCAATTGATATCTAGCGGCTAATTTTCTCCAACAATTTCCGGATACAAAAAAAAGCATTACAACCAAGCGATGTGAAATGTGGTATTCTCGATTTTTGAACAGCAATCATTGTTACTTGTCTCCAGTCAAGAGGAACAATGTTCTATTTAATAAGAAAACTATTTAATAAATTCAATGAGTAATAAGGTAGATTATTCAATAAGTTGAGTTTGACTCGTCTGGACCGAAAGCATTATTTTTGCATTACATTAGTAAACCTAAGAAAGATGAATCAATTATGTAGTAGTTCCCTGGCGATACATCGCACACAATTGTTTGCATAAAAACGAAACTCCGATATACTTTCCTTGGAAGGTCGTTCATTGTATTTTAATTTCGTACCGTTTAACCCATTCATGCCCATGTTGTTTGTGGACAACAACGTTTTTCAACAGCTATAACTTTTCATTGGGGTAAGATTTACTCACAAAAACAAGTAAGACTAATAAATGTGACTATTGCCGTTCATTTGAGCATTAACAATTACCAGGATCAGCTCTAGAACCGAAGTTATTGCAAATAGTCTGATTGGATTCCGATGGAGCAGTGCTGCCAGGGACAGTTTACGTTGATGATGGAAAATGAATTTTTCATATATCTTCGGTATGGTGCAATATTACTGAAAACTGATAAAGCTTATCAATTTGGGCTGTCTTTGGCTATGTTTTTCACGCAATTGGACTATTGTGAATATTCTAGGAGAATTGTATTGAGCACTAAAAGGTAAAAATTGAGCAGCTTCAGAACGGTCATATTCCGCTTGAACATCAGTGCCCTCTATATCCCACCACGTTAAAAACTATATTGAATCTTTTGGAACCACTTTATCTCCGTTATAATCATAAAAATAATGAAAATAAACTTATTTCACGAATAAATTTGCGCTACATACCATGCACATAAAATGAATCCTGAAAATCATGCAAATCTGTATGTGCCTATGGAAATTAACATTATTCTGCTCGAGTTTTGTGCGCTATTCATTCAACGTTCAGCCAAAATATTTTATTTTACAAGATTTTTTACGAAGCGGTGTTAAGCAGAGAAACTAATTGCTTTGTACCCATATATGCACAAGCCGCAACTTAGTACGCTACTGCCCTTTTATGCAATTCTGACGTTAGCGCCAATAGGAATATTTTTCAGGAAACCAATTTTTGTGTTTCGTGATGTTTTCAAAAGCACGAATAATGTTTCAACTATCTGTTCTGTTCAAAATGTGTACAATCCATCGTAGATAATAGCCAAATGCTTAAATTTTCAATTTTTGGCAAAAACCTTGTAAATTTTAGCTATCGTCACTTTTGCAAAAAATAGCGATTTCATTTCACTGTTTTTATGCAATTCTGACGTACGTATACAAACCAAAAGTACCGGGTAAAACGTGTCGTATATTATCAACCGTTTCAACTGAATTATCTGCAAATGATTATTACTTCCTTCAAGTTTCCGAGGCTATATGTGGTGGTCTGGTCAGATGGTCGGTTTTGGATCTATACGGATGTTCCGTGGGTTATGTCCGAGGGCCATTCAGTACATTTTCATTAATTTTTCAAAGTTTAGCTGCAAGTCAGGCATTATTATAAAATGTATTGTATATTTTATCCTACATTTGAACACTATAACTTCATTTTGGTATCATGTAGGCCTCTTTCAGGCAACGTGGAAGCAGTTCTGGGCTGGAAGCCCTAGTGAATATGGAATGCGCTACCCATGTTTATGAAACATTTATACTTGAAGATACCTGCCATCCGTCAAATTAACGATGATGTAAAGTCATTCGGAAACACGGAGAAACTTTACAACCCATTCGGTGATTCCGGATTCCTTTTCAACGGACACATTTTTAAGTGAATATTCCTATCACGCGGCACATCAAGGTGCACCAGCTTGGTTTTCTACGAACAATGCTGTCACATGTAAAGTCATCCGGGATGAAACGTTTTTGTTAAACATTTCTGTCATGCGACATATCAAATAATATCAACTCTATAATTTATGGACAATGCAAATTCAATGCCAAATAGGGACACTTTATTAACAATTCTGGAATATGGAAGTTCGGACCAAACAATTCTAGTAATTATTTATGTCATGCGGCACATCAAATTCTGTAATCTGTGAAAAATACAATCATATTTGAAGACATTTGGATACAGTGTTCCACTTAACGACTGATCCCGGTAATTCCGGTTTCCCGCTTCTTTGGTAATTTTTAGTGAATATTCCTGTTACACGGCACATCAAAATACATCCTATAGGTTGTCTATAAACTATTCAAGCATATTTGAAGTCTTCCTAGTACACGGTTATTCTGGAGTTGATTGCATTTTTAGTGGATCAGGCGTGTCGAATAACAGGTGTATTCAGGTACAAACGTTTCACAGGTATGGGTTACTCATTTTGAATCCACAAAGTCTCTCAGATGGTTTCAAAATTAGTTTAGAGGGTTTATATAAACAATTTATTAATGTTCATGTTATATTAATACCAGTTTTCATGCTATACTTTGAAAAATTAATGAAACTGGCTTAACATTGCCTCGGACTGACCCCATGAAATTTTCGTATAAATTTGGAGCCGGATATGTGAACAGTTCAACTCACGGTTTATGAGACTTGAATAAATTCCATTTCATTTGCAGATGTTTTGGTTGGAATTGGTTTTGAAATTAATTGGTTGGGTACGAAAGTTTTCACCAAGATACATTCGTACATTATTGTGGTATGAAAAATACATGTTGAAAAAGGCTAAGCTTGCTGCTTTAAAGAAGCATTCGAACTTGCACAGGAGACTTCTTTATAAAATATAATTAGTTAAATTTTTTATCGTGCTAAAAGAACTAATTTGAATACCACCCTAGCATAAATATAACACCACCCAAGCCATTTACATCACAAAATGGTGCTTATCTAGCTCCCAACATTACTTATGATACAACAGCTTAAGAATAAATTGTTTTGCCTTGTTAAATATACCTTCAATACTATATTGCACCGGTACGTCACTTTGGCAAAAAAATGGCGTCTACGTCACTTTGTTTTTCTCGTTTCAAAAGGCCATTTTGCATAATTTTTTAAAGACAATTACACTGAGAGACGTGGATTTTTGTGGAGAATTCAGAAATATGAAAAAATGAAATGTGACCAAAATGGCGCTTACGTCACTTTTGCATACAAGGGCAGCCTAGGATCGTTAACGCTCAAGCGAAACTTATGTAAGCCACTTTGCAGTTCCATTATTATGTGTCGCTTTAGCTCAGTCAGTAAGGGGGTGTCTTTGGTAAGGCAATGGTTGTCGGTTCAAGTCTTGGTATATTATATTACGGGATTTTTTTCTTTTGATGTAGTATGGTATGGTTACCAACACATACGCATGTTATTAATAGCACGATTTGTGGACAATGTAAAATTAACACATCATTTTACATGATTTTTTTTATCTGTGTAATGCCATGGGTAATGCATGTCATTTTCCTGAGATTCAAAAGCAATAATTTGGCTTAAAAGAAATACAAGGCAGGTAAGAACTGAAATCTGAGATATCAAAAGTATTCCGCACCACAAACTTCCATAATTTATTTACTTCTGAAAATTACTACAGTGAAATTGACTTAGAATTTAGAATCTAATACCTCAGTTTATATTAAAATTAATCGATCATTATGACGCTATCAAAGAAATTAGAAAAAATCTATAATGCAGCAATGAAAAAATGTGAACTCAAGAAAATTTAGGAGCTGAGAATGATAATATAACTTCAACCCCATACACGTAAATGTTATCCGATAATTTGCTATATGAGATTTTTTAAAGTTGTCCTACTGGAGCTGTAGACATACGGTCTGGGAAGAGATCCCCATAATTACAATTGTAAACGAGACGGAAAATGTCACCCAAAAAAAATTGCTCACGTTAAAAAAATCGATTTTTTTGTTTTGGTTTTAATGGATAGATATAAGCCTTGAGAATATTTTTCCAAAGTTTCAAAAGCCTGTTCTCGGAATTCTAACTGCAGTAAGTTTATTTTTTTACCGAAAACTTTAAACTGTGTTTTCTCAAAACTGTGTTTTTTTTAAATTGGTGTAATGGATTACGAGAAAACTAGTGAAACAAATATCTTCGTATAGCATTTGTTTTGAAGGGAATTGTTCTATGAGAACCGCAGAAATATATTTTTTTACCTTTTTTGACTCAACGACATTTTTTCATTAAAGCAATGTTTTTTAAGAACTAATGTTTGTGGTAAATGTTCAAAATTAATAAAAAAAATTTCGGTTCATCGATGGCATACAACCCTCTCAAGTAAAAAATGCGTGGCATTATGATTTCAAATGAGAATTGAAGCCAGGATCGCTTTGCCTACATTAATAATTTTCAATTTCACATATTGTAGTAAAGTCTTTTTTCATCCTCAAACATTGTTCTAAATTTATATTATACCAAATTGGTGCGTACTATATTCATTTTCCCAAAATAAAATGTCAAAAAAGTCCTTTTCGGCCGAAAAAGGGAATCACGAATCAGAATATGTTGGCTTAAATTGCACGTTCCCCGTATGTAGTCGGGGATTTGTGCCTTGCCGTGTGTTTTCGTTATTTCCTGATCGGAAGGAAAGAAGAAGGAGGTGTGAGGAAGTTGAATTGGAAGGGTGGGAAAAATAACAGCACAGAAACAAAAACAAACAGCAGGTAAGTTAATCTCACAAGTAGTTCAACTCGCCTGCGAGTAATCCTAAAGCTCTTTACCACATAGGATAAGCAACTTTAGTATGTCTCTGAGTTTCAGTCGTCCAAACATGGTGTCGTCTATGTAACTGCTGGATAGTTGCATATCAGATGATATGCGGTTCCGTAGTCGGATTCACAAAGATCACATGAAAAAGACTCAGCGCGCTGAATAGTCGCCATGTAATAATTGAGTTTGCATTGGTCGGTTAAAGCTCTGGTCAGCATGCAGCAGTCTAGCTTCGAAAAAAGTAAGAGATATTTCGAAATCGCTGAGCACTTTTTGGGGACACGTTTGTAAATTTCTCCATTAATAACGATGCTCGGACGAAGCCCAGAACCGTATTTTTTCCTATATCCATCTTGTCGAAGTTGGCAGGGCGGGCTCAGGACCAACAAAGTCAATCGCTGAACTTGCCCTGCCCAATTCTTCAGCCCATTCAGTTCCAGTAATACCGGAATGTCCGGGCACCCAGACAAGGTAGATAGTATTGACAATGCTGACTTAAGGGCCTTGATTGCAGCCTGACTATCAGAGCAGAAGTTTATAACTTTGCCGGACAAACTCAGTTGAAGGGCCGATTGTACCCCGCACATAATCGCAAAGATTTCTGCTTCGAATACAGTAAAGTATCTACCTAGTGAGTGAGATTGTTCCAATCTCATTTCACGACAGTAGACACCAGCACGTCCCTCCATCAGAGAACCGTCAGTGTAACAGACCACTTGCGTTTGTTGTTGTTTTTCTATATAGCCAGACAACCACTCCTCTCGAGAGGAAATCTTCACATGGAATGTCCTGTAAGGAAAACTACATGTGAGCGATATTACATCGCTGGGAGCAAGAATATCTTCGCCCCATGCAACCATTTGTGACCACAATCGTGTATGACTGGTAGCAAGATCAACATGGTTACTGTTCCAAAGCCCAGCAACCTACAGTCTGTATGCACATGATAATGCTTCTTGTTTGAGGTGCATGTGTAATGGTTTGATATTTAAAAGTGCCTCAAAAGCAGCAGTCGGAGTTGTGGTGAAAGCACCAGTAAACGCTATGAATGCCATTCTTTGCAGATGGTTTAGCTCTGACTGGACTGTCATTACCTCTCCTCTCTGCCACCACACAAGGCATCCGTGTGACACTATTGGGCGTGCAATTGTCGTGTAAATCCAATAGATGTATTTAGGTTTGAGATCCCAGGTCTTTCCAAAAGTTCGTCTGCACTGCCCGAAGGCCATGTACGCTTTCTTGACTCGGAACTCAATGTGAGCAGACCAATTCAGTTTAGAATCCAATATAACTCCAACGTATTTGACTTGATCTGCACACAGTAGCTCAGAATCAAAGAACTGCAAGGGACGAACCCCGGTTGTTATTCGCTTCTTCGCGAAAAGAACCATTGAAGTTTTGCTTGGGTTAACTGATAATTTAACTTGTCGGCACCACTGTCCGACAGCCCTTAATGCTTGTTGCATTAAGTCAAAGATTGTTCTGATGCCCCCTTAAGGCCAATACAGCGGGCCGTGATTCTGAATGTGCTATTCATTGAACGCGAGCATAATCGTGAAGGTCTCGAGCGCTTGTACGCTACCGTGTTCGCACCCGTGGGTGTTCTTATTCCACATGTGCGTATATAGAACTTCGCGTGTATAAATTCAATTTTATAGCCGTGCGTCTATTCGCACGTACATCTAATCATCAGGGCGTTATCCTGTTTGTGAGATCCCAGACGTAGGTGAGCGTGGATGTACTCGAAGAATCGAGCGTTTGGATGTCTTTGTCACGTGTGCTAGGGTGTATGTAACTTTGCGTGCATATATTCGATTTTATAATCGTGTGCCCATTCGCGTATATTCTTGAATGATGGCGAGTAGACCGTGAATCTGATATTTATTTTTTAGTGTATGGTTCAGATGTTAAAAGAGAGTAAGTTTCACCATAGCACTAGAATTCCCGGTCATGTCGGTATGGAACGAGTTTTCTAGTCAATATGAGCTATGAGATTTTTTTGGTCCAACTAAAGGCATGGACCCAGGCAGTTAAGACCGAAAGTAGAGATTTCCGGACGTGGCCAATGCATTTTCGCGCAAACATGGGGGTTTGTAGGTTCGCGCTTGAGACCGCGTTTGTGAGTTTATAAGTGCTTAAACATTCACTTGATCATCAGGGTGTTTTCATGTTTGCAAGATCACGGACGTAGCTGTGCGTGGACGAAGCTCAAGCGTTTGTATGTTAAGATGTTTGTCGCTCTGTGACTCAGAACTTAATTTTCAGTATACGGTTCAGATACTAGATGAGAGTTTTCCCATACCACTAGAGTTCCCGGTCATGTCCCCGAGCAAATTATCATGGGTTCAAACAGCATACATACACATAAAAATACTATGAATATGGTACGCACCGAATTTTACAACCATCGAAATACCATGAAATGGTCTAAAAAACCCATAAATACACCAGAATATGGTTTTTAAATAGGATCTTCCGGACCATGGGTTGAACCCATTCCAAACACTATCAAAACACCATGCAGTGGGGGTGAATTTGGATCATGAGCATGGGGGCATTATAAGCTTTTCGTTTGCTCGGGTCGCCATGGATGTTGTTTGGCGTTATTTTTTTGATTAGTCCAACTGAAGGCATGAGGTTAGGCTACTAGGACCGAGGGTAGAGACTTCCGGACGTGATCGATCCTTGATCGCGCGAGCGGTGGGTTAATACGTGAGACCGCGTTTGTAAATTTATAGGTGCTAAAACGTTCACATAATTGCCGGGGTGTTTTAATGTTGGCGAGATTGCGGGCGCACGTCGGCGCGGTTGATCGCAGTTACATGTTAGCGTTTGTGTTATCACGAAGGTTTGTGTTATCACGAAGGCCACGAGCGATTGTACGTTTCAAATGAGAGATTGCGAGTGAATGTGAGAGAATATGCAATTGATTGTGTTAGTTAGTGTTAGTATGAATCTAATTTAAGGTATAGTAAAATTACATTCGAAAAAAAGAAAAAAGATGTAAAGAGATTAAGTAAAAGCGTATAAATTAGCCGATATTACTTTTGGTATACATGAGTAGTGGAGGAGTAAACTACTAGAAGAACAGAAAAACAGACAAATGAAGTAGAAGAAAAGTACTCAGCTAAAAGCCAACAAATGATAATGATTTACTATAACGACAATTGCATTCCGTTCGAATTTTATCATGCTCTGCTGACTGGGAATGGATGATTAATGCACGTCGGTAAACTAATCGTACCTTAATTTATCCGATCGGTTCAACCCCAATGAATCAAATCAAACGCACAAATTCAAACACCCTGAGAAATGTGGTTTGTCTGATACCAATGAACATCGAATCAAGTATTGTACGAAAGCTAAGATAATATGGGGTTGGTGCAGCCAAATCATTATCAAACGAATGAAGGTTAACGTAGCGGACATAGAGGATATTCTCCAACTAAAAATCCCACTTTCTTCGATGCAATTAAAAGCTGACTGTAAGAGCCACGTCGTTTAATTTGAGAGTACACGAACTTTCTCTGCTTGTTTTTAAAAAAGAAATAAGAGAGATAAGATGGAACAAGCGAGAGAGTTTATTGTCGATTACGGAAATTTTTTGGACATTTGTTGATAAACAACAGTAGACATTTGTTGATAGTGCTACGTAGACTGGTCGTTTGTATATTGTTTGTCTAAAAATGAATTGTATTGTACTGCTTGATATTAAATAATAATAATATAAAAAACACCGGAAAAAAGTGACCAATGAATCGTAGGAAGGATTGTCCACTATCATATTCGTGAGCTCTGAGTCCATTCTTAACCCAGCTGTCACGACCACAGGCTAGGGCTTGATCGTTAGTATAATCAAGTGCAGAGTTTAAAAAAACACATGAAAAGGCCCATAATCCCTCTCCGCCTCTTCGATGCACCACTATCGAGGTGTAATGCAAAAAGCATCTTTAAGCAAGTGTCTGTCAAGATGTTTTTTATAACTGATGTACGAAATTTGCTTGATGATGTTTGCAATTACGTCAAACCCATTAACCTTGGGTAAGGGTTATCAGAATAAACCGCCATATTAGTTACATTAAAAAAAATAAAAGAAGCTTAATTTGGCAGTCCAACACGTTACAGAAATCTTAATTAACATAATCGGTGTGATTTCTGTTTATATAAATTTTGAGACTTTTTCTCATTTTCGGGCGAATAATCTAAAGATTCCGATAGCAAAATATTTTAGTAAGTCTTTAATTAGACAAAAATCAATGTGCAATTTTGTTTGTTAAATGACTGCCCGAAAACTTTTCTTTCAAATTTTTAACTTGCTAGATTCGCTCCGTTCCGCTAGGGTATTGCAACAACAGTTTTTAGAAAACATCTTGGAAATGGATAACATTACTAGACTATCTTCTTCTTACTTCAAAATAATTCTGACGCAAAATAATCAATTGTATCTTCTAAGGATCATCACCTTTGTGGCCTGGTGTATTTCTAAAGCTCGGTGTTCAGCCGCATATTCCTCGAGTGCGGAATCTGCACCGAAATCGGCGATCTCGTTCAGGTTCTAAAAATTTCGTAAGGGGTTACACCAGTGTAGATCACGTAGAATTTACAATACTACTTGTTATGTACAATAAATTACACGATGAAAAAATAAAGAAAGTGATTATGAATATATTGTAAAAATTTCAGAATGATTCAAAATCATTTGTTCTAGCTACATTTCCGACCAGTTCAAAAACAGTGGTTTAAAGAAAATCACGTTCCTTTATTTATTCCTAATATAAATGGATGAACCAAATTACGCATAAGGGCACAACACCTAATATAGAAAAATTGAATTTGATGTTTCCTTTTCCACTCGTCAGTAACTGACACCAACTTGCTGCCAGTCTGGATATATTGTCTAACTGCCGGCAAGTTGGTGTCAGTTACTGACGAGTGGAAAAGGAAACATCAAAATTTAACTTTTCTATATTAGGTATTGTGTCCTTATGCGCAAATTGATTCATCCAAATAATAGTTGCGGATCGTGCGTGTTGCAATATTATATATTTCTATTGTTTCAGAATTTTTTGTGAATTTTATATTGTAATCCTAATTAGAGTAGGACGTAAATCGTAAACCAAACCAACCACTGTACTGCTTAATTGCGGAGAATAACAAAAGAGGTGGAATGCATCAAATATCTGTGAACGAACTTTACCTATAAATGGCTGGTGGCATAATAAATCAAAGATGCATATCTAGCGGCAGTTTTAGTAGCTCTGAAAATACCGCAATGCACATTGCGCACATTATCCCGATCGGAAATCTATCATCTGTTAAAGGCGTAATTAGACATTCACGAGGAGGCAAACAGTAAAACCCAATTAGAAAAGGCGAAGAAACGTTCGTTTTTACGATTTTCGTACCTAATTGAAACAAGACTTCAGCAACATTTTACATATATGAACAATTTGGATAGTGCGTTTGTTTTGTTTCACTGGTTTTATGTTGAATCATAAAAATTCATTAACTTTCATGGCAGATCCGGCTGGTGTCTACGAGGCTTCTTAGGATGATTTATTAGGCGGCACAAGGGTTAATAATGATCCTCAAAACCACTTTGAAAAGGGTGCCTTTTTAAATTTTCCATTTCTATGCGCTTCAACCAGTTTCAACCTGCTAATACTTGGCATAAAACAAAAATTTTAACACATTTTTCTACATGAGCCTGAATCCGTTTCAAAATAAAGAAAATTCTTCATACCAAAACTACCAGCACTCTCTCGAAGATTGAATAAATGCTTAAATAAATTCGATGAAATATAAAACAAAAAGCAGATGGGGAAGGAAAGAGATGAAAAATAAAATGGGCGGAGCTTTTATGTTTCCATGACGCCTTGTTCGTGAACCCAGATGCCCTCTCCCATGTACATGAAAACATACTCTCTGGCATGGAAGATGGTAGAAAGAGCATGAGTAAAAGCTCCTCAGCATGAGTTGAGAGAAAATCTAAAGACATAGCATAGCAAACGAACGTAGAAAATTCAAACAAAACAAACCCAACAAAAACAATCACCCTCTTTTCAGCCAGCTGATCTTCCATTTGTTGCATCTTGCTGTTCCCTCCAATATATTATCACCTTGCAAGATCGTGTGTTCATATGTTTACTTGATTATGAGCTTTCGGATCTGGAGGGATCGATACAGCCAAACGAGAGCGCAGACATCCAGCCAGTTCCGAGCGAATAACGGTCGTGTTTAGACGTGCCCGCGCATATATTTTTTTTCTCACGCCGGTGTTCCAACTGAGCTTTTTCGCGTTTTTGTTTCATTGTAGTCACGTGCGTGTTCGAACGACTGTCACGTTCTATCAATTGATCTACTTTATCGACCTGGTGAGAGAACAGGCACACGTAATAGATAATCGATTAGGACGCCTAGCCGGTCATCGCCGCTGGATGATGCTCGGGTCCCCACCCGGTGCGGGATGGGAAAATTGCGAACGAAGAATGCTGCTGGAAAATCGCTTACCTTCACAGTATTATTGTGGTGAAAATGGGAAGCGCTGAAACTAGTTGGCGCTTGACGTGATTTTAATTAACTTATGGAAAATATCGTAGTTTATCTTGGAATGTGAATTGTTGCGGAATGAAGTGGCAGTGGGAAAGTTGTGCAATGAAAAAATTATCGCTCGAAAGCAGACATACCTTCGGACATATCGAAAGCTCACAGTAGGCTGACGAGAAGAAAACTAATGAATACCGGCACATGGGTTGGATGCTGTGAAGGAGAATATGAAGGTAAGATTTCTTTCGAAGTACCGACGGCATTTTGGTACGTTTTTCGATTCATCGTTTCGGTACTTATATTTGTATGTAAGCGATAGTTCAATATTTGAACGTGGTGAGAATAGAGCAGTAGATTGGTTATATTTCAAGGAGACAGCGATAGTTATGATGCAGTTATTTCGAAGAAGTTGTTCAGAAATTGGATCTCGGAGAATAGTGCATTAAATTAATTATTTTTGGGAAATACGAGGGTTCAAAACAAAATGGAATTTTATGCATAGTTTACAATATTATAATATTTTTTTACTAACAATCCAAGAAATCGAGCTCATGTTGTTGTAACTGATCTCAAGCATAGAGCAATACATGGGACCCAGTTTAGAATCTCGAGGGGTGATAGACGGTCACATACGCGGCAAGAATTGTTGTACACATTAAATGTCATTTTTTCCTGCTATGAACTTGAATTACACTAAGATGATTAATTACCGAAAAAAATTGTTATATGTATTTTGATTTGAAATGCCATTTAGGATCATATTTAATAAGAAAATTACATTTTTAATGTTAATACCGTAGGATTCCGTTTTTGGCAACAATTTTATTTTTTTTCAGTCTCCAAAACAGGAACCGTACCAAAAATGGAACCTTATTTTTGAATTTGTATTTTCAATTTACGACTTCAAAAATTTTACAAGGATCTTTAATCATATAATAATAAGCGAAAAGGAATGAGATAAAAGAAATAATAAGCAAATTGATTTTTTTTCTTGTTTTTATCAAATTTAGTCGTAGTCCAGTAGAATTCTCACAATTTTCGCGCACTTCTAGAGTGCAATGCTCTCATTACGGAGGTGTAAAATATCACTTAATTCGAATCGCTTTTCATCGATTTAATAGACGTCAGAACGCAAAAAAATCACTGCATGGTATTGTTGATTTCACTCTTGGGATTGATATTTTTTCTTTCTGAATATTAATGAGCAATATTGCTTAAAAACATAGTTCTTTTAAAAAATAAATAAATTTAATTGTTCTCCATAACTAGACAATCGTCGATATTCCAGATGGAATTGATAGATTGAAAATCGAATTGCAACGCTTGAAGATATTAAGGTTTGAAGAAAACCATTTTTGTTGTAAAAATCACTTGCAACTGTCCAAACAAAAATAATTGATACATCATTGCTACGGTAAAAACGTTTTTAATCCACCTAACAGTGTGATGAGACACTTCTTATAACTCTTATCACTCTTCGGATATTATATCGTTTGAGAACATTTAGAACTTGATGCTTCGTGATGTTTTTGATAACACATACTACATGGGATAGTAGCAAGACTCAGAGAATCGCTCAAATCAGCATAGGACAACATCAGTGCTAGAAACCTCGAACCAAATCAATGGGAAAGCGAAAAAATGGCCCATAAAATAGACATACCAACGAATTATTGTTAATGCTCTGTCAATAAAATATCTATATTGTGGTGGGAAAACTGAATCTTCCTAAAGGGGTTATATATTGTACTGAGCCAAAAAAATCGAAATTTTTTTTTGAATCGATTTGAAGTTTATACTTTACTCAAATTTCCAACGCGACTGGGAACTAAGAAATCAACGCTTTTTCTTGAAAAGTGCGATACGATGAGTGATACCATTCAAAAAAAATCAACAGTGAATATTTCCAGACTTGGTTTTATTTCCTATTTAAGAACTATTGTGTTTTTTTACATCCTAGATTGCATGATTCAGTGATCGAAACCCAAAACTTCATAAAGTATTTGAAATTATTAAATTAAAATTTGTTTTTGCTATTGAAATTGACAAAATGATAGTATCACCCATTTGGCGATTGTTTACTTTTTCGGTCCCACCTATCAGCATTGAAGTATCGCACTTACGTTTGTCTTGCCTGGCACGACTTAGAACAAAAGGTGGACTAAAGTCCAAACTTTTCCGTATCGGTTAATATAGGACGTTTTTATGTAATTTTGGTACGCTGAATTCGTTTTCGATATTAAAACATTTCAAAAATGAACATTTACTATTCATTAGGGTGCCTCAAAAATATTTTTTTTAAATCGTTCTTAAAATTTGTGTATATTAATTTTCGTGTGCTAAATCGTTTCTGATATAAACATTTGCAGAAAAAATTTCATTATACATTAGGGTGGCTCAAAAATAATTATTTTGTTGTGAAGGTTCAAGTTTTTTTTAAAGACATTTTTGTGCGTTGAATTCCTATGTTGGTTATAGAAAATAGAAATTAACTTTACTACTCATTAGAGTGGTTCAAAAGTGAATATTTTGTCTTTTATAAAGATTTCTTTCAATTGTAATTTTGAAATTTGTCTTCCGTATTAAAACGAATTGATTGACATCTCATTATGGGGCTTTAGAAATGACTATATTATTTTTAAGGAACAAATAAGATGTGATTGTCTAATTTTGGAACGTTTAATTTATTAGTATTGGTATGAAAACTAAATTTTTTTCATTTTCAAAACAAACATGTTGAGCGTCTTAGTGGAATATTTATTTACATTCACTAATCAACAAGATGGTTAACGATTTTGTTTTCGCAGGTGTGTTTTAAGTTGCTTAGATTGATTATTTCATACCTTAAATTAAAATAAATCCAAAATCTTTTTTTCATGTATGTGGTTCATTTAAAAATGGTCTTATTTTATTTGGATAATATCGCATACCCTTAAGCTATATCAGTGCTATGCAAACTCGGAAAAAATAGTCCCACCAAATCACTAGAACTCAACTGTGTTCACTAAGATTGACAGTTATTGCGTAAGTTAGCAAAAAGAGTTCATGAAACATTTTATGACACATTTGAGATGGTTGAAAATATTTACTGAATTTTAAACATTCTTAATTCCTTTACCATTTAAAAACCATACTTTCCACTTCCTTACTCTTGATCACTAGTAAAACCCTTGTAGATCATGCTCTAAATGTTATTTGAAAGTTGTGCATAAATTAGTGTCATTATTCTAGTCATAAAGTGAATATTCAAATTAAATATCAGTAATAACCATGCGTCTCCATTCACAGTTTTTTTCAAATTTTGACTGCTTATCGCAAAACTAGCATAGGCTCATTTTAAAGAGAAAATGAAAAGCTTTCGAATGAGCATAGTGTGATCGCGGGCATTCACGGGCGTTGTTATCGTTTTAGAAGTTCGAATTCAATAACAAAAAATCATGACAAACAGTTATCTAACCACTAACTAAACCAACTAGTGACTTATTTTTGGCGATTTTACGATGTGATTTTATCACACGGATAATTTTGGTGAAGTAATGCAATTTATAAAATCAACCGTTTCTTTGAAAAATGAGAATAACCGTATATAGTTCCTATGGTCAAATAATGCAAAAACACTTGAGTTATGCCCTTCAAACAGCTGTCAAAAATTCATTTTGCATTCAAATCACCTAAAATCTCGCGAAAATGATGGCTGATGGCTCAGCTGATACGAGAAAAATACTAGTGAGAATATCGCATAACCTTCATATATGGACTTAAGTCCGGGCTCGTCCCACTGTGCACCGATTTCATCCGTGTTTTTTCAATAGAGATCATTGTTACTATTTACAGCTGGTATCAGCTTGATAATCCTAAAAAAATACGAAAATAACAGTTTCGCCTCTAAACTGCTAGCAAAAAAGTATCGCCCTGTTTGTTTGCATAGAGCGTGGAGGGCGAAACTTTAAATAAACAAACAAAAATACAGTTTCGCCCGTTGTATTTTTTGCTGTAGTTTAAAAAAGCAATATCGTAGAATCAAAATTTTTAGGTAAATTTGTTGCGTTTCAAAGCCCTCATTCGCATTTATGAAAAAGCCCTATATTTACATTTGTAAGTATCGCCCTATTCACAAAAAAGCGTTGAAATGAAATTGCAGCTCCTGATATCACACTATCTCTGAAGTGCATGCGTGCATAGTTCCAAATTTTACTTCGACATCGACTTTTTCTAAAGGTGACTTCCCAGTAGTATCCTTGATTTGAATTATTATCGCTAATCCTAATGCCAAAGAACAAATAAAAACCTCTCGAAAACGAACCGTTTTGGAAAATCATCATCATTACTGGAATTTTCATTTTCACGAAACTTTTCGATAACCTTCCGTCACTTGCGTTAATGCACTGGGTGCACAGTGCTCTGAAAATCTAGCGAAATCGTCTTAGGGCACCAGCGGGTCTGTAAAGAATACTAAAAATTAATTTCTATTCCATAATTTTCAGTTCAGCAATTCGAGAGATCGTGCTCACCGCAAGCCATGAAAAATAGACTACGTTGTGAAGCGATGGTCACTATTTATTAAAAAATCACGGTAAAATAAAAAATAAAACTATTAAAAAATTTCAAATAGTTTATAATTTCCACAAACTTATTAGGAAAAATTGTTTGATAAGCTTTCGTAATATTGTGTAGGAAAAAAGCTGAAAATTTCAGTATTTTCTCTATCTGCAACATATAAACCCTTAAGTATACCAATTAATTGGTATACGAATTGGAATAGGTTCGCCAGATTTTGGAATAAGTCTATAAAATAACTCCTTGAAAACTACCTAAAAATTGTTGTAGTTCGATGCAATAAAAAATCTCCAAAAAAGAAATGTACCTATTAATGTGAAACACAGCGAATTATACATACAATAAAGACCCATTTTTATCAGTCTCATGGTGTATTTTAGGCTGACAAAATGGAGACATTGACTAAATCGGGCAATTTTTTTCTTTATAATAAACTGAAGCTGTTAAAATATTCTTCTCGTCCCTTGATGTAGTCTGATAACTATTTCTGATTATGATGAACTTTTTATTTTCGCATATTTCGCATATCTTCATGATAAGGAAACATTCTCAAGAAAGGATTTACTCGAATTCAGTCTTGTTCGTCTGCTAGAGCCCGTCAAACATATGTTCATATTTGGCTGATAAAATCGGGGTTTCAATGTGTTGTAATAGATATTCAGCATTCGAAGAAGTTTCTTTTAAACGAGTGTAGAACGACTTTGTTTCTACGTACTTGAAATCAGCGGCGTAGCCAGAAATTCGGTTTGGTGAAAATCGATCATACTGTCCAAACGGCGTAATTCCAAAACCGTAATTTTTGAAGTTTTAAAATTATGCAGAATTAATTTTTCAGAAAACAGTAACAGAGTTCGTGTCTTTAGCGAATTTGTTGAGACTTTATTGTAGTCAAGAATATTAACCTGAGAAAATTCACCATAAATACTTCTTGGTTGATATACCGTCAAAATTATTGTTTCAAATGATGCGCTGTTTAACGTTTGTAAAACTCATCGAAGATACTAAACCTCCGAAATTGGCGGTTTCAAAATGATGCTATCTTGACCGTAAATTACTGTTTCTAAACATTTGACCTATACATATAATTGGTCATACAACAAATATCAAATGCTCATCAAAATCGATCAGAACCTGCTAGAATCGAATGGAAATCGTCATTTTTCATAAATTTCTCTCTACATTCGGAAAGTGTTATCCTCGTTATTAATCATATTACGTTTTCGTCTCAACTCGACGCATTCCCAAAATAAAAACCTGTTTTAATGCACCTAGTGGTGCAATTGTGCTTGTCTCATTTGTCCAGACTACGATTCTATGGCTGGTTATGTTCAATACAATGGTGGAAATGAATATTACATGTTCAGTACGATTTGCACATACATACAATGGATCGACAGCCACGATCTTGAAATACTATGTGATACTGAAACATCGCTTGAAACCAGCGGCGGATCATGGAGAAAGATCCGGGAGGTCCAGGTCCTGCCGAACATTTTCAACTTGTTAAGAAATTTTAAACTAGTTTTAATTTTAAAGTAGCAACCCCTCACTGCATACTCTCTCCGGGCCGGTATGATTGACGATTTTTGGAGTGATTGCATAACCTTTCTATATGAGAAAGGCAAAAGTGTACCAAAGTCCAAAGAAGTCAATTTTTGTCAAACATCTCAATGTTTCATGCATTTTAATGTCATTTGGCATCAAAAATACAAATTTGATTTTGAAATTTTTTCATTTCAGTTTATATGTGAATTTGCTGTGTAATTGCACTCTTCAACCCGTAACTCCGGCACCGGAAGTCCAATCGATAAAAATCGGTCCAGCCATCTCTGAGAAACAGAGGTCACATTTTTTTTTCTACATACACACATACATACACACACAGACATTTTTCGATCTCGACGAACTCAGTCGATTGGCATATGACACTGGGCTCTCCGGGTCGGGATTCGATTGACGAATTTTAGAGTGAATGAGAAAGGCAAAAACATTTTTAGCAAATGTTGAAAGTTATGCATTTTTTGGTGAGCAGTTCTATGTTTCATAGACATTAAATCAATTTTAACTTCGCTTCCTATTAAATAAAGACCCTTATTACAGTACATTTCTACAAAAGCGAGCTCAATTTGAAAAGAAATCTGAGGATTATGATTGATTACAGAACTCTGGAATTTTCTATTGGAATGTTTTCAGGTAGGAATTTGATATTGATGCTATTAGACAACTGTGAAATCAAGACCAATAGATCAGTTACATATCAGGACCCCATTGATGTTTACAACAACAGGTTATCAATCTACGGATCAGATAATTGTTATTGTAATATTGAATTAAATCAGTCTGCATCAATAAATTTTCAACTTCAATCCAATAATTTTTTTTTGGGTTTGGTGGGGAGGAGGGGGGGGGGTTGTATGGTGTTAAACCCCAAAACCTTCTCTTGGCAACGCCGTTGCTTGGAGTTATTTATTTCGCTTTTCATTTTCCGATATGTTTCAGATCGATCAGATGGTCATGAGTTAGAAAAATTGCAGTCAGAAGGCTCGCACAAATGAACATTTTTGCACTGATAAGCTATCAAGTTCCTTCCAGACAACTTGGAAGTGTTCGCTGATTATTTCTAGCGGTTGTAGATACAGAAATGAAATACAAAATTCGTTTTATCGAAATACTGTTTGGCTTATTTCAATGGATTATTACCATATTGAACAATAAATAGGCGACAAAGAGTAATCAACAAACAACAAGCCATAACTTTTAAAGTATTCAAAGTAGATATTTAAAGTCTTTAGTAAAGTTATTTGCAAAAGTAAGAGCTACAAATTTGCTGAAGACATCATTTCGATATAATCACTTCCAAGAAAATTTGTGAAAATATCTCACTCATAGGGGGATTAATCAGCTAAAGCACAATACCAAAATAAAGGCTATATTACCTCCATTAAATCCTCCGAAGATACTATTAAACTAAAATAAGCCGTTTTGGAGTTAATAATAGATTACATGTTTTTGGTCATATTTCTGGCAATGGGAAATGATAAAAATCTTTCGTCCGCATTTAATGTTAAATATCTCTTTTGATAATAGTCCGATTTCAACAATCTATAGCTTGTTCGAAAGGTATTCGTTAAAGCTGTCTAAAAACATATAAATTGTTAATCTATATTGTCAATTTCGGCAGATAATTTAAAAAAAACTGCAAAAAACGCCATTTTTACGCATTCAAGCATTCATATCTTGGAATCTAAACATCAGAATCAAAAACAAATTAATAGCGTTCATACTGTTTTTGGTTCTTTCATTTAAAATTGGTTTGGATAAGATCGGTTCAGCCATTGCTGAGAAACACGAATGAGAATTTGTCCGTTACACACACACACAGACACACACACACACACACAGACACACACACACACACAGACATTGTCCCAAATCGTCGAGCTGAGTCAACTGGTATATAAGACTCGGTCCTCCGGGCCTCGGAAAAAATCTTGAAAGTTTGAGCGAATTCTATACATATCTTTTATAAGAAATGTAAAATGTTTCAAAAATCTCTAAAACTATGCATTTGCGAGGAATTAACACATCAAAAGATAATTTAAGCAACCTGATTTCAAAAGCCGCTCTACCTCAAATTTTTAAAGAAATCATAGCAAATTAACCATTATAGATAGCCTTGTTTATTTAGCAAGCTTGATTTAATTAATTTGTTTTATAATATTGTAGAGAATTGCGCAGGTAAACTTTACACATCCAAACAGTCGATACTTTGAACATCCTAACCATAAGAACCACCCTAATTCCATTCATTTGAAAAAATCGCCAACAAAATACTAACAAATTTGCCAAAGACATCATAAAGCTAAAACAAACTATTTGGAGGCCATCAGTTTTGTATTCCTAAATACGGCTTTGGGACGCACTATGGTCAGCCTTCGATATGTATTGGAAATTTAGTGCCAAGTTTTGTGGTGATGTCATAATAATCGAAAGAGAAAGTGAACAGAAAAATGCTCGCAATCTTACTAATGTTTTATTGAAAATTTTGTCTTATTATGCAGTGTAGTGCATTCCTCTGTACTTGACTCTTAAAGTGCATAATTCTAGGTCTTACTATAAAAATTTATACCGTCAGACAGTAGTTAGACTGTTAATAGTTATATTGTACATAAATAATACATTTCTATGCTTATTGTAATCATTAAACGCAACGCGTATATTGTAAAATATAGTTAACCCTTAAATGCATAACGCTGTTTTAAAAGAAAAAAGAAAAGAAAAAGATCTGAAAATTATCACAGTAATGTATTGAAACTATGATACAATTTTAACGAAATTGAAAAAAAAACTGATTTGCGCTTTTAAGAACTCCCATGTTCAGAAACAAAGTCAAATGTGATATCAATTGATACAAAAAATATCTATTGCACATTTTTTAAACCCATTTGTTGCCAAAATCGGAGTGTGCCATGAAGGGAGAATGCCAAAAACGGAATCTTACTGTAGTATGAATTTAAAAAATATGATTAAAGATGTTGTTAAGAAAACATTCTTATTAAGTTTTCACACGATCCAAATCTACTAAAAAAAAAATTTCGTGTGTAATACGATAAACATTTGATTGTTGATAGTTTATGGTGGATAAACGCTAATAACTTCTAAAATGAGCATAATTTTGCAAAGTCGAAAATTTCAAACAGATTAAAATGATCAAATTTTGGAAGATTTTAGTTAAATACATTCTGATATGGAATGACAAACATTTTTTTGAAAATGCTGCATGCTAAAACTTCTACGCCCTTTCAAAAAACTGCTCTTGTGTCAAAATGTTCTAATTGCCGGAAGAAATTATGAGATTCATAAACCAAACACAACTGCGAAGTTTTGTTCGAATCAGTGATGGTCATGGTAAACTCCTGGTAAACTCAAAAAGATTACCTTGAATTGCTATTCTTTTAGTTTCAATTTTAAATTTAATTTTACTTAATGGAATTAAGAAAACTTTTAGAAGTGAAGCAGCGAAAAATTCGTTTTTTTTAAATAGTGCACGGTGTGTTTGGTGGAACATGTTTATTCGAAAAAAAATTGGCATCTCTAAAACTTCAGTGTGTAGTAGAACAGACTTTTCTCTTTCATTTGCAATTTAAAGCAAAATAATCGGTCGGGGGCTCCAGAACAACTTTTTTATTTTGTTTGAAAACTTTGGTTTTGCAGTGAAACTATTTGATATTTTTGCCACTAGGTATTGCTATAGGCATTCAATTATTTCTAAAAGTGACAATCTGTTGGCCAATTTCATTGTTTACAACTATGTAGAAAACTATAAATCGGTCTTAAATTTCCCGGGAAAGTTATGAAAATTTTACCAAAGTTGTAGATTTTCACGAGGCCTACTGGTTAATGAGCCGATTTCAAAAAATATTTTCATATGTGAAAAATGGTTTGCTTTAATTGAACAGTGTATTCAGAGTGCTGGCAAAACCCCACCTTAAAGCTGAGAAAACATAATTCCAGATTCCATTGGCTCTTGCGCACCAATGGTATCTTATGACCAAGGAGATATAGAGAAGAATAGATACAATTTGTATGTAGGAAATTGGTACTCTTTTCAAAGATGCTGGGAAAGATAGCAAAAAACGAAAAGTTTTTTCTGTCAAAGGTATAGTGGTTCCTTTTTTTTCTTCCCTCGTTCTGGAGGATGACTGATATAATTTTGAATAAATCTCCTTTTCCATGAATATCTTGTAAGATACGTTTGGCAGAAATTGGAACCTTTATATTTCAACAAACTCGATTAGATATTTAGTCATTTGAGAATTCTGGTTGACCGCTTCAAAGTTGGTTTAAAACTGATGAATAAAAATATAATTCTATGAGATTTAGGTTCAAATTTGTTAACTTTTTGGACAATATGGAGGACTTCTGTTCATCAAACGATATAGCTACAATGTTTTTCTTGTACTCCAATCACACTTTGGCTTCAAAATTCATAATTCTCTTTGATAAGAAATTCCAGAATCGCTATACGATGAACAGAAATTACAATAGTCAATGAGAAATAAAAGTTTTGTCTATTGTACGAAAATAAGGAGTTTCCCTTTGCGACACAGTGGGACGTAAACGTTCCACCTATTTCTCCTAAGTTTTTACTGAATTTCTAGTTAGCGTTGACATATAAATACAAATTCTTTCTTTTAATCAACTCTTAGGGATGTAAGGAGTACAACTAGCACAAAAACTATGTGAATTTGTTAATTACTTTTTAGTTATAAACAATTAAAACTCGAAAATCTTGTTTTTGACTTTCTCATCTAGAAAGGTTATGCAATCGGTCAGAATTTCGACTTTTTAACCCACAGGGCCGAATTTCTTATACCATTCGACTCAGTTCATTGAGATCGAAAAAAGTCTGTATTGTGTGTGCATGTATGTATGTGTGTATGTGTCAAATGATCTCATCGATTTTCTCAGAGATGGCCGATTTGCACAAACTTAGTTTCAAATGAAAGGTACAACCTTCCCATCGGTCGAAATTGATTTATTTAGTGATCCGACTTCCCGTTCCGAAGTTACTGGTTGAAGAGTACGATCACACAGCAAATTTCCATATAAACTGATACCACCATGATGTCCAAATGATGCAACACATATTGAAATGTGTGCAATAGTACTTGGATTTGTGTGTTTAGATCATAAATTACGCATCGAAGTCGCTTTGATCACATTGTCCACCTATGACGGCTCTTGATGCCACCAGGAAACTTGCCAAGTCCCTCAGTTAATGTCACACCTATTTCTCAGCGAATAATTCACCGATTTTTACAAACTTGGTCTCAAACGAAAGGTACAGCGTTCCCACTGACTGCTAATCTTATTGGTCCGGTTTCCGGTTCCGGAATTACAAGGTGATGAGTTCGAACACGCAGCAAATCCCGATTTCAACGTATATGGCGATGAATGTAAAAAGGTGAAATTTTTTTCAAAATGTGTCCACAACTGCTTGGATTTGTACTTCTAGGTCACTAACAGCCATTCAAAGTCTCTTTGGCCACCTTGGCCACCATTGATGGTTCCGAAAGCCCCGGCGGAAGTACCAATTCAAAATAACAGTTACATCGATTTCTCAGTGATGACTGGATCGAATTGACAAATTTAATTTCAAATGAACGGTGTTGCGTCCCCAGAAAACTGTTATTAAATTTTATTTCGATCTGACCTCCTGTTGCGGAGTTACGAGTTGAGGAGTGTGGTTATTGACCACCCAGCGAAATCTTGTTGGCCACATTGAGCACAGACGGTTCTGGAAGTGCCCGAAAAAATCAACATCTTTCAAAATTAAAAAAAAAAACACATCAGTTTCACAACAGATGGTTGGGCCGATTTTCACAAACTTTGTCTCAAACGAAAGGTATATTATTCTCATGGACTGCTATGAAATTTTATACAGATCAGTTTTATGGTTACGGAAATATAATATGAATCTTCCAGTCACATAAGAAATTTCCAAGCAGGAACTAAAATTTTATTTTCAAAGGGGGCCCAGGAAATTTCAAAAATCAAATTCGTATTTTTGATGCCAAATATCCTTCAAATGTATGAAACGACGAGATTTTATGTTAAACCGAAAAAAAAAATATTTTGAGAAACTTTTGACTTTTTGAGACTGCTGATTACCGCCTATTGAATTTTTTGGCGACTTTGTAATGTTTCAAGTCCCAGCAATTGACACCTATCCGGATATGGCGGCGGATTAACTGTGTCTCGCCATGGCAGGCTTCTTAGTGCCATGCGAACGAAGCGTTTCTGCACTCGTTTGATTCTAATGCACCACGAAACTTGATGTGGAAACCAAATCACTGAGGCGTTTTCAAGAATCGGGCGAACGAGTGAACAGTACAGAGCTTTCATGCAAAGCGGATATTTGAATTCTTTAGCAATTTTGAAGATAAAACCCAGTTGACGCGAAGCTTTTGAGATGATCAACAAGCGTTGTGAATCGAACATCAGCTTTGCATCCAACTGCACTCCCAAATTGCACACCTGATCGACTCTCGTCAAAACGATGCCACTAATGCTGTAATCGAACATAACGGGCCGTGGAATTCGATGAAATGTTATCACTTGGCATTTGGCCACGTTAATGATAAGCTTATTCTTGCAGCACCAATCAACAAACAGTTGCAGCAGACCTTGTAAGCGCCAACAATCCTCTACCGTGGGAACTAGGAGGTACAGTTTCAAATCATCTGTATAAACTAATTTACAACCAGCTTCCAAAAGCAATGCGATATCGTTAAAAAATATTGCGAATAGCAAGGGTCCTAAGTTACTGCCTTGCGGAACACCTGATTTATTTGTGAACTGCGATGATATGCTGTCATTCAATTTTACTAAAACTCTTCCAGAAAGATACGATTCCAACCAGGCCACGAGTTGAGAAGACATTCCCGGTCGAGATAACTTGCAAAGAAGTATCCTGTGATCAATTTTGTCGAACGCTGCTTTTAGATCTGTATATATGACATCCATCTGTGCTTTGGCCTCCATGTCCGTGAGGCACTTGGACGTGAAACTCAGCAAGTTTGTTGCGACTGATCTTCCTGGCATAAATCCATGCTGATCGAACGAGATGTAATTCTTTGCACAATCTAACATGGCAGCACTCACAATTATCTCAAAAAGTTTCGAGGATGCAGAAAAACTGGTTATTACACGATAATTTGCAGCGTTCCGCCGATCGCCATCCTTAAAAATAGGACACATATATGACTGCTTCCATATGCGAGGGAATTTAGCTTGCTCAAACGATCGATTGAAAATCCTACTCAATGGACCTGCCAAAGCAGTGATGCAGCGGCGTAGAACAACAGCGGGCAAGCCATCTGGTCCGGGTGAATAAGAGCTTTTTAGTTTCTTTGCAGCGTGTTCAACCAATTCAGGCGTAACAACAAAAGTGCCCAAATCAATTACACCGATGGGAAAATCGGTAGCAGCATTTTCCGCCTCTTGTCTTGAAGTAAAGCTGCTCGAGAAGACTTCAGCGAAATGCCTCGCAAATAGTTCACATGATTCGGAAGCTGAAGTAACGACCGCACTACCAAGAAAGAAATTTGATGAGTTTTTCCTTTTGGAATTTACAAATCGCCAAAAACATCGTGGATTTCGTCGTAGGTTAGTCTGCATGCGAAGCACATAGGATTTATACAAACTAACGTTTAGAGAACGATATGCATTGACAGATCGACGAAAGTTGCAAGCATTGGTAAGGGTCCGTTGGCGGCGAAGTTTACGTTGATAAGCGTTCCGCTCACGCTTTAACTGACGTAGCTGCAAAGTGCTCCAAGCAGGGGAAACGGGCGGTTTGACACGAGGAACATTAAATTCAAGCCACCGGTTAATTTCACCACAAAAACTTTCTGCCATATCATCAACATCTCCATTTGCAGACATCGAATCCCAATCAATATTGCTCAAATAATCAGAAAGAACAGTAAAATCTATCAACCGATAATTCAATCGGCGTCTATTGCTAATGTCGTTAATTGTCGACGATTGCATGCTTTCACTATTTGTATGGATTGAAATGACAAGCAGTGGATGATGGATATCTACGGGTAGTAGCGGGGCAACGCAACTATCAACTCTAGATCACAATCGAAAGGGCAGAAAACAAGATCGAGTGTACGTCCGAGCAAATTACATACAAGATTTTTCTGTGCAAGACCCATAAACTCCGTGGCATCTAGCAGTGTGTGGCTAGTAAGTGGCAAATTCGAACTATTGCATACAATACCAAAATCACTCTGAGCCCAATGCATACGTGGCTGATTGTAATCACCACACACGAGCACTGCGTCGCTTGGCGAACTTTTATCACACAATTCATTTACGGAGGCTGTTCATTGATCACAGTTAGATCATGACTACGATCTGGTGGAATATAAGTAGCGCAAATCAATATTTTCTCCCTTTTATCAGCGCAGACACAGAAACTTGCTCTAAATTCTGTCCATTCATCGTTCTCACTAACTTACTGGCATACTGGTGTGCTACCGCTATCAAAACACTCCCAAATCGAGATTTGTCATTATTGCGCCGACAACGATCGCAGCGAAACACGTTGTAAGCAGGGCCGGCGGAAAGCGTGGGTAGTATCGGTAGTACTACCCACTCGAAAATAACAGAGTGGGTAATTACCTACTAAAAATTTTGAACCATTTCAAAATATTTAGATGTGCAACGCCTGTATCTCGCACTACACACATTTGAAAACATCGATGTACCACAATTCCATTTGCATAAACGAACGTGACTTAATGTGAATGTAATGTAAGCGTGTGCATTGCGAAAAGGGAAGCAAATCATTACTAATGGACCCCTCACCCTATGCTTTCTACCCACTCACGCGTAAAGTGTTTCGCCGCCCCTGGTTGTAAGTCAATCCAAACAGTTGAAGTAAGGTGATGCAATCGTCCAGTCCAGTTTCGGTCAAAATGATCACGTCAAAGTCGCAATCTGCAGAGTTCAGGAACAAGGCTTCAATCTTCGTTCTTAATCCTCTCGCGTTCTGATAATACGACAGAATACTGCTATCGCGATCCGGTAGATGCTGCAATGGACAATCATTGAATGCAGGTAAAGGAGAAGAGGAAACATTCAGAAAATCGCACTGCATTCAAACAATTGTCGCTGGAAACATCAGACCGGCGGGCCAACATGCTGCGTTGAGGGCTTGTTCCTTATGTGCTGGATCAAGGCCAATTTTAAATGAGGTGTAGTTCATATTGCTCACGTCCTTTTTCCTTTTGGTACAAGACGAATAACTTCAAACAGAGTATCCAAATCTAAACAGCGGGCGACAATCTTCTGTACATCGGTATTGCTGATCAATGGTTGGAAGCCGGACAAATAAAGCCAAAATCTTGGCGGGGGCGCGACCGGTGTGATGAAGGCGACAGAGAGGTCGCCGAAATCAATTGGATTTCAGAACGGAATCGGTTGAATGAGAATAACAATATCAAAACCGTAAAAAAGCCAACTAAAAACTTGCGCGATATCCAAGTTTGACACTTGACAGACTGAGTGGTAACACCATGGTGTCCGTGTGATGTAATACATATTCAAATAGGTTCAACATTATTTGGATTTGCGGGTCTAAATTACTAATGACTAATTAAAATTGTTTGTTCCTAAGCGAAAGTTATACCCCTTTTTTCCAGCGAGCTTCTAACCCATTTTTACAAACTTGATTTCAAATGAAATTTCATTCAATACTGACTTTTGGTTCCGGAGTTATAGCTGGGTTATTGCGGTCACATAGGAATTTCTCATATCGTCGCTGTTGTGCTATCTTATGACAAACGCCATTTTGGGGTAAACTGAGTTAGATATGCCACATTACTTCTCTAAGAAATCTCTACAAAGTGGCGTTTACAGAATTTTGACATTCTGCTTGGTTACTGAGATATAGCGAGAAACGTGCTGAGAAATTTCTAATTTTTTGCTTCAAATGACTGTGTCTGGGGGTTGGCTCAAATTATCTTTATGTATGTGATATTTTTATATGTAAAACTATCTGATAAACACAATGACATAATCATTTTCGAAACAAAAATGCACGAACTGTGAGTAAAATGCAATTTAATTTTTAAATTGGAAATATAGCATATTTGGCAACACTATAACCAGATATAACTATTTTTTCTAGATTCCCTGACTCATTTCTTTCAAAATGCATCTGACCGATTGTTTGTAGACCAAATGAAGCCAAAGATATGAATAAAAGTTAATAATTGATGATTTTTTTCTATGGGAAATTTTCCATGCACGATTATGACACGCCATACAAATTTTGTCATCAATACACACCTATGACACGTGTGAGACCGACTTTTGTTTACATTTTTGAAGAAAACTCGCAATGTAGTTAACCGATTCTCGTAATATTTGAGAGATTAATGCAGAATAGATAGAAGCATCATTTGTCTTCTTTGAATTATTTATACCATTTATAAGTTTCAAGATATTCAATCTCAAACTTTAAAAATCGTTTTTCTCGAAATGTGCAAAATGGCGCTTGTTATAAGATAGCACAACAGCGACGATATATCATAATACCTCATAGGTTAAAAATCTATTGAAATTCACATTAAATTACTTCTATTCGCTGGCCTGGATCACTGATAGTGAATCAAAGATTCTTAGAATAAATTTCCACTGTCGATAATTCTGGAAGTCCCGGGTTCCGGACATATTCCAGAATTAAAGCCACATCGGTGATGATTGAATCAATTTTCACTAAACTAGTCTCAAATGGAAGGTATATTATGCATTTGGGTGTTGCACGTTGCACCCTATCATACACCTTTACCCTCCTTCCTCCCAAACCCCTCCCAAACTCTCTCTACCGCTCCCCTTATCTCAGACCAACCTCACACCCGCATTTCCTTCACCCACCCGTATACCAAAATATGTTAGGTTGTTCACAACGCATCCTCCCCTACCCACTAATTATCCCCCTACTCTCCCCTAACACCCCGCATTTCAAAACATGTTAACACGAAGACAACATTGAACACATGCTGATTAAGCTAATTATTGTAACCAGCTCCTAAATCATAGCATTGATAAATGATATTTTTTGTAATTTCAGCAAATGTCAACGGTTACTACTTAAGTCCATGAAATTGCGCTAAGGCTTTTGAGTAATTCATCCAAACATACCAATGTGGTAAATGGTAAAAATATATGATGTTATTTTGGTATGCTATATGAAATATCATTGGTAAACCCGCAGTGCTGGCAAAACGAATAGTTTTTGGCATTTAATTCAATTTATCGAACTTTGAACAGCTATAACTTGTTTTAGAGACATTCCAACATCATGCATCCTTCGGCAAAGTTGTTCAGCATATCCTGAACTACACTTCTAATTAATTGTTGGCATACTGCAGGAAGAATTGTAATCTGTAAAATTCAAAATACAAAAAAGTAGGTTTTCCCATACTAATCTTCATACAAATTTCAATCGCAATGCGCTTCGCCGGGTCAAAACCAATCGACCTCAAATTTTGCACAGTTATTTAAGACCTCAAATGGAATCAAAAAAGTGCTGTGTTGAAAAAACGATCATTTTGCCCCAGCCTACTCTACATAGTGGCTTTGAACAAAAGGAGAACCAAATTCAAAACTTTTTCGTGTCGGTTCCAAGAAGATGGCTGAATTTTGATATTAAAATCAATTAAAAACACTTTCTATTCATTAGGGTGGCTCCAAAATATTTTTTTTTGTCGAAATGGTTAATAAATGACTTTAAATGCAATGTTTGTGCACTGTATTCGTTTTTGATATAAAAATATATTAGGAAAAAATACTATTGATTAGGGAGGCTCATAAATAACTATTTTGTCTTTAAGGTTCAAATTCTTTTTGTTAAGTTTAGTACAACGCATTTATTTTTGATATTGAAATGAATTTGATTTCCATCTCATTAGGGTGCTTCAATATGATTATGTTATGTCTTAAAGATTTAAGTGAAATGTTTTTGAATAACCTTGGAAAGTCGGATTCATTTTTGACGTAATTTGATTAGTAATAACAACTTCACTAATCGGTTCGAATTTTGTACCCACGTCACTTCTGCAAACAGATTTTTCGGTAACAGGAATTAAGGGGTGGGGGGTAAGGTTGATTCGACAACAAAGACACTTTTTTAATTTTTTGTGGCAATTCAGAGAGTGTCTTGTTAGGAGGTTATTTGTTCAAATCAAAGAGATGTTTTAGTTCCAAAATACAAAAAATAACACTTCATCTCCGGGAACGATTTTTTAATTTTATTTATAAATTCTTGAAAAATTACTCGATTGGCCAAATCGGTTAACTAGAACTCGAAGTACACCGTACATATTTTCCCCTTTCAAACGTACACGAGTCCAGTCAGAGCATATTCATGCACGCCATATTTCATATCCCACCATTATGCAGCAAAATATGAAATATGACCCGTGAAAGAATCTCCGGCGGAGCTGTAGGTATCGCCCAGAAGGATGATAGGTGTTATTCTGCTTTGTGTACCTTTATCCCTATACATATATAAATGCACATCTAAGCGGAGGGCAAGCGATGGCGACCAATGCCGCCAGTTATGCAAGTATGAAACGTGCTACGAAATGGTTCGGCCCACGAGCACCCTTTTCGGCGTGGCTGTTATTATTGTTATTATTTTTTAAGATTGTGGAGAGAAAAATAATTAAGAAGCTATTAAGCCAACTACCGATCTTTTGCGCATCATCTGTCTGGATTAATGATGTGATAAATCTGGCCCAAAGCATGATTAATGGCGGCTGCACGAAGAGACTTATCTCTTCGCGAACGGTGTTTTCGGAAGTTGTGCGGTTTGTTTGACAGTCCTTTCTTCGGAATGTATGGCAACGAAAAGGTGCCGCTTATCCGGCATTAATCACTTGATCAAGTTCATAGTGTAATCACACCAGTGAAGCAGTTTTATTCAGTGAAAGTTCGACCATTTCTAACAGTTCAATTTCAGTGCTATATTGCCACTAACAAAAAGTATCGAAGAAATCAATTTGATTGATTTCTTCAGTCACAGTTATCGATCCCTTATCTTGTCGTTTGACTGATATACCACGTCTGATGGAAATTAAGATGCACGCTCACTTTTTGGCCCCACAAACGTCGGATCGATAAATCCTTCAACAGCGTAAAATTTGAGAGGTAATAAGAATGATTGATGACGGGTGATCTGTTTTGGGTCGAGGCCACGGCCGCTTCGAACATGAAACATTATGGGAACAACCGTTTTGGAGAAGTTCGTGTGATTTAACAAAGCTTGTGGGACTGGTGGGGCCGAGAGGCATTCTCTGTTATCTTAGCCTGAATACAAGCAGCTTAACGATAAACTCGCTCAATAAACAACATATTTAATAAGTTAGTATCAATAAAACTGTTGAAATGCTATGGTTTCGATTTGGTTGGAGTATGGCAAAGGATCGGATCGGCCCGGAGCAATCTGCTATACAAAGTTATTGAAATTGGTTGTCACATAAGTTATCTTAAATATGCTGGATGCAATATATTGCTTTTCCGTTTTGTAGCTGTTTTTTTGTTGTTTTAGTGAAAATATTTCCTTTCTCTTGCAGATGCTTCGCTATCGTATCTTATCAGAATATTTAAAGAGAATAGATAAAATTAAGTAATATAGGCTTCCGTTCTATCTTTCATAAAGAAAAGATTCAGACATTGAATAATATCGAACCTCGACTTTCCTTTCGAGGTTTAATGAGTTTGTGTGTGCTGCTGGTTTTCTTCTTCCCAAAGCAAGTCAAACGAGTAAAGAACGCCTGCTATTTATACGCATTTTAGGCAGCATGACCAGAATTGAATCAAACCCGATTGGTTGCAATGAGTCTCAAAATTTTAAACGCCCAGTGTTTTTTTTTTGTGCCAGAAGTGTGCGAAAAATTATTCAGACGTGAACGGTAAAGCGTATAGCAATGATGTCTTCAGGGATGTGGCGGATCCCGGGTTGAATCCTGGTGGTCCGGACCCTGACTATGATACAATAAATTCATTTTGGTCCCCTGGAAGTGAGATATTTTTTGCTATTTTTTTCCAAAGCAAGAGTATGGTATGGAAATGGTATGAATGGTGCAACCAACCAACCGCCTTTTACACCATCCATTTGATACCTGGCTTGCGAAAATCGATTCAGTCATCACCAAATAACCGGTGTGATTTCAATTCTGGCATATACGCAAAGCCAGGGACTTCGGGAATTGTTGATAGTGGACAATAACTTCAAAGAATCATTGATTGGTCGTCAGTGTTCTGGATCTGCAAACCGAAGTAATTTGATGTCCATTTTAGTAGATTTTTAACCTCGTATTACGATTGTAACTGTTTATTTGCGAAATTCCGGTGTGACCGTATTAATCAACCTATAGCTCCGAAACCAAAAGTCAGATTTGAAAAAAAAATCAGTAATAGTTAATGTGAGTGTTATATCATTTATTTGAATTAATTTTAGTAAAAATCAGTAAAGAATTCACTGGGATATTAACTCAGGAATTTGACAAGTTACGCGGAGGCATAAAGAACCGTCATAGGCAGCCAATGCGGTCAAGCTTCTTCGATTGGTCATTAGTGATCTAGACCCGCAAATCCAAGTAATGATCCATATATTTTAATATGTATTGCATCATTTGACCATAAACTCATGGGAAATTGCTGTTTGACCACTCTCTGCCACCCGTAACTTCAGAACCGGAAGTCCGAATAACGTAAAATTCAATAGCAGCCGATGGTGAGGTTGTATTTGATACTAATCAGGCAGGTAGCCAGGATTTTGTTTCGGGAGGCGCTCAAAGATTATTGTATACATGTGTCATAAGGATTAAGACTTGAGATGGAAATAGAATATAATTTTGAAAAGTTCTTAATGAAAACAATTCCAAAACTAAGATAATAGACACTAAAAATACCAAACAAAAGTTATCTGTTACAAGACAGACTATAGCACAACGACGAATTATTGATTTTGAATTTACAAGTTATAATCTTCTCTAGGTATAAAAATGAATATTCAAGAGTTCAAAGCATGTAAGAGCTAAACGATCATACAATCCCTGAAGGTGTAAGAAAATGCATGCGATACTAAATTTGAATGAGTAGAACCCATCTCACTAAACTTTACACGCATTTCTCAAGGTTCTCTCAATGGATAAGAATACATCAGCATGAAATTCAAGTTTACCGTTGCAGAGAATGTTCGAACGAAGAGAATGTGTAAATTTGCTATGAATTTTCTGATCAGGCAGGCGATTTGTAGATGCGAAGAAACGTTTCAACAGCTATTTTCGTGATCAGCACACAAAGCCAATAGGTTTTATTTCGGATTTCATGGAATTTCGGGTTATACAAAACATATATTCACATGAATTAATTTACTGATATAAACTACCCAGAATCCAATCTACTACCGGTAACCACCCAGAAACTGTTCACAAATCGAAAGGAAGTCAAATAGTATAGATACTGATATCAGTATCTTCTATATATCTTCTAATTTACGGTACAAATTGTTAAATGTAACATTGATGACACCACCAAATTAAACTATAAATATGGGTGAGCTAAGTAATTTAAGCTTCACTCGCTTCCGATATATCAAAGAGAATACATCGCACTTACTTCCACTTCGCCGAAAAGACTTTCTTTGCGATTTATCTTTTTTTAATATACTGTAATTTATCCGATTCTTGCGAAACATTTGCAAAACTTTTGACAGCGGCAGGGTATATGGCCTACTGTCTTGTTCCTTCTGTGAGTTTGAATTGCTATGATGCTTGCAGCTACACCAATTCAATCATATTAACACCAATCTGCTCCGTAATTGGTTCGTTTTTATGTAGCTCTAGTGTTTACAGGTTTGTTTTATCAAAATTTGGGAAACAATTTTAAGTAAAGTTGTTGCACATTAAGTAGAATGTCGTGCGGGTAATTTTCCCACTGTCCATATGTATGAATTTCTAAATTATAGCATTGTCTACCACATGTATTAAATAATTCAAAATGAATGATTCCGACTACAACAATTCGTTACACGCGACGAGCGCTGAGTACCTGCCATGGTAGAGCTCGATAAAGATGACTTCCGTAAGTGTAACCTTCATTTTTACCTTCAGAAAAGGTTCCTTATCATGAATGCTCATGCGAGTCATCAATAATCACGGTATTCGGCCGGAGCACCACTTCTTGCTTCTGCGACTCACTCATCTTAGATAGATTTCTACGGCAAGAAGTATAGTAGCAGTTTCCTTTGATCTTCAGGCAAGGCACGCAATACTTACGTAGCACTAATCTGCATTTACTTAATGTAGAAAATCGCCAAACATTTGCATAATGTGGGAGAGAAGTGTCGTTAGATGAAACTCTCTGCTCTGACGGTATTAAGCATGAGTTGGCGAACGTCTAGATGTAACACCCTCTTGCAGTTCTACTGTGTAATAATTCAATTTTGAATAAGTGGTAGTACAAAATTGGATCTAATTGTTTGAAGGTTGCTAGCATGTAAATGCCCTACTCTTTTTGATCAAATCGTTGATTCGTGCAGATCATCTCCAGTCCGTTTTCAGATTTTCGGCAAATCTAAAATTGAGTTACTTCCCACATCAGATGTAAAAGCTGACAGTTGCGAGAAGCAAGCTCCTTCTAATCCATTAAAAATGGATAAAAAATTTCAAAACATTCAAAGAAAAAAAGCACACTTTGTTGGAGAAATGTCACTTTTCGATTGTGCTGAAGGATGATTTGAGAGGCTACCTCAAATTATGTGGTAGACATTTGCATTACTGCCGATTATGAGCGGAAACCCATTTCTGCCACAGAATGATAAAACTCTTTTGAAATCATCAGAAGGAGATTCTTTATGTTGCAGATATTCTGGACAATTGACGTGTTATCAACAGTCATATTGACTGTGACAGAACAAATATCGCGAGTTGTGAGGTCGGATAGAAGACATGCGTCAATGGCCCTATTCATTAGTATATATGCACGAGGCATTTCACGTGAATTTGTCTTGCCCTTTTTGTTGAAAGCTGCGGTGAGGGCGCTAAGTAGCTTTTTAACATAGAAATTTCTTTTATGGAAATGCGGTTCTTTCTGTGCAGTCCGGCGTAGTACTTACAGATTAAAAATTGTTTGATTATAAATATAACGATGCATTATTCTTTACCATTGCATATATTTCGGAAAAAGTACTTATTTTGATTCAGTAACGGTATTTCGTATCAAAAATGGTCCGGTGTTCCCGGGATTTTCGGTATCGGTACTACCACCCTAAACACCTAAAAACATTGACATGTACGAGCATAAAAATGATACAATATTACGTTTGACTTTTATTGTACATGACGTTGAATTTTGTAAATCACATAAAGTTACTCCACATGTGGTGTTTGATTTCATTGTTGATTAGTGTAATTTTATGGCATAGCGCATGGAAAGCACTTCTTTCATATAAATTAAATAGAAAACGGTTATATCTCATCATTTCGGGAATTACGGCTTACTAAATTGTGTCATGTAAAATTTTTATTTTGGTGTGTAGTTACGGGTTCAAAAACTGAACCTGACAGTCAGAACTGTAGAGATCTGTAATTTTGTAAATTTTTTCATTTTATTTTATATTTACCATGAATTTAAAGAATTTGAGCTTTTTATCACAAGCAAAAATTGTGACTAAAGGATCCATAAACATGCAAATGAATGAAAAAATGTGAATAATATTACTTAGATCGTTGTTTATACCCATTATTCTCGTACATCAGATCCAAGGACTAACCATTCTGAAATGATGAACGATCAATTTCCGGTGAGCAATTGTCCATGTGCTCTCTTAATCTAACATTCGTTTGTGTTTATGAGCTTTCGACATGCATTGCCGGTTGATTTCTTCGTTTAGACTATCAGCGGTGCGCTTTTGTGCTACTAACCCTCTAATTTATGTTATCCCCAGACAAATTTGGGAGCGCCGTTTGTTAAGACAATAGATCGTTCTGTAAAATATTTTATTGGATTTGTTTCTGTTTCTTCTTGCTTATCCACACCCCAATAAGTATTACTGGAACTCCCTCCTGGTATATAGGCCAGGGTCTCATCATTGCACACAAGAAGAATTTCCCACCAGACCTACAGCGGTTCAAGAATGAGAAGATTGCTGATAACAAACGCCACAGTTTGCTGCACGACAACACATGGCGAAGATTCCGTTTCCTACGGTGAGTGGAAGAAAATATATAGGTACATATAGCCAAATAAACCCGAGTCATGAATGAGTTGTATTTTTTTAGATACTCATGCAGCATCGGATTGGCGTTTGTTTAAAGTTTTCTTTGAAGTAGGTCCGTACACATGATCCGTACGGATATTTTGATTTGCGATATCATTTCCAATCACAACATTCGAATCACCCCTTTTATTGGTTTCGTTACCGTACCCATGACTTCGCTGCATGACTTGGAGAAATAGCAAACAGCTGTAGGTACGGAACCGATTTGCCAGTATGAACATCGATGGATGTGCTTTTCATGTACGAAAATCTGTTTCATAACATCGCTGCTTGCTGGTGGGAAAAGCTAATAGAATTCAAACTGTTTCTCTTATCGTTTGTTTTGAGTGTTGAACAGTTGGAAGCTGTTTGTTAGACGTGTGTGAAATAGCAAAACAGTACAATTTGTTTACGGGCTATTTAATGAGCAGGTGATTCAAGAGGTATTTTTCTTATGTTTCTTGGACTTCGAAACTTGAGTTTTTTTTCTAGGTGCCCGCTGTGTGCGAATCGCATATTTGAAGGGATAACTACTTCGCTATAAATAACTTTAACAATTATTCAAATATGTAATTGGCGTTCAAACACCAATATTATTCCTTACGCTTCGTCTAGAATTTCAACGTGCACTAGATCTTTTCTACACGAATAGTGTAATGAATTGATATCAATATCTTTGTTTTGTTCCTAAGAACTAAGAGGGATTCCATGAGAAACCGGCTGACCACAAAATATGACCATCGTCGATTCGAACGTAACTTTGAAGTTGTGTTCGGTTATGAATCTCCAAGATTTTCTCTGACATTTGCAATATTTTGATACAATAGCAATTTTTCAAAAGTGCGTAAACATTTGTATGCGCATTAATTTAATTTTTTTTTTGTTTGGATACTGTATTTTATACAGCGAAACTTTCTGAGAACGAGTTTCAGGAAATGAATATTCATGTGCGAAAAAAATATACACTGAAAAAAATGTTATGTCATTTTTCAAAAAAACAAAAATATGTGTTAAAAATATAAATTGCAAAAAACCCATTTTTCTAATTTTTTATATTTTAGAAACAAAAACTTAAAGAGAAAATAAATATTTTGAATGTGATTGTATGATGGAGAGCTTATCGGTAAATTTTTTTCTAACAATAACTTTATGCATGTTTTTAAATTTCATGCTAATTGACATACAAAATTGTAATTTTATTACAATTACTATAATTCTTAGTCTCATTTTAAATAAAAATGTATTTAACAAAAATCTTCCAAAATGCCACAGTTTTCGAGATATTTGGAATTTTGTTCCAACAAAACAGTTTATTCGTGTGATTATACCCTTTATAAAAGTTATTCGCGTTACCCCATCATAAAATGTCAAAAATCTAATGTTTATTGTTTTGAAGACGTAATAGAAACTTTTTCAGTGTATTTGGATCATGGAGAAGCTTTCAATAAAAAAATTCCTAACAACAACTTTTGACATATTTTTATAATTCATACCATCGGCATTAAAAAATGCAATTTTCTTTTAGAATATAATTTTAAACACTATTTTACATCAAAATACTAATAACAAAAATTTTCTGAAATGTACTAGTTCTCGAGATATTTCAAATTTCGTTTTAACAACACAATTCTTTTGCTTTCTTACGACCTTTTCAGAAGTTATTCGCATTTCTCCATCAACAATAATAAGTTTTTCAAAAGGCCCATAACATTTCCTGTAACTTTCTCTTTGGTGATATTGTGAACTACTGAAAAACAAGCAAAAATGAAAAACGTGAAAACTTCCATACATCAGTCAATCTATCCCCGGCAGAGCCGTCTATAGGGAGTACCTTAGTGACTCCAACGGACACGAAAAGTTATAAATAAATGTGCCGCGTGCCTGTTTTAATCAGTTGTTGCTCTTTTGCCAGACAAGTAACATCGTGCCTATAGCGTCTCATACGACAGATTTGAGCACCCAGCACACTACGCTTCTATGAATGACGTCATTCTCGACTACTTAAAGAAAATCATTCCTCGAGCGGGTTCATTCTCCCGTCGAACGTCGGGCCGTTAAGAACAGTCTGGCATGTTGACAATGCGCTGCGAATAGTGCTGCATTTGATCACTGCTACCGCTGGGGGTGGGGACGACGACAGGTCTAGGGCCTAGACTCTATGCATACAGCGGCCAAGCGCTCGTGATGTCTCCTTTCCATGGCTCTGATTGGTTTTGCCGATGACATCATCCTCGGATATATAACTTTCAGCATTTCTCGGGCGAGCTCATTCTCTGCTCGACCGTCGGAGCGGAGACGATAGCAGTAGACGACAGATATATTTAAATTATGCAGTGCGTTGTGTACTACTTTGTACACCACACCTTGAGAGTTACGGCACTCATAGCTAGTTGAGAGCATGCCGTTGCGATGAATCTAGTAATGCGTTGCTTTTTGCGACACTAGAGTTTATAAACTGACAAAAAACAAATCGACGGCTCTCAAATCTTGAGCGTTTTTTCAAAAAGACATATCTGCAATGAGTTACTCTCTTTGTTTACTTTCTCGTTCGATTTTTACGGCGTCACTTTTCACATATTTTACAGTACAGATCGAAAGACGGTGGTTTTAACTAGCATATTATGCAAACCGTGACCGAATTATTAACAGAAAAAAACGCTTCGTGGAACACCTTGAAGCTTGGTGTATTTACACCGGCACACTCTCGCTCATTTTGATTAATTTAGGTAATCGTTCCGCATAAAAAATTAAAATTTGTGCATATCGAAAATGTTGAGCCCTAGCTTGCTCGACCCATATCGTAACCATACCCATTGGGGCCGTACACAAATGATGTAGCTTTCTTTCGGCGAATTTCGACCCCTCCCTACCCCTCGTAGCATTTTGTCAACAATATTCCCCCTCGTCACACATAGTCACAAATTTGCTACACCCCTCTACCCCCTAAAGTGCTACGTCATTTATACATGGCCCCTGGCACCGTACTGGCTCTTGTTTAAAACGGTATGCATTGATGGAAATGGTAAAGCGAAAATCGAAGCTTGACTAATGGCGATTTCGCTTGAACCTGAAACTGAGTCAGGTTCTAACCCCAACCGCTGTCAGTTCATACAATTTGACAGCAGTTGGGGTTAGGAACTGACTCAGTTTCGCCTCAAACAAAAACCACATAAAATATTCGCTAATTTTAAGTCATTTAAATAAAGCGAAAGAAATATATTGTAATTGAACTCGAAGTTGAACCCTATTGACTCAACAAAAGTAGGTTTCAAAGCAATTGTTTAAATACGCATTAAATAAATTTTTTAAATGAATGCATATCATATGCATGGTTTAGCACTATCTAAGTAGTTCTATTTAGCTTTCAATTACGTGCCGAAAAACTGTACATAATTAATATGATGACAAACGATGCAAAATGTTTGAAGTATTCATAAAATATAACGCTGTTTTTTTGATTTCATCCACGTATGATTGTATATATCTAAACATATAAAATATGTGCACGTTTCGTTGGCATCAAATAACTCAATTGATGTTTGACAACCCCGTTGTCAACGACTACTCGACACTCGACAGTGAATTCTTTGTCCGACCATATCCGTGAAGAGAGCAAACGTGCGATATTTCGATTATTGAAACGATATTGCGGGCTGTTTTAGGCAAGACTAAGAGACACGAAAGCAATAAAATTGAAGGATAGGTATTCTAGAGCGAATTAGTATAAACATAACACAGAAAACTAGGATTAGGCAGGCTCATATGGCCATGATCGAAAGGAAATGTGAAGAATCCATTGCCTTCTGCTGGTAGGAGTTGGGCTTTCCACCCAAGTCTATCACATGGTCGCTGATAGAACATAACTCATCATCATGTTTTACCGCCATGGTCGTGTCCTGCACACAACCCTTTAATTTTTTTCAATGAAGAAACTAGCGATACAGAGATTTTTAGTCTATTCAATCACTTTCCATATAATGATGCAACATTTGAACAATATTTTCTTAAATTTGTATTGGGAGAGTGACAGTGAACTCCGAATGCACCTCGAAAAATACTGTGTACATCATAACAAAAATCTACTGGATAATAAGTATATTAATATACATTGTTGGAACGCGAGTGGCCATTAACTGCTTTTGGCGATTCCGGAGTTCATTAATTTAGGCATGAAAATTCTTGAAATTAGAAATCATTCTTATTAGTGTAATAATAATTTCAAGTATTTGGTCATATTGATCGTGTTAACGTTGGCTTGGAGGTTCCAGTACAACTCAGTACTATTTATAGTTACACAGTTATGTTGTATGGCAAAAATGTAGTCCGATAAACTATCTTTTCAATGCATCGACTCTAATTATAATCCTTGTCAATTAAGTTGTGGAATATGCAACACTCAAACGAAACATGTACTGCATTATCCTTCTCTAATCTACTAGTTGAGACCGCCATCAAATCTTCAAGTGATGCGTTCTCGACTTAGGGCTGATTCGGGCAACTGGAAGATACATTATCTTTGCATCCCCCATCGAGAGTTCAAGGGGATATTTGGGCGTATTTTTTCCCGGATCTAATACGTGAATATTTTAGAACTTTGAATGATTATTTATCATATAACTCCATGATATATATGCAGGGCCGCCGAGAGGGGGGGGGGGGGGACCGGGGTGTTTCCCCCCGGGCCCAGAGTTTTGAAGGGGGCCCGGATTTTTAACAGAAACTAAATTTTTGACAAATTCTTTTTCGATAAAAATTTATTTGAGAAGACAATTAAAAATTCAATATCTTGTGTATGAGGTAACTGGAATAGCGAAAGTTCTAAACTACTGCATATTTGATATCAACTATGTTTATACCAACCTAATTTTCGCATCGAAACAAGATCAGATTCGAGGGGGCATAGCGGAATTTGTACATTGAATGTCATGTACGCAGCTCACCTGGGTTCGAATCCCAACCCCGCACACAGGAATAGAGATTTGTTATAGGAAAATTCCTAACCTGAATGAAGAAGCGAATGACCTTAAGGTTAAATTCTCTATAATCGAAACAAAAATATGATCAGACTTGTAAGGGTTAAACAATTAAATGGTTTGATTAGAGGTCATGAGGTTGTCTTCAAATTTCGCCAATTTGAAATCGATTTTTTTGATTTATTGAATTTCCAATCTTCGAAAGCGCTGGATTAGTATCGAAAGTAATTATTGAAAGAAAAAAAAACCCTGCTTAGGGTTGCCACATCGGTTTTTGGAGGCGAATTCCGTGTCTTCGTTCAGGTAAATCCGAATTCGCCCGGAAGAATCCATTGGATTATTTTGCAATTTTGCGTTGCCCTTTTCTGACCAGGAATCGTCCAGCACTCTGTCCTCATCATCCTCGGGTTGCAGGCCCTAATTGTTAAGCAGGGCCCCTCTTGGCGTTGACAAATATTATTTTAAAAGTGCCATTTGGGTTTACTTTACCCCATTGAACCTTCGCTTCAATGGATTAATGTTCCTCACAAAGATTCTCGAAAGAAACTGAAGTGTGATTTCACACCCCGTGTTTGTTTACTGAGAAGCAGTGCAAAGCTCGCTCGGGTGGTTATCCTTCACAGCGAGAGTGGTTGGTGCTTTTGGATTCTTTGTGAATATCCGAGCAAGCGAAGTACTACAGCCAACTAAATCAACAAAACTGTTAACAAATGCAAAAACATAGGGTGTTGAGCTCATTTTCGCCATGTTTCTATTATCACCCTTCCCATTTGAAGCCGTTGCTTAGAGCAGTGTCTGCCGTCTTTGTTCAACGCATTGAGTCAAATGGTAGCGCAACAATAGGGACACTTGATTCGAGTTTTCGTTGCGCTCAAACACGAGAATTTCACTGCTTTCAGCGCATTTGTGTTATTTAATTGGTTCATAACAACGTAGCAAAGCTGTTGATGTCAATTTTTTCGCATTCCATTCCATTGATTGGTGAATGTGAAGAAAATAAGATATTTTTCCTCCTAGTGCTACGAGCTACATAAGAAATAAAACAGTGCATATTTATTTGTTTTAAGCGTATATAATAAAAAGCAATGGAAGCGCTCCAAAATTCAGTCGAGTGATCACTTTAATTCGAAATTCTATTTCTATATTCTATTCTGATTTCAACGCATACCCATGTGCCTCTTGAAGTCTATCCCCTGCTCAGTAAAACTCTGCTGGTAAAAGTACCACTAGAGGCGGTAAATCTACCTCTATTTGAGAGCTCAATTGGTCAAATGAGTCATCAAAAACTTGATATACCAAAAGAATTCGAAATTAATCCCAAAATTTAAATTTAAAATTTAATATATTTGGTTTGCCGTTCATTGTTACAAAATCTATAAAAAATCATTTTTGTAAAGGTGTCATACTCAGACGACGTAGCCTTTTTCGGCGATTTTCGACTACCAATTCCCCCTTGCAAAGAGGCCAGGGATGAAAAAAATAAATACGTTTTACAATTCTTTCAAATATCAACATTTTCATTATAACAACAAATTGCGTACACAACAAGCCCCTTTCGTGACGAGTATAGTGTCTTCTACTCGCGAAGTCTAAAATTGAGCAATTTTGGGAATAAATTGTAAAGCATCTACTCAATGAATTCAGAAACTTCTTTTTTATTTTGAAAATACATGTTTTGACTTTTCTTCATTGATGACTTCGATTTTGAAACTGAATAGGTCCCGCTTAAGTAAAGTTTTGGCAAATTGGGTTATCTGTAATCAGAAAATTTTTATGATCATAGCCACGTTGGCTATGTTTAGACCAGAGGGATTTCTTTTATTTTATAATTTGTAAAAGTTATGTAACGATTTGTGAAAATTTCCAGTTTTTACGTTATTTTTTGGCCTATTAGGAACCATAAAAATGGAACAAGTTGACATTTTGCAAATCCCTCTCGACCAAACATAGCGGTATATTTTCTGAACAATTGGAGAAAAAATTATTGAAATCGGACCAGTATTTCTACGAAACTTGACCGCTTAAAAACAGTACTTTCGGGAAAACGCGTTTAAAGATGAAGTACGGTGTATAACTCGATAGTAGTAACTTATTAGATAATCTACTATACCGGATCCACAGAGCTCATCTTCCTCATTACGAAAATGTTCTTGGCTTTGCACATTTTGCTCTCTCTGTTGAAATCGGGCCTATTTTGCCGCAACACCCACTTTGCGTTCAGAAAGAGTTATACGTTCACTGTCGAATCGAGTAGCACATCTTTCAGCTTCAGTTCCCAAGGTAATTCCCATCACCTCCATAGCTTGTAAGATCGATGAAAATTCTTGGTTGAAGATACCGACTGCCAAATAAGTCACAGCATTGACCACCTGCCTGCCAGAAATTGTGCATGTGGGTCATTCCACGTCAGATTTACAAACAAAATTTTGATTCTTTCCAAAAAAATTTCTTGCATTCTTTAGCTAGAAATATATGACATGTATTTTTTGTTTTTGCTGAATATGATATTGATGATATTGAAGTTATTAGTTTTTGAACTTTTGAAGTTTAATAAATTGAACATTTTTCAATCACTGATAACTCGGAAACGATTCGATACATGGAAAAAAAATATTAAATGAAAAAAGTTGCATTTTTAAATGAGCTTACCAAAAAAATTCCCAAAAATATTTTTTGTTATATAATTTATGAAATTTGCAATTACTTGAAACAAATTGAATTTTTTGAAGTTGGACCAAATTTTTTTTACATATTTTTTTCTTAAAATATTAAGAATCATGTTAAAAAGATTATATAAAAATTTGGGAGTGGATATGAAAATACTTTGCGAGAAATTACAATTATAAATTTAAAACAAGGCAATTTTACACTAAACGCCCAGTGATAAATTTATTATAATTGAAATATCTCGTAAAATACTTTAAGTTCCATTCTGAAATTTTCAAATAAGATTATTTACCTTATATACTTATGTTATCAAAAAATTGTTTTCAGGGCGGCTCAAAAATTTTTTTTTTGCTTTTAACGCTTGGATACCACCAAAAAAGTCTTGAATTTGTAGAATGCGGATCATTCCACGTCAGATTTTCAACTACAATTTTAGTTCCCTCGCAGTGTTTTGCATTCTTTAGCTAAAAGTTATTGACACGAATTTTAGGCTTTGGCTGAAAAATTTTTTGGGTCGCGCCGAAGAATTTTTTTTTTTTGGGCTGTTCAAATAATTTATAATTATATCGAGAATTGTGTGTGAAAATTTAAGAATGGAACTCGAAGTATTTTACGAGATATTTCAATTATAACAGACCTATCACTGGGCGTTTAGTGTAAAATTACCTTGTTTTAAGTTTACCATTGCAATATCTCGCAAAGTATTTTGATATCCACTCCCAAATTTTTATACAATCTTTTTAACATGTTTCTTAATATTGGTTAATAAGGGCACAGAGAAGAAGAGACGAAGTCGAAACGCACCCAAGTAATAAGAAAGCATTTGTGCCCTTCAAGTGCAAAGACTGGATTTTACCAAAAAATGTTGTCCCAGTGAGAAATTTTGGTGTTTACCAAATTTTTCTCCTTAGGGTGAAATACAGCATAGTGCTTTCGCATAGGCCTGCTAGCCAAGACAAGTTTCGACTTCACTGTGTCTTATCGGCATAAACAGAACTTCTGCTCGGACGGGACATCACGTTTGACCAGTCGTTCGATTGAAACACAAAGTGTGTTTTAGTTTTAGGGGTTTGCGTCATGCCGGCGCAAATATATTCCGACGCAAAGACTGGTTTTTACCAAAAATTTTCGTCCTGGTGAGAAATTTTGGTGTTTACCCAATTTTTCTCCTAAGGGTGAAATATAGCATAGTGAATAATTCATGTTTTTATAGGATTATGAATGTTTTCGAACCCAGCATAGCGTAAAATCCAACCAAAACCCTTGTTTGAAATTTGATCCATGTTTCTCATCTTTTCCATTTTTTTTATTCCCACATGGGTTTTTTTTATTTTGTTAAAATTTTATTGATCTTTTTTTCAAGTTGTAGATTGTTTTTGTATTTCTACAATTGTACGATTCTGCCTTTTTATCTATTTGCATACTTTTATTTTAACCATCTTTTTACGGTCCTTACCTTTGATTTTTTTCTATTGCTATCACTATCACTTTAATTTATAGTTTTTTCTCTGTTATTTAATTTTATTCGCAATTTTTCGAGAAAATTAAAAAAAATAAAATAAAATAAAGTATTTTTCTTATTGTTTCATATTTTAATACCCTGCTTTTTTATTTGTTTCCTTTTGTCATTCCATCTAATTTTTAGAATTTTTCTATTTACTACATTTATTCTTGTCATAGCTTTTTCTATTTCCTTGTTTTCATATTTTTGCTTTTCCAAATGCAATTTTACTTATTCAAATTCATTCAAATTTGTCTTATTGTTTAATTTTTCCTTTCTCCTATTTTCTTCCTCATTTTGTAGTTTTTAACTTTCCGTTTTCTAATAAAACTATTTATTGCCATTGTTCATTTAATACAGTTTTATTTATTTTTTATACTTTTTTCTTGATATTTATTTTCGTTATTGTTATTTTTTCCATTTCCATTTAACCTATTTTGAAAATACTTTTTCTGTTGACCATCTTCCTGTACGTTTTTTTATTTTCCTAAAAAAAATTGATTTATCTTTTCTTGACACTATACGCACTTTTCTTAACTCTACATTTAGTTCGTTTTTTGAATTTATTTCAAATTTCATTTCTAGTGTTCGTGTTAATTTCTCCATTTTTGTTGGCTTTTTCTAGTATTTTTTGTTTTCCATTTTGTTTGTTTGTTCCGTTTTTGTTCAATACTTCCAATTTTCTTTACTTTTTCGTCTTTTCACCATTTTAATTTTCCAGTTTTTCGAAATTTTCTGGTTCGTTCATTTTTTTAATTTCTTTATGGTTATTTTATTCTTGTCTTTTGTATATACTCCTCTAGTTTTATGTATTCTTAACGTTTTATTTATTTTTTCTATCGCTTTAAATATGTCTTGTTTTTAATGTTAAATAAATATTATTATTCTTGATTCATCAAGTTTTTCAGTTTTATGATTTTTTTTATATTAATGTTTGTATTCTTTTTAGTAGTTTTTTTTTCATTTTCATTTATTTTTAAAATTTTTCCTGTTTTCTTATCGATTTTTCATTATTTTCACCATTTGTTCAATAATGTTCGACTTTTTTAATTTTCGCAATATGTTTTTCTAGTTTCCTGTTTTCCTTTATCAATTTTGTATAGGTTTTGTTTTGGTTTTTCTCGATTAAACATTTTTTGACAATTGACATTAATTTGTTTATTTGGTTGATTTTGTTGTTTTTAGCACTTTTGTGCATTCTTTTAATATTTAGTTTGCCTATTGTTTTTTATCTTTTGCCGTTGATCGCCGTTTATATATTTTTAATTTATGTAATTACTACATTTTTAATCGTGCCATTTCCTTACTTTTATAAATACTATTGACAAAAACGGCGCTTTTCAAAGTCACCAAAACTGTCGAAGAGGTAAAAACTCCCAAAGTATTTATTCTTACGTTTTTTTTCTTCATGGCACTACAAACAACTGGAGCAAAAAACTGGTACATAAACATAAAATTTCAGTATACTATACATAATATCAGTGAACTCCAATGGATTTCAAACATTGACTTTTTTGTACTGAGGATATAGACAGTGGTGGGGGCCCGTACGTTGGACCCCCGGGCCCGTATTTTCTCTCTGCGGCCCTGTATATATGTATTTCAAATAATATAATGCCAAAGCTGGCATTCTTAACTTTAAAATGGTATATTGCAACATATATTTCATTCAACATTCAGCAAAGATACGTACAGTTGAGAAAACGCACGTAGTATGTCTCTTTTTCATAATTTTTATCTTAAGACATCCATATTACACAGTTAAGTCAAATATATTTCCGAGATATTCAGGAAATTTTCTTAGCTAGAGTATATACAAACATTTTCGATTTTTGACCACATGTCTCCCTATATTGCAATGCCAGTGGCAGTCCCAAGTTGCATTTATATTTTTATAGCACACCGCAAGTGCAATCTAAGTTTTAAGGATGGCTTCAAAAGTACCATAAAACCTTTATTGCTACTAGGGGTGTTTCACAGTGGTTCAGCCATCTCTTCAAAATTTAAAAAAAAAACACGTCAGTTTCTTGGAGATGGTTGGGCCGACTTAGTCTCAAACAAAAGCTATATTATTCCTATAGACTGCTATGAAATTTCGTACTGATTGGTTATATGGTTCCGGAAATATAGAATGAATCGTCCGGTCACATAAGAAGTTCCAATATAAGCAGCGGATTCAGCTCGTCGAGATCGCAAAATGTCTGCGTGTATCTATACATGTGTGTGAATGTATGTGTGTGTGTATTTGTGTGTCAAATAATTTCACTCAATTTTCTTAGAGATGGCTGAACCGATTCGCACAAACAAATGAACGGTACAATGCTCCCATGAGCTGCTATTGAATTTTTAGTTGATCCCACCTCCGGTTCCGTAGATGATAAATTATAAATTGATTACCTTGTACGCAGCTTAAAAAAAATTAAAAAAGTATTTTTTCGTTGAACCCATGTAGATTTGGTTTTGCAATGCCACATACTACCAAAAAATTGGATGTTCCATCGAAATTGCGATATCACCTAATTTGGGTGGCCCATTTGAGAAATTTTGACTCAATATGAGGCATTTTCTAGTAGTAAAATAACAATTTTCAAACTTCATTTAAATTTTTTTCAGAAATATCACCTTTGCATTTTTTTTCTAAACATGCCTGAAAGTATTCTCTTTGAAATGCAAGAAGAAGAAATTATTTTTAATTGTCGCAATTTTAGATATAAATATTTTAAAAGGACTTATTTTTTATTCAATATTACTCACAACTTCGGTTTTAAAATCGATATCTGAATTCTTTTATTATGAAAAAATTAGTCTCGATGAGCCTTGCCAGTTGTCTGAAGACACCGTTTTTAAGAAATAAAAAAGTTACAACAAAAAAACTGTTTTTGTTAGAAACACCCTAAGTTGCTCAATTAAAATAGCTAAAACCTGTGGAGATACAACTACGACGTCTTCGGCAAAGTTGCTTGGTGTAAGTTCTTCTCCAATGTTGCTGAAGATTGCAATCTTCTATCTCCTCACATTCAGAAAATAATTTTTGAAGCACCTTAACAATAAGAGCCACCCTAATACCATGTACATCTGGAGATGGCCTATTCGATACTGATTATTTGTCCTGAAGACGTCATAGCTCTAAAACATAAGGTTTAGGATTTGACATGAAAGATATAATACTTCCATTGAATGCTGTTGAATTGCATTCAGTACTGACTTTTGGTTCCAGAGTGTCAGGTTGTTTATTGCGACCACATGGCACGACTTAGAACAAGAGGTGGACTAAAGTCCATCCCTTGCCGTATCGGTTCAAACAAGACGGTTTTATGTAATTTTGGTACGCTGAATTCGTTTTTGATATTAAAACATTTAAAAAATAAACATTTACTATTCGTTAGGGTGTCTCAAAAATATTTTGTCGTGACTAACGACTTACCTTTCAATATAGGGGCCCCTTTTCAAAATTTCGGCAGAAAAATGATGTAAGATTTTGAACGCTTATATCTTTTGTTGTACTGAATGGATTTAATCAATTTCTTCGGCATTTTGTCGAAAATATTTGTACCAATGTTGTATTAAATTTTGGAATATGTAGGACATTCATTATCAACGGAAAAATAGTGTTTTGAAAAATCTTTCGAAAACGACTCGGAAAAGTGAAAATTTTCAGCCCATCCCGCACAGAGCCGTCAAAATGGTGCAGCAAATGAACAATAAAATAATGAAAAGTTTATATATAGGTTCACTACATGTTTGTTCCTTTGATTATTCGTATTGGGTTGCTTGACGAGAGCAGTTGGTGGGGGAAAGCCGGCATATTAGTTTCGGTTATGTCATTAGAACCCGGGCGGAAAGGAAAGGCTCATGCACGCCACGAGAACGAGCGAGAAAGCGATAGTAGTGAATATTAGCGAAAGCGTTACGTACAATTTGAACCTTAATAACTTTTCTTCTACTAAACGGATTGCCAATCTTGTTTCATAAATCGGAAGGAAAACGTTCAACGCTTGCTACCGATACGTTGTTTGCTATATAAAATTTGTTTAAATAGTTCAAAAACTACTTTAAATGAGAATCAACATTAATGATAAAACCTATAAATAGGGGTGTCGCAGCTTTTCTCAAAGCCAGACGTGTGTAAGACGCAGTGCATAACAGACGTGCGTGGTCGTGAGAAGCTGCATCGGACGACCAATCAAATTGGCTACCACCGGAGAGAGGAAAAACGGTGGTGGCGGTGAGAAGGCCAAAAAGCCAAAGGCTAAGAAACGCAGTCACTGAAAAGGCGGTAGTAACTGCCACTAAAAATGCTACCAAAACATCGAAGGCTGCAAAGCGTACTCATTCGGTGTGAGCTACGAAAGGGGAAAGATTGTATGGATGTACGCAGTAAAAACAATCGTCGGCAAGGTTTGAATTGTTTCAAAAGATTCCCGTCTTGTATCAACATAGTTATCTACAAACCGTCCTTATTAGGACGAATGCAAAATGGAAAAAGAATTTAATTAGAAAGTTTCTTTTATTAACCAGTATTAAGTTTGCGCTTGGTAATTCTGTACTTTTACCAGTGAATCATGAGAAAATGTTTTTCTAATCTACAAACTCGAAGGTTTTTGCAAATCCTTCCAAGAAAATCAGTGAATGTGGCAACTCTGCTACTAAGCGAAAGCTACACCAAAACGAATGATGAAAATATTTTCATTTATCGAACAAAAGGACGGCCTTCCATCTGCATTGTAAAGTCTATAAATAGGAACACCATGATGAAAACTGTGCTCATTCGGTGTGAGCTGCGAAAGGGGAAAGATGTATGTACGCAGTAAAAACAATCTTCGGCAAGGTTTGAATTGTTTTAAAAGATTCCCGTCTTGTATCAACATAGACAAACCGTCCTTATCAGGACGAAGGCAAAATGGAAAAAGAATTTAATTAGAAAGTTTCTTTTATTAACTAGTATTAAGTTTGCACTTGGTAATTCTGTACTTTTACCTGTGAATCGTAAGAAAATGTTTTTCTAATCTACAAACCCGAAGGTTTTTGCAAATCCTTCCAAGAAAATCAGTGAATGTGGCAACTCTGCCACTAAGCGAAAGCTACACCAAAACGAATGATGAAAATATTTTCATTTATCGAACAAAAGGACGGCCTTCCATCTGCATTGTAAAGTTTATAAATAGGAACACCATGATGAAAACTGTGCTCATTCGGTGTGAGCTGCGAAAGGGGAAAGATGTATGTACGCAGTAAAAACAATCGTCGGCAAGGTTTGAATTGTTTTAAAAGATTCCCGTCTTGTATCAACATAGACAAACATAGAATTTAATTAGAAAGTTTCTTTTATTAACTAGTATTAAGTTTGCGCTTGGTAATTCTGTACTTTTACCAGTGAATCATGAGAAAATGTTTTTCTAATCTACAAACTCGAAGGTTTTTGCAAATCCTTCCAAGAAAATCAGTGAATGTGGCAACTCTGCTACTAAGCGAAAGCTACACCAAAACGAATGATGAAAATATTTTCATTTATCGAACAAAAGGACGGCCTTCCATCTGCATTGTAAAGTCTATAAATAGGAACACCTTGATGCGAAGCGTACTCATTCGGAGTGAGCTGCGAAAGGGGAAAGATGTATGTACGCAGTAAAAACAATCGTCGGTAAGGTTTTAATTGTTTTAAAAGATTCCCGTCTTGTATCAACATAGCTATCTACAAACCGTCCTTATTAGGACGAATGTAAAATGGAAAAAGAATTTAATTAGAAAGTTTCTTTTATTAACTAGTATTAAGTTTGCGCTTGGTAATTCTGTACTTTTACCAGTGAATCATGAGAAAATGTTTTTCTAATCTACAAACTCGAAGGTTTTTGCAAATCCTTCCAAGAAAATCAGTGAATGTCGCAACTCTGACACTAAGCGAAAGCTACACCAAAACGAATGATGAAAAGATGGGTTGGTGATGTATATGACATAACAGGGGTGTCGTGACCACACTTCGAAGTTATTTCAAATCTTGCAAAGCATAAATTGACATAATTTCAATGATTGTTCCTTTATGAATGAAATGACAAATTTTCAGGTCAACGCGGCAATAACTTTGCAATTTATAGAACAATTTTATATTTTTAGTTATCATATATTAACTGTCATCTCTTCCAAACAACTTAACCCTCTGCTGCCAACCCCGTGGTTTTGCAGGGTTAAGGAGAATCATTGTAAAATGTCCAATACATGATTTTATGTTGTTACCTCCACTAAAAACACTTCAGAACACTCCCACCTGTCATACATGCACATTGTCTGCTTGTTGAAATCATTATATGAAATTATTGACCTGTATTCAATGCGGAGAACTCGTTAATAAAATTGTTTTGCTGAATATACTAACGAACGGGATCCCCAGGAAAATTTCGCTGAGCCCGGTGAATCGAACTTAATGCGTAAAATTTAGCCATTTGAAAGAGATACAAGCAGAATTTTAAGAATATGATCATCGCGGTTATGTCCCGGACATTACCCGCTCCTAGGTTTTTGCTAAGTGTGTTCATTTCTGTACGAAAAAGATTCCGATGGTTGTTTCGAGAGATTTTAACATTGATATTTCAAAGGAAGAAAATTGTTCATTTCATGAATGAATGTCTCAACCAGCTTAGAATCCAGCGCATCCCCTATCAACGCAGACGCCAACAATAAAGGTTCTTTTCAAAACCACCATAATTATTATAAAGAATAACTTGAAACAATCCCACATATTTCATTGAGTATCATTCGATTTGAATTACAAGTCAAACGAGTAGTCACGACACTCCGGTTATGTCCTAGACATTACCCACCCATCTTTTTTTTTTCGAAATCGTTCTTAAAATTTGTGTATATTAATTTTCGTGTGCTAAATCGGTTTTGATATTAACACATGTAAAAAAAGGCAATCATGCATTAGGGTGGCTCAAAAATAATTATTTTGTTGTGAAAGTTCAAAAAAACGTGTAAAGAAATTTTTGTGCGCTGAATTCCTTCTTTGGTTATAAAAATAGAAATTAACTTCACAACTTATTAGAGTGGCTCAAAAGTATTTTGTCTTTTATAATGATTTTATCAATAGTAATTTTGGAATTTATTTTCCATATTGAAACGAATTGATTGACATCGCATTATGTGGCTTCAGAAATTAACATTTCGTTTGTACAGATCAAATAAGATGTGTTTGACTAATATTGAAACGTTTAATTCATTAGTGGGTTACTTGATATGGAAACTAAATTTTCTTTTATTTTCAAAACAAACATTTTGAGCGTCTTAGTGGAATGTTTAATTATATTCACTAATCAACAAGATGGTTAACAATTTTTTTTCGCAAGTGTGTTTTAAGTTACTTAGGTTGCTTATTTCTTATCTTAAATAAAAATAAATCCAAAACCCTTTTTCGCGTACATGGTACATTTAAAATGGTCTAATTTTATTTAAATAATGTTGCATAACCTTAAGCTATATCAGTGCTATGCAAATTCGGATCAAAACAGTCTCACCAAATGACTAGAACTGTGTACACTCAATTTGACAGTTATTGCGTAAGTTAGCAAGAAATAGTTCATACTCTGTTGCGTTTCGGCTTCGCCTCATCAGAAACCGACACTAACTTATTGTCGGAATAGATTAGCGCCGGCTTAGAAATAGTTCCAAACACATTTTGACATTTTTCAGATGATTGAAAATATTTACTGATTTTTATAAAATCCGAATACCTTTACCATCTAAAAACCATACCTCCACTCCGCTCCTTACTTTTGATCACTAGTAAAACCCTTGTAGATCATGCTCTCAATGCTATTTGAAAGTTGTGCATGTATACGTGTCATTATTCTAGCTAAAAGTGATTATTCAAATTCCATATCAGTAATAACAATGCGTCTCCATTCACAGATTTTTAAAATTTTGACTGCTTATCGCAATTTTTCGAAAAACTAGCATAGGCTCATTTTAAAGAGAAAATTAAATGCTTTCGAATGATGTGTGATTGCGGGCTTTCGCGGGCGTCGTTGTTGATATCGCATTAGAAGTTCGAATTCAATAAAAAATCATGACAAACAGTTATCTAAACACTAACTAAACAAACTAGTGACTTATTTTTGGCGCTTTTACGATGTAATTTTATCACACGGATAAATTTGGTGAAGTAATGCAATGCATAAAATCAACCGTTTCTTTGAAAAACGGAAATAACCGTATGTAGTTCCTATGGTCAAATATTGCAAAAAAACACTTGAGTTATGCCCTTCAAAAAGCTGTCAAAAATTCATTTTACATTCAAATCACCTAAAATCTCGCGAAAATGTCTCTGATGGCTCAGCTGATATGAGAAAAATACTAGTGATAATATCGCATAACCTTCATACATGGACTTAAGTCCGAGCTCGTACCTCTATGCATAGGAATTTCCCATAAAACCGGTACAATCGCAAATTCTGTATATCGATATCAACAAGGTTTTTTTTTATCATTTTTATTGGTTTCTCCTGTCTCTAGTTAAGTTAAAACTTCCCATAAATTCTGCAAAATAATGAATGAACAAATAATGAAATAAATATGTCCTATCTCATTATTAACTAAATTGAATCGGTTTTGTAGTAGAAAACCAAAGTTTTTTTTTGTGTGAAATCCAAGATACAGAAACGCTTCAATAAAAATGTTTTACTATAATTTTCGTATTCATTGTTAAAAAATTCATAGGTAAATTATTTATAGATATAAGAAAAACAAAGTTTTTCGTTAATTCATGTAATTGAAGAATCATTACATTACGATTCAGTTTGTGCAGGTACAGTTGTCCTATAATAGACATATATCAACATTGAGAGAAATCACTGTCAGTTGAAAGTATGCATGCCAAATAAAGATCAACATTGTGCTCAGTACTAAACTAAAAAACTAGGTGCCAGTGAGATAGCAAAGCCTATTAACGACAACGCATTGATATAGCTATGCATGAAAATATAAAAATCGCATTCACATTAAATAATATCAATATGCATAAAGATTGTTAGTTTGTTTTTGCCCAATTGTGTTCATCGTATCATAAAAGAAGTAGCAACAGTTTGATCGTTTCCAGTTTTCTACTATACTGCAATCGATTTCCTTTCAGAGCGAACAACATCAAAGCACGGAAACGACTCTATATAATCGTGTTCTACGGCCTGGCTAGCCATAAAATTATTAAATTATGACCCTTAACTAAATAATTAATATTTCAATGGGTTCTTAAGCGGGCAGACCCACGAGCAGAGATATCACGCATCTTCGTCACAGAACAACCGCACACCGGCGGACGCCGGATCCTTTGCGGGTTCCTCCGGGTGGAATTCTTTCACGCCGCATGCCCTCCTGTTGTTTTATGTCTCTCGGTCCGCGGTACGTCCCGGGGAGAATCACCGCTTGCGCCGCTCGCCTAAGACAATCTGGACGATATTTCACTCACGGCTACATCAACACCTGACAGCTATACGAGCACATTTGCCGCAGGATTACATATGGTTCGTATATTATGATCCTGCTCGATGGAAAGACATACGCGAAGTAATTAACTATCGTTCACAACTTGGCGCAAACGGGTATCACACATACACCCCCGGAGAACAGCAACGGATCATCGAACTCTGCGGTTATTTTGGATGGTTAATTAAAAAAAAATCAAGCAAACCTACCGCGCGAATACGGCCGAAAATATTGAGGTCATTTTCTCGAACTCGAGCATTAAAGTCCCATTAAGTGACACAATGTTTATGTAGAAAGAAACTCCACTCTTTCACCGAAGGACGGCGCGGATTTGCATTTTTGCATTCTTGATCTCGCTGGCACCGCCGTGAACCACTGTGTTACGTGCTAAACCAGCTGAAGCGTTGAAAGCTCTCGCTGTTCAGTGGACAGTACGACAGACGCACGAGATTTGGATTCAGAACCGAGAAGACCTGCAAAGGACGAATAAAATTAGCATAAAAAATCGTTCGATATTATGTAGGTATCGAACGACCGCGGTAACGGTAGAATATTGCAAGTTGAGACAGGCCATGTCGATCGGCAGAACCATCGGAACATGCCTCCAGGTTTTGGGTAATTTGGTTGATGGCTTTTGGAATGGAAGATATTAGACTGTTTACGTACATTTCTCGTTTCTTGGTTGTAAATGTCTTCAAATTGTACTGAGTTGTCGGAATAAGAACTGAAATCAGAATCCAATACGATAATAAGAATCAACCAAGTAAGATAGAGGACATAACGGATTTTTTTGCTTGGTTCACATACTTCATTTTGTTTCAATAATCTGGGTGGAATGATATTTCTATTTCTGAATTCTGTTAATAATGTGTGAAAGAAACCATCCGTCGGTGGAAAAATACTTGAGCCACACTCGATTTAATGGAGGTTCTTCGATCGGGGGTAAAGCTTTCCATTCATTTCCTGGTGCTCATATTTTAAAGAGGCAGACACTCTGCTTCAGTGATTTATTATGTATTTTTCCGGAAGCAGTTCAATAAATGGCAGACCTCATAAACCAGGGGGAGCCTAAGTCGTCGATTATATTCTATTATCCCGAAGGTAATGACAAAACCTCCTGAAATGGATGGATATAACTCGGGGTTATCATTTGTCTGGTGTCCCAGTTCATGTACAATCATTACTCGTTCGACACACATCTCCAGTGCATTGGACTAGTAGAGAGTGCTTTTGGGGATGGTCATCACGACATCCAACATGTTGTCTGGACGTGAACCCGGTGATGTGGCATTGGATCTAAGTTATTGAATTTGAATCACCCAATGATCTGGTTCCAGATTCACTGGTAAGCTGCTATCTACGCTTTGTTCGACAGTTCGATAATTTTGCTCCTATGCAGTGTTTCCATCTGTTATTTTTAGCACATACTAGACTCGATCGTAGCTCACTTTTTATGCCAAGTTGAAATTATAGGTGATTTTTGTCACAGCTGCACTGAACAGTGTCAAAAAACGAGCGAAAAATAATTTTATGCCGATTTTTGGGCCATCTTAAATTGAATCATTTTGATCGAAATTGCAACATAACGAATTTTAAAGTGTTTAGAAGTAACTGAAATGTTATTACCGATCAGGGTTTTGCGTTTGCTTCATTGGTTTTTTTTCCCCAAAAAATAGGTTGGGACACCATGCACTTACGCATGCGTACAAGATTGCGTACAAGTTTTACATATAAAAACTGTGTGTTAGATTAACATTGTCAAATGGAAGTAAATAAGTCTTTCAGTTACTTATTCTTATTCTAAAATACCAAATATTAACCAATGAATAAATATAATGCATTACAGTTTAAGTTGTCTTTAATTATTTAAATTGTCCCAACCTATTTTTTGCCATTTTGCCGTCATGCAGAAAATTGATCCTGAGTCTTATTTAAAATTGCAAGTCAACATCTTCTATTCGCGGACATTAAGTGACATAATATATCTACAAAATGGTGTACCACAAGCTAAAAAATATTGTTATGGAAACAAGATATCAGCTTCTAACCAAATCCCAACCTAGACTACAATCCCTTACCTTATTTACTTCTTCTTAAGAGCGATTTAAAACCAAATTTAGCCTCTTTTTTCTCGTTCTCAGAAGTCCTCGGCGCCGTTTCTGTCGCTGTTATTAGCTCGATTGAAAATTTGGTGCGCACTTAGAATGTCATGGTACAGTCCGCATTAGAGCACTATTATTTGATCAGTTTCATCCTCACCTGCATTAACTGATACTGGAATGCTGAATGTGTATAGTAGACCGCCCAGAAAAATAATGATTTTTTTTAAAAATCAAGCGGCCCACCCCTGAGTTGATTGCTAGTCCCGCCAGGAGTATTTGCTCCAAATTTGAAGCAAGTCTAACTACCGGACCAACGTGTTTGAAGTTTGTATGGGATTTTTCGACAATTTACATGGAGAAATCCCACTAGCTCGCATTTGCGCCGCTAGATGGCACTATATACATCGTATTATCACTGTAAGTGAAAATAAGAAAGATAATTTAATTGTCTACAACTTTTTCCAAGACTGCCAGTCAATCGGGCTTTTTTGAAAGAAGTTATTAATTTCATCAAACTCGAAAGAATTCAGTATCGTTGTTTGCGTATCGCCTTAGAGTGCATGCAGTCGACCCATACGATGAGTCTCGAAGTCCTGTCGGGAGTTATCCCGCTGAAAAATCGCTTTTGGGAACTCTCATATCGATTGCTCATTCGATGCGATATCTTGAACCCGGTGGTGATTGAAAATTTCGAAAGGTTTGTTGAGCTCAATTCTCAGATCCGTTTTATGTCTCTGTACTTTGACTACATAGCGCAGAATATTAATCCTTCTTCTTACAATCCCAACCGTGTGCATTTCATAAATACCTCTGAATCTACTGTTCTAGGATGTTTTATACTAACGGATCAAACCTCGAAGGGTCCACTGGCTTCGGTATTTTCAATCAAAAGTTCACCGCCTCTTACGAACTCAGTGACCCCGCTTCAGTTTACGCCGCAGAACTAGCTGCTATTCAGTATTGGAGTCATTGATACATTACCCGCAGACCATTACTTCATTGTCTCGGATAGCTTGAGTTCTATTGACGCTATTCGTTCGATGAAACATGGAAAGCACTCCTCGTATTTTTTGGGGAAAATACGGGAGCTACTCAGTGCTTTATCCGACAAATCTTTCTAGATTACCTTGGTGTGGGTCCCTTCTCATTGCTCCATTCCGGGCAATGAGAAGGCGGACTCCTTAGCTAAGGTGGGTGTTTACGAAAGACCAATTTGCTTCCACGAATTTTTCAGTATTACTTATCAGAGAACCCTCGAAAGTTGGCAAACCTCGTGGAGCAATGGTTAACTAGGAAGGTGGCTACATTTGATAATCCCTAAGGTATCGACGAAACCTTGGTTCAAGGGGATGGATGTAGGTCGTGACTTTATTCGTGTGATTTCCCGATTTATGGCAAACCGTTACACGTTGAATGCTCGGGGAGGGAGGGTGGACAAGCGTATTGGGCTCGTGGATAGTGGTATCTGCGCTTGTGGCGACGGCTATCACTATATCGTGCACATTGTCTGGGCGTGCACCAAGTACAGTTCCGCCAGGTCTCGGCTTATGGACACCCTCCGGGCCCGAGGAAGACCACCCAACGTTCCCGTTCGAGACCTTCTGGCGAGCCGTGATCTCCTCTATATGTCCCTCATATACACTTTCCTAAAAAACCATAAATACACAAATTTAACTGCCCCTTTTTTCTATCATTCTCAGAAGTGTCCTCTTCCGCCCGTAGCATACACCCACGAAGGTTTGATGCGACTCCAAGGCGACACCAAACATCTCTGTCGAATAAGCCGAATATGTCGAAAACACGGGACCTACGTACAAAACACATGCCCAACTCGAATTATTTCTGATACCCATCTAAGCCGTACTACTAAATCGTCTGGAGGAACGCCTACCGACTCGAGAAGGAACACCCGGCGTCTCAGTTCATAATTCTTCCCGGTGAAGGCCACCCGAGTCTGCAACCTATGCCGTTGATCTCCCGATGCCTGAAACTGAAAGTTAATAACTTTCTTCCCTACCATCTTTGTCCACCCTCCCTCCCCTGACTCTTATACCCAGAAGTATCACCCCCTACCTAGGCTATAATCAAAGCATCCTGAAATCTGCTCCTGAAGAGTTCAGATGTTTTCTTGTGGCATTGTAACATCGAGTCCCATAGCGATAACTTGTTATATTTTGAAATCATATGCATATATCAATTTTTCAGACTTACTACGACTACAGATATCGTTGATAAATAAAATAAAAATACGCGGGCCAAAATGACTGCCTTGCGGTATGCTAGTGGGCATTTTGAATGTGCGTGTTTTACTCGCACGAATGCGGAGAGGTGAGAGACATAGGACTGCAGCCATTTAGTCAACCACACAGGTATTGAAGAGTAAACTATAAGGTTAGAAGGGGTAGATCGTACCTTGACAAATCTGTGTTGACACTCCGAAGCAATGTAAAACTCAGCTGACATGTGGAGTCACAACAGCTTCTTGGATTGTGAAACTGTTTTAATCTTTTCAAACGCAGCCTTAGCTCCATGGACACTAGTGATCCATGATTATTAAATATATTCATTGTGTTCTACTATCAGTTTCCAATAATTTTATTAAAATAGTTTTTCTTTGAGCGTCTTGATGGAATGCTGAAAAATAAAAAATAAGAAATGTTTTCCTTCTAATTCTACCAGATAGAGGGAATTTTATTACTTTTATGAAAAATGTAGTTTTATGGATATTTCTTCAAGTGTTCTTGAAGCACTCTTAAATCCCGTCAAGCATATAAAACTAAATGCCCTTTCCATAGGCAATGTTAAAACCAGATTCACTCTATAATGCCATGGTAAAACTATCATAAAATCAATTAGCATTTGGATTGTTACTTGTTTTGGGATTGTTCATAACTGTATCACCTTGGACATTTTTTTCCTATTTACTTTTTAATGCAAACCGCACGTACCAATGCTACTTGTCGCACCTTCAGGCAATATTCCGGGCTTGCTCCGATCGCCGGTGCTGCCAAACGTGCCCAAAATAAGGCACTACCGCTAAACATGATTTCACGGATCATCGGGTCAATTGTTCAGTTTGGCTTGGGATCATTTGCTCTTCGCGACCATGACCAGCAGAGTGCGATTTCTTCGATCGTTGCCGAGGTTTCACTTGATAAAACAAAAACAAAATCTGCGGTTGCCTCGCAGAATTGATTAGTTCCGCAGCAGAACCGACTCGGCTATTTGTAGCTTCAGATGATTATTATCCGTTGAGCTTCCATGTTACTTGCATGCGGCGCTTTCTTGCCCCACTATATGAAGCTATTGTAAGCGGCTTCACCGGGCGGCGTTCGGCGACTCGACCGATGCGGTAATTATTTGATTTTTATATTTTATTAACGCACATAGAAAATTGTTCCGCGATAGAGTTATTGTGATTAGTCGTGCGCGGTTATCAATTTACAATGCTTCAATTCTGGTGAAAAGGCGAATTTTTCACGCAAGCCCTTCAACGAAACGAAGTTGAGGTTCGATGATGGAGTTTGTTCATGATTGTAATTATTTATACAGGGTTATGTTCGATGGTTCGTATGCATACTAAATGGGACCAGATTTATTCGCAAATAACGGGAGCTAAATGTTACAAAAATTTCTTACCATTGCCTCATGCCTACAAATAACGGTGGTTAAGAAGCTCAATTCCACGATGAACAAAATAAATACAGCATATACTGCGAGTTTGGCAATAAATTTATCGCTAGCAACAATTATAAAACAATTATCGTTTAAATTTCAATTAGTATAAATAACCAATTTTAGCCCTTTTGGTGCCTTTTGGTATTTCATTAATTACATGGCCTACATTCGATGGTAGAGGCGTTCCATCTGGCATCAACATCTTTGTTTCATTTTTTTAACATCCAATATGATAACAACAATGGCTTGAAAACGGTGAAAAGCCCGTGTTTGAATGCCACAAAAACTCGAATCGAGTGCCCAAACTATCGCCCTGCCATTTGTGCCAATGCGCTGAACAAAGATGACACAAAATAGGCTGATTACCCTACATAAGCCGAATATTTGGACTAAACTACGCGCACCCTAGTCATAAAAAAAGCTACGAAGGGGGCACCCGGGTTTGAACCGGGGACCTCTCGATCTGCAGTCGAATGCTCTACCACTGAGCTATACCCCCATCTTCTTAATCGACGAATCTTACTAGCCAATAAAAGCGACCGAATTCTACTATCAAATAAAAGCAGGCGAATAAAGACTCGCCTTCGTTGTTTGAGAAAGTTGACAATAAAAACAACAACGGTGCGATGCGCACATTATTTGACTACCAACGTAATGTCGTCGTGTTTTGGCCGCACAACTGTTTTGCGACCTACGAACATTATCTATAAATAGAAAGAGTGCGCGAAAACAACCACACGTTCTAGCCGTCGCGACGTAGACCATGTAAAACGTATGCGTTGCAAAACGGTAGGCGTTCCTCGTGATGCGGAGTGAGCCAACTTCGCACTGAATCTAATCTTCCATACCTGCTTGGTTTTAAGCGTGGGGGGCTTTCAATCGAAATCGATGAGATTGGAGTGTTAACATGGCTACTGGTTGCAACTCGTTTCTTTCTTCGCTTTCATCAGTGCTTCGGTAACATTCACCACAAAGAAGCGAACTTCCCCTGTCGAAATCGCCAATGAATTAAAACGCCCACTCCTCTGAGTGTCAAAGAAATATGAAAAATCAGGGAACTGGCAAGTATTAGGTTTTTCATCGACAATTATTTTACAATTTTGATATTGCACGATTTGAATTTTCTACATACAGAGTTGTTTGCTTAAGATCATTGATGAGTCAAGGGATGGTCGTTAAACTCAGGTTACGTGTACGGAAATCAGCAACTGTGTCTGCCCTCTGTTTATGGTAGATATTGTACTGCGTTCGCAATGCCTCATTAAAAACATACCTTCACAACCGTATATCCGGTTTTAAAATTTACGAAACAACGATCTGATGGTGGTAAAAGAACGAATGTTCATATAAAGATTGTATTTTAGGTTTGCGAAGTTACGGAGCAGGCGCCTGGGGACTTCAAGCCTGATGGAAATTATGCGGTCGAGATCGCACACACCGTACTAATCGTGCCATAAAACTTTTTATTCTTTTATTAGAAATTAGTCTAGGCATACACTTGATCGCGGATCACAATCCATTTAATGACAGAAACCGAAAACAAAAATTTAGATTCATACAAATTTCAAATTGACTATAATTCATATTTAATAAAAGATAATGTTTAAAATGTTTCATTATATGCCCCAGGTAACACACGCTCTATTTCTTAAACGATTATAAAAAAAATATACGCATATTATAAATTTTATTTATATTGAGAAATTTATACTATTCTACAGTCATTTCTAACAAAAACGGATCCTTCTATAGTCCATTCCGAAAAAACTTTCTTTCTGAAATGTCATTTCCATCTAGAAAAAAACCGGTTTCATGCTTATTCTGCTAACAAAAAACCTCAGTTATTACATGGATTTTCAAACTCGTGGCAAGGTTCAAAATATTATTTTTTTAAATTTCACACAGGAATAAATTATAAACAATTATTGAGTCAACAGTATAGTAAAACAGCTTTTTCTCTTTTTCGTTTTTTCGTGAGGTTCGTAGCCAGGATTTTACTTTGGGATAGGCTTGAAAAAATGTAATAATTTTGATGACTTCAGATACTAAAATTTGAGTCAAATTTTCAACTGTGCTTAAGAATATTTCAACGTTAAGTCCAAGCTTACCGTCTCAGAGAATGGCCGAAACAAGACAATGTCCAAATTCACCCTAAAATTTATGATTTGGCAGGTGATTTGTGGATGTAGAGTAACGGACAAACTTATTTTCTTGATCTCGTGTCTTGTCACTATTATTAGTTCAGTGGCATCACACGAATTTGGCCCAAACTCAATTTTATGATATTATTAATTTAAATGAAACTATGTTCAGCAAAATTCACCCACCGATCATTTTACACATGCGAGTGAAACAAAGATGCTTCATGAACAAGTGTTGATAAAGGTTTTTACACATTTTTCTTGCCAGCTGCTCAGAAAATCGGTACCATTCAAGCATACATCGAGTGAAGATAGATATCCATATTTTTACTTTACTCCGACTTCCCGATTAAAATAATACGCATGGAACTTTGTTGAACATTTTCTGATCTTTTTTTGGATCAAAGATGATTAGTGATAGGTAGCTCGTAAGTCCGGCCAGATAAGCTAAGAATTGTGATATTTGTTACTGGGTTTTTTATGTTTACATGCCCGCTCATAAAGTTGAGATCGACGGTGTAGTCACCGATTCGAGTTTGTCCTTTGGGGTTGGCTGTTTCAAGATCCCCCTGCTACAGTGAGTGAAGATTTTGAATGGAAATCGCACCGGGTGGGGCGTAATTTTGTGTCCCTTCAAACCCTTCAACCGGGTGACCTTTGCTTTGCGTTTAATTACATCTTCTTTGACAATGATCGTCTGCCTGTTCGATTGTTTGTACCGCGCGTCACATTGCATAAAATTAAATGAAAAGGACCATTATTGCAATAAGCCTCTGTATGACAAGTTCGCAGAAAATCATGCGAATGACTCTTGCATTGGGAATGTTTATGTGTATTCTGGGGAGAGTCCACATGATTTATTAGCATGCCTAAGCTGACCAACTGTGACCAAAAAATCCGTACACTGTGCGAACGGTTTGCCTGAGCGTGGTGAATGATTACGTTTCGTTGCGGTATGGTGTACGGATTTTTTCGTCAGGGTTGGACTGCTCAACCATGCCCCACGTACAAGCAGCGCCCGAGGAATCTGTGACATTCCTTTGAAATACGCTCTAAGCACTCTTCGGTAGAAATACTAAAAAGAGCCACACCACCACAAAGCATTATGCTCCCTCGGCTCAGGAAGAGTGTGACTCTGAAGATCCTCATGTTGGCATATCTTTACTGCTGCTAAAACCTTTTGACAGCCGATTCCTTGGAAAGGTTTAAACAAACAGCTCCCGGTTTTATAAATTTGAGATCAAACAAGGAGTTTCCAGCGCTCCCAAGAACACTTAAGTAATATTTCAACCAGAGTCAGATTGGGCACCGGCAGCTTTGTTTTATTGCGGAGTTTCTCCCGGTCTGGAGAAGACTTTAATTCACACCTTACCCCATGAGGTTGTAATCGCGATAATATCGATCTAACATATTCCACGATTTTCGCTACAATATGAAGGAGGTAACGTGCTTTATTGCCCATAGTCACATATCTGTTCACTTGAGTTTCTATGAAACTAAAAAAATGTCCGATAAATTTTGTAATATTGCTTGGGACACGAATAACTGGATTCTAACCGCACTGCACACTTACTATTCTTCTATTAAATTCTTCTCAAAGACTGGTTAGTTCGACTGGTCTGTCTATGAAAGTACCATCTCTATCACTTGAAATCAGGCCCATGCGCAGAAAATGCTCATGTGGAGGGTTTTGATTTTTCTACGTTTCTCATAAAAGCAAGGTTAAACTTTGAAGATTTTTTATGAGACCTGGAGGGTCGAGTATTGTGTGCCAATCGACTCAGCTCAACAAATTGGGTAAATGTCTATTATCGAGAAGGAATAGAATTGGTTAGTGGTAGTGTCTGATTTGTTTGAAGTAGTTAATTCTACCGACTAAACTTAAACCTCTGGTATCTTGTCATCCTTATCCAGTTCCTAATACCATGAATTCTGGAAACTATTAGACTATGAGCGAAAATCATGTGCTTTATAATTATGTTCAATTTCGCTTCAGTAACGTCCTCATAACGCTTCTATTAGTAGAAAAATATGTTTGTTTTTGTTTTGTGAAATCCAGTCACAGTTTCCTTGTCAATCGATTTGGTGATTTTCTGTACCTGAACTAGTTCACAACGTTATGATTATTAATCTCAGTAGACTCATAATGTTATTCATAGATAGATCGCAAAATCAAAACATTGTGAATATTTTCTCGTGCTCTATTTCACGAAACTCGAAATTTTGTTCATGAATCCATTCAATCCTCGTGAACTAATTCAGGATGCCTAATATATTAGACACGATTTACCATTCGTGCTCATGAAATAGTTCACAAAATCATGAAATATTATTCATGTATTCGTGAACTCGTTCATGATTCCTAGTATAATAGTCACGACTGACCATGCGTATCCGTGAAATAAATCACAAAATTATACAATGTTATTCATGTTGTGAACTGGTTCATTTTACCTAGTGTAATAGTCACAAGTTACCATTCGTGCTTGTGGAATAGTTCATAAAGCCATCAAATATTATATTATTCAGGTTCATGTAATAGTAAACAGGTTCATGATTCCTAATACATTAGTCACGATTCAATATCCGTGCTCGTGAAATGGTGCCCAAGTTCAGTACATATTATTCATGTATTCGTGAACTGGTTTATGATTTGTAGCACATGATTCACGATCTGTTTTGCGTGAAGATATCCCTAATCGTATTCAATTTCATGGAACATGGTATTAAAATTTTCACGTGAATTAATTTCACAAAATTTGGAGTATTAGTCGTGGAATCATTCTTGTTTTGTGCACTTTTCCATGAAATATCCAACTGCTAGCGACCAAGAATAGGTACGAGCTGTAGGTACAAAAAAACTATTAATATTATTATCGTTATTCATTTGATGCGGTACAGTGTGATGTCTGGATAAATTTTTTGTCATCAATACAACCCTATAAAACGTGTGGGTGCGAATTTTGTTTACATTTTCAGTAAAAACTCGCAACATAGTCAACCGATCTTCGTAATATTTAAGAGAATTATACAGAATAGATGACAGCATCAATTGTCTTCCTTAGATTGTTTATACCATTTATAAATTTCAAGATATTCAATCTCAAACTTTAAAAATCGGTTTTCTCGTTATGTGCTTTGGTGGACCCCCCATTATGCGCCCCTTTGGTATTTTATTTTTTTACGGTAAATTCTACACTCAGTGGAACTAAAGTTTGTAATAGGCCCTTTTGGAAATTATTCTGATGATTTTTACATGTGTGTTAGTAGTTCAATACATCCCCTTGAAGTAAGTCGGAATATGAAAAGTTGGTTTCTGCCAGATATCCGGCTCAAATTATATAACAGATCCCGACTCGGAATCGCTTATTCCATTTTACTCGGAATTCCGGCGAGAGTCATTAGGAATTCCGATTCGAATTCCAGTTGGCTTTTACTGGGAGTTTTTCATTATTTTTTATCTTTATTAATTGATTCGAATTTGGAAACTGTGGGGCGAACTCTTAGGAGCATTGAAATGATGTCAGGGGCGCGATAGTCACGACTTTAAAAAACTTTTAGTAATATTGATGTTTTTAAGCTTTGTAGGTCGAGTGTCTATATGTAGCGAGCTGCTAGCCTAAAGTTCTTAAATATATAGCAGAATAATCATTTTTTTCAGTAAACGTGCTACTAATGAGACGAATAAGCGAGCGTCTTCCCTAATAGAATTGAGTTTTATATGTAATATGCCTAAAATAACCATGCGTGAGGCAAATTATCGAAAACTCTCAACAGTCAAGATCACATAATTTAGAAATCATCAACTTTGAAGGTTTACCAACTTTGCAAGAGTTTTCCATCATAAAACAGAGAATCTTTTGCTCTACAAAGTCTAGTGATTAATGCTCCTAGAAATAATTATGGAAAATTAACTCGTCAAAAATGGTAAGTGACTTGATGCCTTCAGCAAAGTTGTTGGTTGATAATATCACTTTAAACAATTTCGTTGAAAATATGAAGGGTACGTGAATGCAGCATATCGAGATATAAAGCAATATATAGGATTTTTTAAAGCTAGTTCTCTTCCATATAACTTTTTTTAAGCTTAAGAGACTCATAGCTTTAATGCAGTGAATGCAGGTTTTCAGCGGTAATTTAATCACTCCTTCTAAATTATTAATTGAGAACTCTTCAATACCAGTACCTCTGGCGATTGTCAATCTGGACAATGCGTCCGCATTTACCAAACTTTAATTTGGTCTAAATTCAGATTCGTAAGTGTACATTGACAAAATAACTGCCCATCTGTGAAGTCTCGATGCTGCTATAACTGATGTACTTTTTCGGGGATGATAAATTTCTTTCAATGCTTCGCAATCTGACACAAGCTTGAACTTGGGCCCATAGATATATTTATGAAAACGGTTTACTGCTAAAATTATAGCTTCGCGATGAATCTGAGAGTACAGCGACAATACAGCACCTATGCCATACGGTCCCGCATCTGCAGCAACGATGATGGGTTTTTGGGGATCATAAAGCTGTAAGACACTGTTATTTACAGGGGCGGCGAAACACTTTACGCCCGAGTGGGTAGAAAGCATAGGATGAGGGGTACATTAGTAAGGATTGTTTCTCTTTTCGCAATGCACACGCTTACATTACATTCACATTAAACCATGTTCGTTTATGCAAATGGAATTGTGGTACATCGATGTTTTCAAATGTGTGTAGTGCGAGATACAAGCGTTGCGCATCTAAATTTTTTGAATTTGTTCAAAATTTTGAGTGGGTAATTACCCACTCGGTTATTTTCGAGTGGGTAGTACTACCCATACTACTCACGCTTTCCACCGGCCCTGGTTATTTACGATTAACTTTTTGCTTCGGGCAAAGCAATCTTCGCAGTCCTGAACCCAGTCAAACTTAACATCTTTTCTTGGCAACCTGTATAGTACTCTCAATAGAAACATTTGGAATGAACTTTGCATAATAATTCAGTAATCCTAAATATGATTGTATTTCTGTAATATTTTTGGGAGAAGGGATGGTGACGATCGCGTCAACTTTGTTTCTATCTGGATGAATCCCACTTTTGGAAATTGTATGCCCAAGATAATCTACCGATGATTCAAAAAACCGACTTTTTCCATTATTAACTTTAAAGTTGTATTCACTTAAGGTTGCACGGAGAATGCGCAAAATTCGCGAACGAAAAAAGCAGTTTTTTTCCACACCGTATGTCAGATCTTCATGAAAATCAATCAGCGTGTGTAGAATGTTGTTACAGTACTGCTGATTGATTTTTATGAAGATCTGACATACGGTGTGGAAAAAAACTGCTTTTTTCGTTTGCGAATTTTGCGCATTCTCTGTGCAACCTTAACTGACTCAGTACTTGATCTAATATTTCTTTGAATTTTTTTAAACTTGAAGCACCAATTAGAACGTCGTCTAAATAGCATCCCACTCCTTTAATATCTCGCAAAATTTGATCAATAATGCTTTGAAAAATTGATGGCGCTGTCGCTACTCCGAACGGCAACCGTAGATATTGAAACAATCCGACATGAGTATTGATAGTCAAATATTGTTTTGTTTTTTCAGAAACCTTAAGCTGTTGATACGCACCTCGAAGGTCAATCACACAAAAAACTTCACAATTTGCCAGTTGCGCAAAAATATCATCATTTCTCGGTAACGGATAATGGTCAGATCGCAAATATGGACTGATCGTAACTTTACAATCAATACATAACCTCAAAGTTCCATTGACTTTGGGTACACCAACAATATGTGAGGCCCACTTGCTGTGTGGCACTTGTTTTAAAATGTTTTCGTCGCATAATCTATTTATTTCAGCTTCGATAGCTGGTCGCTGCTGGAAAGGAGGAGAATACGCCGCATGGAATACTGGACTGACAATGTCTTCTACAATGATCTCAGCTTCAAAACCTGGAATCGGAGTGTCACCAACCGAGACAACATTGTGGTATTTTTTCCCTATTGAATCGATAGTTGAGTCATCAATAATATTCATACTCACACTACTTCCCATAAACATATTCCTCCATCTTGGCCACAGTACATCTAACCACGTGCGTCCAAGAAGTGGTCTGAACGATTTTGTACTCTCTAAGACTACGAGCATCAATTTTTGGCCCGGATCACTCTCATTCTTTGCCACTTGCGCATTGATTCCACCCAAAATCTTAATTCCCTGGCCCGTTACGGTTGAAAAATCATTTTTAATTTTAAACAACAATAATTTAGAAAATTGCTTCCGATATAGGTCATCACTAATCACGGCTCGCACAAGCACCACTATCAATTTCTAATTCTACCATTTTACCTTCTACGAGCAGCTTTTCCGTCATCACCTGACTCTGCTCCAGAATAGTGGATCTGTCACCCACGGTGTTCAGCTGCATCCTCAAGCCAGCAATTTCCGCTGCTAATTCATCGCCATGTTCACCACCAACCGTCCCTACGGCTTGGTTCTTCCGATGATCCCTGTTCGAATTTCGACTCTGTGCCTTCGAAAAGCACATGTTCGCCGCATGGCCTTGCTTGCCACAAGCGAAACGCTTCCATTTTTTGCAGGACAATTTCCATAATTGTGATCGCGTCCACACTTATCACAAGTCTTCGTTCTGCCCGATTGGTTTTTCTGACCGGAATAATGTCGAGATTTACTTCTTCCCCTGAATTGCTTGTTCGTTTTCACCATGTGAGTATTTAACGATCTTTCGCGCACTTTGCTGTCTATTTCTGCTAACGCCCACGTCACCGTCAAACCTGTCCAACTGGTCCATATTCACACTTTTCTGTGAGAGTTTTCAATTCATCCACATAACTGATTGACCAGCTTTCTGATCTGCTTGATGGAACCGATAACATTCGGATACTTTATTCACTTCCGGCCTAAAATGTCTCTTCAGAACCAGAACCAATTCATCGTATGTCTTCGTAGTGGGTGCCACTGGCTGTAGCAACTTCCGCAAAATAGCATACCTATCTATTCCTAAATACGTTAACAAGAATGGAACTTTTCTCTCGTTAGGAATATCATGAAGAAGGAAATGTTGGCAAATCACTTGCGTCGGACTAACGATCACTGCGGTCGCTACTCAACCGCGCACACCGTTAACAACGTATACTTCACTCTTCTGTTGCGTTTGTCCGCATCCTCGTCGCCAATATTATAATGTTCGGATTTCTAATGAAACACTAGATGTTGATTGCTCCAAGAGCAGGCGAAAAAAGAGAATGATTACAATTACCGGCGCTCTTTTATATCGTTCATAATTACCTATCTGAGGGATGATCGATCATTTATTTGTACCACAGTTTATCCATAGAACTGATCTAGATATACTACATGCAGAAGATCCGTCATATTATCAAATACAGTAATATCAGAATGACTCTGATCATATAAAACATTCATGTCTTCAACAAAGTTGTTTGAAATAGCATTTTCGAAAACTTTGCCGAAGACATTGAAGTTCCGAAATAAATTTTCTTGAAGAATAAATTCTCTATAATTACTTCCAGGGTGATTAACCACTAAAATTGTTTTAACAGAAGATACAACAACAATCAAATGCTCATAAAAACCGATCCTGACCTGCTAAAGACAAACTGTAAACGTCAGTTTTCATCATCTTCCATCTACTTTTCTACTTTTTATTCTTGTTCTTAGCCATATTGAGTAAACAAATCTACGAAATCTCAAAAAAATACATTTTCAACAACTGTTGATATGTATGCACATTTTTGGTGAGCAAGTTTTTGTTTTATAGACAATCAACCTATTCAAACTTTGTTTCCCATTCGAAAAAATGGTCCTAATCCATGTTTTGGAACATTTCTCCAAAAAACTCATGAAAATTCAGGCAATTGTTTTATTTTATATATTGATGTAATTTGACACTAATGAGATTTCGGCTAAGAGATAAGTTACAAGATCCCCTTCCCACAATTTTCCAAAAATCCTCTTAATGCTTAAAACAATAGGTTCTCAATGTAGTGATCAAACAATTTTCTTCTGAAAACATTTTGTACAATATTAAATTAAATTAATCAGCATCAATTAATTTTTTTTCAATCCAATTAATTTTGGTTTGGGTGGGGAGAGTTAACCCCCCCCCCCCAACCTAGCTACGCCACTGCATCGTACAATAACACGATATTGATTTTCTCATTATTTTGGTGGTTTCGTGCTCACGTTTTTAACGAAATCCGGTGAAATATTCCGATGAAAGTCCTACTCAGAATTGTATCAGACTTCTGTTCAGTATTTCAAAAACAAAAATCTTTCTCATTATTCTAACATATTAATGGAACCCCCTTCTCATAATGTTGACATTATAAAACTCGCGAGTCCAATGAAATCCTGCTCAGAGTTCTGGTGGCAGCTTTGTCAGGATTCCGATGGAATAGGATAACGTCAAAATAGCAGGATCCCGTCAAATTCCTAACAAGTATTACTTCAAAGCTCAGAAGGATTTCGTCCGAATCCTCAACCAAATTATGATCAGTATTCTTGACGGGTCTCTTTCAAAAACAATTCCGAAAATAAGAAGGATTTCCTTAAAATTAATGCATAGAAGACCCGTTTTTATCAGCCCCCGATTTTATCAGTTTTTTACCTAATTTTGTTAACCAGACAGGGCTATAAGGTTATTTCTTGGGATTGAAGAATAAAATCATTATAACTTCGGTTTATTGAAAAGAAATAAACAAATATGTTTTGTTATTGTTCTTATTTTGTCAACCTAAAATTAGCCAAGTGGGCTGACAAAACGGGTCTTCGCGTAACATAAATTGGTCAATATAATAACTAAAAGCTAATCAACCGCTTACTTTTACTTTTTTGGGGTTCCTAAGCGAATCCCAACAATTGCTTCAAGCTTCTTCCCCACAATATGATTTTTTGGATTTCCTGAATATGCTCAGTATCATTAAACTTGAAGAGAGCGACCAAATATTAGAGAACTTGCATTGAATACATTGCGATGGTCTACTGAATAATACTACAACCACTAGCACAAGTAATCAATGTATTCGAATTTTGGAGATACTCAAATAAAATAATAAGCAAAAACAAGCTATTTGAACTATTTACATAGCATTAAATGATCAGCTGCTAATTTGAAAGGGGCATACTTCAAAAACCATCACATCAATGTGACCATAAGCAATAAATCAATTGAAACTACTGACTCTAGCGCCAGGTTACAGCTGCTCATTCCCTTGCTAAATTTATTTACCCGAATTTTCGCTTACCTTTTGGAACTGACACAACCTAACACCGATAATGTTCGTAAATCTTCAACAGAACCGACAACAATCATGTGTACCAAGTGCGACTGTCAGACAAATTCAGCCCCTTGTTCACGGTTTAACAATGCTCTGACAGACACCTCGAAAAACCCATTACATTGTTGAAAATCACCCTCTGCTGTTCGAATGTTTAAACGGTTTTGAATAACCAGAAAAGCCACACTTTTATCTGTGGTTAGGTAGGTACCTATATGCCCTCACACTCCCTTCTCGATCGGTGGAAGCATCCAGCCTACCTACCATTTATCATCGGATGGCCGAAAATGCTTGGAATTGCGCTGCAAAAAGGTGCACTCCAGCCAGTCTACGCCGCTGAAGATGCACCCCAGGAGGGCGATTGTGCGTCAACGTTCCTGTTCCGAGTTTATGACTTTTTGAAGTGATTGTCGTTGTGGGCATGCCAAAGTTAGTGGAAATATAAAAGTATGAATAATGTAATTGAGTGCTTTCTCGAGGAGGGGATTGGCCTGTTTCCGTGAGGTTATTGTATACTTTTCGAAGTGTGACATTCAGGTGAGGAGCGAGGATCATTAGCGGTCTAGACTACATTGACGTTAGAGGATTAGATAAAACGTCTTTATGAAGATAAGATAATTGAAAACATACCCGTTTTAAATTATCGAATATTTAACACAAAGTTTATGATAAATTGAAAAAGAAAGTTAAAAATTAAAGCAATTCACCGACCGATGATGGTAACGAATAGAATAAGTCAATCCTTGTCCATTACAGAATTCATCATTTAACTCAAAAAAATATAAATTTCCAAATCCGATCCCTTTCCAGAAAGAACTACGCTCCTGCACGGCATGCGGTGAGCCCATCTCAGACAAGTACCTGCTAGACGTCGGCGGCTGCTCGTGGCACTCTGCGTGCCTTCGCTGCTGCATCTGTCATACCCCGCTCGATCGCCAGCCGTCCTGTTTTCTAAAGGAGCGGCAGATCTACTGCAAAACCGACTACACAAAGTGAGTACATGTGTCTACGGTAGGCTTCAAGGGAAATAAATAACGGTCCAGACTCGCATAAAAATGCGAAACATTGACTAATCTAATTTAGCTAATTAATTTAGATGTTGGAGTAATGAGAAGTTGTTGAACGGAAATTGGGTGCAGTGCAAGGTTTGGGCAGGTCGGAACACAGAGGGAAAGCCCGTGCGATGATATTCAGTAATTATGTAAAAATAAGAAAATTCAACACTAACGAAGGCAAAACACCTCGGAGATCAAAATGACACCCGAAAAATGCATAAACAATAAACACATAAATAACACGCTTTACATGCACAATTAAGTTCAATTAAGCATTCCTGTGGGGTGGACGGACAAACAGCCGGATGCCGATGCATACATAATTGTTGATGGACAACAACAAACGTGTTGAAAGATGTCTGCTTGTTCCTAAATTGTATGCTAATAATATCATTTGCAATGAACAAATTGTTGAACTTGAGGGATAATTAGATGTAAATCACAACCTCATTGTCAGGGTCTGTTGATTTTACATGGGGATTTTTGAAGCTTGTTGTTTTTGGTTAAAATTTATTAAATCCACAGATCTCTTTTGCCAAAAAAACAATACATTTTATTCTGTTGGAAGTCGTTTGTGCAGAGTAGTGTATTCTGCAAATGTTGGCTACATGGGTTGATGATCACAATTTCTTCATGTTCGTTCTAAATTTACTTCGATCAAACACGAGGGTTTTACATTTAATACGGGATTTTTGTTAGTGTTATGTATTATGAGAACAGCTCGAAGTTATTTAAATACTAATTGCACAATCAGTATGGATTAACTGTGCCTGGCGTGTAAGGCAATCACGCACTGCTGAGCACAAAGGGCGAGAGTGGAGGTCAAAACTGACTATAGCTCGATTTTGCGAACTATTTATCAGAATTTTTGAAACCCATTTGTTCATGATCTTGTAGTATGAAAGTGGCAGCTGAAGTGAAACTAATAGGGTTACTGTGCCCTAATTCATCTTAGCTCCTGTATTCATCCTACCCATTTGAATACATTAGTTAGAGAACTGTCTACTCGTTCTATTTAGTGGCTTAGCCGGGGGGTATGGAGGTTAAACCCCCACCCTTCACCCAACCGCAATTAATTGGATTGGAAAAAATATTGTTGCTGATTAATTTACTTTAATAGTGTGCAAAATGTTTTTGGAAGAATATTGTCTGATCAGTACATGAAGATTGTTTTAACCATCATGAGGACTTTTGGAAAATTGTGGAAAAGGGATCTTGTAACTTTTCGCTAAGCCGAGGTCCCATAGTTGTCAAATTACATCAATATCAAATAAAATAATATAAAAGTCAATGTTTGTATGTATATGATTTATAGGCTCCCAAACGGTTTCACCAATTACCGTCAAAATTTATACATAGTATGCATTTGTTATGGAGCGTGTTTGTGTGCTATTGGTTGGGGATTATCTACTAGATGGCACTTCGGAACAATTTGTGTTTTCCTCCTATTTCGTAGAAAATCACAGCAACGCGCGATGGATATTAGCTAGTATCAAATAAAACAATTGCCTGAATTACTACGAGCTCTTTTTTGGAGAGATGTTCTAAAATGTGAAATAGGGACAATTTTTCGAATGGAAAGCTAAGTTTGAATAAGTTCATTGTCTATAAAATATTAAATAGGCAGATTATCTTAGCTTAGGTAAACTAGTTGCACTTCGTGATTGACCGAATGAGTGAATAAACCAAAAAAAAAAAATGCTTGGGAGGAGCAAATCATTCTCACTTACACTTACTCAAAACTTTCATAAAAATGGTCAATAACGACGCCTATCACGACCAATGCTGTTCTACCGAGTAAGGGAAGGAATGTTAGTTCGACACTCGCTAGATAGAGACCTAGATTACCTCTGCATCTCCAAGAGCATAACGGGAAAGGAATTGTGTTAGTAAGAAAGGGAATCAAGATCAATATGATCTTAGCTATATGCACGAAAGTCGTTCGCGATCGATTACCAAAAATTTTAATCGTGCAACTTGAGCTCCGGACAGCCGGCCATCGGGAGTGTTGCTTCTTAATTATACTTCAATGACCATTAACATATTTTTGATTTTTGTTAAGCTTGGAACTTGAACTTCACGGAAAATAGCGTCTTAAAACTCAATTGGATTTTTGACAAATAATTTTGACAGAAGGAAATCTAGCAAAAGGAATTAACAACAAAATAGTCTCGAAAAAATAATTCGAGCGTAATTAACAAACCGAGGCTACAACAGTAAACTATTTTATTTGTGAAAATAATGTAAAATAATTTTGAACAGCCTGAAATAAGCATTAACTGAACCGAAAGTTTTAATTTGTATGACGGATATGCGCGCGTTATTCGTTCTTCTTCCCTGTCGGCATACGACCCACTGATCTAATACAACACACACTGCCAAAGAGCATTCCAATGCTAAACAACAGACAGCCCGTCAAACGATGTTTACGTTTCCTCTAAGCCAATGTCCAGTACACCTAGCGCAGGAGCAATAAAAAAAGAAGACGGATACACAAAGGTTCTCAGAAACACAAGAAGCATAAACAAACAACCAACAGTGAAAACCAAAGCTGCTCTAGCGATAACTAAGTACATGAAAACGAGGGAGAGGGCAGGCAGAACAACCAACAAGGAACATACGCTAATGCGAATAATGGCAATAACGATTCGCCACCGAGAAAGATCTCGCGCAACAGTAAGCAGTGTGCCCAGGATAGACGATCGTAATAATCTTCGCTTTTTTGTTTTTTGAACTGCATTAATTTGAAAATTTATATTATTTCCAAAAAAGGCGAATGACGAATGACGTTGTTAAAATGTTAATTGGTATACTGACCGTTGATTCCCAGCGGGGTGTGCCGCCAGCTAGTCATGCAATATCGCTTTACATGAATACCGGCGACGTTATCGACCAGTAAACCCTTCTGCTACATGTAGTTCGTGACGTCGACGGCAACATTGGAAAATTGCCAGCAGATCCATTGATTGTCTATCACACGCTAAAAAAAGCGCTGGGTATCGAACAAACGAAGATTATTTCGGCGGCTAAAGAGGCGAGAGGTACACAATATGTACTCCAAACCTCATCTAGGAAAGTATACCATAATCTGCTAAAAGTCGACAAACTAATGGATTGCCAATCAAGTTTGAACAACGCACAAGGGGTAATACACGACCTAGATACCATAACTATAGGTACCGATATGATGCTGAGTAAGTTAAGGGAGTAAAACGTGATCGAAATAAGAAGAATAACAAAAAAGTAAATGCAGTGCTTCCGATATGGAAAGGTTGGGCATGGATCAAGAGTCTGCACTCAAAAAGTGGTATACCAAAACTGCCTGAATAAACTACTGCTCCAAAACTAATTACAGGGAAAGTGAAAGATTACACCGAACAAAAACACAAGACGTTCACCAACAGCCTGAAACCAACAGAAAAGACGGCCAACGAAAGCGCCGGAAATATCCAATAAACAAACATAGCACCATAACCAGTCAAGCGACTTTAGGAAAAAGCCGCACGGGATGGACTGTCCTCTGTACACCAAATCAGAAACAACATACGGTTGCCATTAACAAGTAAAACGACCTTTCATCCCCGATGATCTCGATACAACAGTCGCCTGGTCGATGTTCCAGCCGGATCGCCAGGTGCTCCTGGCACCCGTTACCCTGCTGCTTTAAGCACCAGACAAGGAAGGCATCCGAATGGGAAACATTAACACAATGATGAACACACCAGCTACTCTGTCCTTCGTCACCGGCGACCATTTTTCGCCGAGAACCATCATTCAGTTGCCTTCAAAGACTACGTCCAGTACTGCACCGCACCCACCAAGCGGACATAGCCCAAAGACAAGCGTAGCAGTAATAAAAGAACCAAAAATTGGGGACGGGCATAGCGTAGTTGGTAAATCGATTGCCTTGTACGCAGCTCACCTGGGTTCGATTCCCAACCCCGCACATAGGGTTAGAGATTTTTCCAAAAGAGATTTCTCTAACCCGGAAAGAGGCGAATGACCCTAAGGTTAAAACCTCTATAATCAAAATAAAAAAAACCAAAAAACAGAAAAGCACTAGTCATCATGAATTACCACCAGATTTAACGCAGCACCGACAATATTTCCCCAACTTCGAAGAATATGACATTTAACAGTCAGCAAGTAGAGACTTCCAGTCACTCAGCGGAAAATCAGCCCATTAGGAGTAAAAGCCTATTCCCTCGTGCTGGTCCTGACCTGGGATGTACCAGTACCCACTGATGAGCCTTGGGCCTTGGACGGCTGCTGGCACGGGGAGCCCGGCTCCCCTCCGCGTAAGTCGATCTCGCGTCAATCTGTGCAACGTCCCTATTGCTGCCCCCATTCTTTTCCCAGGGCGCACCACGATCAACTCATCACTAACATCAGAGTTCACGTATTCGCTCATCATTTACAGCTACCCTTCGTTGTCAAGCCCAAAAATGACCCCTTGACAGGAACACATATCGCTTACCAGCCGAACCAATCGCTATCACAGCTAGGGCTGAGGACGTACGAGCCGAGAAGATTCTCCTGCACACCGAGTTAATAGTAGTTGCTAAAAGAATCACGTTCCCTACCCCGAGCACTATATCTGTTTACATCCCACAAGAAGTTGAACAAGTAGGCTCGAAATTGGACGATCTCGGGCGAATGACCACATTGTTAAAGCCCTCAATAAACAAAATTACAAATTGCAATTGGACCATCTTATTCGTCAACTACAACACCCTTTCTTGATTATGAGACATGAATGCACACCACAATACCTGGAGCTCCAACCGCCCCAACCAACTAGGTCATAGCATCCTCCAAGTGGTTGAAAACAACGAAGCCGTTATTTTGAACGACGGCAGCCCAAAGTTCATAAGAGGGCGAACAGCATCGTCGATTGGTTTAAGCATATGTTCCAGTGGTATGGTCCGGGAATGCCTGCGGTCAGTACTCGGAGTTTTGTGCGGTTGCTACCATTTTCCTATAGAAATAGAAATATACTACAAGCACAGAGAACAGACGTTCATCTTCAGCATTCAACTTGTGTAAATTCCCTAACGTTTTTAAGGTAGTTGGGATATCTCCACCAGGTGAGCTACTGTGGTCATGTTTTTTTAGTGGCTGAGTTCGACTGAATTGACAGCGGTTATACCTCTACCCAGTCAAATCATTCTGGAACCGGTTCGGAATTCTGAGTGGATTCAGTATGGATTTCAGCTCAAATGCATCAACCGATTGAGTCGGAATCGGTTGTTTGTATTGTGCTGGAATTCACATTGAATCCATTCAGGATTCCGAACCGGTTCCGGAATAGGTTTGACAGTTAGTTGGGATAGCTGATGTGGCGGCGCTAGTGTTTTAACGTATATTAATTCAAATGTTTACACAAGTTTTTTTAAATATATTTGTTCGATCATGGATGTTTGTTCTCTGTTTGTAGCACCTCCAATGGCGTCACGACGTAGAAACTGGCTACACAAAGAAGCTGACTGGAATGTTTTTGAGGAAAACTTCCTCAATCATTTCGACGGGAACAAGAAATACTCCCCCAACGAGCTGTCGGAAATAATAAGTAAATCTGCAGAGTTATGTACTCCTACGACTAGTGAAAGGCCTCCCAGCAGTGTACTGGTGGGGAGCTGATGTAACTAAAGCTACCAGCACTGCGTAAAACACCAACCGACCACATCCTCTGGGAGAAAAGGCTGGTTGAATTTCGAAGTACGCAGTACGGCATCCAGCTGGGTCGAGTTCCTCGACGGAATTCACCCGAACTCATCAACGGAGGAAATTTGGAGGAGAGTGAATGCTGTAGGTGGCAAGCGAAAACACAACGGTTTAACACTTGAGATTAACGGTGCCGTGATGACCTAACCAGGCGAAATAACGTACTCAGCCGCTATTTCGCCTCGGTTTCAGCAATGGACTCCCTGCCACAGGAATTCATCAAATGCAAGAGGTTGATCGAAATGTCACCAGAGTATTTTCGATCCCAACTCTAGCTAGGATTGGACCAGACCGTTCTCTGGCCGAGGTACCCACTACTCAAACACTTGCCACCCGAGGGCAAGAGGGCGTTGCTGGATGGTTTCAACCGTGTATGAGAAGGCGCACCACTTCCAGGGTCGTGGCAAACTGCGCTCGTCTTACCGATTCCAAAACGAACGCAAGGGAAGAGATCTCCTAAAGACTTCAGACCCACCAGTCTTCAAACTTTTGTCGAAAAAACTTTTGAGCGAATGTTTAATCGCAGACTAGTCACGATCCTAGAGCGACGAAACCTTCTGGACCAGCGCCAGTTCGCATTTCAAAAGGGTATGGGAACCGGGACATACCTTGGATCTCTTGGAGAAATTCTCGGGCAATCAATGAAGGGTGGACTCCAAACCGACAGCGCAGCACTTGATATCGACAAAGCTTACAATACTATGTGGCGTGAGGGAGTTCATCGACAGCTCCATAACTGGGGAATACAGTGAAATATTGGATACTACATCCAACGATTCTTCGAAAATCGCAACTTCCGAGTCGGTATTGGGGGTAGTACACCAGATGTTTTCATCGCGAAAAATGGAGTTCCCCATGACCGACACGCTCTTCTTGATGATCATGCAACCTCTTTTCGCGGTTCTCCCGAAAGCAGTGTTCCTGTTTGTTTATGCAGATGATATAGTGCTATTGGTAGTCGGTAAAATAACTGGCAGAATACGGATAAAACTGCAGGCAACCATAAATGCGGTTCGTAAGCGCGCTGGGTCCGTAGGTTTCCGAATTTCAACTAACAAAAGCATAATCTCTCCTTCATGTCCAACACACGCATCGAAAAGACCTATCTACATCGCACTAGTGCGTCTACCGGAAGGTCAACACTGATATTGAATGATTTTCCAATGGGTGATATACAATTTCATCTCGGTCCGGTTTATACCGTATGAATTTTAGTTTCAGGTTATGGATAAAGAAGTAAAAGATACACATTTTCCATATAATTGCTGCATTAACCGGCTGGATATTTTCAAATATTTCAGACTGTGGTGAAGGCAGAAATTTTATACATCATGTTTTTTGCCCTGAAGCTAACATGCCTATGATAATCTGGACCGAGATGAAATTGTATGTCACCCGTTGGAAAATCATTCAATATCAGTGTTAACCTTCCGACAGACGCGTTACTACACAGAGTGCGCGTCACTCAGGAAATCAAGCGAAAGCGTCTTTGAACACCAGCGCCTACTCGTCCAGTGAGCCATTCACGCAACTTCAGGAGGGCCAGACATAAAGTTTTCAAAAGTGTATAACTTTTGAACGGGTGCTTCAATTTTAGCTTCGTTTGGTAGGTGAAACCTAGTCCAATTAGAATAATTGATCTTTACACTGCATTCACAGCTATCTGGTCTCTTTGGAAAAGTTGTGTGTTTTATGATGATAAAAAATACCTTAGAACATTGTTAATGAGAAAAATCAGAAATAAAAAAGTTGTAAGTAAAAATAGAAAAAGGAGTTCGCTATAGAGAACTTCTCATAACTCTATTATTATGAGTGACAGAGGCAACATGTTTTCTGCAAAATTTATAGAAATACTCTCCTCTACAACTTTGTCGAAGACAGCCAAGCGCTTTTTCGGTTCAAAAGTTAAATTTTCTGTAGCCTACTATGATCAATTAAAAAAAAAATAATATTACCTAAAGATGGCGCTTTTTACATACACAAACATTGTAGAATATGTGAAATGGCTAATATGAACAGTTTTGACTCCGATGAATTAAGTACCTCAAAACGCTGTTTTGAGCCACTGTGCATCGGTGGCGCCGTCGTTTCATTTAAAAAAGAACCAAGGATAGTAAGGATAATATTGGATCGTAAACTCACTCTCATTCCACACTTGTTTGATTGAGCTACTTTGGTGCTTCCTATTAACGGCTCTGTCTGAAATAGTTGATGGAAATTTTGAACTAGAATACTTCTAACGTTTCAATATGGGGGTCCCGTTTCAGAATATCGGCTGTGGCAGTCGTGTCAGATTTTGAACGTTAATAACTTCCATCATACTTAATAGAATGATTTGAGGTTAAAGGCAATTTTTTTTCGAAAATATGTTCCGCAATGTAGTATTAAAATTTGGAGTATGTATAACATGCATTAATACCGAAAATACTGTGTTTTAAAAAATCTTTCAAAAACTACCGAAAATGGTGAAAATTTTCAGCTCATCTCGGTCAGAGCCGTCAATATGGTGCACTAACCGAACACTTAAATGATGAAAAGTTTTAAATATAGGTCCGCTGCAGATTTGTTTTTCGTGCTTGGTTGCTTGGCTGTACAATACCAAGAAATAGTTGTGTTCTGTACACGACTGGTGGATAAATCAATTTGTGTCGATATGTGCTACTAGCAGAGACCATCATTTTCATTCCTGATGGATGTAAAATAGCACACACACACACACACACACACACACACACACACACACACACACACACACGAAAAAACCGATTTCAAATCATCTGACTGAAGCTCGTTTCTGAATGATTCCCGCTAATTTCATGCACCGAGTTGCAAATCTTGATCAGAAAGAATTGACATTTCAGTCGGTTTCAGTAAGTCCACATGTCAGATGTCCGCAGACTGTATGTCAACACCGGGAGAGAAGGTGATTATTAGGATTTATCCCCGTGGATTAATTTGTGCAGCTCCGTGTTAGAAAGCAGGAACGATGGGAACAGAAATCTCCCACCCGGGGAATATTTTTGAACGTGAATATCTGTCATTGTACTGAATGGAAAAAGAAGATTATTGCGCTATCTGATTGGAAATATGTACAACAATATTGTTGCGAAACTTGATACCTACTGCATACTTACCTTGATGAAACCAACTCAACTTACCTGAAACAAAACCTAAAATATAAATATACAAAACCTATGTAAAATATGCTCACCTAGAATATACTTACCTTGCCTCCGCTTAAACATGACAGCTGAAAATGAAACATACTCACACACGGTCACATCCAACATGTAATGAAGGTAGGAAAGGAAACGAAAACGAGAATTATTCACATCACTGAGAATTCGACGAGTAAAGTGCGTTTTTGGAACCGTCCGAAACCCAGTTCTTTTCGCGCTGATTTCGCTACTTGTTCCGCGTCCGGGAAGTGAGTTCACTAGGAACCTGTAAGGCCGGACAGCAGCCGGTCATATTACACAACAAATATTGTATCCAATTCTGTAGGAATTACTAAAAATAACGGAAATAATGGATTTTATGAAAGTAGTAATTATCTGATCCATGATTGGTCGGTACAGTACGCTCAAGTAGCAATGCTAGGACTGCCTCTTTTCCATCGAATGAGCGGCGACACGTATAAAAAGGGAACATAAGAAAAAATCGTTAGTTTGTGTTCTGACGTTGTAAGCGTAGCAGCTGCTGCCTTTCATGTCAGCTCGCATTCTTCGGTGGTAGGTGATACATCTCATGGCTGCCGCCAGGATAGCATTCCATTATAATGCTGCACGAGAGTGCCAGTTTCATGCATACGCGGAAGGTACAATGATGACACACCACAGAAAAAGCAGAAAGCTCTATCTTTTGGAGCTGAATAAATGGATTGGCGATGGGTTGGTTTGGTGAGAGAACCGCGCTCTCTTGCTCTGTAAATTATATGTGGCGTTAGGTGCGTGTACAGATAAATTCACCACGGTGCGCGTTTCAGAGTGCGCTATGGTGTATACAATGAAGTTGTAACTAGCGTGTGCTCTTTACAGGGATGCCAGATACACAGATTAATTGTGTTTCACAGATTTTCAATGCTCTGCACAGGTTTTTAAATCTGCGCAGATTTCCGCAGTTTTCAGCTTTAATGAACAGATCTCCACAGTTTTCTGCTATAATGCACAGACTAGCATAGATTTCTTAATTTTTTACCTAGCGCTCAATTTTTGCCTCGAACAAAACGAATAATGAAAAATTAGGACGTTTTCCTTAACACAGATTTACACATACTGCTAAATAGGCTGCGTACAGATATATGACCTGGCATCCCTGGCCCTTTGTTTTCCTGTGTTTTGCGTTTTTGTTTTTTGTGTTTTGGGGTGTGTTTTCCTCTGGCAAGCGGTAGTGCGATTGCGATTAACTATTAGATAAGCACTGGTTGTTTCATTGTGTAAAGAAGATGGTATTGGCTTATTGGATGCTGATATTATGATTTTCTGTTGATGATTTGATACAAGTAAGTTACTTCGGAAAGTTTATTTACAAGTTTATAGAGCATTTTACACTACCAGGGGAAACTTAAAATATTCGGTCTCCGGATCAAACTGAAAAAAAGTTTCACGTATCATCATGCTATAAACACAGTTAAATAACGATCCATAAAACCATGGGGTAAAACGCGCCCTCTAAGGAAATATGATCATAGTTTAGCTATAGAACATTAATTGGAAGAATCTAATAAGTATCATTCAACCAACATTTCCCCCTGTAATCGCCATCATAACGCTTTGCAAAATGTTAAAAAACATGTAAAATTTTCAATGTTTCAAAATCACTATAAATTACACTTTGAAAAACGGGCAAGACAAAACACACTTTTGCGGGGGTAAACTTCACCACATCAAGGGGGCATAATTCACTACAACAACGGAACAGAAAGCTCGTTGGACAAAGACGTAATTGTGTTTTTTGCCGGGATTTCACAAAAGTGTAGCTTTAAATCGCCTTAGGTCATGAAATTATTGGGATTTCAAAACAATTTTTCTGTTTAGATTAGAAAGATGGGTAGGTCCGAACATTACCGAAATGATGTAGCATACATTTTAAGTTGTTAATACGAATGCTACAATTTTTACTAATTTCTGAAAGGTTTTATTAAAATAAGTTATTTCGGCGTTTCTAATGGACATAGCGAAATAACGGTACAAGTGTATCAGATTTTCTGCTGTTGCCAAATGAATTGTTTCACTCTCATTAAATGCTCCTTTCAGGGTTACCATATGAGGATAAATATGTTCGAATATTTTAGGTTTCGATGCACGTGTACCGATATTTCGGTATTTCCATTAGAAATAATGAAGTAGCTGGTTTAAATACAACCTATCAAAGATAGTCAAATTGGTAGCATTCGTATTAACAGCCTAAAGTGTATTCTACTTCACTCCGGTTATGTCTCTGACATTACCCACCCATCTTTTTTCCTTTGTTCGTGAATTTTTCAATTTTACCATTTTTAAGAGACTACTTTTATTGCACCGATATTAAATTATTACTAATATTTAAGTTAGGCGTTTCTGAATCTGCTGGTGTATAACTGATTAACCGTTGTGTGTCCGACGCGGTACCCGGGTACCTTTTTAAGTTTCAATTAATTAAATTCCTATATTTTATCCATAGCTGGAAATTGAAACTTTGTGACATCTTAGAACTTCACTAAGTCAAGCTTTTGGGATAATAATATTGTTAATATAGTAAGGGGGGGGGGGGGGGGTGAGGAGGGGTTCCTGAATTTTTTTACTACGTAACAGGCCGACGTGGGTACCCACAAAACTAAAATGCCCGTAACTAAGGTAATATCCAACCGATTTCGATACTTTTGGCCGTTTTGGATTCAGGAACTCATCTACCTTTGGACTTGCTAAAAATGAAGCGGGTTACTTCATTCGGTTTCCGGGAATCCGGGTTTCCGGAAACAGGTTCCAGTGCTGGGGTACTATTTGCGAACTTCAATGGAATACTAGCAATATGGGTATCAAAATTCTTGGAATTGCATCAGTAGGCTGTATCTCGTGGTTTTGGAACCATTTGGTGATTTGACCCCGGAACGGACATTCCGGAGCAGGTTCCCGTGGGTTCGTGAGTGGCTATTCCATTCCAATTCCATTTTTCAAATTGCCGTTCCGTAGTTCCCGTAGCAATAAAAAACAGACATCCGAGACAATTTGAAGAGTTTTGATACTCATATTGCTAGTACATTATTAAAATTTACAAATCATATCCTAGTACTGGAACATTACTCCGGAAAATCCAGATTACCAAAAACCAGATCCATTATTGCAGTTCTATTGTACAGAATCAAAAAGTGGACGAGTTTCAGAATCCAAAATATCTAAAAACGTCCAAATCGGTTAAAAGAAGCCATAGTTATGAGCATTTCAATTTGTGGGTACCCGGGTACCCTCGTTGGCCTGTTAAAGGTGTTTTTTTGTTGGACACATAACTGTTAAAATCCATCTAGTAATAAAAAAGTTAAAAGCGTGCATACCATACATAGTTTTGTTGCACAGGAGATATTTTAAATTTTAGAATGTCACCTAGCCCCAGATAGTTGGTTTACATCGGGGTATGACCAAACTTAAACTAAATTACTAAAAAATCGAATTAGAATGTGTTAAGCAGAATGCACCCCCCTCTAAATTAGCCGCTCGGGATGGAAGCCCCTTTCGATCTCCTCTAGCGCCGCCACTGGATCACGACAAGTTCACCTAATAGTTTTGCGCCTCCCCAGTTGAAGTTCTCCTTGACAATGATCATGCTATCAAGATCTACACTTCAACTTACCCGTCACATCTTCATTGCTGTTTGTTGTCGCTATGCAATTGCTCTGCTGCATCAGGATTGCACGATAGCCATCGCATGCATCCCTGGAATTATGCGACGGCGGACCACTAACCACTGCACTCTGACGGTGATGGTGGTGACGAAGGAATGATAAATTTCGAGATATTCTCCAGATTATGTGCATAATTTGTCTGCTCATGTTACACGCGAATGCCCCCGATGCGGTGTGGCGATGGTGACTGCTCCCCACGACAGAGACAGCTACAAGGCTACACAGGCACGGAAGAGTTAAATTTACAAGCTTCGCACCTTCGTCTCCCTGCTTCCTGCTTCATGCGAAACTTCAATTCGGATCCATTTAGCACCAGCAGAGGCAAACTGTGAGAACAAAAATCATGTCGAAGCGTCTTCCGAGATAATGAATTTTATTGCTCTTCCATTTGGCTGCTGAGCGCTACCGGTTTGCGGTTCCCCCGGTATTAGCCAGCTGGTGCTCCCGTTGGACGCGATGTGATCAATGGGATGCTGAAATCACTGAATTCACATCGAAACGCAGCTCGGAATCATTTGTAGTCGCATTCGAAATTTTACCGCTTGGCTGCTGTAGGGTAAAGTAGTGGATCATGAAATTTTTGTTTGCTTCGAAAATTAAGGCATGTATTAGCATCTTGGTGACTGTTCCAGATTGAGGTAGTAACGGCCAAAAGGAAAATAGGTTTATTCATATTTTTATCAGCTTGATTAAAGTTGCAAATATACCGCTAAATTTAAAAGATCAATAGTACGAAAAAGTGAGATAAATCTAGCAACTGTTAATTTAATACTGATACTGATCTGATGTTCTAGAAATTCTTCATGGATTTTTTTAAACATCTACCCAAAATGCAATAAACCGCAATATATAAAATCCTCTCGTAAATTACCCAGAAATAAAACCTCAAGCTACCATACCTGCAAAGTTTCGTCTCGATAGCAGATATTCGAAATATGCTGTATGAACCGCTGTTCTAAAGAAAAAGACCAGTGGAAAAGCAAACGGAAATTTATGTAGTTATGTGCCAGATTCGCCTGTCGCTGTTGCAGTTTGTTGCTCGCTCTCGTGTTGTAAGCATGGTTACATGCTTATTGCATGTTAACGTTCTTCTGGCGCGTGAAAAAATATGTCGATATTTATTATTTTCTTTCCAACTCCAAGCTCGCACCCGTTCATTGAGTAGCCAGGAACAAAACAGCAACAGAACGAAGGTGAAGAATAAATGAGCAGAGCTCTATAGAAGTGCATTGGAAAAGGCGAAGTAATTAAAATTCCAGCAACGTCCGCTTGTCGCATGTGAAAATCGCTGTCAAAATCATGTCAGTGCAATTTCATACATTAGTTATGTTTTATTGATAAGCTCGTCAGAAGTATGTGTGTAATGTATTTCACATTAAAATCGAATTGTGCTTGAAATAATAAAATTTTCGACGAATTTTTTACGTCTTCGAGAATAGAACCCCAAGCCTCATACCACTCACAGGTTGACCATTCTAAAAGTGTGTTTTTATAGTAATTTTAAACTTTAGCTTTAAGAGACTGGCCTGTAATAGGGTGAAGTGCATATAAGTGCATGGTACCTCACAAAGCCATTAATTATTCGGCCTACGGCCTACGATTTGAGTGTTATAGCACGCTACAAGTGCCATCTAAGTTTTATGAATGGCTATAAAGTTAATTGTTACTAAGGAGGCGATTCCGGATGAAGCGTGGCGTCCGGTACACTAACGCAACGACGACCCGTTAGTGGCCCATCGACGTGAACTACTAGTCCCCTGCGATGGATCTACTCTAATCCACGGGGCGACCGGTAGTATGCGCTTATTCGAACTGTCAGCTCTGGTCACTGATTCGTTGATCTCATTCCGGAACCGGTTCGGAATTCTGAATGGAGTCAGCATGGATTCCAACTCAAATGCGATTCCGACTCAATCGGTATCGGAATCGGTTGTTGCATTTGTTCTGAAATTTGGTATTCCATTCAGGATTCCGAATGGTTTGACTGGGTATCTGAGCGACTTTTCTATTGACGGTATTTCACGTCCTTTACGTCGTTACACATATCTTCCAAGTCATTCTCTTTATGTATAACCGGCAACTTCCTTCGCAATTTCTCTAATCAGCGCCAAAACCACGTACTCCGGCGTTTCCTCCACACACTCACACTTTAGACAGTAAGGTCACAGAGAACAGACATCCATGATCGAACAAAAATATTTAAAAAACGTGTGTAAACATTTGAATTAATATACGATAAACACTAGCGCCGCCACACCAACCTATCCCAACTATACGTCAAATCCATTCCGGAACCGGTTCGAAATCCTGAATGGATTCAGTATGGAATCTTGCTCAAAGAAAACAACCGATTCCAACACTATCGGTTGATGCATTTGAGCTGGAATTCATGCTGGAAGTCCGGACCGGTTCCGGACTGACTGGGTATAGGAATAACAGCTGTCAATTCTGTCAAACTCAGCCACAAAAAAAAAACATGGCGACAGTAGCGCACCTGGTTTGGATATCCCAACTACCTTCGAAACCGTTACAGATTTTACACAAGTTGAATGCTGAAGATGGACGTCTGTTCTCTGTGGTAAGGTGAATGTGTGTGCCCGAACCGATGCAGATACTTTTTGGAGCAGCTTTGTCCTGATAGAAATTGCCTTAGGCGAAAGTCTATCTCTCCATGTTTTCTATTCGTTCACAAAGACACTTTCGAATTTAGCTGGTAGATTCAGCTTCCGTTCTCTGCGATATTCCAATCCTGCTATCATCTGGTCATCGAGTCAGCTCTCGCCATCACCATCAAACCTCTCAGCCACTTCTGTTGGTACCATTTCTTATCCTCAGTTAAGTAAATTCCGGCGATTAGGCATACTGCCTCTTATGACATGGTTCTATATACTCGCGCGCTTCGCATAGTACTGATTCGAAACGTGCTATTCAGATTATCCCGAACTAGCTTGGTTTTCAGCGCAGTGTGGCAGTCTAGAATACCGTCTCTCAGTATTGAAGACGCTACACCAGCCATAAAATACCTCTCCCTGCTGGGTCGACCACCAATGATCGGCATGATTCGCGTCACCGCATTGGTAATCTTTGCAAAGGCATAGCCGACGTGTTTATTCAAGACAAACAGCTCGTCGATCATTACTCCCAACTTTTCCAGTACATGTTGAAATGAATACTTATCAAGCAACACGCAATCTAAATTAAGATGGCCCGACGACTTTTCCCCCAGGTAAAGTCAAAGAGGGTATATGTCCTCCCAAAGCTCCTGGGTATATGTCCTTGATACTGCAAACAAAAGCCCGTTTCCAGCTCCGAACCAGAACGTAAGAGGACTATGCACAGAGATCGATGAGTTGTTCGCAGCTGATGCAGAACACGATGCCATTGCCCTGATAGAAACAAGGCTGATCGACAAAATATGCTCGCTGCAGCTATTTGTACCTAGATGTACGGTCTATCGTAACGATCGTGATCCAATCATTGCTGGTAAAAAGAGACGGCGGAATACTCATCGCGGTTTTTAAACGGTTAGCTTCCAAACAAAATAATTGTTGCAACACCACCAGTTAGACTTTCTGGATCTCGTCTTTGTTAGTAATTCAATGTTTCAATTTCCACTACGGTGAAGACCCGATTTTATCAGCCTCCGATTTCGTCTAACCCGATTTTATCAGCTTCTTGTCCCGATTTTGTTAGCTTCATATGAAGATTGATAGTTGGTAGTTTGACGAGCTCTAGCAGATGCACCAAGTTGAAATCGAGTAAATCCTTTCTTGAGCATATTTTTTATATTAGAGATCCGAAATGTGCAAAAATAAATATTTCAATTTTTTTATGACCTGTCAGACCCTCTTAGGGAAAATTTAAACTAAATAATCAGAAAGGGTAAAGAGGCTATATCTAGGGACAAAAAAATATTTTAAAAGCTTCGGTTTCTTAAAAGAAAGAAGGATATATGTCCCGATTTTGTCAATGTTCCTGTTTTATCAGCTTAAAATTCACCAAGGGGCTGATAAAAACGAATCTTCACTGTATTCGCTCAGTTCAGTACGTAGAAACTCTTTCTGTAGACCGTCTCAATTTTCGCAAAACTGATTATGTAATGATCCGCCGCTTCCATCAAGGATGATGTACGACAGCGATGAAGCTACGAAATGTACGCTGTTTGCCAGATTCTTCTCGAGTGTTCTTTCAACTGTCTCGCAAACCGCAATCGAGCTCGAAAATGCTTTTCGTGACGTTCCTGCTTGTACTGTGGACAAGGATGCAAAATGTCTATCTTGTCTACGGCTGCAATATTTTTGCCTACATTCTTCTTTCTCATAGGACGCTGCTGTCGTTCGCTACAGCAAGACGCCCAGCGCTGTACGCCAGCCTGTGTGTAAAGCAGTAACATGAGAAAAAAATCTGACCCTAGTATAGCCACCAGACGCGAGCGGTACCGTAAACCGGGGTGACTTTGATCATCGGGGTGACTTTGATTACTCGACACTTTTTTCGTAGATCGCTTATTAAACCAGAATAGTCTACCGAATCATTTTAATTTGAAATGATTTTTACTCTAAACTTATAAAATACTGATTTGTTACACATTTTGAGTATATTGTTCGGTTTTTGTGTACAAAAACTACAAAAAAAACCTAAATTTGACTTTACCTGATTTTTACGAAGCTTCGTAAAGTGTCTATTTTTATAAAACAAATAAATGTCAGATTTGAGCAAGAGTAATAAATTACAAGCGAGTTTTTATTTTCCTTTAGATTGGGATATGTTAAATTTAGTTTTAAGAGTTTGTTTATTTTTAATACATTTTTTGTGAAACTAGTTGACAATTATTTCAAATTATTTTAAGTTAAAATTCGCAACATTTTTTATTGTTCAATATTTCAACGTGTTAAAATGGATGACACTTTTTGTACATTAATAAAACACTGAAACAAAAAAATTTTAGTAGTTTTAAAGGTTTTCAGAAGTTGAAAAAAATTATACGAATTTTGGTTACTCGAATTTTACAGTACATTGAAATACTTTGTATAGTACTAATTAACATCTACTTAACAATGAGTATCCTTCCAGAATTAGTTTAAACAATCACTGGAATGAAAAACATTGACATCAATAACTTAATGTGGGTGAACATGCAGGTTACCAAAGTCACCCCGGAACACGAAAACGGACTTCAACTTGAAATCATTTTTGAAAAAATAGCTGTAAACGGACAATTTTAGGTAAAACCATCCAATCTTGTTCTCCATAAATCAGTACATGGTTTAAAAATATTAAACTTGAAAAAAATGTGTTGCGTCTAAAAATATGTAATGATTACTTCGAAAAGTGATCAATGTCACCCCGGTTTACGGTACAACTTTTCTTTCCTTATTTTACACTTTTCAATAATTTTAATATATTTAAAAAATTTTAACACTAACATCGACAATGAATGCGGTTCATTTACGCCACGACCGACATCAAAACTTTCGTATGCGGTCCTCTCTCTTTGAATGTGCAGAGAAGAGAATACAAAGCGAGAGGGCAAACTTTACTGCGCCACACTCTCACCGAGCAATCGGAATACAGCAGCAAAACAAAAATGTATTTTAGTACTGTAAGTGGAAAAGTGTACTCGGTTTAGCTACCGTTCTGACAGGAGCAGTAGTGATGCGTCGCTGTAGCGGGCTGTACGGCTTGTGCAAATGCAAATGTACCGGAAAATTTGTAGTTTACCGGTACCGCTCGCATCCCTGGCTGTAAATATAGAGATATAGTGTTTACTGTCTCTGAACAAATGGGTATATCTCCACTGTATATAAGGCCTTCCGGGACGACGCACAGTGGCGGGTCTTCAAACAAAAATCGGACAAAACCTCAAATGTTACCTAAATTGGCTGAAAATCACAATTTAAGCTAATTTTTAGGTGCTGAGCTCATTTTTGATGTCAAAAGTCGTAAAATATTAAATGCATTTTTCCATACAGTGTCATTGAACCTTTCTTATAACTATGATTCCGTTTTCATGATAGATTTTCCGTTACTGTTCACCAATGTCAGTAATATCATAAAAAATGAAGAACACTACTTTAAACCCATTGTATAACGTGTTGGTTTACTGTAAACTATTTTACACTAATCACCATGCGCCTCCATATCAGCAACAAGGCTTCAAAATCTCCTTAAAACTTTTTGCGTACCTAGGCGCAGAACGAGACCATGATATTCGAAAAGTAGAGATTATTTCCCATAGAATGTATACTATGTGACCGTTCCGAAATGTTTCCGAAATTTGTACAGAATACATTAGTGAAAAAATATTTTTGATCTGACCACCTCAAACATATTTAAACTAAAAAGTCATAGTTCCAAGCAAATTTACCAAATGTATTTTATTCACTAGCCAACTTCTTTCGTTCCTCTACACAATGAGACTAGTTGTGCTAAAATCGGACCAAAATCAAAAGAGCAACATGCATATGAAATGAACAGAGCAATGGTGGTTTCGGAAATGAAAATCATTAAAAAATCCGGATTTTGCTACGTTTAAACTCATGTTAAAAATCTTGTTCTTATCCAATGACCCTAAGATTTTGAATATACATCATTCAATACATGAGAAATGTGGGAAAAATATAGAATATCAATATTTCAAAAATAAATTTTTGAGGTTTTGGCCAGCCTCCAGCCACTGTGCGACGGGTTACTCACTAGCTATCAACAGTACGCATCGTTAGAAAGACGAATGAAGAGTCTATTAAAAGCCAAGAAACGCATTTATTGGCGGCGGTTCGTCGACGGACTAGCGAGAGAAACAGCGATGAGAAATCATTGGGGTATGCGTAACCGAAACAGTACCAACGAGAACGTGGAATATTCAAACCGCTGGATATTCGCTTTCGCCAAGAAGATCTGTCCGGACGCTGTCCCGATACAAAAAACGTACCGCGCCGCGTCTCCTCACGATGCCGCGAACGAAACACCGTTTTCGATGGTGGAGTTCTCACTTGCTGTTTTGTCATGCAAAAATAGCGCCCCAGGGTTAGACAGAATCAAATTCAACTTGCTGAAGAATCTGCCTGGCACTGCAAAAATGCGCTTGTTGAACTTATTTAACAAGTTTTTTGAGGGTAACATTGTCCCTCACGACTGCAGGCAAGTGAAGGTCATCGCCATCAAAAAACCAGGAAAACCAGCCTACGAGCGCAACTTGTATCTACCGATTGTAATGCTGTCCTGGGGTGGCATTACGCATCTCGATTCGATCAAAATTCTATCGACTCGACCTTCTTTCGCATTATGTATTTCGAGCCGAGCTCGAAAGTAAATTTTCGTTCGAGTTCGCTCGAAAAAGTAGTAGATTATCGAGAAGTGTTGGCATTATGAAAGCATAACAATCGAACTCGAAAACGACTCGAGTCGAACGTATTTGCTACGTAGCTACGTAGCTTTACCCGGTTCATCTAACTAACATCATTTTTATTTTTTCAATTGTTTACGGGGTCAAGGGGGAGGTTTACCGTCAAGCTACGTAATTACCAGGGGGGGAGGGTATTTAGGGGTTTGTGGCGAAATGCTACGATGGGGGAAGGGGGTTTAAAAATCACTCAAAAAATGCTACGTCATTTATTGATGATCCCTTATGCTGTCGACTGTCGTTCGAGATTATGATTTGTGTTTTTATTTCATGTCATTCTTTAAATTGGTTAACAATCGGAATACGTAGAGGATATAAAATTACCGAAAGGTGTAAAAAGCTCCCACGTACTTTGAGCTACTTTATGTTATATCTATTTTCACCATCAGGAACATACATTTTTTGGTAAAAGTAATACTAAATATTGATAATAAATTATCCTACACCAAGCAATAATAAATAAGTGGCTAAAAATGGCTTTTTTAACGAACTAGTTTTTAAATTTTTGCGTCATCAATTACTGAAAAAAATTGTTGCTTTTGAAAGCTATCAGTTTCCTGAAAAAATCCTGAAAACCAAAATTTTAATGCAAAATTAGTTATTTTTATTGAAAAGGGCAGTTTGCTCGCTATGATTATTTTCTAAAAGATTTGATAAAAGCGGTTTCGAAATTGTATTGTTTTAAACAATTATTTAGATATTAAATATGTTATTTAATCTAAGAATAATTGTGAATAACTCATTCTGCAGATAATACATTCCTTCATGCGACTGAAGTCCACATAAGAGACACTACCAACTAGGCATTTCGATGTTTCGGTGCTTCAACTTAAACAGCGAGATATATTAAAATTTTGTGGTAAAAAGTTCAAGAATACAGTTATATCAAACTAAAATAATGCCCAAGCATTGGAAAAAGGTTGTGAGGGTGAGTGACGTGAACAAATTATGAACATGTTTGGGTCAATTTATTTACCACTATCATTATTTTTATTCTGTGAATTTGACGCTCATCGGAAAAAACAAAACAATCTGCAATTTTGTTTACACTGAAAATTTTTTAGGTGGAATTAAAATTATCATACGATGAACAAAATCATTATTTGTTTTCTGCAACGAAGCATTTTTTTCATTGTAAATAGTTCGTTTCGTCTAATTCACGAACTGAAAAAATGGCATCTTGATGAACGAAAAGCTGAGTAGTTTTACCCGTACGGGTTATTCCACGTCAAATTTACAACCACAATTTTAATTCCTGCCAAAATTTTTTCTTGCATTCTTAGCCCGAAATAATTAACATCTACTATTTGTTTTGGCTGAATACGATAGTTTTTTTTCAAGCCATAAGCTTTTGAATTTTACTAATTGGACCATTTTTTAACCACTGATAACTCGGAAACTCTTAGTTGTACGGAAAAATTTATTAATAATAAAAGTGGCGTTTTCGAATGAGCTCACCAATAAAAATTTGATATAGTTTTTTTATGTTATTTATGTAATGAATTCTGCAAATGTTAGAAACATATTGAAAAAACAAGGTTGGACTAGGTTTTTTATTCCATGAATACATTTATAATTATATTGGGAACCTTATTACTTTACGAGATATTTCAATTGAAGCTGGCCCATAACATGCCCTAATAAAAAAATATTATACACGAACTTTAACCCATATAGTGCATATTGTTTGGATGATACCCTGAACAGGTCGTTAGGCTCTTGAATCATAAGATGTTTATTAGGGTGGTGTTTAATGTAAAATTGCCCTTTTTAATGTTATAATTGTAATATCTCGCAAAACATTTTGAGATTCGCTGCGAAATTTTTACACAATATTTTTAACATGATTTATATTATTTGAAGAAAAAATAAGCAAAAAACATTATCCAACTTGAAAAAAAATCTCAATTTTTCGGCAAGCTCAGGCGAAAATGCAACTTATAATATATTAAATATAAAATAAAATAAATATAAAATATATTTTCCATGCATCAAATACTTTCCGAGCTAACAGCGATTGAAAAATGTGCAATTTTTCTAACTTCAAAAGTTGTAACATAACTTGAAGTAAATATTTTATACAGCCATAACAAAAATACATGTCAAATATTTTTAGCTAAAGAAAGCAAAAAAATCTGAATGAACTAAAATTTTATTTGTAAATCTGAGGTTGATGGCCCGTACGGTGCATAAAAGTTATCATCGATGTCTAAAATATTTTTCGTGAATGAAACAAATTGATTGGTTCTTTTATCAATTGCTTTATATAGTATAAATATTTTTGGAAAAAGTAAATTTATTTTTCGAACATAAAAGGAAAAAAAAATCGTATTTCCATATTACATCGGATCTTTTTGGATCGGTGTTTAACAACATCGATTTTATTTCAAAGTGCTCACCCCTATTGTGTGCTAGAAAAAATGTTATATTTGCAAATTTATCCATATATATCTCGATAACAAGCAACTAAAAACTAAATAAATTAAAACAATTCCTATATTTTTCCAATGTTGGTTTTAGGAAACTTATTCGTAGCAGAAATAAAAATATTTTTCTCAGTGTATACTCTTATTTGACAGTTTTCGCTCAAAACAGGCAGTCGAAATAGTAGATACAGAACACTAGATTAGGATTGTCGCTGGCATCAGTGGTGAAACATCATTGTTTTGATTCCGGGATATACCTGTCAAATGGGCCAAATTAAAAAAAGCAAAAAAATAATCTTATATCGTCGTTTCATAGCGACTCATCATTTTTGTTTCTTTTAGCCAGCAACACAATGGCCATTCTTGGCTGATGCATTTTCAATAATTTGAATGCCCAAATTGTCTACATCTGTACTGAATTTGGATGAATTTTCAATTCCATGTGCGATATATACAAACTCTTTCATTTCATAACAATAACAGTCGAAAATTTACACCGAGAAAATTCGTTATATTGAATATATCGATTTCACATATAATTTTTTGCAATTTATAGTAGCACATAAAAATTATCTGTTACGCATAGATGTCAGGTGCAAACTAATGAAATTAGAATAGTATGCCGCATAGAAATTTGTTTCATAGTAGATATCACATCATTTTTCTGTTCGCCTATCGTTTATTCTGCTGTAAAGTTGATACATTGGACATTTGAATGCATAAAAATCACAGCAGAATCAACGAGACTGAAATGAAAAAGGTAAACTCTGCATTTTACTAATTTGAAGTTCAACTAAACGGTTTGTGGTTATAAGCATGCCATATTTTTCTGCGTGTACCAAAAGTGCGGACCAAAGACTTTTACTAGAGAGACTTTCGATACTTTGACAGATATATACCGAAAGCAAAACAAACATGTACCGAGACGAAAACAATGGGAACGCCAGCGACAATCCTAATCTAGTGTTCTGTATCTACTGTCAAAATCTAGTACCGCAATCTAACAAGCTCGAACGCTTGGTCGAATGCGATACGTGATGCCGCAATTTAGTCGAAACGATTTCAAAACGTTTCGAATCGAGTCACTCGAATCGAGATGCGGAATGCCAGCCCTGTATTCGGAAGTTGTTCGAGAAAATGATCTTGTTTCGCCTCGACAAGGAGGACGAAGCAAATGACTTACTGTCAGACACACAATTTGGCTTCCGCAAAGACAAAGGGACGAACGATTGCCTTGCTTTGCTTTCTACAGAAATCCAATTGGCCTATGCTGACAAAGAGCAGATGACGTCAGTCTTTTTGGATATTAAGGGGGCTTTTGATTCAGTTTCTACTAATCATTCTGTCAGAGAAGCTGCACAAGCATGGTCTTTCACCGATTTTAAATAACTTTTTGCTAAACCTGTTGTCTGAAAAGCCCATGCACTTTTCGCATGGCGATTTAACAACATCGCGATTTAGCTACATGGGTCTTCCCCAGGGCTCATGTCTACGGGTGTTTCTGTTTCCGCTCCGCTGCAAACATACACTTCATCAAACTGGAGAGAATCCAGTATCGTTGCTTGCGCGTTGGCTTGGGTTGCATGCACTCGACCCATACGATGAGTCTCGTAGTGCTGGCGGGCGTTCTACCGCTGAAAAATCGATTTTTGGAACTGTCATATCGATTGCTCATCCGATGCGACAGCTTGAACCCGTTGGTGATTGAAAACTTCGAGAGGCTCGTCGAGCTTAATTCTCAATCCCGATTTATGTCCTTGTATTTCGACTACACGGCGCAGAGCATCAATCCTTCATCGTATAATCCCAAACGCGTCCGTCTCCTAGATACTTCTGATTCTATTGTATTCTTCGACACATCCATGAAGGAAGAAATTCGTGGAATCCCGGACCATATACGCCCGCAAGTGATCCCCAATATATTTTATAATAAATTCCGAGAAATCGACTGTGACAAAATTTTCTACACTGACGGATCAAATCTCGATGGGTCCACTGGTTTCGGTATCGTCAATGATACTATCACCGATTCATTCAAGCTCAATGATCCCGCTTCAGCTTACGTCGCAGAGTTCGGACAGCCTTAGCTCTATCGAGGCTCTTCGTGCAGTGAGCAAAAAGCAATTCCCGTATTTTATGGGAAAGATACAGAAGTTCTTGTGTACGTTCGTATATTTCCTGATAACCTTTGTTTGGGTCCCCTCTAATTGCTCTATCCCGGGCAACAAAAAGGCCGACTCTTTAGCTAAGGTGGGCGCATTAGAAGCCGCAATATACGAAAGACCAATCTGCTTCGACGATTTTTTTAGTATTTGTCGTCAGAGGATACTCAACAGTTGGCAAACCTCGTGGAGCAATGGTGAACTGGGACGATGGCTACATTCCATCATCCCAAAGGTATCAACGAAACCTTGGTTCAGGGGGATGGGTGTGGGTCGGAATTTCATTCGTGTAATGTCCCGGCTTATGTCCAACCACTACACCTTGGATGCACATTTGCTGCGTATTGGGTTTGCGGAGAGTAGTCTGTGCGCTTGTGACGAAGGCTATCACGAAATCGAGCACGTTAACAATTGTCTGTGACGCCAGGTCACCGTTAAAAGATTCCCTTCGGGCCCGAGGTAGACCACCCAACGTCCCAGTCTTGGATATGCTGGCAAATCGCGTCCTCCCCTATGTGTCCCTTGTTTATATTTTCATAAAGTCTAAGTCATGCCCCTGATCTCCTGTTTGCCTGAAAGTGGAAAGTTTGATCTTCATATCTGTCCCCATATCCGCCAACTCTCTTTTGTCCCTGATATAACTGCTACAATACCGATGACGGAAATAAACCACATTTGCATTCTGTATTCCTAGTTTTAAGATAGCTGTGTTTTTGTCATAAAAAAATTCTTTCCCATCTTGTATATCGAACTTCATTCCTAGTTTTAAGATAGCTGTAAAATTTTTCGTAAGAAAAAACTTATGTTCTCCCTTTTGTACATCAAACTCGATTCCTAATTTTAAGATAGTTGCAACATTTTTTTCTAAAAAAAACTATTGTATCCCACTGTTGTATATAGCATTACCTTTCTAGTTTAAAGATAGCTGTAAAAAATCCCCCTTGATGTTGTAAACAAATATTTCAAAATTGTAACCTCCTAGTTTTAAGATATCCAAAATGTAAAAAAAAATTAATTTGGCACCGCCAAGCTAACCCTGTTGTGCCTATCAAATAAATGGTCGGTGTTAAGTCAGACCGGACCAAGTCGCAAAACATAAAAAAATGAAGTAATAATAGCACTGCTTCGTTTACATTCTACTTTAACCAGATTTGAAATATGAAACAATAAACAAGAATTATGGTAAAAATTATTTTCCTATTATAATGTAAAGGATGCTGCGATTCAAACTTTAAACGCGTTTTTCTCGAATTCAATGCACTGTCACTTAGTCCGGTCTGGCCTAACATCGACCAAATGAACTGAATAAAAGAAATGGTTATATCTGCAATCCGGAAAAACAAGCCATCTTATGCACCCGGCCTCAGTGCTATACCTTCAGCTATATTTAAAACAATGTTCGGACCTCCTAGCAACCCCACTTGCATAGGGGAACTGGTCGTAAAATGAACACGTTAAGCAAAGTCATTATTTTCTAACTAATAAGTGATTGAGATACTACAATCACCTTATATGTTTCTAGTTAGAAATGTTTTGTACATATTTGGTGAAAATACTTCGACATAAACACAAGTTTTCAAACATTATTCTTGATTTCAAAACATCTCCAAAAAAGAGACATGTTTATAGCGTGTGGGTAAAACGAACATGTGCTGGTGGTAAAATGAGCACTTTCTAGTGCACTGCAAAATGTTCTGTATGTGCATACATACATGCTTAGCGTTGAAAAGCATTTTCCGAGCAATTGCAAACACACAGGGCATTTTGTAGACAAAAACATCTTGTCACGGAAAAATTAAATTTTCATGTAATAATAGCCAATTTACAATTCTGGGACATCGAAACACATCTACAAACTTGGGGTTATCCATAGGTGTTAAGAATTAAAGGATCTGTTTAAGAACATTGAAAATATAGCAACTTGAACTTAACGATTAATTTTGCAGCTTGGTACCTCGAGCAGCATGATGGTTCATATTACCCCCACTAAAACCTGTTCATTTTACACCCCCGCCCCCAAGACATTTTACTTTCAAACAGCCGTTCTGATTGAGCCAATTTGTCCTGATCCCTACTTATTACCGTGAAATATCTGCAAGTGGTTCAATTACTGTCATGTAACACCATTTTCATGATAAAATCAAAATTTCACCACCAAAGACCTTATATTCTACATGCCGAGTTTAACATCAGCGACAAACATGAATGCCGATTTTGGTTTTCATCATATTTATTTCACTTTCGACAGCTTTTTATCAAAAGAAATGATTTCAATATCCTTTGAATACTTGGCAGGTCACGTTTCTATGAAGTTTGTTCTAAATTTAACCACCATTGACTTCATTTGGCTACCTGTTCATAAACCCCCTATTCATTTTACCCATAATTCCCCTATATTTTTAATCTCCGCATCAGCAACAAACGTTTCCTGACGATTGGAAATTCTCAGTAATGTTTCCGGTATTCAAAAAAGGGTGAAAAATGCAATATTGAGAATAGCCGCGGAATCACTTCACTAGGAGTTGAATCTAAAGTGTTTGAATCAATCATCAACGAAGCGTCGTTTTCTGCTTGTCGACACTAGGGTGATGTGCCTATTATGGCAGTAGAGCCTATTGTGACCCTATTTCGTACCCCTTGGTTTCGAACCAAGCATATGAGATAATGACAATATCGATTTGGCTAAAACAGGTGTGCAAAAAAAGCTCAAGTTATATTCTTTATTTTTTGTGCACATACGTATTTAGAACTATCCACTAAATCCAGCTTTTAATTAAAACAAAATCACCTTATTGAAATATCTGCTGATCCGCCTCACTCGCGTAGTGAACCGAAACAGGACGCAACGGCGCTTAGCAAAATAAACACTTTCGAGCCAGCATTTACCGCCTCATATCTCGTTATTCCGGCACAAATATATTAAATATTGCACTGATACATACCTTTATTTTAGCTGGAGAACCTTTTTACGATTATTTCGCTTTAAAAGCACTCGTCAAACACCAGAATAGGCCTAGTGTTATAATAGGATAAAACTAAATACGGGGGTTCCTATTATTGGCATGTTTTGCTGATACACTACCACAATCAAAACCAACTTTTTGCATCCATCATACAGAAAAGAATCACCAGTGCGGCCAAACCAAAACATGAACTTGAAAACATAATGTTATGCAATTTCAGGTATAAGTAATCAATTATTTCAAGTTATTCAACTAATTGTTGATCGCAGATATTTTATTTTCATCTGCACATACAATTTGGATCGGGAGGAAGTAATGTGTGATGTGAACTTTATATTCCAGTTGTTAACTTTCGCATGGTTATTTCCTGCATGCGCAGTTCTGGGCGCTCTTCTACTAACAGCTGATGAGTTTCTTTCGTGTGCGTAATGTTTACGTTTGTTTTGATCGGCTGAAAAAAGCAGAATAATTCGTTTTACAAATCACGCGTTGGCGTCCATGATCTGGATACCTAGTTAGAACGACGCAAATGAAATATGAGGCATTGCGTTTCAACTAGATTGTTTTTCGATGAGGTGGAAATCGGCACACCCATGAGGCGATAATTGGAACGTTCAGGTGGGAATAGATGCACAGAATAGAACATTTATTTTCATTTATGCTGAAAATTGAGACAATTCTGCCAAATAAGCATTATACAGATGTTTAAGAAACAGTACACTGATACTTTATTCTGAAAAAGGTTATAGGTAATATGGCTTCTTATTAAGTTATTCAAAAAATAGTGCGACCCTCTCCATAATGGTGCCAAAATAGGCTCATCACCCTACATCAGTACATCTCAGCACCGATTTGTAATTTTTCTTTCTATTATTGTGTGATAGAGGAGGGTGGAATTCTCCAATAAATCGTTAGCTCGGCATGATCTTCCGGAACAATCCATTATTCATCACTTTCAAATACCTCTCGAAAAAATGGTTCGTCCCTAAACTTCAAACACCTGACTTCGAATGATATTACAAAAAAATCTGCAGTTGACTTATATTTAAAATTTAACAAAACTATAGTGTTCTATTGCTTCTCCTAATTGGTAGCTTTACCCGAAGTAGGCTGGAAAATTTGCGTCGCCTTTGAAATATTTTCGAAAAAATTGTTTCCGTATTTTTTTTTAAATAAATGTCGAAATTGAGAAAAATGGTTAAAATTTCTGTGTGTGTTAATTCTGCAAAGAACGTCATTCTAAGCTCGTTTTGACCGTTACGCCTTGTCAAGTCTGCAAAACTTTCTATTCTTACCTATAAGCGAAAAAACGGGATTCGGCGCTAACTTAGTCCTGTCACTAAGTTAGTGTTGGATTCTGATGAGACGAAATCGAATCACAACTTCCATAATTAATTTAGTTATAGGATTGTGCTCTACACGCGTAAAGATGCTTTTTTCAACAATTTTCTTTTAAATGGAGAAAAAATAATTTTTACATAAAGATATGAAAAAAAATAAAACATAATGAAATCTTAAAAAAAATGCACAAGCGCTCTATATACTGCTCTAACGCTGATCTTAAATCCATCGTTATCGAAAGCGATGTTCCCTCTACATTGGAAAAAGTTGGTTATGTTTCTCGTCTTTAAAAAACGCTACAAGCAGAACGTAGCAAATTACCGAGGTATAATGTAAGGTAACGTAGAGAAATTGCCAGCCTCACTAAGTGGCTTAAGTCATACCTTGTTGGCCGCATCCTATCTGTCAAACTGGGAAATAGCGAATCACATAACTTCATTAATTCATCGGGTGTATCGCAAGGTAGCAATCACTGACCCTTGTTGTTCTCTTTGCTCTTCAATGACGTTTGTAATGTCCTTCTACCAGGATGCAATCTTATTTATGTAGATGATCTTGAACTGTTTCTAATGGCGCGATCAGGATTGGACTGCATTGCACTACACGGTCACTAGAGGAGTTCTGTAATTGGTGATCACGAAATCATCTGACTCTTAGTGTATCCAAATGTAATTTCTTTCACAGTAATTTCTTTCACATGCAGAAAAAACCAATTTCGTGGTGTTACACTATCTTTGGAAATCTCTTGAAAGAGTGTCAGTTGTCAGTGACCTTGGTGTACTGCTGAATGCTTGTTGTCGACGAATTAAGGTAGTCAAAGATTTACTGACCCATACTACCTGAGAGCATTGTACATCTCTCTGGTTTGCTCCGTCCTGGTGACTTCAGCTACGAACTGGCGCCCGTATGCGGGTATCTGGATTAATTGCTCTTTGTAACAGTTTTAGTTGTTTACCCTTATTTCCCGTTGGGAAACGTTTCTGGACGTACGGATGCTGCGCGGCTCTTTATTTGTTTCGGTTCTAGCTCGCTGAGCATGTCTTCTAGTTCTAAGACATGTGGAGAGCACTTCGTGTCTCTACCAGTATACTGGACGTCAACTGTTCCTTGGCATATTCTTTCTAGTCTTTGTTGTATCACATGCCCTCGTTAACGTGTCCAGCTTGTTTGCATCCTCGTTCGGAGCAACACGGTCTATTCAAATAGTTTCGACGAAAAGTTCCTTGTCGAAATCTTGCCGTAGGGTTCCGTTATCCAATGGTGTATTCCTCACTAACGACACTGAATCCCTCTGGATAAAGACTCGACACGTCAATCGTTTGTTTACCATGTGTCATTCCAATCGAGCACGAGACCTGTCAATGGCCCTCCTTCCAGAAGGATTCGAAGCCATTTTTTTGGGATTGAGGGCTTTTGACAGGTCTCGTGCTTGATTGGAATGACACTTACTGATACAAAATAAGAATAAGATAGAGTTGGCGAGTTTTTATCCAGAGGAATTCAGCGTCTTTACTCCTCACTAGCTCTCCAGTTCATGTTTCTCACTAGCGACGAGCCGAAGAACATAACGTCGGTTATGAACTCTCAGCCGTCTTTGTGGCGGAGCGAAAACCGTCGTAATCCAAACAAGTCTTTTTTCGACCACCATTGTGGTGACAATTGAATTCATGCAGGACTGACTGACTGAGACTATATCCATTAGCAGAGGTTTCCGTTTCAACACACTTGATATATCATCTTGCTCTGGAACAGTCTGGAGTTTCTCATCCGAAACTAGTTCACAAGTCACATTTGAAGATTACATTTCTTACTAATATTTTTCAGAACGTTTGGTGCCAAGTGTGCTCGCTGCAATAGAATCATCGCCGCCTCCGATTGGATCCGCCGCGCTCGTGAGCTGATCTTTCATCTGGCCTGCTTTGCCTGTGATAGCTGTGGACGCCAATTGTCCACCGGAGAACAGTTTGCCCTAGTCGACGAAAAAGTGCTCTGCAAAACGCACTACTCGGAGATATTTGACTGTGGAACCTCCAGCGATGGTAGTGGTGTATTTGGAGCTCTAATTGTTTCTCTAATTTTAATTTACATTTTTACATTTTGCAGATGGATGCGAAGCCGATGGTAGCCAGAAAAGCAGCAAAACTAAGCGAGTTCGGACCACATTCACGGAGGAGCAGCTGCAGATCCTGCAGGCAAACTTCAACATTGACAGCAACCCAGACGGGCAAGATCTCGAACGGATAGCGTCGGTAACTGGTCTCAGCAAGCGAGTCACCCAGGTGTGGTTCCAAAACTCACGTGCTCGTCAGAAGAAGCACGTCCAAGGTATCCGTTTTCGTGTTTTTAAACATTGAGGCATTTATTTGATAAGTTTTTTTTATTACCACCAGTTCCTAGGGATGGCGACCTGAATCCATTCGCCAGACATATCAACCTTCAGCTGTCGTACACATTCCAGCACAGTCCAATGCATATGGCACCAGTTGGTCCGGCCGGTAGTATAAACAATAATGTAACCGGTAATGTGGGACCATGTTATAGTAATGTAAATAATAACTTAATAAGCTCGTCAAAATCGTCGCCGTACAGTAGACATGGTAAGTGGTTGTGAGGTTGTGTTCAAATTTAAAATTCTCGGTTACCGACCGGGTTCAGATTTCTAATTTTGAGTTCTCGGGTTTAGATGCTTTTAGATTATAATTATTTGGGCTTGGGTTTCGAACTGATCTAGGAATGAGAATAATTTCGCTCTATTGCACGTTCTCCGTGTTATTCAGACAAATCTACCTGAAGAACCTTTTTGCCGGTGTTTACGTCTATGCACTCTAAATTTTGTTAGCCGAATATCAGCAACATTTTGCTGAATTTTGCCGAGCTGGAATAACAGCAAAAGTTTCAACGCTACTATATCGCTGAAATCTCGCCAATTCAAAATTGATAAAATTTAGCAAAACATGTTTTGCAGTTTCAGTAAAATATCTTGTTAAAACAATATATAAAAAGTTGTTGTTTACATCCATTCCCTATTGTACAGTGGAGGCAATCAACTTCAGCTCGTGATAAAAAATTATGTTGCATGTAACATAATTTTTTATCACAATTTTTTATTATTTTCAATCGCATGAATTTATCATATTTTCTTGTTCTATATAGTATTTCTGAATTGACTTTTAAAATTGCATTTAGTTGGTAATGCACACTGCTTGAACAAGAGTTAATACTTTTATTTTTGAAATGAACGCTCACACTTTTAAAACACATCAGACAACTTTAGCTGTCGCTTTCGACATCAGTTTTTCCGTTATCCGCGAAAGGGACCATCCATAAATGACGTAGCATTTTTTGAATGATTTTTAACACCCCCCTCCCCCTTCGTAGCATTCTAAATACCTCCTCTGGAAAATACGTGGCTTGACGGTAACCCTTCCTCCCCCTTGACCCCACAAAAAATAAAAAAACGATGTTAGTTAGATGAAACGGTTAAGATTGTCAACACATCAGTTCAACCCCTATTCCTCTTTAAAAAAGCTACGTAGCATGACCTCCTACCCCCTGTCGTCACACATCATCACAAAATACAAAACTCCCCCCTCCTCCATGTAGGGCTACGTCATTTAAGAATGGTCCCTAATGCGCGAGTGCAAACTGTCCAATATGAACAGAGATCAGCATAAAGTAACTTCTTATGTTGCGCTAAATGTATATATTATTGGTGTTTTAAGCTATCGTAGTATGACCCTGAGGTCGAGCTCTCCTAAAATCTAAAATCCACAGAAGTTTGGTTGGTTTCAATATTAAAAATTTCGGGATTAGTCAGGTTTCTTAAATTTTCAGGTTCGGATCGAGTTCGAAATTTCCAATTTTAAAATTCCCGGATTAGGATCAAGTTAAGGCTTTTCAACTTTGATAGTAAAAATTTGGAATCATTTCTGATAGTGCATTCATTTATTATGTTATTTTCTCTATTGTACTTACAGAATCGTCGCTAGATGAACTATCGGAGGATTCAGCTATTCATTGTATGCAAAGCGAAATATAAATGCAGAGAGGAGTGGTCAGTGCCGATGTTGAACCAAAGTGTGTCTACAATTTTGCATTAGTTTCTAAATCAGTTTCGTTTATCTTTTAAAACAGGTTGACTAAGTTATTCATTAGGTCTAAAAATAGATAACAAAGCTCTATCATCAAAAAAGTATTTATGTGCCCAGTAATTTGTTGATATCGATTCGTTTACTATTACAAATTAGGTGTAGTTTAATTTCCACGAAAATAAATGCAAATAAAATTTGCAAGAATGTTACAAGGTAATTTATTTCCAATGTTATGTGGGAGAGAAGAGGGGAAAGAGGGAAGGGTTTTCGCATGAAAAAAACGAATTGATCAAAACTTTTGTATATTATAATGTATCATTTAAATAACATTCTGTAAATTTTTCCATGCAAAATTATCGACAAACCGGTGACGAACCTTTTTGCTGATCGTCTCAGGAAAAAACACGATTTGCGGTGTTAACTGCACACCAAAAAAATCTGAATTTTATCGTTGACGTAATTGCAAACATGACACAATTCAACAAACCGTAATTTACGAAATGACGGAACATTGCCGTGTTCCGTTTAACTTTACATGAAACATTTACTTTACATGCCCAATAACATAAAATTACACTTCCTACCATTCAGAACAAACGCTGTATGTGGAGTAAAATTACATGATTTACGAAATTAAACGTCGTTTAAAATTAAAATCAAACGTAAAACTAAGGCATTTTTGATGCTCGTGTATGTCAGGGTCAGGAGACGTAAATTTACACTATTTTTTCTAGGTGTGTGGCATTCAAAAACTACTTAAGATTGTCTTCTACTATCATGGTTTCAAAAAACCGATTTCTTTTTCTTTGTTTAATTTCAATCTATATGTAGGGTGATGAGCCTATTTGCGCCATGTTTCTATTATCACCCTACCCATTTGAAGCCGTTGGTTAAAGCAGTGTCTGCCATCTTTGTTCAACGCATTGAGTCAAATGGTAGCGCAACAATGGGGCCACTCGATTCGAGTTTTCATTGTGCTCAAACACGAGAATTTTACTATTTTCAACGCATTTGTGTTATTATATTGGTTCTTAACAAAGAAGCAAAGCGGTTGATGTCAATTTTTACGCATTCCATTTATTGTAAGGCAAGCAATTACCGAATTAGGGAGGCACCTTGCTTAGTATGGTGAAAATAGGCTCATCACCCTATTTGCGAATACACTACAGAAATGATTTGGTAAAAATCATATTCCTTGGCCTGTTTCTAGGAACCGAACGGTAGGGGAGACTGAGGAGACTTGATCCCCGGGGAGACTTGATCCCATCATTGTAACTCAAAGGCGGATCAGAATACATTAATCGAATATACTATAAAGTTGCGTAGTTTTATCTAAACATAAATTTCATTAACACAGAAAAAAGAAATTGGACTTTCGTGTAACCGAATTTTTACCGATTTAAAAAAAAAGTCTCAGAAGAACTGAAGAAGATTTATTTTTCAAATTTTCAAACTTTTATTAAATTGATAAAATCACCCACTACATGCTCTACTTTTGCATACAGAATTACAGAAGAATGTCAATATTATGAATACGTTATGATTGAGCTGATTCTTTTGTTCAAATATATTTTTACTAAAGTTTGCTGAAATAGATGCTATGGGTTCACTTGATCCCTTCAAATTCGTGGAGATTTGATCCCCTTCGCCATACTTCATACACACCACTGAAAATAACCAAATTCACACCAGAACAATTGAAGTCATTGTTGTCATAAAAAAATGTCAAAAATGAACGCTTCATCGTAAAGAAACATAACTGTAATTGTTTACTACAGTGTACGTTGCAACCATTCATTCCACATTTGACGTTCCTCAACCATAATAAAGACAGCTTTCAAATAATTGCACGGAGATTTGGGGAATTAGTACAAAAATCAGGTGAGAGATGCGTAATATGTAGTAACAAAAATAACAATCTCTAATCATAACAATTTAATCAATACTACAATCCATTTATAAAATTGAATGGGGTAATGTACCAGTTTTTGCCCTATTAAGAAGGGTACCACATTATTACTACAATAATTTTATTATTTCAGCTTCTTTGATTTGTTATTAAGGTCCATTTTTTATTTCGATTATAGAGGTTTTAACGTTAAGGTCATTCGCCTCTTATTAAGAGCCAATATAATAACAGAATTGTCTTGAGAATGGTGAAAATCTTCTGTTTGAGCGCAGCAAAATCTCTAATCGAGTACCCCCATTATCGCAATACCATTTGAGTCAATGCGTTGAGCAAAGATGGCAGACGCTGCTCTAACCAAAGGCTTCAGATGGGTAGGATGATAGTAGAAACAGGGCAAAAATAGGCTTATTACCCTACATGCTCTTTTAAACACGTTTTCATAAAGGAATCAAGTGTCCCCAAATTAGGGATCGAGTCTCCACTAATCTAAGAATTTTCCATTTTTTTGTTGTTTTCCAGAAATGCTCATAGCTCATGTCCAGTATAATATTTCCATGTAATTTTTTTATGATTATTAGTCATCCCTAGAAACAATATAAAACGACAAGAAAATACATAGTTTTTTATCATTCCACGGAGTTGGTCTGAAAAATGAAAAAGGGGATCAAGTCTCCTCAGTCTACCCTACTCATCTACTACCATTTCTGAGATACAAGCGCGAAGCAGCACGATGGCGCTTGTCTATAGAAAAATAATTGTTTAAAGAATCCGGTCCATTCTTGCCGGTTTATGTGTGTGTCTGTGAATGGTTTCTTGTTTTGTTTTTGGACGATAAAATCGTACGGAAGAAAGGATGCGTCGGATATGTTTAGAAGCTTATGAGAACGAGATTATGAAAACTGAAGAAAGAAAACAAAGGTATCGCTGGGAAAGGAAAGGGACGTTGACGGACAAATTAATCGGCGAGCTAACAAAATTTTATGGGCTGGCGATTCGGAGAACCTCAAAATCTTGTAGAACATATGCGAAATGAAATCTGGGCTTCCCTCGAACACTGCTCGTCATCGATCGACAATCCCCAACACTCAAAGTGTTCACCCAACGAGGACAGTTGGTGCAAGTGTCGTCAGGCCGAGGCAAAAGGAAACTGTCGGACATGTCAGAATCCCTATCGCTCCTTTGTAACCTCTAGACTAGCTCAGTAGGTAATTGGAGGGGCATTATGCTCACTACACTGGTCTACATACATGGCTTTTTTATTCAGTTTGTTTATTTAATAGGCACAAATGCGTTAGCTTGGCGGGGCCGATTTCCTTTTTAACATTTTGAATATCTTAAAACTAAGAGGTTATAATGAACATTTTTTTCAATATTAAAAGGAACATTTTTTTACTACTTTCTTAATAATAAAATACGATTCGATACACAAGATTTAACAATAATTTTTTTAAGAAAAAAATTACAACTATCTTAAGACTAGGAATACATATTAATATAGAAGAAGAGGAACAAGTTTTTATGAGAAACAGCTATCTTACAAGATGGGGATGAATTGTTTTTTTATGAAAAAGTTTGAAGCTATCTTAAAACTAGGAATATAATACAAGTTTGTTTTATTGTAACAGCAGCAGCAGTTGTATCAGGGACAGGGGAGAATAGGCGGATACGATGGCAGGGGGAACAAAACTTGCTAACGGGAGATCAGCGGCATGAGTTTGAGCCTCAGGTTACTAAGATGTCAAGTAACGGGTTGACGGGAGGAATTCGTCGGACCCGCGGGGAATGCTTCCAGACCATCGACCTGCTCTCGCTTTCAATTCTTTTTATGCTGGCATGGTAAGGGCGACGGCAGTATCATTAGTGGAATTCTGGTGATGGTCGGCTCCACAAGGCAAGACAGGGAACTTCTAAAAACGAGAATAAAGGAGATGGGTTAAATTAGGATATTATCGTTTCGATAAAAATTTGCCAAAATATTACGAACTGGGACATTGGACGGTCTACTCTCTGCAAGCCCAATACGCTGCAAATGCGCATCCAATGTGTAGTGGTTGGACATAAGTCGGGACATTACATGTACGAAATCTCGACCCACATCCATCCCCCTGAACCAAGGCTTCGTTGATACCTTTGGGATAATCGAATGTAGCCATCGTCCAAGTTCGCCATTGCTCCACGAGGTTTGCTGTCGTGTGTCCTCTGATGACATATACTAAAAGTTCGTCGAAGCAGATTGGTCTTTCGTATATGTCACCATCCAATACGCCCACCATTGCTAAAGAGTCGGACTTTTCATTGCCCGGGATAGAACAATGAGAGGGGACCCAAACAAAAGTAATCTGGTAAGATTTTTCAGATAACTTGCGCAGAAACTCCCGTATCTTCCCAGAAAATACGAGAATTGCTTTTTAGACTTCACCACACGAAGCGCCTCGATAGAGCTAAGATTGTCCGAAATGATGAAGCAGTGATCTGTTGGCAAAGTGTCGATGATCCCAAGGGTATACTGAATAGCAGCTAATTCGGCGACGTAAACTGAAGCAGGATCATTGAGCTTGAATGAACCGGGGACATTATCATTGAAGATACCGAAACCAGTGGACCCATCGAGATTTGATCCGTCAATGTAGAACATTTCGTCACAGTCGACTTCTCGGAATTTATTATAAAATATATTGGGGATCACTTGCGGGCGTATATGGTCCGGGATTCCACGAATCTCTTCCTTCATGGATGTGTCGAAGAATACAGTAGAATCAGAAGTATCTAGGAAACGAACACGGTTGGGAGTAACCAAGGCAATGCGCAAGCAACGATACTGGATTCTTTCCAGTTTGATGAAGTGTATGTTCGCAGCGGAGCGGAAACAGAAACACCCGTACTCCATGACCGACAATATCGTTGTTTGGTACAACCTGATCAGGTCTCCTGGGTGAGCACTCCACCATGTTCCAGTTATTGTTCGGAGAAAATTGATCCTTTGTTGGCATTTCTGTTTCAGATACCTAATGTGACATCCCCAGGTACCTTTAGAGTCGAACCAGATCCCGAGATATTTAAATGTGAAAACCTGGTTGATCGTTGCACCCATTAATAAAAGCTGGAGTTGCGCCGGCTCACGCTTCCTAGAAAAAACAACCAACTCAGTTTTCTCCGTGGAGAACTCAATACCCAGCTGAAGAGCCCAAGCAGACAAATTGTCCAAGGTATTTTGTAATGGTCCTTGCAAGTCGGCAGCTTTGGGCCCTGTAACAGAGACCACGCCGTCGTCTGCAAGTTGCCTTAGCGTGCATGAATTGGCAAGACAATCGTCAATGTCATTCACGTAAAAATTGTAGAGCAGGGGACTTAGACATGAGCCCTTTCGAAAACCCATATAGCTAAATCGCGATGTTGTTAAATCGCCATGCGATGTATAGAGATTTCAGACAGTAAACATCATTGAAATCACGAGTGTTGCGCTTGATGAGTCCAAGTGCAGCATAGGATATAGCTATGATAGAAGAAACATGTGCGGTGAACCGTAGTTTACAGTCGAGAGTGATACCTAGATCATTGACTGATGCGACTCGTTGTACAGGAGCAGAACACATCAGGTATTCGAAAACAATGGGCGATCGAACTCGTGCGAAAGTAGTTATGCTGTATTTCTGAATGTTCTCACTCATGCCGTTTCTGTCACACCAATCCATAACCCTTTCGAGGTCCATATAACACGATACATTTTCAAATCATCTGCAAACATGACTTTAGATGACGACAATTCACTGCAGAGGTTGTTCACGAAGAGTACAAAAAGAAGAGGTCCAAGATGACTTCCTTGAGGAACGCCCATTGTCATATGGAATGGATCTGAGAGTGTAGTTCCAAGTCGCACAGAAGCACTGCGATTTGAAAGGTACGATGAGATCCAATTTATCAGCCAGTCCGGAAATCCATTGCGCCTTAGTATTTCTACAGCAAGTTGATGAGGAACACGATTGAAAGCTTTCGAAAAATCAACATACACCGCGTCGAACTGTTGTCGTTTTTCCACCTTATCAATCAGCGACGACACATAGCTCATGAGGTTAGTAGTTGTAGAGCGTTTTCTCACAAAACCATGCTGATCAGAACTGATGACGTGTTTTACTGCGGGATAGACAACATCTAACAACATGATCTCGAAGATTTTTGGGAGGCAGCTTAGAATTGAAATCCCTCTGTAATTTGTGACATCGTGTACATTAGCGGTTTTGTGGATAGGGCTAATCACAGCCTCTTTCCACTTAGTGGGAAAACTATTTTCAGCGAGGGAACGATTGAAAAGTATAGAGGCCGGCAGAGCAAGCATTCCTTGATAAGCGATGGTTGAAGTCTGTTCGAACCCGGTCCTTTCGAACTATTAATACCGCGTAGCTTGACATATATCTCTTGTTCGTAGAATGATGTTGCAGGCAGGTGTTTCGTGTTTTTCAAGTTCGTTGGTGGCACTTTTAAGAATAGACATTTCATTTTAACTACTAGGACAATACGTTAACACTATTTTACTAATCATCTTATTAATTTTTACCTTCTATTTTAGTACAAGAACATTATTAGTACAATACATCATTCACAAAAAATTACAATTATATACAGGAAAAAATCGAGCGCACTACTGACTTCCTCGGATATTGGAACCGAAAGATCATTCTTGGCAGTCGCTGAGCCTGACTCTGCTCGGATGATACGGAAAAAGCTGCGATATTAGGGACCATCCATAAATGACGTAGCATTATATGGGGGGGGGAGTTTTGTATTTTGTGATTTTTTAAAGGGGAATAACTAACATCGTTTTTCATATTTTTTTTAAATTACGGGGACAAGAGGGGGAGGGAGAGTTACCGTCAAGCTACGTAATTAACAGGGGGTATTTAGAAGTTTGTGACGAAATGCTACGATGGGGGAGGGGGTGTTAAAAATGGTTCAAAAAATGCTACGTCATTTATGGATGGTCCCTTATCCGAACTGACATTGTGAAAACCTTGGCAGCCCTTTCAACGGCTGCAACCAGCCTCCAGTCAAGGATGGCGTCTCTGTACAGCCAGCATCACTGCCATGAAAATCAAAACATTAATTTTGAATCGAATGATTAAAAGCTGTAATTAGTTACTAAATGTTGATTTTCTGAATAATATGGTATTAAATCATCCCACTAGATACAAAACGTCGTGTGGAACGCTTGAATATCGTGTATAGTACCGAACATAATTCTTTGTTTGGGGCTTTATAGCTATAACGCCCCATATATGTTGGTCGCTGTCAAACTCCATATGATGGTATAGGGTTGCCAGGAGGCTGGCTGCAACAACGATGGATGCTATGTTGCGTGACGTTATGCTTCAGGAATCACAATATATTGGCTCAAATGGCACGTTCCCCGGATGTAGTCGGGGATTTGTGCCTTGCCGTGTGTTTTCATCATTTCCTGAGCAGAAGGAAAGGAGAAGAAGGTTGTGGGGAAGTAGAATTGGAAGGGTGGGACAAATAATAGCACAAAAACAAACAGCAGGTAAGTTAATCTCACAAGTAGTTCAACTAGCCTGCGAGTAAACGTAAAGCTCTGTACCATATTTGATAAGAAACTTTAGTATGTTTCTGAGTTTCAGTCGTCCAAACATGGTGTCGTCTATGTAAGGACGGCCGAAAACTCGAAATCGCCATTGCGCTACTGCTGAGCATATCAGATGATATGAGGATCAGTAGGCAGATTCACAAGGATCACATGAAAAAGACTCAGCGCGCTGAATAGTTGCCATATGATAATTGAGTTTGCAGTGGCCGGTTAAAGCTTTGGTCGGCATGCCGCAGAGGAGCTTCGAAAAATGTAGGAGATTTTTCTAAATCACTGGGCACGGTTGTTCTAGAAACGCCTTTGTTTGGCGACGCGTTTGTACATTTCTCCAATAATTACGGTGCTCGAACGAAGCCCAGGACCGTATTTTTTCACTCATCCAACCTGTCGAAATTGGCAGGGCGGGCTCAGGACCAACGAAGTCAATCGCTGAACCTGCCCTGGTCAATTCGTCAGCCCATTAATTTCCAGTAATACCAGAATATCCGGGAACCCAGACAAGGTAGATAGTGTTGACAATGCTTAGTTCTTCGATTTGGGTTCGGCACGCGATCACTAGCTTGTACCGTGATTTGTCTGAACTAAGGGCCTTGATTGCAGACTGACTACCAGAGCATAAGTTTGCCGGACAAACTCAGTTGAAGGGCCGATTGTACCTCGCACATAATCGCAATGATTTCTGCTTGGAATACAGTACAGTATCTACCTAGTGAGTGAGATAGTTCCAATCTCATTTCACGACGGTAGACACCAGCACCAGCACGTCCCTCCATCAAAGAACCGTCAGTGTAACAGACTACTTGTGTTTGTTGTTGTCTTTCCATTATAACCAGACAACCACTCCTCGCGAGAGGGAATCTTCACATGGAATGTCCTGTAAGGAAAACTGCATGTGAGCGTAATATCGCTGGAAGCAAGAATATCTTCACCCCAACTGTGACCACAATCGCTTATGACTGGTAGCAAGACAACATGTTTACTGTTCCAAAGCCTAGTAACCTGCAGTCTGTATGCACATGATAGTGTTTCTTGTTTAAGGTGTATGTGTAGTGGTTTGATATTTAGAAGTGCGTCAAGAGCAGCAGTCGGAGTCGTGGTGAAAGCACCAGTCAACGCCATGGGTGCCATTCTTTGCAGATCGTTTAGCCCTCTGCCACCACGCAAGGCATCCGTATGGCAGTATTGGACGTGCAATTGTTTGTAGTCGAAAGCAACTCGACGGTGAACGTATAACTCCGAAGTGTATACAGGTGTACACATTTTTTTCTATGTGTGCATCAACTGTCACTTTTTTCGGACAAACAAGAAGAAATGAAGAAGAAAACAGAAGCACGTGGTCCCATACTTCATTTTGATTGGTTAGTGATGTAAACATTTGCTCTTTTGCGATCCCGGACGCCATACTTATTTTTACTACGTGTTTACAAGCTTCGTTAGGGTTAGGGTTTTGAGAGAAGAAGTATAAAAGGAAGCCCATGAAAAGCTTATGCCCGGTCAAACCATTCGGAATCCTGAATGGAGTCAGTATGGATTGCAAATCAAATGCAACAACCGATTCTTAAACCGATTGATTCGGAATCGGTTGTTGCATTTGATTTGGAATCCATACTGACTCCCCACTAAGACGTCCAAAAAATTGTTGCAAAACCGTTCAGCACGGGTCCAACGATGGACGTTTGTTGAACGGTTATTTGGACGTTGTCCAAATTGGTCCAACGAACGTCCTTCATTGGACGATTTTGAAACCAACCGTTCTTAGAGGGTCCTTTCAGAAATCCGAACCGGTTCCGGAATGAATTTAACTGGGTGGAAGCTTCCGTGATACCAGTTTACATTCATGGTTTACTGTTTACGTTTTACTGTTTTTCTCTCCGGAAGTTTGTGATATAGTATATGTACTTTCGACAAACTATAGGTTTGTTCCAGTACCAGGAGAAACTGGAAGTACTCCGGAGCAAACAGGGAGAAAATCGTTCCCGTACTATCTTCTTCTCTTTTTTCTTCTTCTGGTGGCAAACCGGAGTGAAAAGGAGCAAGAATTTTTTGCTCCGGAGCAACAGGGAGTAACTTCCATGTACTGGAACACAGCTTATATTGCCTTTCCCGAAATAAACTAGCGTTTCGTCGATTTGTTGCTATGTGTGACACAAATGAGTGCGAATGAAACAAAAATAAACTAAACAATTTTTTCGCTTGCACTAATACAAAGAGAACATGCGCGTAATTCGGCGCACGGCTTGGTGGCGCATGGCTGAAATGTGGATTTTAGAAAAGATTCGCAATAGCTCGTTCGAAAGGTATTCGTACCCGGTCAAACCATTCGGAATTTGATTCGGAATTCTGAATGGAGTCAGTATGGATTCCAAATCAAATGCAACAACCGATTCTGAGTCGGAATCGGTTGATGCATTTGATTTGGAATCCATAATGGCTCCCTTCAGAAATCCGAACCGGTTCCGGAATGAGTTTAACTGCCCACTGAGACGTCCAAAAAATTGTTTCAAAATCGTTCAACACGAGTCTAACGATGGACGTTGGTTGAACGGTTATTTGGACGTTGTCCAAATTGATCCAACGAACGTCCTTCATTGGACGATTTTGTAACCAACCGTTCTTAGAGGGTGGGTATAAGCTATCTGAAGATATACAAATGGGATTTTCGATTTAATGACACCGGTGTAGTGGAGTGAACTGGAACTGCAACACTTTTGCACTTTCTAGCAGAAGTGAATAAAACTGGGTATGTTCCATTAACACTTCTGCTAGAAAGTGCAAAACCAGTGCACTCCACTACACCGGTGAACATCAATCGTAAATCCCAAAATTGTTTCTCTATGTTAGTTTGGACAGTTGATTAAAAAAAACTGCAAAAACTTTTTTCACACATTCAAGCATTCATATCTTGGAAACTAAATATCAGAATCAAAAATAAATTCATTGCATTCTGTCTTGGTGTTAAGTCTTTCATTTGAAATTGGTTTGAATAAGGTCGGTGTAGCCGTTGCTGAGAAACACGAATGAGAGTTTGTCCGTTACATACACACACGCAGACATTGACACATATCGTCGAGCTGAGACGATTGGTATATAATACTCGGCCTTACGATCCTCGGAAAAAAGTCTTGAGAGCTTTAGCGAATTCTATACATTTCTTTTATAAGAAATGTAGAACATTCTGGCAGAGCTCTGCCTGCCAGACCCACAAATTTTTAACGACTGCCGGGAATCTGGGGATATTCCAGGCACCTTCTGGTGAGAGGTAACGGAGAGGGGTCGCGTGATATAGTCACCCTAACATTAAGCACACATTAGTCAAAGAGAATAGGGAAAGAGACGAATAGTGTGAAGCCAAAAATACCTTATTGAGCAGACCAATCGTGCAATGTAAATAAACATTACTCATGCCTGAGTTGAAGGAGATAAGTATTGTACTTCTATCAAAAAAGAAATTTGAATTTTCGTTAGAATTTAGCTCAATCGTGATTGTAAGGTGCATTCTAGAGTATATGTATGAGTAAAAATAAGCTTTAGAATTATTTCATCTCTTTGTTTCGAAATGCACATCGTTTGATAAACAAATTCATCGATCGACATACGGTTTGTTTTCAAAATATAATAGGAGTCATTTAAAGTGCTGCCTGTAGAAGCGGTTGCCAAAATTCTAGTGTTGAAATCATCATAAAGGGAGTGTTGCCGTTTTGACTGATTTTCACTCTTCGTCTCTTTCACTATTCTCTTTGACATTAGTAAGACTAACGAATGAATTCGCCAACCATTTCCATCGCATCTTTTCTGAATGATCACATGTATCAAACCCACTCTACACTCTTGCGCTGTTTCTTATCAACGCACTCTCAACTTCGTATAACGCTCTCGATCAAGTGTAGTCATTGGATTAGTAGTTGTGTGTGTTGTGACGTTTACCGCTATTGTAAACAACATTACTAGTCGCTATCTGTCGTCGCAAGTAGATTCAGTATCTCCTATCTGTTCAAGGTTAGTGCAAAATAAAGTATAGTAAACCAAACCGTACTACTTATTACAATTAAAACGTGAGTTTCTGCTACTTAAGAGGGATGAATACACGCCGGGAAGTGCCGATGCGCCACCTTTTCGATGGTAGCGATCTCAACGTATACGATCAGAACATCGCAAACTTGTCAGCTGGTGCACCAGGGCCGGATCTGCTGATCGAATGTTGTGAGATATTCCGCATTGCAACAGAGCACAGAATGGTGAGCTTCAAATTTAAACTAAGAGCCAATATTTACCAATCCATTTAAACAGTTTCGGTATCAGGTTCACTCCGTTTGCGGCGGAGTAGGTAATTTGTATTACTATATAAATTTTAGATTTAGCCCATTCAAAAATTCTACAACATCCTGCAATACGTTGTATTGTATTACTTATTGGAAGTTCGCTCTAGCGATACGTTCTAACGTAGGAAATTCTATATCTATTGTTATGCTTATATCCTAGTAGCGTGAATTTTCTGTAACTACTAGATCTGTGTAACGGCTCCATGTTCAGGACGTGCATTATTTAGAGTATCATAAATTGCCAAGCAAGCACGAAGTCAGGAGTCAGGACCCTATTCTCAGTCACGTCACCTAGTGACTAGACGGAAATTTCTAGTCACCAAATGACGTGACTGTGAGAATAGGGCCCATCGTACATTTCGAAACCTCGTTTTAAATAGACATGAGTTCAAAATTTTTAGATCGCGAACTATTGTCTCAACTTTTTCATTACCCTCAGTGTGTCATCAACCAGACGAAAAAAAGCTATCAAGTGGTACATTACGTTTATCAGCGCATTCTAGTAACTTTAAATCTGAATATAAACTCCACAATTGTGGACTTATCGTAATATGGTAAAAAATAACTCTACCGCCTGTAGCGGTACCGTTTGAAATGGAACCAAAGCTGAAATATGTTATTGTGAAACTGACAGCGGAATCCTCGTTTGTAGCTAAACTCCCACTCGCGGTTAACGATTTTGAATGCGATGTCTTCGTACGGTGGACCGGCGTGGAAACGCAGCGTCGCAAAGTCCGGATTGTCCGAACAAGGCGTCAGGAAATACTGCGGCGTGGTGTTTTTGTTGATCAAATCAGGATAGAAAATATTGAACTTGTAGCCTTGGACTATTTTTGGCGGAGGATTGTCCATATCGTAGTGAGTCTGGTTGTATTTGTTCCACTCAAAGCCCGTATGAACCCGATTGAAATAGCGTGGTTTTCTTGGACGATATTTATCCGACCAGAGATAAATTTGATTGTCTACCCGAGATTCCACGGAAAATTCAGCTTCGTCCTCATTCATGCCTCGTTTTGCCTCTTTTCGCAATATTATTTCGTCTTTGGAAAACGTTTCATCTTCTTGATTAATTCCAAGTACTTTCTGTCGCAAAAGATCCACGTCCTCTTCGTCTTTCTCTTCCGAAATAATAACAATTCCAGATTCTAGATCTTTTTCCGAAATGTACTTTGGTTCGTAGCCTCCTTTTTTATAAAGCTCAAAGCACTCATTTAGAAGATCGTTCTCGACATTCTCCTCATCCTTCGCTTGCTCGGCACCAGATTGACTACTACTGTCTTGGGAGTCTTCGTCTGTCGGTTCTATTTTTGTAGATTCGGCTGGACCTGCTCTACTGGGTCCAGCCTCTGGATCAATGTCTTCTTCTTTTTTAACATTCAACTCTTGCTCTTGTTTCAGCATTTCCAACTTGTTTCTCAAATTCTCCTGGTGGCGATCTCTTAGTCGTGCTCTTGCCATGTGAGCCTTCAATTGAGAAAGTAAACTTTCCCAGTATCCAATATCTAAACCATCCTGTTGGCTATTTATTTTATCCTCAATTTTCTTCTTGAGTTCCTCCAACTGCGATGAACTCTTACCTTTAAAAATCTGCGTCACATCTTTAGCTACGCTTTGGTGAATACCCTCACGTCGCCCTGTAGCCATTCGGTGCTTTTCGGCTTCAACCTTACGCAACTTTTGCAGCTCATCTTCTACAATAATCGTCAAGTCACACCAGTAGTCTGCATTCTGACTCTTCTCTAAATCGTTATAGACTTTAATATCTGCCAGCAAGTCCTCCAAATCGTCCAAACCTAACCCGTTCAGGTACGTGTATGGTTCGTGCATCTGCATCTCGATCGATTCTTCTAGATTTTGCTCAGATATGTACTGCGCTAGCAAATCAATCGGCTTCGCCCGCCCATCCTGAATGCGTATCTTGCTTCTCAGCTTCGCTTGCTCCAGGTGAAAATTTTCCTCCTGCCGCTGCCATTCATCAAACTGAGCAGCTTCTTTTGAGCGCTGCATCAGGTACATATCATCCTCCCGCTGCTGTTGTTGGTGCTCCCGTTCCTGACGTCGCTTTTTCAGTTTCTCCAGTTCGATTACATTTTCCTGCTGCTTTTTACGATTCAGCAATTCCAGCTCTTTCCGGGAAAGGTTCTTCAACCCTTGCTTCTCGAGTTTTTTCTGCCACACAAAGGCGGTCGTCCTTTGCTCCGGTTCATCCCACATTACTACAAAGGTTCAAGACAATGTAAAAGATGAAGAAAACGATACAATTATTGAAAGTTAAATTAATTTAGCAATACCTTCAGCAGTAAACAATCACAAGCTGCAAATGAATACGTTTCTCAAGAGTTTGACAGTAGACTAATGTGAAAATCAGAAATGCTGTCAGTTTTGAAGTACACTGTAAATTCAATATAATATAACCTTGCAAAAATTCAGCAGGAAAAATCAAGTTTGCGCCATCTTTATGTCAGTATACTGTTGTGCATTTCTTACTTCGATACATTCCCGAATAGAATTTTACAATAGCATTTACCCTATAAACAATCATAAAACAATAAATATCTCGACAAACATATGATTACGACTAAAAAGCCTACTGTCAAAACTCTCTTTGAAAGGAAATGCCGGACAAACCGTTACTGGCTAAACACAGTTCATAGAAGTTAACGAAAGAGAAAACTTTTCTCTTTTGGTAACTTCCAACATCTGTGATTGGCGAGTAACGATTTGTTTGGAATTTCCTTTCAAATAGTTTTGACAGTTGGCTTTTAAGCCGTAACCATATGGTCAAGGCTTCTGTCTGTCACGTTACATTTTTACGCATATTTCATATGATAAGTCAGCAAAAACGATAAAACCAGATTCTATCACAACTGCACATTATTAAGGTCACTAAACCGCACGTTCTTTCCTCAAAAAAAAATTCTATCATGAACCGTTTTCACTTTATTGTCATTTTGATACGTCTGTCACGTTACACAATTTTCGCAGTTAGTTTGGAGGTTGCCCGACTAAGTTGAAAAAGTCTGTTCCGTTGGCCCCCAAACTTGAATGAACACAGTTTTAAGTTGAAGCTTGGAAAACAAGGAAGAGTTTGAAATATACGCAGGTAACAAATAAGCATGCAGAATGCGTCTAACCGGCTACCTGATAAGCATTTAAGTAATTTTAAATGCTGTTTAAGTCATTTTAAATGCTGTTTAAATGCTGCTTACTGGCAAGAAGTTTTTAAGCAGTTTTTTGAATGCTGATTAACAACAGTTATGCATAAATAATGCTAAAATACTGCAAGTAGCATCTAAAATGCAAATTATATGCTATTTTGCTGCATACACTAATGCTTGTTGATTACCTGGGTAGTTTTCCTGAAGAAAAACTTTATTTTCGTTTTTATGGAGTATTCTCAATGATCTGTCACGTTACAACCAGAATCTGTCACGTTACAGTTCTGCATTTTTATTGAAGCAAGGATATTAAGACAGTCGTACACAAATCATCCTTGATCTAAGAACTGAGTATTAACGGGAAATTTCATGTTTATTTTGAAAAACATATTGGTTTTGATGAACAAACGTGAATAACTTTTGAAAAAATCGTAATTTAACGAAGTAACAGTGTGTCGAAAGAAAATCTAAAATAACTTGTAAACATCTGCATTTTGAAGGACAATTTTTCACGACCATTTTGAATTGAAAAACCATTTTGAATTACATTCTAAAACTAAATTATGTAAAGAAAAAAATAAATAAAAAATAAAAATTAAAAGAATTTTTGAAATATGTTAAAACTTTTTATTGTTATTTCCTTTACGATGCAAATAAATTTTAAACGTGTTATGTTTTTGCGTTTGGTATTTGGGATTAATTTATTAAAAGGGTGTATTTTCACTACTAGATATTTTTGTTGAAAAAAAAAAAATCAAAATGTTTCGGTAAATTTTTCTTAAGAACATTTTGCTTCGAAATGATATTTATTATCAATTTTGTATAAGAAAATTATATTTATGACTGGCAAATACTAAGAAATTTAGAAGAATACTTGAAGTTAAAAATGCTTTCTTACTAATAACTTCCTAATAGTGCAATTACAGTTTCTTCAATTTTCAGGCTTTCGTTAACAAAAAAAATCATCGTTTTTCTGTAATTGTATATATATTTTTCTGTTTTTTAACAATGTATTTTTGTTTTTAACATTTTTGTAGTAGTTTTTAACATTTTTTTGATTTTTTTTTGAAAAATTGCACCAACAAATATTCACACAGAAGTATTAATTCCCTAGAACTCGCTTCTATATAGTTTTGCTGCACAAGTGGAGATTTTCGAACAAATATTTTAAAAGTAGTTCATTCAAGATCTCATACGCTAACGCAAAAGGATTCATCAAAATCAAAGATGGTCACCATTCTTGGCGTAATTGAAACAAAATTATTTGAATTGCTTTACAGCAGAAAACATCTGTCACGTTACAAAAGATCAACTGTGTTTTCTTAAAAATGAATAAAACTTTAAGGTTTTCACAATACAGTTTCAAAAAGTGCACTCAAAATAGTAAGAAAAAAATGCAGATTAGAACAGCATTGTATGCATGCTGTTGGTGCATTCCTCGAAACTTTCGAATTTTTGACCTGTCACGTTACAAGTTATTTGGTTTCCATTACTTCACAACTGAAAATAAGCAATAATCCATATTCATCTCAATGTTTCAAGCAATATCTTCATAGTTTAAATTAGACTACGATGAAAAAATGTGGCTCCAGGCAAAAAGTTGAAAATATGGATTTTGTTTACCTTTTTATCTCCTTGCGGTCTTTTAGTCATTTTCAGGTCATGCAAGTAGCATGAACAAACTTTTATAAATGACAGACATGAAATTTTTTTCTGGGATCACCATTTATATTTTTTTAATATTAGATGTTATATACATACGGAAATCAAACAGTTTGACGCAAAATTTGATAAAAATATTTCGCCTGTGGTTGCCATTTTCCGAGCCTTGAGCATACGTTTGTCGAGATATTATTATTATTAGTTATTACTGTTTCAACATTGTTCGTAGCAGAGTTCTCGCTGTAGATTTACAATAAAGTTTTATGCAACAATCAATTTTACTGTTCAGCAAAAAACAGATACAGTAAATTTACATTAAATATTACTGTTTCTAAAAAAAAATGGATGGAGAAAAATCGATTTTTTTAATGTTAAGATACATAACCACCCTCCTTTTTCACTGTAAAGTTGATTTCACATTGAAACTTACTGTAGAAACATTAAAGTTTATTGTTTTTGTATTGTAGCATAGCATCAGAACTTACTGTAAATGATTGTAAAATTACTGTACTGTCACAGTGAAAATTGTGGTTTTGTTACTGTACATTTCTATTCGGGTTCACAGCCAAATAATGTGACCGCAACGTCCTCAACAGCCATATGACATGGTGGTGTGCTTATCGATATTAAGGTTGCACCACAGATAACAGACGTTTAGGCTCGATTTGAATCGTGTGTAAATACCCGCTGCTGAAATTCCGAATAAATCAGACATTTGAAACATGTTTGGCAAACGTTTGCAGATGGCGCAGTGATCACTACAATGCAGTTAGAGTGCAGCTGTCAAACACGTGTAGCAAACAGTTGCGCAGATGGCAATAGTGAAACACGGATTTTCAACGTATATCAATTTGAAAGTTTACAGAGGTTTTTGAAGAAATTTTGTTCTAGCCTAAACGTCTGTTATCTGTGGTTGCACAGAGAATGCGCAAAATTCGCAAACGAAGAAAGCAGTTTTTTTCCACACCGTATGTCAGATTTTCATAAAAATCAATCAGCTTATGTAGAATGTTGTTACAGTACTGCTGATTGATTTTTATGAAGATCTGACATACGGTGTGGAAAAAAAACTGCTTTTTTCGTTTGCGAATTTTGCGCATTCTCTGTGCAACCTTAATCATTGTATAAAAGCACGACCCAGGTAATCAATAAGCAAGCTGAATGTGACTTAATGGCTAGTTGATAAGCACTTAGGTCGTTTTAAATGCTTTAAAAAGGAGCTTTTGGAAAAATATACGGCTACATTACTGCTGTGTCATGAAAATGCTTTTTACGGCTGTTTTGCATTGAGAAAGCTGCTTTCTGGCAAGAAGTTTTTTGAATGCTGATTAACAACAGTTATGCATAACGAATGCTAATACACTGCAAGAAGCATCTGAAATGCAACTTTTATGCTACTTTAATGCATACACTAATGCTTGTTGGTTACCTGGGGAGTGATTAACGATGACGATGGTGGACGAGTTTTGGGTAAGTGTGGGTATCAGTGAAAGATGCCGATCGCACTCTATTGCTGTATGTCGTGTATTTCCCACCTAATCTAATTCGAAATTCAAACCAGGTCGATGTACATCTGGGTGACTTTAAGTTGCCTGGTTTGAGGAAGTGTCTGGCAAGTAATGGATTTCTACGAATTTCATTCAAAAACTATATTAACGCGCTTTTTGTACCAATTTGGATAACTTCTTCATTGGTTTCGTTCCTATCTCGATGCAATGCAACTCCAAATTAAGAACTGTTCATCTACATTCGGTAGTCCGCAAGGAAGTCATCTCGTACCAATATTATTTCTCCTCTATTTTAATGACAAATTACAAGGGGCTGTCCTCCGTGGGTTACAGCGTGGGTGGATACAACATTTAACCGATGCTGAAATTCTTCCGAGTGAACTGAACAGCCGTTTACTGTCTTGTCTCGAACAGCACAAAAACTGGAATTTGCGTTTCGATTTCATCTTATCGGAATCCGGCACTATCTTGGGACAGGACTAGCGCCGGATGGACACTTGCTGCAAAAAATGAAGACACAATTTGTGTTCCTGAACTTAGTTCTGTTACTAAGTTAGTGTCGAATTCTGTTGAGACGAAGTTGAAATGCCAATTCCAGAACTAATTTAGTAATAGGTTTTGTGCTCTTCACGCACAAGGGTGGTTTTAAACGTAATGGAGAAAAAATTGTTTTTGCTTAAATTTTTATCCACTTAGGAGAAATATAGCGTAGTGAATCTTGCAGTGGTTTGCTTTTTTTTCGATATCATTAGTTCTCATCAGTTTAAAATGAGCTCCTTTTCTTGCGGGACATCACGCTAGATTAGTGGCTTGTTAAGGAACCTGAACTGTGTCTACGTTTTTTTGTAGCTAGCATCAATCCGGCGCTAGCTTAGTCCTGTCACTAAGTTAGTGTCGGATTCTGATGAGACGAAATCGAAATGCAACTTGCATAACTTATTTATCAAATCGCTGCATTATATTCATTTTCATTTAATTGTGTGTTGCAGAAATTCGAGCGCGAGAACAATTCTTATCTCTTCCAATACGGTCCGGCAATTGGAACTACTGAATTTCGCGAAACATTAGCAACATTCCTTTCAAAAGGATATGCTTGTGAAGTTAATAAGTAGGTACTTGTATGGTTCTGTATCAACAAACCACCCTGAATGTGCTTCTTATATCTTTCAGATCAGATTTAGTCCTTACGTCAGGCGCCACGCATGGGCTTCACTTGATTCTATCAACATTGATTGATTTGTCTGGCGTTATCTTCGTGGATGAAGTCACCTACATGATTGCTCTTGAGGCGTTCAGCCAGTTCGATACGATGAAGATTGTCCCAGGTGTGAGATAAGAAAATAGTCAATTATCTATCTTTAATTTGAATTGTCTTGTGCGATTCCAGTTCCTCTGAATGCTGACGGTCCTGATATGGAGAGTTTGTCGTTGCTAATCAATCAACACAAATTTAAACCGTCTGGCGGAAAACTATTCTGGGGTGTTTACTATACCATGCCTACGTTCCACAACCCCACCGGAATACTGTTTACAGAAGGTATATTCTTTATCAAAAGGCTATTCAACAGTACCATTATCAAATATCAATCTCACTTCGGTCTCTGTATCTCTATTTGTCGGCAGAAATCAACAAACAACTGATAAGATTAGCCAGGTTCAACGATATCTTGATAGCCTGCGACGATGTGTACAACTTGTTGCACTACAGCGTGGACGGAACTGGGAACTGCGTTGGTCAGCAGCCTCCGAAGCGCTTATTTGCTTACGATATCGATGATATGCACAACGATGACTGGATGGGTAATGTAATATCGAATGGGTCATTCTCGAAGATCCTTTCTCCAGGAGTTCGACTCGGTTGGATGGAGTGTCCTCCACGATGTGTGGAGGTATTTCGAAACAGGTTGGTTTTACTGTCTTCAAATTTTACACTAATCGGAAATATTCTACTTATGGCAATCATTTTTCAATCTATTCTATGCATGTGTAAAACATCGCAATTAATGCGTATTTTCTACTGCAACGCGTATATAGTTACCAGTTTGGTCTCGGGTGCAGGACTTATCAGTTAGGCTCTGTCGTTTTATCGGCTTCAGTATGTAGACTTTGCTAATGTATTTTGGTGCAATTTCTTTGTGATTCATTTGTTTAACCATACATTTATCAGCATTTGGGCCTTTTTTATTTGGAAGAGACTCAAATCCAGAGATAAATAGCGCTAGTTTAGGAGCAGATCACAAATTTGCATCAAATTAGAAAAAATGCATTTAATTTCCATTTTTGCATCAACTTTGTACTCCCTCGAAAACGTCCTACACTTATCCTACAACAAACGTCCTACACTTATCCACTTTGTTCGACGTTTTGTTGAATGTAGAGCTAGTTTTTTATAGGGGTTTGACGTCTTACACACAACGCAAAATGCATTGCACGCAACGCAAACCACATTATGGATGTCTATTTTGACGGAAAGAAATGCAACTAATTTCGATGAGTTTTAAAAATGCATCACAAGTGATATGCCCCTAGGCGCTGGTAGTTGATAATTTCTTAAGCGATAAACTTGTCAACAATAAAAGTATTTGTTACTATGTTTTAATTGCCGCAAGGTCTACTGTATCGATTTTGATGGCTATTTTCGGCAAATTTAATACTAAGAGAAACGGAAGCAATGGAATTGAAAGACGGATAGGTATTCTAGAGCGAATCAGTTATAAACTTAAGAACAGAAAACTAGGACCAGGCAGGCTCATATGGACATGATCGAAAGGAAATGTGAAGAATCCTTTGCCCTCATGATGATGTGTTATGTTCTATCAACGACCATGCGGTAGACTTGGGTGGAACGCCAAACTCCTGAGTAGCAGAAGGCAAAGGATTCTTCACATTTCCTTTCGATCATGTCCATATGAGCCTGCCTAATCCCAGTTTTCCGTTCTAAGTTTATAACTAATTCGCTCTAGAATATCTATCCGACTTTCAATTTCATTGCTTTCGTTTCTCTTAGTATTAAATTTGCGGAAAATAGCCAACCAAATCGATTCAATAAAAGTATTTAACATTAATTTGGTGAGCTTCTTTGGCTCTGACGATCGATAATTCGGACTTAATTTCCAACGCCTACGATTTCAATCCATTTTTCTTTTCGTTCAGCGGAGTCCTAAAAAGCGGAGGAGCGGCCAACAACTATACCGGCGGTATCGTTACCAGCATGATCCAGCTGGGTTTGGCCGAACAACAGCTCGGGAAGTATGCGCGAAAATATGCCGAACGCTTGAAGGCAGCCGCCGAAGTACTGAAGGCGAAGCTTCCTGCTGAGTGTTCGTTTCTAACGCCCAGTGGCGGCTACTTCATCTGGATCCGTTTCCCGGAGCGCGTAGACTGCAATGATTTCAATCGATATTGCATGCAACATTTCGGCGTAATGGCAATCGCCGGTAGCAGATTTTCCGCCGGTGACACACATAGTAATTATTTGAGATTGACATTTGCCTTTCACCCAGTGGATTATCTGCGAAGTAGCGTAGAGAAGTTGTGCCAGGCAATCGCGCAATATCTAGTTGAAATTGACTCTACGAAGGTTTTGAAACAAGCATAATCTGTGAAGTCCATACACATGGTAATTATTAGTGTATGCAGTGTTCAACCAAAAAAAAACTAGGAATCCAAATGATTTTCTGCATTTACTTTAAACCAATCATTATCGTTATTACACTCTTAGAAACATTTTACAATGCTGAGTTGGTAAGCTTTCTCGTACGAAAAATGATAAAGTAAAAAGAATTATTAACGTGATCAAACATTTCTTTTTTTCAATTGTTCTGAAATTATTTATTCACACTTTTTCCGTGCTCAAATAAATGCTATAGATGAGTAGTCGAAAGCCAAGTTCTGATTATATCTGGTTTACTACGTAAAACTTATGTAAATTGTTTTTGAAGTCATTTGAACGTGAACAATCAAAATTACTCGAGTCTATAAATAGATCACAAGCATACCAGAATCATTCACTTTCGGTAACCTGGAAGTAAAGGGTGAGTCGACAATTAGATTGATTGGTAAATCGGCTATAGCTGTCGAAAGTTACAGTAGATTAGTATACACTGATAAAATAAAGTAGTATCCATTAATGCGTAGAAAACTACGCATTTTCAATAAAAGTGGAATAACCCATTAAATTGGTAAAGAGTTTGTACCCATAAATGAGTACAGACCTTGTACGTCACCCTGGGTATAGTTTACCCATTATTTTTCGCAGAATTGCGAACAAAATGCGTAAAAAATACCCATTTATGAAAATCGCGCCAGAATTAAAAATACTGTCAATAGAATTGTTTCCGAATTTAAAAAAAAAACATAAAATAACACTCATTAGATAGAGATCCTATTCCAAAACTCCTTAACAAAATAAAACCGCCAACTGGATATATTTTTGATGGCTGGATCTTTTGGCTGTTCTAAAAATGCCGAACTAGTGCATATTTGCAACATCCTCAGTAGTCTAAACAGCCGTTGTTTTCGGAGCAAATGTTCCGTTTCCACCACGGACTCCGATGCAGGCCGAAAATTTGCAGGTTTCGCTACGTCCTTAGCAGGTTAACTTGCTTGAAATAATTCTTAAGGAATTTTCACCCATTGTTAAGGTTGCACAGAGAATACGCAAAATTCGCAAACGAAAAAAGCAGTTTTTTTCCACACCGTATGTCAGATCTTCATAAAAATCAATCAGCGTATGTAGAATGTTGTTACAGTACTGCTGATTGATTTTTATGAAGATCTGACATACGATTTGGAAAAAACTGCTTTTTTCGTTTGCGAATTTTACGCATTCTCTGTGCAACCTTAAGATCAATATACCCATTGACATTACCTCATCGAGTAGTTGTGAAATGGATAAAATGAACTAATTGTTAGAAACAAAAAAATACCCATTTTTTGACAGCTTGAATAACTTCCGAAAATGGGCAATTTGAATACATAAAAGTGGTAAAATTTTTTACCGTGTATATTCTTAGAATGAGCTTAAGGGGGGGGGGTAAGGGTTTCAGCGTGAAAAAAAAATTATTTGCGAACTTTTTTTAGAACTTTGCGTGAAGCGAATAGTTTAAAACTTGTAGATTGTAGTGTATCATATAAATAACATTCTGTATTTTTTCTATGCAAAAATATCGACAAATGACTCGGTGACAAAACTTATTGTAGCACGTCTCTGGAAAAAACATGATTTGCGGTGCGGTGGCTAATGACGAGCTCGCAGAAACATCGAAGCGCCTGAAATCAAAAAAAAAAACTCCCGGTCCGGATGGAATACCAAACGTGGTGCTGAAAGCTGCGATCCTGGCATTTCCGGATATTTTCAGGATGGTGCTGCAGAAGTGCCTAATTGAAGGTAACTTCCCCGAAATCTGGAAGGTCCAGAAGCTGCTATTGCTACCAAAGCCAGGGAAACCATCTGGCGATCCGGCCTCGTACAGGCCCCTATGCCTGCTGGATACACTCGGAAAACTCTTGGAAAGGATCATCCTTAATAGGTTGACGAAATTCACGGAAGGTGAGCGCAGACTGTCCAAGATGCAGTTCGGATTACGCAAAGCAGCATCGACAGTGGATGCAATTCGGACAGTGTTCGAGAGTGCTGAGAAGGCATCTAAACAGAAGCGAAGAGGAGATCGATACTGCGCTGTAGATGTAAAGAACGCATTCAACAGTACCAGTTGAGAAGCCATCGCTGCAGCGTTACACAAAATGAGGATTTCCGACTATCTGCCAGATCCTGAAGAGCTACTTCCAGAGCAGAGTGCTGCTGTACGAGACGAGCTAAGGGCAGAAGTCAATGCGAGTGATAGTGGGCGTTCCTCAGGGCCCCATTCTCGGTCCAACTATTTGGAACCGGATGTACGATCACTGAGAACTGACATATAAGTAAAGTTTTCAACTTGTGTAAGAAATAAAGCTGTCGCTTTGAAATGACAACACCAAGTAGCAACTTGCCACTGGCTGGCGTTTCGATCAGCCAGCGATCGCTATGCGGGACTTGTACGCAAACTTGTATACAACGATGACTCAGGCATGCAAACCTGTATACGATGGTGACTTTCAACGGGTTTTCATTTAAATGTTTACACAGATTTTTCGGGATAATATGTTCTATCTTATATGTCTGTTCTCTGTGGTACGATGGAGTCTTGACGCTGATATGTGAGCCACTTGAAGAAGTGGAGGTGTCGGCAACGGAGACAATAGACGCGATCGAGAGCCGGACGAACGGTGTCAAGCTGCAAATAGCTCACCACAAGACGGAGATGTTGTTGGTCAGCAACTGCAAAGCGGTTCAGCGGATGCAGATCGACGTCGGAGGGCACGTGATTGCATCGAAGCGTGCACTGAAGCAATCAGGAGTGATAATGGACGACCGGTTGGCTTCAACAACCACGTTGACTATGCCTGTGAAAAGTCGGCGGAGACAACGAACACAATAGCTAGAATCATGCCAAACGTCGGCGGCCAGAGAAGCAGCACGAGAAGTTTACTATCTACTGTTTCGTCATCGATACTCCGATATGGGGTTCTTGCCTGGGGTGCTGCGCTGCAAACCAAGCGGAACTGTGAAAAGCTGAACAGGACATTCCGGCTGATTGGTGTACGAGTCGCAAATGCTTATAGAACAATATCGTCGGTGGCAGTATGTGTTATCGCGAGGATGATCCCCATCTGCATCACTCTGGCTGAGGACGTGGAATGCTACCAGCGGAGAAATGCACATAATGCAAGGAGACTGGTCCGAGCGGACTCGTTGGCTAAAAGGCTGCAAGAGTGGGTCAACGCGAAGAAAGGAAGGTGGGCCTACCGACTTATCCGGCTGTGTCGGCTTGGGTGCATAGGAAGCATGGAGAGATGAACTTCCATTTGACGCAGTTTTTGTCCGGGCACGGATGCTTCCGGAAGTACCTGCATCGGTTTGGACATGCTTTGTCACCCATTTGCCCGGAGTATGTGGGCGTACAAGAGACACCGGAACACGTGGTATTTGAATGCACTAGGTTCGAAGAAGTTCGAAGGGGTATGCCTGGTGCGACAGTAGACAATATCATTGAAAAGATGTGCCATGACGAGCATACCTGGGACGCTGTCAACAGAGTGGTTACGAGTATACTGTCCGAGCTGCAGAGGAAGTGGCGAAGGGACCAACAAAGTAGCACTATTGGCTAGCAAGCCACCGTGAAGCCACAAGTGGGGACTTGAGAAATTCTGCCGCCGGGAACTCTCCGACGGTGTAGACTAGGCCCACCGCCGGGGACCAGTTGAGTAATACGTGACGTAGCACTGGGCTCGGGTCGTAAGGGCACCAGTGAACCGGACGTCAGACTTCACTGGAATCGCCGGACCGACCTCGACATCCGTGAGTAGGCTAAATCCACCGCCGGCGATAGACTGAGTAGACCGTGTCGAATAGCTAGCAGCGGGTCGCTGGGACGCCAGTGAACCGGAAGCTACGCTTCCACCTGGAATCACTGGATGGACTTAAACACCTACTGGCTGGCCCGTTGAGTAGGCTAGATTCACCGCCGGGACTAGATCGAATAGATCGGGACGAAGCGAGGATCGAAATGGCTCATGGAAATGAACATCGGTATCGGGAGAAATCTACCGCTCGGCTTCGGGAAAGCCTCTTTCGCCTGGAAGTAGGCTATGTACACCGTCGGGGACTAGACCGAGTAGTTCGTGAACAACTCGGGAACTCAACGAGTAAATGGCGCCGAATGGTGCGAGAACTGAGTTGCGGTGCTAACTGGTACAAGGCAGCAGAGTCGTGGTGCTGAATGGCATAAGGGAGCCCAAGAGCTCGGTGAATTAGACAATCTGAAGTTTGCCGCCCAGATTGTCTTTGTAGGAGAGGAGCACTAAGTCTCGACTCACAGCCAGCTTTCCGACTACCATGCAGAAATTGCCAGTCTGTGTGGATGGTGGAGAACTGGTCCTCCCCGAAGTAATGACGCAATGTAGTGCCGGGGAGGAATCAGGTTCTGGACAAGAGCAGTAGTTTTTAGCGGGTCGGGTGGTGGCAGCCCAAACCACATTAGGGTTTTTGTACATTTTTCTCGTCTCAGCACTTTCTTGAATATTTTTTAATGTTCTCTCTAAAAAAACCCGGACCTTAGGTTGAGAATCACTGATCTAGTGGCTTAATTTGTAATGTGAAATGTACAACGTTTGGTAAAATTATAACCGGTTGACGATCTACATCTACTTCAATCATGTAGGAATCGCATTCAGAGCAACAACTAAGCTTGGAAATAGAAGACAGAAGTATCTAACGAGGACCCCCATCATTTTTATAAAGAATAATTTGAAATATTCCTTGCCCAAAGCACTTTTTATCCGAAAATTCCGGTAGGTGTCAACACATTTGAAGTACGGCCTCCTAATGAATTCTACAGCTGTCCGGTTAAATCGCAGACATTACCCATCCATCTTTTTTGGTAAAGTTTACTGGACATGTTGCTAGTAATAAAATATTCAAATAGGCTGTATGAAAGATATGTTACTTCTTAAACAAAAGCTTTTTATTAATCTTTATTGCATCTTTAAGACAAATATTTTTAATAATATCTGCAAAAAAATTAAGCAATGTTCCTCGCTACGCTTCGGAAATAGTTCTGCATCTGTTTCATCCTCTTGTCTTGTAGCTGTTCAATTCGATCCATCTGCCGTTGATCGCGACAAATTCCACAAAAATGCCTGGACGTTACATGCATTGGACTTCTGTAGTAGACGTTCGGGTTCGGGTTGTTGCTATTCTTTTTATGCGCCCAGATATGAAGAGCAGCTTCGACGGAGAGGATGAGTATGGCGGCGACTCTGGACACAATGAAAAGCGACGGTATCAGCAGTAGCAGATGGCTCGTTTTATTGTAACCAAGGATGGTTTCCTGTGAACGAGATAGAAAACCAGAAAAAAACATTTAAAATCTGCTCTCGAAAAAGAGTTCGTACGCCGTTCTGATTTGGCTATGAATCGAACAGGTGTATGTTTAAAGCCATTTTCGTAAACCGGCGTGAGTCGGGACTACACTCATTCAAACTTCGGTGAAACCTACATATCTCGTTTTCGCACTATTCTCATGTAGCACCAGATAGAAATAAAAATACTATAAATTTTAAATAGTGAACTGGCTGACTAAGCTAGTTCATATCGTAAAATAAGCTTATGCAAATTGCTATTATGTGCCGAACAAATACCTTCTTCAAATTCATAACTTTTTCCCGACTGGCCAACGGATAGCTACTGTCGAGTTTATAAATGCAGCCCTCCTTCCGATTGGTTGTCACTGCATTATTTCGCAGATACTGTTTCGGAATGGAAAATTTGGCCCGTTCCCGGCGCAGCTCGAACGTCGGATAAGAACTGTTTTCGCCCGTTTCCGCATCGTAGTACAGGGAACCTTCTTTGTACTGACCATAGTCCACTTCTCCAGTTTCCTTGTCCAACATCACGGCGAAATCTGAAAATACGTAAATTGTTATTATTGCTTAGCAGATGCATTCTTTCAATCGCTTTCGAGTGCGGCCATGCATTTTTAATTAATGCAGACGGACGGTTCTATTCGGTATGGGTAAACAAGGTAGACAGTAAAGTTCAAAGGTCATTGATTTTAACCTTACACCATATATACACCTATCAAGCTTCCGTACGTTGCGCTCAACGGTAGTAGGTTGGTAAGTTGTCGCCAGTTCTTCCTCGAGTGCACCGAATGAATACGAAGGGGTGCACATGCACTAAACAAGCGACCGGAAGGAAGATATTCTAATGCTATTTAAACCATAGAGTATGACAATAGATCGTTGAGTAAAAAATCGCAAACCTGCAGTAATTAATGAATACAGCATGTATACAACAGAATGGCTGGCGTTCAAAGAGAGCTAGCCTGCATCTTCCCCGAAGCATTATGGCATGTTTTATTTGTTAAAAGTAATCAACGTTTAGTGTGATTTGAAAAATTTGATAATTGGGTCTTTAAGCCATACGCTGTTTTCGATTTTTTCCGATGCAGCCCGAACTTTTTTTACTTGTTTGTGCGCATTTTTTTTTAACAAAGTTGAATTGTCACGACCACACCTTTCATTGAACTACCTTGATCCCCATCCTTTTGCTGGGATAACTGTCAAAAATGGTAACCCATGTGGCTAAATTTACTGTCAAGGAAGATCGATAGTGTCAAACGAGGACGTGTTTACATTTTTGTAGAAAATCTATTAAAAATCATTCTGAAGTTTTAAAGGTTGAACTTATATATTATTATATTTAGAAAGATGGGCTCTATCAGTTTATGAAATAAAAGGAGAATTTTGTTCTCTATTTAAGTGCTGAGAGGGGATGGGTTAGTAAGGGTTTCAGCATAAAAAACACCTTTTTGCGATTTCTTAGAAATTTGGGTGAAGCGATTTGATCAAAACATTTCTTTAATTTTTCAATTAATGGTTTGTTTTTACTCATAAAATGGAGGAACTGCTATTTTCACGAAACATTCTGCCATTTTACGAGTAAATACCCCTTAATTGAAAAACGTTGGAAAACCGTGTTTCACTATTGCAATCTACGCAACTGATAGCTACACGTGTTTGACATCTGCACCCCAACTGCATTGTGTTGATCACTGCGCCACCTGCAAACGTTTGCCAAAAGTGTTTCAGAGTCTGATTTATTCAGAATTTCAGTAGGGGGTATTTACGCACGTTTCGAACTGAGTCTAAACGTCTGTTATCTGCGGTTCATGAATTGTGTAAATTGTGAGAATTCATCATAGAAAATTGGCCTTACACCTTACTTACTCTTGTACAAAGGAGAAGTAAGTGCGATGTATTCCCTTTCATGTGTAGGAAGTAAGAGATGCTGAAATTATTGAGCTTATTCATAGTTGTAGTTATTAGTTTTGATGGTGTCATTAATAATACACTTTTCAAATTTTACGTAAATTAGAAGATAGTAGTAATCAGTGTTAAGTGATTTTCTTTCGGTTTGTGGCTAATTTTCTGTAATAGATTAAATTCTGGGCAGTTTTTTTTAGTTGATGAAACCATTGAAATATATTTTAATCATATTGACCACCGAGTATCTTTCCTGGCCGGGGCTCCAATTTCCCGGGCCAGCCTTGAAAATAGTTTCATTCAAATAGAATACATCATAATATGGTGTTTTATGATGCCATAGAACTGGTAATAGTGGCAAGACGCCAGATCGAAAAATAGTAGTTAAACCGTTTCTGCGCATCTACAAATCGCCTGCTAAATCAGAAACTTTAGTGCAAATTTCAGCATTCTATTCGTTCGAAAATTCTAACAATATTTTTTTTACTCATTTCGATTAAGCGTCTTCTACACCTTGCAAACGTGTAGTTTGGAATACCTTGCATTTTCTAGCTCCGTCAAGGATTGTCATATTCGGTTAGCATATAAATACTTTGAACTCTTGAATATCCGTTTCTGTAACGAGAGTAAATTGAAACTTGTAAATAAATAATAAAAGTTTAATTCAACATCAATAATCCGTCGATGTACTATAGCCTTTCTGTGACAAAAAATAAGTTCTTTTAGCATTTTTAGTTTCTATTATCTTACTTTTGGAATTGTTTTCATAAGGAACTTCTCAAAATTTCATCACTTTAGAATTAAAGATCTATGCAATAATTTTAAAGCCCCTCCCGAAACGAAATCCTAGCTATGGGCCTGAGGCCACTCTTAGCAGTCGGATGGCTAATTTGAATTTCTATATCATTACTTTTTTGCAACAGATCCTAAAAAATATAACATCCATGGATAAATTTTCCCATAAAATGTTTGTATACCATCCAACGAAATATCGGTGTTATAAATTTTAGGATTTGTTGAAGAACAGTGGAAATCTAGCAAATGAAGTTATCTTTCGACTACGTTTGAGTCTTGGGACTTGGGGAGTAAAAGCGCATGCGCATATGTGCTTTTGTCTTAATTTTTCCATTTAACACTTTGTTAATAACCTCGTTTTGCATTACTAGCCCGATCAGACTTTAGTTTACAAATATATCGAACATAGATGACAATAACTCAATATAGCCGAGTAATGGACATTGTTTCAACTTTTGAAAAAGATATATTCATTTTGATCTAATCACACTTATTTCGCACCAAAATTGACATACTTTTGAACGACATAAATTCAAACACTGCAAAACAAATAAATGTTTCGGAAAATTTTACGGATTTAGTATATTGTGGTGTATCAACTATAAGAATAGAAACATCAATGAGAAACGTCTTTGCAATATATCAATGACTTACCAAAAATATTCGATGTAAAAAGTGTGATCACGTCTCGCACGCTTCGTTGCGTGCAATATACTCGAAAGTTACGTTACCGGCAACTGATCGTCATACATACACCAGTGTGTCAGATTATTCTTTTTCCTGTATCTTAATAATTGGAAGTACAAACATTGAAAGCCGCTAGAAAACAGGTTCTGCATTAAATTTGAGCAATCATCATTTGTTGTGACGTGGTAACGTCTGTTTCGAATGAAAAATGTGGAATATGATCTTTGGAAAAGGTTAAATTGTATCCATGGTATAATCATTTATTAAAATTTCTAAGATAGAAATTGTGAAACCATATTAAATTCGTAACAATGACTTCATGACTTAGCACAAAGGATGTAGCTTTGATCGACTTCTCCCGCACTTCGTTTATGTGGTTTTCGTTTGAGGCGAAACTGAGTCAGTTTCTAACCCCAACTGCTGTCAAAATGTATGAACTGACAGCGGTTGGGGTTAGAACCTGACTCAGTTTCAGGTTCAAGCAAAAACACCATTAGAAAGAAAAAAATCGACAGCAAAAGCAAAAGCTGAAGATACTGTATTTGGACTCATCGACAAAGATAATATTTTGCCATTATTTCGATGGAGTGTTTTCATGTCATGTAGCAAAATCAATCTTTTTGGTCTTCTCATTGATCGCTTTCTTCCTCGGAAAATTGGCGTTATAAGTTTTCTACTCGAAACAATGCATTTTCCATTTCGCAATGTTTCATTGAACTACTTTTCAATTAATGGCATGACATTCGTTAGTGCACTTAATGCATGAAGCTCTGAATATCTAGAAAAATGTGCCTTAGCATACCAGTTGCTGCTTGTTCAGTGGACCGTTTGCGCGACTCACAGAGGAGTAACTAGAACAAATTCTTGGGCAATAACCAAAAAAAAAAATTTTTTTCGATTTTTTATATATTTATATTTTTTTAGATACCCAAAAGCATACTGCTTATTGTGGCAAAATAAAGAGTTTGCCAAAAATTGTTAAAGATTTTTTGCATGGATGCAAAATGGTGATATTTTAAGGGGTTTTTAATCATTTTTTATTATATATATACAGCAAAATCGCTTTCTAATGATGATGATTGTATTAAATAAGACAATATTATAACAAACGTAATTGAACACAACTATTTGTGTAATCTCAGCTTAAAAATAACCGAAAATAGTAGTGTTTCTGTGAATTGGATCAGCTTTAGAAAAACCCTTTTTAAACTTTTTATTCCAAATTTGAATGATAAAAAAGTTACATTATACGGCAAGATCCGGCAAAGTTGCTGAAACAAGATTACAAAACAAGATTCCGGCTATCCGAAAAACATTCAATCTCTTCCGATCTTTTCCGATCCACAAATTCCAAGCGATTTGAAAATATTGATATTTCCACTAATTTGAGGTACACCAAAATGCTGTAGGGCCAAATACTATGTTTGGCAAAATGTATATCAATGAAGATGTGCACAGGTATCCCTTTTTTCTCCTTTTTCCACTGGCCAATTGTTCATGCATCGGGAAAAACAAATGTATTCACAAAGATGACCTCGAAAATACTAGTATTCGGGAGGATCTAGAAAAATGACCTCTGCACTGGTAGGTGGATAGATGCCAAATTGTCCCAACAACTAGTTATTTACTATTTTTAGTTCATATTAAGGCATAATAACAGCAATAGCCGCAATAAATAGTTTTGGCCAGGATTCGACCCCAGTTACTCCTCTGTGCGACTTCTGGAAGGTTAACTACGTAGTTCTACACGGTAAAAAAATTTCACGTCTAATTCAAGTGATATAGCACTTGAATCAGTTTATCATGTATCACTAACAATTGAAGTGATTTAGCATTGATTTTCTAAGGATTTATAACTCGTATCAGAATGACCTGGTCCATGAAAGCTATTTAATAGAAATGATCTTTAAATTGAAATGAATATCCGTTGAATTCGCACCACTGTACTAATCTATTGAATTTGAGTGGTTCCATCTTTAATTACAAGTGTCAAAACACTTAAGTCTTTAATCGACTACAAACGTATGCTCGAAAATAGGACCAAAAATGGAAAACTTGCATTTCCAAAGTAATGTAGAACGTGAGTATTGTATATTTTACTTGTGGTTAATTTATTATTCAATTATTTGTTCTCAGGTAATCCATAATGGGATATGCCGTAAGGAATACGTATATAGTTAAATGCAAGATCTATTAGAAGCAATGTGCAACACATTCCAAATGGAAGTGATTTGCTGTTGATTTCGTAGTGCTTTGAAATGATCCATTCCAACAGATTGACACATCGCATTGAAATGTTGGGCAAGTAGTGCGAAATCAACTGCAAATCACTTTCCATCAACGTGAGGATTTTTTACCGTGTAGTATCCTGACTACATCCAATCCGTCTGAAGAAATTTTTTTGAACATTTTATTTAGATGTATTTTGCAACCAAATACGTAAAAGGATACACACAAAATTGTTTTATTCTATTCAGTAGTTATAATCAATATTATTCCACACAGTATGATAGAAAAATTCATGTCATAAGTTAGCTATACGATTTTTGAATCATATAAGTACGTTGAACAAATTGAAGAACAATTCTTGAGCTTTTTTTTCTGCAATGAGTTACTCTCTTTGTTTACTTTCTCTTCTGTTTATAATTCGGTCACTTTAACATTTATCCCTCAGCTCTTTGCATAATATGCTAGTTAAAACCACCGTCTTTCGATCTGTACTGTAAAATAAGTGAAAAGTGTTATAGTGACGCCGTAAAAATCGAAAGAGAAAGTAAACAAAGAGAGTAACTCATTGCAGATAAAAACGCTCAAGAATTGTGTTTGTTTAGCATTATTCTGTATTTAGGAAGGTTGTGTCATTATTTTGTTGTAAGTAGCATTCTTTTACCGATCATCATTGTGGGTGGTTGAATGGTGTTACACAAATAGCTCACATGAGTTTTACGACTTACAAATCTAAATTTCTTTGCGTGCATATTCCAAAACCATGAATAAATATAATTTCATGCACATGATATCAGTATTTAGTTTATAGTTTAGAAGAGTAAGACGAACGTTATCTGACAATTTAGTCAGCTTATAATCGGAATTTCATCGATTCATTCTTTCCCTTGGTGACATGCACCAATTTCGGTTTTAGTTCGAAGAATAAGAAAACTACACCTTTCCAAAGAGTCAGGAAATTGAGATACAGTAGGTTGAATAAATTTCATGTTCAAGTTTACTAGCCCCTTATAGTGGAAGAGTCCCATACTCTCCGGTACCTCGAAAGGTTTGATCTCATGAGCAACTTTGCCGAAAGCACTGACTCGCTAAAAAAAATAGGAAGTTAAGATACATTAAATCGAACAACTGACATGGTCACTAGCACCGCCTAAAGATAGCCGTTATACCGCCTCGTAGGTTTTGATTCGCTTAGCAACTTCGTCGAAGATAGACTTTTTAAAAAATCTAGTTCTTGGGATAAGGTAAACTGAAAAAATAACATGCGCACTGGCGCCACCTAGCGGTATAAAGCATTTTTTGAGATTCCCTGCAGCATCCATCCAAACTATTTCTAATTATGCTGTAGATGTTTAGTATTTCTAGACTGAACTTGCACACAAATTTTACTTATCGTGAAAATATTTCAATATTCCTAACTTAATTAATTAATCTAAATCACCTTGTTCTATAAAGAGGACGACACTATCCAAATCTTTCAAAAAATCTACACTTTGCTGTAAAAGTTTAACTACACTACTGCTTGAACGACCGGAATTACCAAAATAAAAAAAAATGAAACTATAGTTAAAAATCGGGCTTTTTATCATTAACATGGTGGTTTTAATGCTTTACTTTGACAGTTTCTGAATTTTTGGTGGTTCGTGCATGCCTGCTAACTAATAACCATTTATTGATGGTGTCTCAGAAGAAAATTCGCGATAACAGGATGATCTCTGTCAAAATGTTCCGCGTAGAGGAAGATTGGAGATCGTCTTATTTATTTATTTATTTAGGAATTTAAGGTACACAGCACAATATGACTATTAGTACCTAATCTACTAATTTAAGACTACAGTTCCTACCTAACGTTAGTATCTATCAAATAATGAATATAAGTATATTACAATTATATGACTAATAAGTATCTATAAACTAAATTTGTACATATAAATTGGTATCCTTTAAGAATTGTATCAAATTTTGGTTTTTCTGAGCATTGTTACCTAAATTAGATTGGTCAATATCGAATTGTTTTCTTTGGTTAGAATACTTGCTACACTCATTTAGAATGTGTGATACAGTAAGAGTTGTATTGCATTCATCACATTGAGGAGGAAGGGACCGATTGAATATGTAACCGTGTGTAAGACTCGAATGCCCAATTCTTAAACGCGTAAGTACAACTGATTCCTTTCTAGATTGCCTATGTGATGTGGCCCATTCAGCCGTATCTGGTTTGATGGTTCGTAGCTTGTTTCCTGTCGTATCCTGCCAGTTATTTTTCCATGATCGAAACACTGCTAACTTTGCTAATGATGTACAGTCAAAAGTATTCAGTCCAAGTCTAGGTATTTCTTCATTAACTGCATTTTTCGCCAATTCATCCGCCATCTCATTCCCTGGAATTTGCATATGGCCAGGAATCCAGAGAAACTGAACTATTTTATTATTGCTCTCAACTTTCCTTAAAGTATCCTGGATATTTTGAACAAGAGGGTTATCGCTGTACAAATTGGCTATTGACTTTAAAGAACTGAGGGAATCAGAAGCTATTAAAAATTTGTATATTAAAACATCATGTTCCATAATATATTTCACTGCATGGTGAATCGCTTTCAGTTCTGCTGTAAATGCAGATGACCCATTTTCTAGCTTTCCCTGGTACTGGTATTCTGAGCTATAAACGGCACAGCCGGACATATTATCAGTTTTTGATCCATCAGTATAAAGAAAGTAATAATCGTGGTATTTAAGGCATAGCCTACGAAATTCGTTCTTGAAATGGCTAACGGGAGTATTAGCTTTAGTCCATTTTGTCATAGAAAAATCTATTGAAAACGCATTTCCTTTCCAAGGAGGCATTTCATGAAAACCCCTAGTCATGACATTTCCATAGTTGAGTTGGTATTTTGCAAATGTTTCGAAAACTCGTATGTAGAATGGTCGTGCTAGTCGTGGTCTGTTCATGAAGCGCTGGGCAAGTTCGGGGTGGTTAAGCATTCCGTAGAGAGGGTGAGTTGGCAGTGTCTGTATTCTAATTCCGTATGTCATGATCAGTTGATCTCTCCTAAGCGATAAAGGAATCATTCCTGAGTCTGAAAGTAGGCTGATTACTGGGCTGGTCCTAAACGCACCTGTGGCTAAGCGGATGCCAAGATGATGGACGGAGTCAAGCTGTTTCAAAAGATTTTTGCGTGCAGAAGAATATACTGTTGCCCCGTATTCCAATCTGGATAGTATCAATGATTTGTGTAGTGTTAGTAAAGTACGACGGTCTGAACCCCAACTAGTGTTTGATAGAGTTCGTATGATTTTCATGCTTCCATTAGTTCTTGCTTTTAATTGTTTTATATGAGTATTCCACGTAAGGCGTCTATCGAAAATTAATCCCAAAAACTTACATGTCTCCACAACATGTATTTTTTGACCATTTAGAAATAATTCAGGATCAGTTGAACAGGAAGTTAGGCGACAAAAATGTATTACTTTAGTTTTAAGTGGGGATAATCGAAAACCCGTCAAATTACTCCAGTGAGAGAGGTTGTCTAATAATGTTTGTAAACTTTTTTGGATTTCTCTTAAAGATTTGCCTCTAAGAAAAGCTACTAAATCGTCTGCAAAAATCAATTTGCGTATAGCTGGTGGAAAATACTGTCTTATTGAGTTAACGGCAATAAGGAAAAGCGTCACGCTCAAAACTGCACCTTGAGGTATACCATTCTCTTGACGATATATTGATGAGAAGGTATTGCCGATGCTCACCCGAGATATACGGTCGCTGAGAAAATTTTCAATGAATCGAAGCATATTTCCACGCACTCCATAGTCAGATAAAGTCTTAATGATATGATGTTTCCAGGTCATGTCATATGCTTTTTCAATGTCGAAAAAAATGCAGACCAGATGTTCTTTATTAGCGAATGCTTCTTGTACGGCTGATTCCAAGGTGGTAAGATTGTCCATGGTGTTTCGAAATCGTCGAAAACCTGACTGATCTGGATCGAACAATTCATTTGATTCAAGATACCAAACAAGTCGACGGTTTACCATTTTCTCCATTACTTTGCAAAGACAGCATGTAAGGGAGATTGGGCGATAGTTGAGCGGGTTTAAGGGGCTTTTGTTGGGTTTCTGAATTGCAACAATTATTGATTCTTTCCATTTTTCCGGGAACAATCGTTTCTCCCAAAGCTCATTATACAGTCTTAACAGATAATACATACCATCCAAAGGTAGATTTTTGATCATGTCATAATGAATATCGTCTGGTCCTGTAGATCCACCATTGCAACTGGCAATAGCGAATTGAAGTTCACTCATTGTGAACATCACGTTTAGTTCGTCTGCGCCTCCTATCTCGTACAAAACAGAGATTTCACTTTCCTCTCTCGTTTTATGCTCTAAAAATTCCGGGGAGTAGTTTTCCGAGCTACAAACAAATGAAAAGGCTTTCCCAAAAGCTTCTGCGATACCCTCGTTTGATTGTATCAATTCGTTGTCAACCTTTAACGCTGTTATTGTTTGGGGTTTTATTTTTCCGCTTATCCTATGTATTTTATTCCACACTTCCCGATTGGGTGTGGAAAAAGTGATAGTAGGAACAAATTTTGTCCACGAGTCTTTTTGTACTTTGCGAATAGTTCTGCGTGCTTTTGCTTTGGCGATTTTAAATGCAGTTTCATTTTCGGGAGTCATGTGTTTGTTGTAGTTACGCAGAGCACGTTTTCTCTCGCTAATACAGTTAGCAACATCTTGAGACCACCATGGCGGTTTGATCTTTTTTACAATCGGTGATGATTTTGGGATAGTATTCGCTGCAGCATTCGTAAGGCAAGCAGAAAACTGCTCTACTCTCTCTAAGGTATCATAGTTGGAGTTTTCCCTTTCGTCGATTTGTAGTGAAACCGAGTGTCGAAAGTTGGGCCAATCTGCCGAATTGGTAATCCATCGGGGACGTCTGGTTGTATTGAGAGATCGTTGCAGTGCAGTAATAACTATCGGAAAATGGTCGCTCGAACAGAGATCCTCATGGACATGCCAAGAAAAATGGTTAGAAAGACTTGGGGAACCAAAAGTTAGGTCAATCGCAGAATAGGAATTGTTGGCAACCGAGTAGTGGGTTGGCGTTCCATCATTGAAAATATTGAGATTTTGTTCTTCGATTACTTTTTCTATGAGTTTACCTCTACTACTGTCACTTAGGCAACCCCACAGAGTGTTATGTGCATTGCAATCAGTTGTTACTATATACGGAGTAGGTAGCTGATCCAATAGATCTTTAATCTCTGTATCGGTTACAGTCTTACTTGGTGGTAAATAAAGGCTACACACGGTCATTTCAATCGGAACACATACTTCCACAGCAACAGCTTGTAGTTCTGTATTCAATTCAATTTCTCTGGAATAATAGGAATCAAGTACGGCGATTGCAACACCCCCTGAGGCTCTTAGGTGAAACTGATCGAGTTTATAATATAATTTGTAATCTTTTAGTGTAGGTTGTCTCGAATGATCAAAGTGAGTTTCTTGGATAGCTATGACGTAAGGTTTGTAATTACATATCAAAAGTTTTAATTCATTAAAGTTATTATAAAAACCATTCGCATTCCATTGAATTATTGTATTAAGCATTTTTTTTTTTTTTTTTTTTAAAGAATGTTTTACCAAGAAGCTTTGATACTGACACGTTTATCAGGTTTCTAGATCAGTTTCCTTGAGAAATATCGATGTCTTTAAAGCTTGGGATAATACCGTAAAACTATGCTCATTTGGCGATTGTGTTAGAAGTTGATCTTGCTTTGGGTTTTCTCTGTTGTTTTGTTCACTCAAATCATTATTTTTATGTATAGGTGTTAGTGAGTTACCTTGAACCTTTCCATCGATATTGGTAGACTGTGAGGTTGTAAACAATGGAGATCGTGATCTCGATCGGGCTCTGTCCGTCGATACTCTCTCGACGGCGAAGCAATGGTTGGGATGATCATCATGGTTAATGCTAGATATCGTTGGTGTTTGTGTAGACTGTGGTGGTCGTATTTCAATTCCAGGCTCTCTCGGCAAGCTTGGGCTGGCAGCGATTTCGTGTAGGGATTGTTGGTCAGATTTGGGTTGGTCATTCTGCGTAATGGGATCTCGGTTACAGCTGCTCATCGTGCTTCTTATTTCTCGGTTAGTTTCAATAGAATTTTCCTGAACCTTTCCCGTCGCCGTGACAGTAGCAAAGCTTCGGGTAAGCTGTGGCGTATTTGGATTCGGAGCTTGTGATCGTCGTTTTCGTTTAGCTTCACGCAAGGAAATTTTGTCGGTGACTCGAATTTTCTGGATTTCGTATTCATCTTCGTATACTGGACAGGTTTTCGAAAACGCATCGTGGCTACCTCTACAATTCACACAGATGGTTTGTACGCATCGAGTATTATCATGGTATAGATTTGCGCATCCCGCACACACGCGATTTCCTCTACACTGGTCTTTAGTATGTCCGAATTTGAGGCAATTCATACACCTCAAAGGAGACGGTATATACTGGCGAACACGGCATGGATGGAATCCTACATTTATCGATGTTGGTAGATATTCCAGATTAAATGTTAAGACTACGGTAGAGGTGGGCTCCAGTTCCTTATTCTGGTTACGGCGATTGATCCGCCTGATCTCCGTCACGTGTTCAGCCTTCAGTCCCTCAAGAATTTCATTATCCGATAGAAACTTCAAATCGTAACAACTGACAACACCCTTTGTAGTGTTCAGAGAAGAGTGTTCTTCAATTCGAATCCCGATCTGTCCTCCAAGGTTTGTTTGTTTCATTAGTTTTTCGGCTTGCTGAGTGTCCACTGATTTCAGAAGTAGCTTCCCATCTTTCATCCGACTGATTGTGACACGTGGTGTAATACTATCAATAGCCTTTTTGATAAAAAATGGCGATACCTTTTCCATTGTGTGTTCACCATCTGTTCTAGACAGCACTAAATAGCGTGGTCCATTGTTTCCTTCCAATCTGCTTTCCTTAGAAAAGAATTTTTCTTGCAGCGTGTCTCGAGTAGCTCCACGTTTTTTCCGTTTAATCTGCGTTTTCAACTTCCAGTCGTCTCCGGTGTCAAAATCGGTCAGTTCATCAAATCGAGAACCAAAGGCCCAAGGCGGTTTTCCGCCGCCGGAATCCCCTTCCATGCCTCTCTCCCACTTCGAACTCCAACACAATAGAAACTGTTAACAAATAGAAGGTTTGTTTGAAAATCGACTTTAACTGCGGAGCTTCAAAAATTAGATGTTCTCTGCTTGAAAGCTAAAGCCAAACTGAGATCGTCTTACTACCACCATTTTGTATTCTTTCTAGATTTTTTTCATGAGATCAAACAAATATCACATATGTACGCTAGAAACAACAACGTGTCGTGTTTGAAATGCCACATGTTCGGGTGAGATGCCGCACCGTGATCCCATATTGAAAAATGGCGAACAAAAGTATTTTTTAGTTCTCGTAGATGTTTTTGTGATTAGGTGTCGTCAGCTTATAGCGTTTTCGTTTTTACCTGGTGCTACATCGGTGTAGTGCAAAAAAGAGACAGACACCCAAGTTTGAATGAGTGTAGCACGACACCGACATTAGTTTTATAAAGATTGATTACGCGTATAAATCGGCTAGCACCTTCACTTTTTTTAAGGGGTTATTCCCATTCGTAGAAACACTTTTTTTATTCAACAATATAAAAATATTTCTTTTCGAAATTCTGTGTAATGGCTACGTTGGAATAACTTTAGTAAGGGAACTATTTCAGTCTATCTTCTGACCTCGCACAAAGCAGAAGCGAAAAATTGCTACGCTATAGCAGGCTATAGGCACCAGCGAAGCCTTTTGTTCCATATCAGTGCATAAACAATAATGTATAGTTGCCCCGGCTGCGGAGTGAAATGAGTTTGTCAAATGAAACAAAAGTGCCCGTGCTACGAGATATCACGATTTCGATTAACTTTAATAAAACTCTTGTTAGACTCACAGTTCAGGAAGTGAAAAAATTAGTTAAAGTTAAAATGGAGTTTAATCTCGCTGAAGTTACGTACATTCAGCTACATAACATAAAAAAAAACTGTGTTTTGATCACGTTCAGAAGCTTAGCACAGGCCGAAAACTTCATTGCAAAGAACAACATGCAACACGAGGTCGAATTCAATAACACCAGAATCAAGATCCTCGTGCATATGGAAAACGACATGGTGGACGTGCGTATCCATGATTTGGCTCTGCGCACTAGTGATGATTACATCAAACGAATCATGTCGCAATATGGAGAAGTAGAATCTATTACGAATGACACCTGGAGAAATTTTTTCACCGGGATTCCCAACGGCGTTCGTATAGTGAGGATGCGAGTGACTAAACCAATACCTTCTTACTAGAGATGGTCGGGTTTCATTTTTTTTCGAACCCGAACCCGACCCGAACCCGAGAGCTTAAAAATTGAAAAACCCGAACCCGACCTTAGCCCGAAATTGTAAAATTTGAAGAACCCGAACCCGATCCGAGCCCGAAAATTTGAAAATTGAAAAACCCGGACCCGACCCGTACCTGAGAATGAAAACTTTGTAAAACCCGGACCCGACCCGCCCCTGAGGGCATGTTCAGGAGCGTTTTATTTTGTATAGGAGTTTCAAAGTAGAACTGGAACTGGAACATTCACATCCCCAGCAGAGCGTTTTGTTTTATTATTTAGAACAGTTTTGTTTCAAAATTTAAAACTGTTGTACGACTCCGTTCTATTTGTTGCTGATTTTAAAACACGTTTAGAACTGTGTTTTAAATACATGCAAAGTTTTCAGCACATACACTTAGACCCGATAGACTGGGGAAAAATAAATTTGAATGCAGTAACACTGAAGGAATGGCGAGACATGAATTTTAAACTGAATAGAACATCCGCTACAACTGCTGCTGGGGACAGCAAGTTCTAGTTTTAAATTTTTTAGTTTTATATAATAGAACTGTCAAAATTATGAATCTAGAACTGAAACACTCCTGAACATGCTCTGAGAATTTTAAAATTTGAAAACCCGAACCCGACTCGAACCCGAAAATTTAAAAATTGAGAAATCCGATCCGAACCCAACTTGTTAATACAGAACAGGGTTACCAAAAATACAGAATAATCTGTATTTATACAGATTTTTCAGCCATTTTCAGACCAAGAATCTATATGTGCAGATATACAGATTTTTGCGTGTATGTACAGATATACACATTTTTGAGAAATGATGTTACAAAAACTATTTTTACTGTATCGATTTTGTTGGTTATTTTCGGCAAATTTGAGACTAAGGGGCCATGCATAAATGACATAGCATTTTGGGGGTAGGGAGGGTATACCAAATTTGTGACGAAGTGTGACGAGGGGGAGGGTAGGGTTAGAAGTTGTGCGACGTAGCATTATGTTTAAAACCCATTGTTTAGAGAAAACAATTTAATGATCCTCCATTCCCAAGAGAAATGAATTTAAATTCAAACAAGTTACTTTTGATGCGGTTTTTCATGAGGTAAATTTTACGATTCGCGGAATTACAAGTTCGCAAAAATACAAAATTTAGTAATTTAGATGGACGTATGCTTCTTAGAACTATTGGCAGCTGCAGGATTGTGAACTGAGAGAACTTCTCTTCATGCTCCCCTTGACTAAAAAAAACTATAAAATCGAAAACAAAACTATCAACTCTATATTTGTGATGAAATGGGCTTATTTTGCACGCAATTTGCTGTTATAATGAAAATGTTGATAAAAGTCGTCAAACATTTTGAAAGGACATGTAGGGTGATGAGCCTATTTGCGCCATGTTTCTATTATCACCCTACCCATTTGAAGCCGTTGGTTAGAGCAGTGTCTGCCATCTTTGTTCAACGCATTGAGTCAAATGGTAGCGCAACAATAGGGGCACTCGTTTCGAGCTTTCATTGTGCTCAAACACGAGAATTTTACTGTTTTCAGCGCATTTGTGTTATTATATTGGTTCTTAACAACGAAGCAAAGCGGTTGATGTCAATTTTTACGCATTCCATTGATTGTAAGGCAAGAAATTGCCGAATTAGTGAGGTACCTTGCTTAGTATGGTGAAAATAGGCTCATCACCCTATATAAAATAATTGAAAAACATGTAATTTTTTTTCATCACCCGGGCGCTTTGCATGGGACAAGGGGGAGGGGGTAGGTAAATGCTACGTTATTTACGAGGGGGAGGTTAGAATTTTGTGACCAAATGCTACGAGGGGGGAGGGAGGGGTAAAAAATCACCGAAAAAAAGCTACGTCATTTGTGTACGGCCCCTAAGAGAAACGAAAGCAATGAAATTGAAAGACGGATAGGTATTCTAGAGCGAATCAGTTATAAACTTAGAACGGAAAACTAGGACTAGGCAGGCTCATATGGACATGATCGAAAGGAAGTGTGAAGAATTATTTGCCTTCTGCTAAGTAGGAGTTGGGCGTTTCACCCAAGTCTATCGCATGGTCTATGGTAGAACATAACTCATCATCATGTTTTACCACCGGCGTCGGCCGAAAATAACCAACAAAATCGATACAGTAGAACCTTGCGGCAATTAAAACATAGTAACAACAAAAACTATTTTTAGAAATATTTTTTCCGGTTTCAGTAATACCACAGACTAACAGACATAACACTATGAGGGAATTCCCTTAAAAAATATCGATCCTGCAATTTTCCCAGAACACTAGCTCCACCTTTTATTCACGGTCCCAAACATTTATTTGCTGGTGGGTTACCCCTCAGGCTTGGGAACAATTTTTCACTAGTGGTCTATCCCCCATATGCTTGTTCATATGTAAGTAGCGCTATAATTTCAAAAGCGGCCACAGTCCCAACTACAAGTATATTTAAAATGACCGTTAAAGTGGGCGAAGGATTCTTTTGAGTGTTATGTCTGTTAGTCTGTGATAATATTTCGTGTCTCTCTCAGCTTAGCCCTCTATATTAGACTGTGCACGCTGACGAAGTCGACTTAAAAATGACTTTTACTGTGAGTCGTGTTTACAAACATTGCTTCATAGTTTAATGACAGTGTTGATAAACACGGCTCACAGTAAGTCATTATTTATGTCGACTTCGTTTGCGTGCACAGCCTAATTAAAATATATCTTCACATTTGAGAGTGGTCGATCATTCTGAAAGGTAAAGATTTGTAGTACTTCTAGTCTACTTCCAGAAACGTTAATTGTAATGCTCTGTGACTTTGTTAAGTCTAAATTCTTTGTCCAAAAATTCGACAGCTACATTGGTCGACTTAATGTATATAACATTATATATCAACAAAAGTTACTAAATTAAGAAGAAAATTATTTTTCCATTGTGCACATCGGTAAAGTTCAAGTTTCTAGATGTAAAATATCAGAACGATTTGTTGTGTTTTTTTTACGAAAATGTGAACAGGTCCTTGCTTGACTGATTTAAACAACACGAATTAATATTTTCGATAGATAATCCAGCAAAAGGTTAAACGGAATTTTTTTTTAAATGGAATCCACTAGGTTTTCTGTTTAGGTCTGATGGAACAAAAACAGTCTCTAGAAAATAAATTTTGCTTAAACTATCTGCTTCTAAAAAAATAAATGGCGATGCAGCTTTTTTAAATTTGAGCCGCCATAATACCAACAAAGTACCACCAAGTGTGTTAGTCCAATATATGGGAATCGTCAAATCGTCCCCGATCCCGATAATTTTTAATTTGTAAAACCCGAACCCAACCCGGGCCCGAAAATTCAAAATTTCAAAAACCCGGACCCGACTTGAACCCGAAAATTTCAAATTTGAAAACCCGGAACCCGACTCGAACCCGAGAAGCTTAAATTTATAGAACCCGAATGGTCGGATTCGGATTCAAAAACCCGAACCCGACCATCTCTAATTACGAGGTGAAAAAAATACACTTTAGGTACGTATCCTTCGCCATCGAGTGCGGCATATCACCCGCAATTTTGATGCGGCGTCTATCCCAATTGCAAGGGAGATGCCGCACGACGACATTTCCCTCTGAAATTATAGATGACTGTGTTCATGATCAGAAGCTCCTAGCTATTCCACTGATACATGTTATACCAAGAAAAATCGCACAATTTAAAACACCAAACGAAGTTTTAATGTGGTACTGAAAATGTTCGGTGCTCCGCGATGCAACTGAGCGCACATATTAATCCACAAAAATGTTTAGTTTGTTAGAACCTAGTACTGATACACTACCATGCACTGCTAGGCCCCATGCAAAACTGACTCAGACATCACTTCGTTAAAAGCTTAATAATTTTTTCTATTGTAGTCGGATCGCTTGCAGTCTTCAACAAAGTTGTAGATAATAAAATTATCTTCTTAAGTTTCACTTTTGGTGATAATCTGATGTATACAGTGCCACCTAGCGGCGAAAATGTGAGCAAGTGGGTTTTCTCCACGTAAATTGTCGAAAAATCCCATACAAACTTCAAGCACGTTGGTCCGGTAGCTAGACTTGTTCGATTTGGCTCAAATTTGGAGCAGACACTCCTGGTGGGACTAGGAATCGACTCAGGGGTGGGCCGATGGGGGTCATTTTTTTTCTGTCACTCTAGTGTGCATGTTCTAAATATACAAAGGAAAACAAATGTAAAATTACGAAATTATTATAATTTTGATATAATATCAAACTTTGGCAATCAATAAAAGAATCATAAAAGTTGCATTCATAATCCATTCTTCGATCCTGCTGTATAAGGATGGTCCAGCGAATTTTATTCCGAAGGCAGACTCATCTTCTCCCAGATCAAGCGAAACGAGTGGAAAATTCCACCTGAGCCACGCGCCAACCAAAATGAGACAGACACGATTGACCACCTCAAACGCCTCAAATCACTCTGAAGATCTATCGAAATTATCAAACTGCAGCTAGGTACCTATGTATATGTACGTTTTAAGCAGTCTTATCGCATGTATTTCGGGTCTTTCGTTGGTTTTATGGCGGTATGACTCAAAGCTGTTGAAATTATACACCGGAAATACCCAGTCTTCAATGCGACCGTCTCTTGGTCCAGCAAATGTACCTGTACTTGATGAGATTTGCGCCTGTGTTCCACAATCCAACACTTTTCAACTCCTCAGGAACATGTACAGTGATGGGGACTCATTAGGGGTACATTTACCATTAAATGACGTCACGAGCAACCACGCTCATTTGAAGTTCAATCGGCGCAGTTTTTTTTCCAAGTAGGGTGATGTGCCTATTATGGCAGTAGAGCCTATTGTGACCCTATTTCGTACCCCTTGGTTTCGAACCAAGCATATGAGATAATGACAATATCGATTTGGCTAAAACAGGTGTGCAAAAAAAGCTCAAGTTATATTCTTTATTTTTTGTGCACATACGTATTTAGAACTATCCACTAAATCCAGCTTTTAATTAAAACAAAATCACCTTATTGAAATATCTGCTGATCCGCCTCACTCGCGTAGTGAACCGAAACAGGACGCAACGGCGCTTAGCAAAATAAACACTTTCGAGCCAGCATTTACCGCCTCATATCTCGTTATTCCGGCACAAATATATTAAATATTGCACTGATACATACCTTTATTTTAGCTGGAGAACCTTTTTACGATTATTTCGCTTTAAAAGCACTCGTCAAACACCAGAATAGGCCTAGTGTTATAATAGGATAAAACTAAATACGGGGGTTCCTATTATTGGCATGTTTTGCTGATACACTACCACAATCAAAACCAACTTTTTGCATCCATCATACAGAAAAGAATCACCAGTGCGGCCAAACCAAAACATGAACTTGAAAACATAATGTTATGCAATTTCAGGTATAAGTAATCAATTATTTCAAGTTATTCAACTAATTGTTGATCGCAGATATTTTATTTTCATCTGCACATACAATTTGGATCGGGAGGAAGTAATGTGTGATGTGAACTTTATATTCCAGTTGTTAACTTTCGCATGGTTATTTCCTGCATGCGCAGTTCTGGGCGCTCTTCTACTAACAGCTGATGAGTTTCTTTCGTGTGCGTAATGTTTACGTTTGTTTTGATCGGCTGAAAAAAGCAGAATAATTCGTTTTACAAATCACGCGTTGGCGTCCATGATCTGGATACCTAGTTAGAACGACGCAAATGAAATATGAGGCATTGCGTTTCAACTAGATTGTTTTTCGATGAGGTGGAAATCGGCACACCCATGAGGCGATAATTGGAACGTTCAGGTGGGAATAGATGCACAGAATAGAACATTTATTTTCATTTATGCTGAAAATTGAGACAATTCTGCCAAATAAGCATTATACAGATGTTTAAGAAACAGTACACTGATACTTTATTCTGAAAAAGGTTATAGGTAATATGGCTTCTTATTAAGTTATTCAAAAAATAGTGCGACCCTCTCCATAATGGTGCCAAAATAGGCTCATCACCCTATTGTTTTTTTTGCTTAAAAATTATTTATCCCCAGCATTTGACAGTGTCTCTGAGGTAAACACTTCCATCCGTAAATTCGTTGATTGCCCTCGCGCGGTTAGGAGTTTATGTGTTTGTACGGGAATCTTTGCACAGTTACCGATATGTTTTTGTCGTTTTTTGTGGACACTGAACACTTCAATCTCTTACGATGTGAGTTAAGCAGTTAGCAGTTTCACGATTTTCTCACTATTCATTCAGCTATCCAGAAAAATAGTTTTCGATTCGTGAAAAAAGTATCATTCCAACCGTTAATGTATGGTAATTAGTTCGACATTTATGTCTATGAGACTGTGTCCGGGTGCGTCCTATAGTGGGGCTCGCACCAACAATACTATCTAAACAGCGATAAAACGACGGATAGGGAAAAAAGTAAACCTCGCGGACGAACGTACCGATTGCCACTGATTCGCGAAGCTCGCCGATGGTTGGCAAATATTTTTTTTAAATTGACTGTATGTACCTCTAGTGAGTGTGTTACTGTTCTTATTCGATGGCGCAGAGTTTGTTCGGTGACTTTTTAATTTTTTTTAATTTTAATTGTTGTCAGCATTATTTGAATACCTTATGTATAACGATTCACAAACACGTTATTCTATTAACAAAATGAGAGATCTACGTCATGAGCACTAAACTGTTTGTGCTGATATTGAAAGTATTTATAAAAGTTCAATAATAACACTATGCTATATTTCTTCTTAGTGGAGAACAATTTTGGTAAAAATTATTTCTTCTCAATTAAGGAGAAAATTGTTTATTACCGTCTTTGCGCGTGAAGAGCACAAAACCTACATCTAAATTAGTAATGAAATTTACGTTTCGACTTCGTTTCATCAGAGTCCTACACTGACTTAGTGACAGGACTAATGAAGAAAAATAGTTTCTACCTGAATTGGTATCCACTAATAAGAAATATGCATGGTGCATCTAGCATTTTAAACTGAAACAAATAGATAAAAGCCGTTTTCAGGTACATTTGCTGCTGTAACCTTCACCATTGCTCATTATGAGCAACGATGAACTTTTGATGCCACATGACAAATCGCTTGCCATACCACCACCTTTTGTCGAAGTGACATAAAATTCACATTGTTTCAGCTGTTATACCTACCTGAATCGTTTTCTCGATAAATCTTCTGTTTGCTGTTGTTTGGGTGTTCTTTGTTTTCTGTAGATCTTTATGTTGATCCTCTCCTATCGCTCATTTTTAGCAATAGCAATAGCGGTCAGAAAGCGTTTTGTTTGATATCAGGAGGCCTACGGCTGCATTTTCATTTTTGTGTTCTACGGGACCGTTTCTTTGTCGGGATGCAGAATTAAACTCAGAACCGGATCAGTAACTCGGCCCATGCCTATAAAAATGGTACATTGTTTATTCGTTTGTCCGAAATACACGAAGAATATGAATTCATCACTTTTCATCAAGTTGTAGTTGAGGAATTCCACGAAGATCCGTCCGAAAATCTTTAAAATCGTGGCCGACCATCTTAGATTCCAATGAAACTTTACACGTTTCACCGTCATACAAGACTAAATATTTTCCACAGGTAATAAGATTATTTTGACTCAAGAGCAATTTTTCAAAAGGGCGTAAACGTTTCTACGTGCATGAATTTCAATTTTTTTTTGTTCGATTACTGTATTTTATACAGCAAAACTATCTGAGAACGAGTTACAGGGAATGAATATTTCTGTCTGAAAAAAAAACACTGAAAAAAATGTTGTTTCTCATTTTTTAAATTTTTTATATTTTGTTACCAAAAACCTAAAGAGAAAAGAAACATTTTGAATGTGATTGCATGATGGAGAAAAAATCGGTAAAAAAGTTTTTCTAACAATAACTTCGTACATGTTTTTAAATTTCATACTAATTGACATACAAAATTGTAATTTTATTACAGAATATAATTCTAAGCACCATTTAAAATCGAAATGCATTTAACAAAAATCTTCCAAAATGCGATAGTTTTCGAGATATTTGAAATTTTGCTACTTCAAAAACAATTAATTCGTGTAATTATGCTCTTTTTAAAAGTTATTCGCGTTACCCCATCAAAAAATGTCAAAAATTTAATGTTTATCGTTTTAAAGACGTAAAAGCAACCTTTTAGTGCATTTGGATCATGGAGAAGCTTTCAATAAAAAAGTTTTCCTAACAATAACTTTTCACATTTTTTTATAATTCTTACTATTTGCAGTCAAAAATACAATTTTCTTTTTGAATATGATTCTAAACGCCAAAATTAGTAGCAAAATTTCAAATATCTCGAAAACTATCGCATTTTGGAAGATTTTTGTTAAATGCATTTTGATTTTAAATGGTGCTTAGAATTATATTATGTAATAAAATTACAATTTTTTATGGCAATTAGTAAGAAATTTAAAAACATATACGAAGTTATTGTTGGAAAAACTTTTTTACCGATTTTTTCTCCATCATGCAATCACAATCAAAATGTTTCTTTTCTCTTTAGGTTTTTGGTAACAAAATATAAAAAATTTAAAAAATGGGTTTTTTCGCAATTTAAATTTTTATCATAATTTTTTGTTTTTTTTGAAAAATGACACAACATTTTTTTCAGTGTATATTTTTTTCGGACAGAAGTATTCATTCCCTGTAACTGGTTCTCAGATAGTTTTGCTGTATAAAATACAGTAATCGAACAAACAAAATTTGAAATTCATACACGTAGAAACGTTTACGCCCTTTTGAAGAATTACTCTTGTATCAAAATATTCCAATTGCCAGAGAATATCATGGAGATTCATACAGCGAACACACCTGCAAAGTTTCGTTCGAATCGACGATGGTCATATTTTGCGGTCGGCCGGTTTCCCATGGAATCCCTCAGTTGTAGAAGCAACATCAAACAGATATCAACTATAATTATTTTTAATTTAAGCCTCGTCAGATACCAACATTCTTACGCCAATGATGATCAAGAGCACGCCAGACAACCATGGTTGACACTCTTCGATGCCAGTTTGGTCATACTACACTGTACCGCGGGTGGCGTCGTGCAAACTGTCGACCTGTTCGACAAAAGCTAACAAAAGCTTGAAACCACAAATGGATAGGTTATTTGTTTTATAAGTTAACATGCTTGCAAGCAGATGCTGAAAAATTCATGTTATTAATTATACAAAACAGCTTTTGCGGTTAAGGTTTTGGATTAAAAATAAAAGAATTTGGTTAGAACACGACGGGTAAGGTTGATTGGAACTGTCATCATTAAGGTTTCTGTTTTCCTACAGTCACTTTTCGCTCTTACCGGCAAATTATGATTTTTTCTGAACATTATTCCACATTCAATAACTATAAATGTAAATATATTGGACGATCAAAGGGCCGCACATCAATTTTTTTGGCTTGCTAAGCCAAACCAAATGATTTGATTTCACTAGTTCTCATCCGATTAAAATGAGTTTCTTTTTTGCGGGACATCACGTTTGACTAGTGGTTTGCTCAGGAACACAAATTATGTCTCCGTTTTTTTGGAGCTAGCACTAACCCGGCGCTAGCTTAGTCAAGTGAAAACTTAATTTTGTTCACAGGAAGTTGTACAAAAAATTACGGTATTCGTAATAAATCAACATTTGTTGCACGTCCAGTTGAAAGTGCTACGATCAAACAAAGTGTGTAAATTACACTATCACTGCACCGTATTGCATCATCCAGCGCTACAAACTAGAGACCACATCAATTCATCCATATGGTGTCACAAATATGTAGGATATCTCACCCGCTATTTTAAGGCTTTGTTTTGTTTGATTAAGTGGTATACTGCCACAATTCGTTTCGATTCACAAAATCGCTTGCTGCATTGAAATCTACAAACAGAACTCGACACAATTTTACAGAATTTACATCAAGTTCTCCCTTTCTCATGAAACAATCCTCGATGCCTCCGTAGGGTAAGAAGAGAAGAAGTTAATATTCATGCACCCATCGAAGCACTATTCCTAGGGAGTCGATTTGAGTGGGCTGGCCGTTTGTGCAGATAGAATGCTAAAAAACGAAAGTTATCTGTGCGACTCTGCTCTAGTGTGAGCCGGTATAAGCCTAACCCAGCCGAAAGAAGCAGCGATAGCTGCTTGCTTGTGGCTATATTTGCTTATCTCGTTGCGAATTTAATCAAGTCGTTTCGTGTTTGTTTTGATTGAGCTATTTGCTTTGCTGGTTCTTCATCAGGAATAATCATGAAGAATTGAAGATGCGAATGTATATTATCACTTCACAAACATTGCCGAACAGGTGCGTGGTTCTCGCAAGCTCTCTAAATTGATTAATACGGAGTTATTCACCTACTAGTGAAAGGAGTTTTGTTGTAAGTCTCTATCTAGTATACTTTGCTCGAAGTTTTAGAAGACGATAATTATTTTCAGGTTTTTTTTTCTTTTGGATGGGGGTCGACTGTAATAACTATGAGGTTATGTGTTTCGGCTATGCAGTCTGCGGTTTACAAAAACACTATTTTGTCTTTATCCGACGTTTCGGTCCGTTTGGGACCTTTTTCAAGGATTCGATAATGTGTGTTCTGTGGTCCGATGTCTTGTTTTGCACCAAGCAATTGTCATTTGTCTAGCCAAATTTCGCTGTTTCGATCGTGTCCACATCGATTTTCAGATCGAAACGCTTATTCTTCTACCTCGGAATTCGGGCTGAACGGATTTCAACCAGCTGACAGAGTACTCTGTCGTATCGTACGTTTCGATCGTGTCCACATCGATTTTCAGATCTAAACGTTTATTCTTCTACCTTCTACCGAGGTAGAATAATAAGCGTTTCGATCTGAAAATCGATGTGGACACGATCGAAACAGCGAAATTTGGATAGACAATTGACAATTGCTTGGTGCAAAACAAGACATCGGACCACAGAACACACATTATCGAATCCTTGAAAAAGGTCTTAAACGAACCGAAACGTCGGATAAAGACAAAATAGTGTTTTCGTAAATCGCAGACTGCATAGCCGAAACACATAACCTCATTATTTTCAGGAACAATAGCTTGTCGTATATCGTGATTAGTGAGCAAGGCGGGATGTTTTGAATGCCCAGTAGTACTTCCAATTCTCGTCAAACATGTCAAATGGTCCTAAGTGCAAATGAGAGCCTCTCTTTACTTTCTCTTTTGATTATTACTGCGTCATCTTAAAATTTTATTGTTTCAGGATATAATGTTAATAAATCATGTTAATTGACGACAATAGTTCAAGCATAGTCTTTCTGTTCGGTGTATAATTTAGTGATAACTAGACTCCACAGAGTACAAAAAAAATTACCAGCATCGATTCCTAGTCCCATCAGGAATGACTGCTTCAAATTTGAGCCATATCATATCAATTCTATAGTTACCGGACCAATGTGTACGAAGTGTGTATAGAATTTTTTAACAATTTACATGAAGAATGCACCCTACCATGCATGTTTACCGCAAAGAGAATAGTGAAAGAGACGAAGAGTGAAAATCAGTCAAAACGGCAACACTCCCTTTATGATGATTTCAACACTAGAATTTTGGCAACCGCTTCTACAGGCAGCACTTTAAATGACTCCTATTATATTTTGAAAACAAACCGTATGTCGATCGATGGATTTGTTTATGAAACGATGTGCATTTCGAAACAAAGAGATGAAATAATTCTAAAGCTTATTTTTACTCATACATATACTCTAGAATGCACCTTACAATCACGATTGAGCTAAATTCTGACGAAAATTCAAATTTCTTTTTTGATAGAAGTACAATACTTATCTCCTCCAACTCAGGCATGAGTAATGTTTATTTACATTGCACGATTGGTCTGCTCAATAAGGTATTTTTGGCTTCACACTATTCGTCTCTTTCCCTATTCTCTTTGGTTTACCGCTAGGTAGAACTGTATGACGCAGTATTATCACTGCAAATTTAAACAAGAACGGTATTTCAATTGTCCATCCCCAGGAATATTTTTTTTTGCAAAATAATGGTTGTGTGGGGTTAGGTTACACCAACTCTCGACAGCTTTAAGCTAGTCGCTACCTTAACAGAGCGAACAAGCCTTACCCACACACCGCCCATGTTTGGTGTTGCTGGTGGGATGATCTTCCACGTAGTCTGCGCCGCAGTGAATTTCTCGACCAGCGCCTTGTTTGCTTCGTTGTGTGCTTTTAACTCGTTGCTCGTGCCTTGGAAGCAAGTCGCATTATCGGACCAGAACTCCTTCGGAATACCGCGGCGCGATACAAAACGTTGGACCGCCATGATGCACGACTCTGTGCTTAATGAATGTACCACCTCCAAGTGTATAGCTCTTGTTTTGAGACAGGTGAAAAGGGCCACCCAGCGCTTGGCGTTGCTTCTGCCCACCTTAACCAGCACCGGACCGAAGTAATCCAACCCAGCTTTCAGACGCATCTCAGAAAGCGGGGCCATGGCAGGTGGCGTCGGTGCTGCTTTCACGATGCGACAACATGCACATTTGCTTTGTCCAACAGCCGTCTCAGCTTCGGGATTTTAAAACGTTAGCGAATTTCGTTGAAGATGGTCTCTCGGTTGGCGTGGCGGTAGCGACGATGGAACCAGTCTACAATTAAAAAGGTAATTAGGTGTTGATTGGGGAGGAGTACACCGAACTTAGGTTCGGTCGGCGCGTAAGGTGCAGCACCGATTCGGCCTCGACTCCGCAGGATTCCTCTTTCGTCGAGGAAAGGCCATTTAGTGTAAATATTACTGGACCTCTCTACGATTTGGTGACGCTTTTCGGGTGGTCCTTGCGTTTTGACGAGAACGGAGATTTCGTCCGGAAATATTTCGCCTTGCGCTGACTTCCATAGTGCTTCTTCTGCACGTCGTAGTTCGTCGCTGGTTAGGACGCTGCGCTCCAACACTTGTCTATCCTTTTTCCGACAAATGTTGTCTACAAGGCATAGTACGTATGCTGCTGCTCGGTGCATTTTAGTCCATTGGCCGAAACGAGCGAAATTCATTATTGGGGCTAAATGAGCTAAGTGACACTGAGTTGGTCGTAATTCTTCTTGCGTAGGATTGATGGGCTGTTGCCGTGGGCAGTTTTCTGCTAAGGCATGGATAAAACTCTGTCCCTGGAACCAGACATTATTCATATTCAGCTGCGGACCGTTACCCCACTTTGTTGCAAGATCGGCGACGTTCAATTTTGATGGCACCCACATCCATTCTTTCGGCTCAGTGGACGTTAATATCTCGCCAACGCGAACAGCGACAAACTGCTTGTATCGCCTGTGATCGTGTGAACGAATCCACGCAAGTACGGTTCCAGAATCACTTCAAAGGTAGCTTCGGCTAATGGGGAAAGTGTGTTGACTTTGAATTGTACTCATTAATCCAGTGCCAAGAACAGCCGCATTCAGCTCTAGTTTCGGGATAGAGAGCGTTTTCAACGGCGCGACCTTGGTCTTTGCACCGACAAGCGCCACTTGCACACCATTATCTGCCTCTAAGCGAAAATAAACTGCGCAGGCATACGCTGCTTCGCTGGCATCCACGAAAACATGGAGTTGAAGATTATCAAGGTTTTTGGGGAACGGTGAGCGGAAGTAGCATCTCGGTAGATGAAGAGTGTTTAGCTCCGGAAAAAGATTTGACCATTGTTGCCAGTGTTCATTGATTTCATCCGGTACTTTCTGGTCCCACTCTGTTCCTTTTGCCCAGATATCCTGAAGGAGGATTTTACCGTGCACGAGGAAGAATGCGATAAATCCTAGTGGATCGAACAAGCTCATGACCACCCGGGCTATCTCTCGTTTAGTGAGGATATGATTATCGAGAAGAATAAACTGCAGATCTTCTCTCAATCCCAGGGCGTACACGAACACATCCTCGTATGGTTCTGCTCTAACTCATCCGTCTCTCCTATTTTCTGCAGAGCTTCGGTCTCGTTAGATAGGAAGTGCCGTAGGGTGAAGCCACCTTTCGAGTGTACCAGCTTGATTTCGTTTAGAACCGCGATCACCTCGTTGACCGACTCAAAACTATCCAGATAGTCGTCAACATAGTGGTTGTTCTTGATGGCTACGGCAGCTCGTGGATACTCGGTCGCAAACTCGTCAGCGTTGAGATTTTTCACGAACTGTGCTGATGCCGGCGAGCAGGTGGAACCGAATGTTGCGACGTCCATCACGTACACTTGGGGGTGGTCTGATGGGCGTTCTCGGAACAGAAATCACTGAGACTGGCAATCGGGAGCTCGCATTTTAATCTGATGGAACATCTACATGATGTCTCCACACACTGCAACGGGATATTGATGGAACTGTTAGAGAACTCTCGGAAGAGGAGTCAGGAGGTCTGGTCCTTTAAGTAATTTTGAATTGAAGGACACATCACCCACTTTGGCTGCTGCGTCCCAGATCAATCGTAGTTTCTCTGGTTTTCGAGGGTTGGTAACGACACCCAGGGGAAGGTACCATACACGTCCGGATTCAACGGATGTCAGTTCTTTCAGATTTGCTTTATGAGCATAGCCCTTACGCTCGTACTCATAGATTTGCTCACGAACTCGCTTCTCTAGAGATGGATCCTTTTGGAGTTTTCGTTCCAGTCCCTCTAGTCGCCGCCAGGCCATTGGGTAGCTGTCTGGGAAATTTGGATTATTTGTTCTCCAAAGCAAGCCGGTTTCGTAGCCAGATCCGGACGTTACGCGTCTCGTTGTCTCCACTAGCAGCTGCCTGGCACGCTTGCCATTGTCGGACTCAGGGACCTCGCACAAATGGGAAATACCAGCTTTATCTAAAGTGAAGAAATCGCGGAGTTGCTCGTTCAATTCCCGATCCGGGTCAGACACTGCTCCAACATGAAAATTTACCACTGCCGTTAGCGACGGTTGGTCAGGTATACATCCATAGATACTCCATCCTAGTCGGCATTTTGCACCGATTGGGTCGCTAGGTCCTCCTTCTCGTAGCTTCAGGAGAACGCATAGCCTCAAGTTGTCTAGACCTATTAGTAGCTTGGGCTGAACCAGTTCATAGTCCTGCAACGGAAGACCACGTAGATGGGGAAAGCTTTTGGCCAAATTTCCATGTTTTAGTGATTGGGAAGGTAGAACCAGGCGGCTAACTGTACGAGTGCCAACGAGCTTGTACTGAGTGCCACATCCCTTACCGGAGATATTAACCTGCACACGTTGTGACTTCGGCTCGACCCGCTTTACCTTTCCGGTCCACTGAAGTGTGAGTGGTTCCGTATGACCTTCGACCCTCAGCTGCTTTGCAACAGATTCTTCTAATAGAGTGTACGAAGAGCCTTCATCGATGAATGCGAAGGTGGTTAGTCGCTTGTTGTCGCTAGATAGAACGACATGCACGGCCATTTAAAGTCACCAGAAAACACGTGACTAGCCGATACGCCTACGTTTTCGGTGGGAGGGGATGAGCAATGTAGGAGAGTGTGGTGTTTCTGGCGACACCTCTCAATTCCACACCCGTTCCATGATCTACATGGCCATTTTACATGACTATTGAGGCAGGTTCTGCAAAACCCTTTTTGCTGGACCAATTTCCATCGCTCGTCCAAACTTGCACCTTTAAACTGGTGACAATCCGCCACTCGATGACCCACACGGCCACATGCCCCGCACGGCTTTCCAGATTTGAAGTTTTTACAAGCAGTACCAGTTGCGACGGCGGAAGTTCGCTCATTGGATTGAGTATGAATGACACCGGTTTCTTTTGGCTTCCATTTTTCGTGTCTAAGAGCACTTCCTAGTCCAGGAATGTCGAAGGAAACCTCACTCGCAGCGGTGACCAAACCGGACATGAATTCCCCGAACGTTTCAAGGTTAGCTGGTTGGCTTTTATTTTTGTAGATGGCCCAATCCAATCGCATCGAGCCTGGTAACTTCTCTACGAAATCCTGCATTAGCGTCGGACTTGACAGGTGGTTTTGCTGGCCAGCTGCTTTAAGATGATCCTCTAAGTTCTGAATTGAGAGGCCAAAACTGATAAGCGTTTCCAACCGGTCGTGCCTTGGGGCCGGTAAGTACTGAATTTTGCTCAACAGCGATCGAATTATTAGCTCCGGTCTTCTGTAGAGCGTGCGCAGGGTCTTGATAACGTGCGGCACACTGGCGGGCAGAAGTAAACGGCTACGTACCGATTCAAGGGCGTGTCCCTTCAGGCATCGTTGGAGGCGGACGAGATTTTCTGCATCCGAGTATCCGCAGGTGACAGACGACTGCTCGAAGTTGGATATAAATATTGGCCACTCTTCTGGGTTTCCGTTAAAAATTGGTAAGTCCCTTCCCAAAATGTGCCGTGCGGCAATCTGCTCTTGTGTTAGCGTTTGGTTCGGCAAAGGGGAGTGTACGCGAGGAGCCGGTACGTTCTGCAGCTTCTGAACGGGTGTCGGTGGGCGTGGTGCAGGAGGATGAGGTAGTTCGAGGTGACGTGAGTGCTTTGGGAGTGCTGAAATATGACTAGCTGAATAATCGTCTGCTGGGTCTTCAGGAACATCTTCGCCGTCTTCATCGACGGATTGGCCATCGTCGCCGTTGTTATCTTGATTTCCCTCCGATCCTCCAGTATTTGCCGAGGAATTCAGCCAGTTTTTCATTTTGTTTCCCATATCCGAAATCGAACTACCTCTGCTGCTCGTTTGCGCCTGCTGTCGGATGATTTCTTGCCGCTTTTCGAAGGACTCCTTCCTGATTTGTTTGCTGCATTCTTTTTAGTGCCAACTCCTCTTTCAGTTTGCGCTCACGTAGGTTCCGCTCCTCTTCGGCGAGCTTTCGTTTTTCATCCAACTGGCGCTCTTCTTCCTTTAGCTGCCGCTGCTTGATCTCGTTTTGTTCCAAGAGCTCATATTCCTTCAGTCGAAGTTCTTCTTCGACGAGTTTTAGTTTTTCTTCTAATAGTGCCACACGGACACTTGAAGTAGTGCTCTTCGGCGGGTCGGGATTCTTCTTTCCCCTTCTTGAGCCCGCTTTTGACGTCGTTTTTGATCCCTTCAATGGACGTGTTTCCCCCGAAGGAATCTTGAGGAGCTGCTCAATGAACGGTTCCTGCTTGGCCTCACACAGCTTGCAGGTGTATGTGATACTGCGCTGCTTTACCTGCTCATTTACTCCGGCACATCCGAAGTGCTCCCAGACTTTGCAGATGCTGCACTGGACCATCTCTGCTTCGGCGGAGTCCGGACGATCGCATGACTGGCAGTTCCTTGCTGTGTGTGATGGTGGGGAGTCTTTCATTCTCGTTTCCACTTGCCCGATCAAATTTCTTAAAGAAATGTGGGGTTAGGTTACACCAACTCTCGACAGAAAACTCGAATTTTGTATATAGTTAGCTTTAAGCTAGAATTAAGGTTTATTAATATTAATTTCATTGTAAATAATTAATGCGCTTACAAATTTGGTGACCGCTTGAATCGAGTGGAAGGAATGGGTCGAGCTGTCCCACACGTGATAGATCTGATCTAGAGTAAATCCTAGCAAGATAGATTTAATTATAATTATTCCTTACAAAGCTGATCTGATTTGCGGGCAATTTACCAATTTCTGCACTTAATCCTAATCTATACTGCACTTACTCGTTTCTCGAATTAGAAACTGATACTGATTTAGCCGTAGCCGAAATAAATGTGTGTAGACAGCTTCCGTTCGTTCTTATAATTTGTATCCTGACGTTTCTCGCATGTCAGTGTCGCCAACCGGTACTGCGCCGCGTTCCGCAGCGTGACTGCGATCGGCAGCGTTGCCGACACGAGGGGGTCTGTCGGCACAGGTTGGTTGTAGCTAAATAGTATGTTTGATATAATTTTAGTACAGTAGTACATATATCATCTTTTAACTAGAAAATATTAGTTCTACATTTCACCACATAGAGGACGCCAACGCTAACGTTTTATTGGAAAAAGGTAACAAGTTGGTTTCATTTATAAAGTTCTAGATGAAGCCTTGTCCAATAATTCTTGTGAACATATCCATATTCTATCTCTTTTCCTTTAAAAGTTAGTATTTGCACCCTCTGCGGTGAAATACGGAACTAAAATTTTGTAGGCAAAATATGACTCATATTATGTACTAAAATAGTGTCAAACATACTATTCAGTTAAACTTCACCATTATTTTGGAAAAAAGTTCGTGGAAATCGACTATTGAATCACCACCAAGTGCCGTTAGGCCCCTTGGCTGTGGTCCACTACCCAGTTTAGCTAAGCCGGAAATAAACAGGAATTCCGCCTGGTTCCAGTTCGTATTCCGGCGTATTTCTAACGCGGCTGCGCATGGAGAAGAACTACTTGACGTTTAGAGACAACTTCTACAAACAAAAAGGAGCACCGATGGGGAACCCACTGTCACCGTTTTTAAGCGAACTCTTCATGGCGAATTTTGAGAAAAGATAGGACGAAAAACATCTGCTGCCAGAACGTTGGTGGAGATACGTCGACGACACATTCAGCATCATCAAACATGTAAAACTACCAGATCTATTAGAATTACACCAAGACATTATCTTTCTCCGGACAAAAGCGGCCTAGAGGCTATGTGTCATCCGACGGTTTGAAGTATCTCAACCAAGAATTGATCCACAGGGTCAGTGCTGAAGGCTGTATGGCTTGCAGGGCTAAAATATTCCAATCGTGCTCGGGTGTAATGGATATTACCCTTGTTATGTTAAGCGAACAGCGACTTTTCACTTAAACTGCCATAACAAACGGAGGAAATACTTCAAAGCTAAATCAGTGTGGTAAAGTTACAGAGTTTGGTGGGAAGTTCTGAGAACCAAAATCGATTGCAGAGAAAATACAGCAGTATCGATAACCGATCTTTGGAATTTCTGGCGAAAAACGATGGCTTTCTTCATGTAATTTGTTGAAAAATCAAATACAAACTGCGAACACGTTGGTCCGGTAGTTAGACTTGTTGAATTTTGATTCAAATTTATAGCAAGGACTCCTGGTGGAACCAGGAATCGACTCAAGGGTGGGCCGATTGAAGGTTTTGAAAATGTTTTTTTTTTCTGGGCAGTCAATTTCACATATTACACTCTTTCGATTCACACACCAACAGTTGCTTTATTGAAGATTATACACTGATCGCGGCAGGTCACTTCTTAGCAATGGATCAGTGGAAGACACATCAAATTGCATCACGAAAAAAAAAACGCTGTAGAAAATTACTTTGCGTAACGATCCTTTTCAAACTTTCAGACAATCAAATATAACCCATTATTAAGGTTTTGGCATTTATTTCATTCAACTTCAATACCATAATCTTACGCTCGCACCTTATGTTCTGTACAACATCTGGTTACCGCTTCTTCTGTACGGAAACTGGCATTTCCTTCATGTCTTAATCAGATTTGTCCTCCTTGGTATGTTTCCGTAGTGCTTGCTTCATAATTACCCAATAGTTTGGCGAGGTGTGTTGGGGAGGTTCATGTCCTCTGACACGAAAGCGATGCCGTTGGCTTCGTACCACTCCAGGACGACATTTGAATAGTGACATGCAGCTAGATCCGGCCAGAAGATCGTAGAGCCCTCGTGTTACTTCAACAGAGGAAACAGACGCTTCTATAGACACTCCTTAAGGTAGATCTTCCCGTTTAGTCCCGAACAGCGCACTTCGTTTGCCACATGAACAGATCGCTTACCAAATCATGTATTTATTGGCTAACTTTGAAAGTTCCTGCTTCCTTACTTTCTCTGGAACATCAAACTTGTGCTGGGCGGTGAAGAATAGTAGCCTTGGAAACTGCCGGAATTCCGCCCTGGCGTCTCATCCATGATGAGACAATGACTCTTCGTCAACATCTGGGTGTAGTTTCTGGGCCCGTGACTTTCCCACCGTATTTTGGCGTTCGTCATGATTTGGAGCCTGTTGCCTTTTTTACGTATGTAACCTATCCCGGTCCTTGTTTCTCTGAACGAAAGCTTTTGACAGATTCAACTTTTTGGCCACATGCCTGGCCGAAGCGTTGAAAATCCGCTTAAACGCTTTCACTACACGCTTGTGATCCTGTTCACTAATAGAACATCCATTTTGACCACATTTCCCCTTCCGTTCGATGCTCAGAATCTGGTAGTAACGTTTAATCACACGACTTATCGTTGGCTGCACGATTCCGAGTTGTTTTCCGATGTCCCGATGAGAGTTGAGGATTTTCCAGGTGCTTGCGCAAACTCAATTCGCCACGTTGCTCTTTTACTTCATATTTGAGTTATTTTCCGTCGACCTATTTCCGCTACAAGGCCAAACACCCATCCCAGAGAGGTGACTCCCACTATCTGAACTAGATATCGACCTATGGACCGGGAATCAACGGCCTTACTTCTCTTCCGAAGGAAGGTTTGATCATAGATTTTTTTCACATCAGAAAAATCTCAATGATCTCGGCTTGGATTGAACCCTGACCAACTGGGGCGAGTGGCGGTCACGCTTTCCACTCAACGACCGGTAGTTGCTATTCGGGTGACGGCATTTTTTTTCCGATTTTCGAAAAACTGACAGCGATAATAATACAGTATAAACAATACACTCTAAACTACTCCTACCTAAATTTTGAAGAGAAAATACCCAATGGGTTATTTTCTACAGCATTTTTCCGTGACTAACACTATATTTTTTCGACAATGACGGTTTTAAACAATTTTCTCCTCAGTGAAGAAAAAATAGTTTTTACATAAATTTTTCTCCACTAAGGACAAATATAGCATATTGCATTGGCTTGCTAAGCCAAACCAAGTTTCGATTACATTAACTCTCATCAGCTTAATCAGAACTCCTTTTCCTACGGGACATAACGCAGGACTACGGGTTTGCTAAGAAACACAAATAGTGTAATTAGTCCAGGTATTTGCGTTTTGACTTCGTCTCTTCAGAAACACGGTTCTTGAACAATGCACTGGGCTGACGCTAAGTCCAAAATTGGAAACACTACTTGTGAACACACTAAACGACTTCTACCATACGACGTCCCGTAGGTGAAGAGGTTCTGTTTGCTGATTAGTGTATTGGTTTTTGGAGCCAGAGTCAATATGGCGCTAGCTTAGTCCTGTTACTAAGTTAGTGATCGAATTCTGATGAGATGAAGTCGAAACGTAAATTCCATAACTGATGAAGCTGTTGATTTTCGATGCGGTGTGAAAATGACTTCTGTTTAGTAGCACCAGTCGCTACAAGTGTTCGCATAGGACTGATATTGAAACAATATGTAATGTGAGGACTTTTTGGTGACATAGTTTTCGACTGCCCCTTATAATGAATGTGATTTATAAAATATTACCAATAGCTAAGTTTTTGTGCCTAATATATGTATATTAAATAGGGTCAATGTTTGACAGTGAACCCTCGGGTTCGATTGGATTGATAATTTCTATCGAATATTGAATCATTTGGTCACCATCCCCGGACACACCTTCAACCAAGTCTGTGGACTCATTACACACCTGTAGTACGTAGCTTTCCGATTTGGCCATCAAATTTCGCTGCGATGGCTGAAGAAGCACTGTAATTAAATTACACACATAATAGTTATCAAAGCGATCGTCCAGCAAGCGGAAACCTTACATGATTCTCCTCGGTGGTTGTGTTTGATGTGCGATGCCAGAGCGCTGTTCGAAACAAACGTTTTCGGACAGTCCCGACAGTAGAATGGACGTTCCTTGGTGTGCGTTCGTATGTGAACCTGCAGCGAAGAGGGACGATCGAAAACCTTGTTACAGAACTCGCAACTGCTAGTCTTTCGTGAAATATTCCCCACACGAACGTTATGCCGTTTGAACAGATGTACCTCGAGATTAACCTGTGAATGACGATAAAGCTTAATACCAATTCCGATTTCACTAACAACTTCGAACAACCTTTTGTGAAAAAGCCCTTTCGCAGTGCTGACACATGAACGGTTTCTCTTGCGTATGAACTCGCACATGCTTATCCAGTAAACTTTTGTACAGAAATCGCTTAGGACATTGGGAGCACACAAACACTTTGGGATGCATTTTCCGCTTGTGCTTTCGGAGCAACCGTTCGCTGCGGAAGGATTTGAGACAGACTGTACACATAAAGCTCCCATCTTCACCGGTGACCGAGTATGATTCTTCCGGCACAATCAGCTCGGCGTTTTCGTTCTGTGCAATCATATCGATGCACTCCTGAAGCGTCAATTCGTCCTTGTGTTGGGTTTTAAGGTGATCGTAATAGCTGGTAACCTCCGCAAAGCGTTCCGTGCAGAGCTGGCAAGGATGTGGCAACTTTTTCCAATGGGTTTTCATATGAATCTTCAGTTCGCTCATTCGGGTACATTTTTTGTCGCAGAAAGGACAAGGGAATTTTTTAACCGTCTCTTCGCCGGTGTGGCGTCGCGAGTGGATGGTGAGATTAACCTTTTGAGAGAAGCTAAAAATCACTTCGTCTTAAGATTGATGCTAACTTTTACGTCCACTAGTCAACGCTTACCTTTTTCCACAAATGTTACAAACGTGTGGCTTTTCGCCGTTGTGTACGAACTCATGTTTCTTGAGACCACTTTCATAAGGAAAACCTTTCCCACAGGATTTACAGAAATGTTTCTAAAATGAAATATTTTCTATAAATGTTGGCAAATATCGTTGGCAACATTGGCAACATTTATTTTTTTTTACGTTGGAAGGCAAATCAGACTTACATCGATTCTAGCTCCTTTCCTTCGAACGGTCGACTGAGTACCAGAATCATCTAGCATTTCCACCGTACCGTACTCTGTCACTGGAGATTCACTGATCGCCAATTCATCGTCTTCAATAACTTCAATCAAAGAACCAACCTCCTCGTGATCCTCCTCCTTAACTACCACGTACTCAATATTCGATTTCAACTCCGAGTAATCGTTGCTTGGACACTCCGATGGGGCGATACTATTGGCAAATTCTATCATACTGTCGGCATCCGTTTCCATCACGATCTGATCCGTTAAACTGTCAGCCCCCAGCTTAGCCTGCTTTAAGCGAAATACTTCATCGACAACTATACTAAAATCACTAGCGCTTGGATCAGTTTTTTCAACAACGTGATCATACGAAATCACGTCTTGCGGGGGTAACGACAAAACAGTACTTTTGCATTCAGATTGATCGTCACGTTCGATCAAATCGTCGGCGCATTCATCTTCTGATTGCAAGAAGTAATACTTTCCATCGGCATACTCGATTCCAATCGCTTTTGTTGCCTGTTCCAGATCACTAACCGATGTTGCGACGGACATATCCTCTGTTCCAAACTCCTCCAATGTCTGTTTATTTATATCGAACAAAATGGGTTTTGTTTCGCAATAGGAAAGCAGATTGGTTTCATCCTCCACAAGATCGTTAGCATCTATGGCATCGTCCGGAACAAGATCCACCGAAGCATCTTCCTCGATAGGAGGGAAAACGGTCGGTATAGCCGTGGGAAGTAGAAAGCGATAGCCATGCACTGGATGCTTGCCGAAAGCGTCATCGTCAAAGTGGCAACTGCAAATTTTTGTTCTTTCGGTAATAATTCCATCAAGAAGCGAATTATTGGAGGCAAGAATATTCATCCATTCTTTGTGAAGCATAGGATTTGTTGGAAAACTGAGAAATAAAGGGTACATTAAAAATATAATATTTAACTCTATTTTATCGAGTTGTCTACCCAACAAAGAAAACAGACGTAGAATTGACAACATTCTCGTCAGTGTCGCAACTCACGACACAGCAGCGAATCATTTTGTGATCTGTATGCTAGCTCACTTCATAAGATACATATTTGAAAGTTATTAAACAGTAGCTTTGTGGATTCACCGTTTGTCAGGATAAGGGTGGGTTTACACGAGAAAACTATTCACACAACTGCTCTAGCCAATTATGATTAGGAAATCTTAAAAATTTACACAATAAGTATGCTTTCTAGACTCAAAATTTTTGATTCGAAAATTCGTTTTGAGCTGTTATTGACTTCCAAATTCACTTCCACAATATTTACATCTGACGTCAGATGTATGCTGGCAGTTTGATTGTCATCCAATCTTTAATTGCCGAGGGGCTACTGAATTTTGTTCAGAGTTTAATGGACTCTTCAAAAGCGCCATCTGAACATGAATTGAAATATTGAAGCACTCACCCGGATAGAATTTTACAATAGCATTTACCCTACAAACAATCATAAAACAATAAATATTATAGTTATTACTGTTTCAACATTGTTCGATGCCAAGTTCTCACAGTAGATTTACAATAAAATTTCATGTAACAATAAATTTCACTGTTCAGCAAAAAACTGATACAGTGCATTCACATTAAATTTTATTGTTTTTGAGAAAAAAATGCATGGAGAAAAATTGATTTTTTAAATGTTAAGATACATAACCACCCCCCTTTTTCACTGTAAAAGTCTATTTTACATTGTAATTTACTGTAAAAACGTTGAAGTTTCTTGTTTTTATATTGTAGCATAACACTAAAACTTACTGTAAATTATTGTAAAATTACTGTACTGTCACAGTGAAAATCAAGGTTTTGTTACTGTACATTTCTATTCGGGCTGTCCAGCAGGATTCGCGATCTAACGCTGAATTGCGACCGCCAGTTGACACGAGAGTTCAATGATGATTTATAGCATGATGTAGCCCCTGTCAAACTCATCCGAAATTGGGTCATTAAGCTATACGCTGTTTTCAATTTTTTCCAATGCAGCTAGCCGGTTAAAGATATGTACGAATCTAACTTTTTTTTCACTGTTTCATAACAAATATAACAAAACAAATTTCTAAAACTGATTTTTTATGACCACACCTTCCACTGAACTACAGTCGTGATTCGCCGGTTGGGCCACACCCTCTGTTCAATTAACAAATTTGTTTCGCTAGTTGGACCAAAAATGCATCTGCTCGCATCTAGGGTTGCCACCTCTGAAGAGACTTTGACCCGGAGATTTTCGCTGACCGCGGGGGGGGGGGGGTGGATTTTGAGTGGAACTAGACAGAAATTGAAATCAAAGCGATTGCTCAGCATTTTAGACCACTTTAATAGCTTTTCATTACTACGTTAAAATAAAGCTGTAAATTTTTCACGTTTGAGAACGGTTTTGTTGGTTTAATATGGTGTGGTATTTTACTTCCCCGACTAAGTGCCAGGAATACAAAAGCACAAGCTATTCTCGCTGTGGAGGATAAGTTGAACTAGCATTGCTCTCCTCCATAACTAACAGGAAAAGGAGAGTAAAGGAGGCAGGGCTGCGGCATTACATGGAAAGCATTATGTGGTGTAGGTTATTCATCACCAGAGGTCACAACTAAGGGACAAAACTCACCTACCTAACCAACAGTTAAGGGTCGCCGAAGGAGTGGAAACAGCACCGGAAGAACTCGACTGATGTTGACCTAGTCAGTTGGTTTAGAACAAATATCTGTCATACCGTGGTGCAGCTGGTTATAAGCACCACCAACAGTGAATTGATTTGGCAAGATTGCTGCAAAATAACTTTTGAACGACTTAGTGGGATGCAACAATTCAATTGTAGCATATAGCGAAATATTACTTTCCTTGATTTGTATTGGTTTTTCATTTTCATTACTTTGTGGAAGAAATCAGCAATATTTGGTGAACTCATCTTCGCCACCTTGAAATGAAGCATTACGCGGGAAAAATAAATCTGAACCAGAGTAATAGTTTACTTATGCTGATTTCGTTTTTAGAATCGAGTCGCTCTAGGTTCGCTCTGAGCTGTCACTTTTGTATGGATTTTGTAAATATTAGAGGGAAGCTAGGGCGACTCTGATCTAAAACCGAAATCGGCATTAGACTTTTTAAATATTTTGTAAAGAGTCAAATAATTCAAAAAAAAAATGAAATTATGCTTCTTCCCAGCAAACCCGGAGAAATTGATGTAAAACCCGGAGGCCCGGAGATCGCTTCCGAAAATCGGAGTCTCCGGGCCAAACCCGGAGGGGTGGCAACCCTACTCGCATCTCTAATTAAGGGGAGCGTCTGGTGTAAAGAGTTCAAAACGAAAGTTATTTTGTTTTACAAGGCAACAATAGATCTTTTGTGTAATATTTGGATCGCGTTATAATTCATTGTGCACAAAAAATATATTTTCAATCACACAGAGCAACACATGCGAGCGTTCCAAGAGTAGCTAAAACTTGTAGTTAGTCGATGAACCACAAAAAATAGAAAAAAGTTCGAGTTTCGGAAAATGGCTTCATGAAAACCGAAAAATCTCATATTTGAATGTATAATTCGTTTATTTTTTTCAAAATAATAGGAAAAAAAAATTAATTCAGTTTTCTATGGTTCATCGACAGGCTACGCATGTTGGGAATCCTCATTAAAAATCAAGTCAATTCGTTGATTATTTTTGAGTTATCGTGTTCGCCAATTTGAAAAACGCGGTTTTGAGAAAAACGCTATTAAAGGGTGTCCCACATCAAATTGCATCACGGAAAAAAACGCTGTAGAAAATGAACCATCGGGTATTTTCTCTTAAAAAATTGGGTAGAAGTAGTTTAGTGTATATTATTTACACGCAAACGAAAAAAATACCTAAAATTAAGTTCTTTTAACTCAATCCCGGGGTATCGTGCAGAAAGATAAAATAGGTAAACTGTGTTGATGGTAGTTTTCATTTAACCACAGCAAAAATCACAACTCATTGATAAGATTTTAATACTCAACCTTGAGTTCAATTTACTAATATTTAAGTAGAATTCACATAATGGGACCATTCATAAATTACTTAACGCAAAAATTGCCCAAAATTGGATCCCCCTACCCCCATGTAACAAATTGTCACAAATTTCTCTATCCCCTCCCCGATTACTTAACAAATTCCTGAAAAAAAAAATTTTTTTCGGTAAAAACATGTTACGTAACGTTCTAGCTTACTCCCCCTCCCCCATATGTAACAACATGTCACAATTTGTTTGTTGGACCCCCACCCCCCTCTAAAAGCGTTACGTAATTTATGAATGGTCCCAATTTTGAGTATACCCTAAACAACTAAAAAATACCTTACTGCACGGAAGACCTCGACTGAGTCAAATCTCTCGTTTTGTTTTTGATAACACTAATAAGTGCGAAAACGATGCACAACTCAAAAGTAAGTTAAAAGAACTTATTCTTTGTGTTGTTTTATTTTTGCGTGTACACTGTATTGCCTATCCCGAGATAAACTAGCATTTCGCCGATTTGTTGCTATATGTTTCACACATGAGCGCAAACGAAACAAAAATAAACGTCAAATCGTTTTTTCACTTGCACTAATGCAAAGTGAATAGGCGCGTGATTCGGCGCACGGCTGATATGTTACGATGTGGATTTTAGAAAAGATTCGCAATATTTTGATCGCTGTCAGTTTTTCGAAAATTGTTGCCGATAGTTTTGGGATTTTCGATTGACGTGCACCGGTGTAGTGGAGTGCACTGGTTTAGCACTTTCTAGCAGAAGTGTCAATGGAACATACTCAGTTTTCTGCACTTCTGCTAGAAAGTGAAAAAAATGGTGCAGTTCCAGTGCACTCCACTACACTGGTGTCAATCAATCAAAAATCCCAATTGAAATCTGCGTGTGTTATAGGAAATTCGCGCGTGAAATGCATGGCTGTTTAAAACAAAAGTTCAGCGTAGCCTGTCTAGAGGTTCAATCTAGGGGCAGATCACTTGTGATGCATTTTTAAAAATCAGCTAAATCAAATGCATTAATTGCATTAAAATAGAAATTCGTAATGTATTTTGCGTAACGTGCAATGTATTTTGCGTTGCGTGTAAAACGTCAAAACCCTACAAAAAACTACCCAGGTAACCAATAAGCATGCAGAATGCGTCTTAACGGCTACCTGATAAACATTTAAGTCATTTTAAATGCCATTTAAAAGTCGCTTTTGGCAAAATATACGGCTGCATTACAGCTGTGCCATAAAAATGCTACTTAACTGCTGTTGTGCATTCAGAATGCTGCTTACTGGCAAGAAGTTTTTAAGCAGTTTTTCGAATGCTGATTAACAACAACTATGCATAAACAATGCTAATATACTGCAAGTAGCATCTGAAATGCAAATTATATGCTATTTCACTGCATACATTAATGCTTGTTGGTTACCTGGGTAGCCCTACATTCAACAAAACGTCGAACAAAGTGAATCAGCGTAGGACGTTTGTTAAACGAACTTTTCTGCGAGGGAGTGCAAAGTTGATGCAAAAATGGAAATTAAATGCATTTTTTCTAATTTGATGCAAATTTGTTATACATTTCTAGAGTGATCTGCCCCTAGGGTTCAATACTATCAATTAAGTGGATAAAAAAGAAGGCGATCATTTTTACACTCTGCACCAGACGCCCCCTTAACCTTCCGGCAGTCGCGCTAGTGCACTCTGCTCTGAAAATCTAGCGAAATCGTCTTAGAGCAGCTGAGGCTGCTCGTTCAGTGAGCTACTTGCGTGACTTCCGGAGGGTTAGTGTCAGTTTGATTGTCAAAGTGAATTTGATACGAGATGCTTTTTAGTTGCACATTGGTCCAACTAGCCCACGTTCAACTAACAAGCGGTCCAGTTAAAAAAATGACCAACCAGCAAATCACAACTGCACCTTGATCCGTATCCATTTGCTGTAACTGTCAAAAATTAGCATGTGGCTAAATGAACTGCCAAGAAAGACCGATAGTGTCAAAAGCGGACGTGTTTACGTTTTTTTTAGAAAATATATTAAAAATCATTCTTAAGTTTTAAAGATTGGATATTAGACTGGTTCAATTTCTGACTTTTAACTCCACCAGGCTCTACTGATTCCTTTTATGGCCCCTAGTAATTGTGCAAATTTTGGTACTTATAGGTTGTGTCTACGGACCCTCCAAAAAATTCAAAGTTTATATGGAAGTTTGCATGGAAAATTGTTTTACTATGAAAATAAATTCATAAAAAATCACATCATCAGCCAATTAATCAGAACACTATATATTTATAAAGGTATTCTTCAACTGAACACATTCGTGGAATATTGTAAGCTTGTGAAAATTCGCTGAGAAAAGTTATTCACTTAAGAAGCAGCATGACTTCAAAACAAGTGGATTTTATTATTTTTCATAGCAACTCTGTTCTGCCCCTGCCGCCCTTAAATCGCCCCTAAATCGCCCAGGGAATGCGCCATTTAATCGCCCTTAATTGCCTGATATGAAAATTAAAAATAATAGTCATTTTCGGATTCACTATCTACTCACATAAATTTATCGGTACACTAGGTTATCACCACGAGACTATAGGAAGAATCGATGGTGAAATTCGTATTGCACACCAAAACTTACCACAATCTGACTTTCATTTAGACTCAGAGATCTTGTTCCACTATACTTACAGACGATTCCACAATTTTCCACATTCATTGGCTAAATTAAGTGCACCAAACAAACAAAATACAAGCGGGAACATGCCAATTGTTTACAAAAAAACAATTTTAAACTTAAGCCACAGAGAACAGACATATAAGCTAGAACAAACTTTTCCGAAAAACCTGTGTAAACATTTAAATGAATATACGTTGAAAATCACCATCGCATACAGGTTCGCATGCGTGAATCACCATTGTATCCAAGTTTGCACACAAGTCCCGTATAGTGATTGCTGGCCGATCGAAGCGCCGACCAGTGTCAAGTTGCTACTTGCTGTTGTCATTTCAAAGCGACAGTTTTATTTCTTACACAAGTTGAAAACTTTACTTGTATGTCAGTTCTCAGTGCTTAAGCCAAACATGAACCGCCATGTTTGAAAAACGCAAAAAACAACCAAGTCCATTTCAGCCGACAGAAAATTTGTCTAAGTATTGAAATTGCCTTTAAATCGCATTCGCAAATTGCATTTGTTCCTAGTGGCAATTGGCACAGGCGAGTTGAGTGAAACTTTTTAAATCGCCTGCCCATGTTCGTCCGCATTTTTTTGACAGGGCTTACACGCAACGCAAACCACATTGCAGGCAACGCAAAAACATTGCACGCAACGCAAAATACATTATGAATTTCTATTTTAATGGAAATAAATGCATTTAATATCGCTGATTTTTAAAAATGCATCACAAGTGATCTGCCCCTAGATTGGATATGTATGTTGTAATATTTAGAAAGATAAGCTCTATCTGTTTATGAAACAAAAGACGAATTTTATTCATCATTTAATGACCCAATAAAGGTGGAATGATGATTGATTTCCACAAGAGTTCCGGCTCAAATGAAACAACCGAACTCCGGCTGATTTTATCGAAATGTTACTTGTCAAGGTGTAATACAGTATATAAGTGTCTACATATCTCTATAGTCTTAACTACAGACACTTTATACCAGAGAACAGACTTGCGGAGAGAAAAACAGTAAAACTAGCAACCATGCATCTAAACTGGCATCACGGAAGCTCCCACAACCCAGTCAAAAAGGGTAAGTTGCTGGCTAACGGGGGGCTATTTGCCAACTCTGATGCGCTAATTGCCCTTCAATTTGCCAACAAATTGCTGGCAATTAGGGGGCTATTTCAAATGCAACATTTGGGCGATTTGTCGCCGTAATTTTTTGCCGCCTAACCCGCCCTTCAATCGCCCCCAAATCGCCCACGGAACGCGCCATTTAATCGCCCTTAATTGCTTAATATGAAAATTAAAAATAATACTTATTTTCGGATTCATTATCTACTCACATATACTTACCAGTATACTAGGTAATCACCACCAACTTATAGGAAGAATCAAAGGTGAAATTGGTATTGCCCACCAAAACTTATCACAATCTGAAGTTCATTAAAACTTTAGGTCAGAGATCTTGTTTTACTATACTTACACACGATTCCACAATTTTCTACATTCGTTGGCTAAATGAAGTGCACTAGACAAACAAAATGCAAGTGAGAACACACCAATTGTTCAAAAAGCAATTTTAAGCTTGAGCCAAACATGAACCACCATGTTTGAAAAAAGCAAAAAATAACCAAGTCCATTTCAGCCGCCAGAAAATTTATCTAAGTGTTGAAATTGCCTTTAAATCACATTCGCAAATTTCATTTGTTCCTAGGGGCATCTCATGTATAGACCAAGCTTTCTAGTTGCTCTCAAACAGATCCTAAAAGTTCAAACACTCTTGGATAACCCTAAGTTTGTAGATGTGTTTCGATGCCACAGGATTGTAAAATGGTTAATATTACGTCATAAAAATTCAATTCTTCCGTGACATTTTTTTTGCCTGCTAAATGCCCTGTGTGTATGCAAAGCTCATGAATTGCTGGAATATTAGCATTGATCGGAAAATGCTTTCCAACGCTGCGCATTTCATACATACAGGACATTTTGCAGGCCACCAGAAGCTGTTCATTTTACCACCGCCACATGTTCATTTTACCCACTCGCTATAAACATGTATCATTTTTGGACATGTTTAGAAATCAAGAATCATGTTTGAAAAAATGTGTTTATGACGAAGTATTTTTACCAGATATGTACTGTAACAAGTATCAGTCTATTTTAGTTAAACACGTTTGTGACATTACAATATGAGTTTATTGCGTCTGTGCCGTACAATGGTCTGGGCTGAATGAATGTATGCTGAGGGTTTATAATGATGATAATTATAGATGGGCGATGACAGTGTTGCCTGATATACTTAAAGACTATTCTTTACACGCTTCCTATTTTTTTTTTCAATGAAAATTAATTTGTTCTTAATCATAATCAAACTCATATCTGGTTGGTGGTCGTACCACGCGCCCACTTCGAGTGGTATAGGGCACATTGGAATATTCACGGTTAGGTGGATTAAGGCTATTGTTACAAGATTCAGATATAAAGGTCATTTCCGATTCTGATCCGAAGCTGTCCTGATCGGCATCGTAATAGAAAGAAGAACTTGGTGATGCCGAACCCGATCGATCGGCTTCAATGGATTCAGGTTTGTTTACATCAAGAGGTTGGTTTAAATTTCTATTTGTAGACTTTGATGGTAATGGCACACTAGTGGTTGACATTTCGGGTTTTTTAAGATATCTTTCTATGTGCTCTTCGAATAAATTATCATTAGCTTCAAATCCTACATTTTGAGTCCTCGATATAAATCGCCTATTCCTACGGAAACAATTGTTAAAATAGTCTCTGATTATATAAGATCTTCCATTCACATTTCTAATAATCTGTCCATAATGCCATTCTTTTCCACTTTTCTTGAAAATGTCTCTCTTTCACCTATATTCAGAACTGGTAAGTTTTTGGCATGACGATCATAATATTTCTTTTGAGAGGAGCGCTTGTTTTCAATTTCTTGTTTTACTTCCATCTCGTTCAAATTGTTACGCTTCAGAAGGGCTCCAGATGTTGGAAGACGAACTTTCAGTTGACGACCGAAGAACAATTGTGATGGAGTCAAACCCATGCCACACACCGGGGTGGTATTATATTCTAAGAGACGATATTGAAAAGACTCGCGTTCACCCAACTCATAACATCGCTTAAGAATATTCTTAGCAATAGCTACTCCCTTTTCAGAAAGCCCATTACTCTGTGGAAATCTCGGACTGGAGAAAACAAATTCAATATTACATTTGTTGGCATAGACCTCAAAAGCACAAGAATTAAAGGGAACATTGTCACATCTAATTTGAGTTGGATATCCATAACGACAAAATATACGATCAAGAGTGTCAATCACGTGTCTAGCACATTTTTCACGGAGAGTTTCAGAAACAATGAAACCAGAGTAGGAATCGATAATTGCTACATAATCCTGCCCCCCATATTCATAAAGATCAATACCAACCCGGAAGAAAGGATATTCCGGGGTATTGTCTTGTACAAGCGGTTCTTTCTGAGCGTTACGAGTGAATTTTTCGCAAATATCACAGTTTTTTACCAGTTCAGTGATATCATTTGTCATGCCGGGCCAGAAGAACTGTGATCGTGCACGAGCTAATGTTTTTACTATGCCAAAATGTGGAGCATGTAACCACTTAGCAATCTGTGTTTGCAACAACGTGGGAATAACTAAACGATGCTCTTTGAATAATAATCCATTTTCGTAATGCAGATTATCGCGATATTTATGGAATATCCGACTTACATCATCTAATTGATAGTATGGAGGCCACCTTTGCTTGACATACTGGATAATCTTTTGTAACGTTCATCATTATCTAGCGCTTCAATATACAATTGACGGTTATCCGAAGACAAACAAACACGTTTGGCGAGGTAATGAATCATACCAGATAGCTCAGCGCTAATGTCAGTATCATCTGACAAAGCGGCTCGCGACAAACAATCAGCAATCAACATATCTTTACCTGGTGTATATTGAATGGTGATACCTGGATATTTTAACAGATGCAGAAAAATTCGCTGCAAACGTGGAGTAACATCGTCAATATCTCTTTTAATAAGAGATTCTAAAGGTTTATGGTCGGACTGAACCACAAAATCTCGCCCATAAAGAAAATAATGAAATTTTTCGCAAGCGAACATTATCGCTAGAAGCTCTTTTTCTATTTGGGCCCATTTTTGTTCACTTTTTGATAGTGTACGTGATGCATATGCAATCGGCTTACCTTTCTGCATAATAACACTACCCAACCCATCCTTTGAACTGTCGGTCTGAATTGTAATTGGGGAGTCTGGGTCAAAAATTGCCAAAATTGGTGTTTTCGTTATCGATGATAAAATGTCTTTGTACTCGTCGTCATGAACGTTATTCCAGTTCCATACCACATCATTGCGAGTTAAGTTACGTAATGCTGCAGTTCGCTGTGATAAATTTGGTATAAATTTACTCAAGTATTTGAAAAGACCCAATAGTCTCAACACATCCGATTTATTGCATGGTTTGGGCATGTCGACAATGGCTTGTATATATGAATTATTAGGCTCGACATATCCTTCCGAAATCATATGCCCTATGAATTTAACCTTCCCTGTTCGGTAGAACAACAGCTAAAATGTTATCGTGGTCGTCGAAATCTGTACCAGAAATTGACAAGTCATCAAAGTATATTTCGACCCCTGGGATATCACCAAAAATTTGCACCATTCGTTTTTGAAACATTTCGGGTGCACTACAAATACCAAACGGAACACGATTCCATCGAAAACGTCCAAATGGAGACATAAAAGTGGTTAAATCGGAACTAGATTGGTCGAGTTCCATTTGCCAGAAACCATTGCGAAGATCTAGCACAGTAAATACACGTTTACCACTTAAACGACTGAGAATATCCTCGGATTTGGGAATAAGATAATGTTCTCGCTTTATGCAGCTATTAAGTGGCTTTGGATCAAGGCAAATACGAAGTGCACCGTCAGGTTTTTCTACGATTAACATATTATTGACCCAATCAGTGACTGGACTTATGATATTTTGATCAACCATTGCGGAGAGCTCAACCTTTAAACGATCATGGAGACTTGAGGGAATACGCTTCTTGTAGTGCAGAGTTGGCACTGAACCCTCTTTGAGAACGATTTTGCATGTACCAGGAAACTTACCAATACCATCAAAAACATCACTATTTTGTTCCACGAACAATGCTTGATCCGATGGAAACCGGTTAACAAAATGAATAGAATTCAACCGTCTAATAAGACCAAATGCAATACACGAGTCCAAGCCAATTAAGGGTTCAAACGAGTCGTCAACAACAAGAAATTTCGCTACATGAGTTGTGTTCTTTTCTTGGTCGAAACATGAAAGTCGTACCTGACCATGAATTTTAATTTTATTTGAGCTGTAATCAATAACCTTGAATGAGGTGGAAGGAGTAACAGGTATGTTTAGTTGCTTGATATGTCTTAAAGGAATACAGTTAACGTCAGCGCCCGTGTCCAATTTGAAATCAACCGGCCAATTCTGAATAAGGTATTGTTTTGTCCACCTAACACGTGTTTTTTCATCATCCTCAGTGTTCGAGTTTATTCTATAATTGAAATTTGTGCTACAAATAGTTTCAATCCTAGCCCTACTCTCATTTGAATATTTACCTGCATATGCCCAATTCAGACTGTGAACTGTTGTTTTAGTAGCTCTTTTTTCTTGGCTCGTGCTTCCTTCTGCACCACGAATGGTGTTGGTCTGACCTGCTGTTCCATTGGTACGGGTATTCACATTGGTATTTGATGATCTGCAAAACTTTTTAAAATGCCCACGACGGCCACATGCATCACAGGTTATATTGTTCGCTGGGCAGTGCCGACGATGACGTCCGTTATAGGGTTGACCACAGTTGTAGCACATTGCTCCTACCTTAACTACTGAAATCCCATCTGCATCCTTCAATGTTTTTTCCTGCGACTGTGTATACCTCTGTGTGTGCTATTTTTCTGTCCAGTAACTGTTTATTCTCTGCCGCCGCTTCAAAGATTTTACACATTTCAACAATTCTTGCTAGTGGTTCATCTTTTCCGTCCAACAGCTTGAGCTGGAGTTTTTTGTCTTGCACACCAATAATAATACGGTCTCGCAACATGCGGTCAGCATATGACGAATGGCAACCCAGGCACTTGAATTCGCAGTAACCTAGCTGTGTACGAAGAGCCGTTTCGAAATCTGCGAATGACTGCTTCTCTTTCTGCACGATCATGTTGAACTTGAACGCCTCCATCGCCACATTCTTGTGAGGCAAACAATATCCATCGAAAGCTTCAATCACCCTTACGAGAGATCTCGCCTGTTGAGCCTGATCAACACCATCTTGATCTGCAGCATTATCTGCTGCTTCATCATCCTCGACGATATCTGCAGCATCAGCGGCGGGTGCTCCAAACATACTTTCTACATCACCGTTGTTTGGGAACAAGGTATTGTAGATTTCTACACCTCTGTCACCAATAAGCCACAAAAATGTCGCAATTTTATTTTGCTCCGATTCAGCATTTTTGTTATTAGCAATCATGTAGATATGAAATTGTTGCTTCCATTTCGGCCACTCCTTTGCTAAATTCGAGCAATCTAGTGGCTGTGGAAGTCGGTGTTCTAGAACATTCGCCATCTTGAAACGATTTTAATCGACGCACTTTTTGTTTACTAGTAAACGAACGCTTGCACTTTTAGCGAGACAAAGAACCGAGAACTATGTTTTTCAGCGCCTATTGCGACAAATTTTGAAAACCGGATTAATCGCGACGTACAACTTTTACTTCTGACACCATGTAACAAGTATCAGTCTATTTTAGTTAAACACGTTTGTGACATTACAATATGAGTTTATTGCGTCTGTGCCGTACAATGGTCTGGGCTGAATGAATGTATGCTGAGGGTTTATAATGATGATAATTATAGATGGGCGATGACAGTGTTGCCTGATATACTTAAAGAATATTCTTTACATGTACAAAACATGTCTAACAAGAAGCATAAGGTGATTGTAATATCTCATTCACTTATTAGTTAGAAAATAATGACTTTGCTTAACGTGTTCATTTTACCGCCAGTTCCCCTACCTACCAACACATTCGCACCAAACATTGAACCCAAGCGTACAATGCAAAATGAGTCAACGCTGATGATGATGGGTAGAGCGAAAGAGACAACTAGTACCACCACGACACTATTAGCGCATTTCACCAAAATTCCACGCGGCCTTTCTCGATTGAAAGGAACGGTCGCGCTTAGCCCATCTGTCATAATATCGTGATTTTGCATAGCGAAGAGCTGAATGATAACACATTTTGTTCCAAAAAACAGCCCTGCGTTATGCAACACTTTGTGCAGGTTGATTATATCAGTTGCAAGTGGGGCCAAATTCACCAAGTTCCGTAAAATTCCTTTTAATTTACAGAATTGATAAAATTGCTTAGATGAGCTAAACTAATTAATCAAAACAAATGTTTTAAAAATTGCCCTTGCGTTTAAACCAAAATGAAAAGCTTATTTCTACCACTACATTACTTAATTTCAAGCGCAAATAGCAAAGACATGTGCTAGTTAAACCAAAAATTTACTGGCAACATTACAGCGGAATTTAGGAAGCAGTTAGAGCGATCGCCTGGGTAGCACACAGGGTAGCGTCCCTCCACAGCCGGTGTAACGGACTTCTAGCTCAGCTACACTGGCTGTAAAAAACACAGCGCAGTGATCTGCTTCACCAGCCGTTCAACAGGGAACTGAGCGTGTCTGGCCAAGTCCGTTCTTTAAATAGTCGATGATGACGTCATTCTTAGAAGCGTTGCACGCTAGGTACACCAATCCGTCGTACAGGGCTTGGGAAGCGCTGTCTTCTGTGTGTAAATGCGCGATATTTTGACAAGGTTGTATATTACTTAATTTTTTAATGCCATGATATCAAAAATCTTTGGATTTATCTATTGGAATCTATTCTTAGAAGTATTTCGGGGCGATTTGTGCAAAAAATTTGAAAATTTATCGTGAGATGGCTGAATTATATGCGTTTAAAATTGGACCACTTTTCGTTACATACCATTTTTGTAGAATTTGCAGAGTGCACCCCCATATCGAAAACAAAGACGTAGTCCTACGTCAAAAAAGTCGTTTTTATTACTTACATCGATAGAGCTGATTTTCGTGATTGCAACAATGTTTTTTCCAACTCAGGAAACGTGAAAATCATATTAAAATTTAAAATATTTCTTTATGTTGACAGTCTGGATTTGACACTATAGGAAGGATTTGACATATCGAGTTTCACGACAAATGATGCCCTGTCAGAAAAAATTAAGGCATGTTTTCTCGGCGTTTCCCGCAGGGTTATTTTTATTTGACATAAACACCATCCATTGCATTTATTTTTTTTTTTCATTTTGGGTGTTGTCTTGATAGGCCAGATGTAAACAACCGCAGTTTTCCTATGTATGGTTGCCAAGTTTACATAAGATTTAACTTTATAAATCGTCAGACCATGTTCGTCCGCATTTTTTTGACAGGGAAGCTTTGCATGGGCTTCCTCTTGTACTTTCCTTCTCAAAACCTTCATGCTCGTTTGGCTGAACTTTCTGGCAGTCCGTTTGGCTGCAATTTTTGGCACTTCGCTCAAGTCTGTGTATAAAGTGTCTGTAGTTGAAACAACTTTTTTGGGTCTGTGGGTCTAAAATGGCGGATCAAGCTTTATTCAAGACCAACCGTAAACTTGTTTATAGTGAAAATTTTCTGTTTTTTTTACTTTCGATAAGAAGACTGGAGGCTTGGTGTAGTTTTGTTATTAAAATAATATAGCTGTACTTCTACCAATTTTTGGAATTATCGGCTTACAAACAAGCGCAGTGTGAAAGGTGATTTTCCATTGGTATACTCTAATTGATAGTGACATAATATAGTAGAGTTGTCAGTATTAGTTATTTATTTGTTACCGTGAGTTTTATAGAAATTCAATACGGAATTCATTCACATATGTAGTATTCGTTTTGGATTTGGTTGTACACAAATGTAATATTTTACGAGAAAAACGGTGGTAGAGATATGCAAACACCTATACTATTCACATGCTTCTTTGACCAAAACAAGATATAAGCAGTAGGTTGGCATGTTTATTAAAATAAAACAAAGAAATATAAAATTTATCAAAAAGAAACAAAATCATCATTTATTAGACCGATGTTCTTTAATTCATTAGAACTAACAATTCAATTTCCTTTGAAAAGAACTCATTCGAGTGGAACAGGTATACCCACCTGATCCAGTAAAGCTTGCTAGTTGTAACTCAATCCATTAGGCGATCCTTCCAGACGTTCCATGGAGGCTGAGAGCATTTCTGTTGGCCTGTCTTTCCAGCTTCTCTTTTTCCTTTTTCAATTTCATCTCTTCGGCTTTCATGGAGGCAAGCTCGGCTTCCATTGCGTCAACGGAACCTTCTAATTCAGATTTATTTCTTTTCAGATCTTCTATACGATCGATCGTTTCCTTTGAAGTTTTCTTCCTTTCTTCAAGAATATTACTGTAAAATTCACCTCTTTCTTTAACAAACTTCACCACTCGACTAAGCATTTCCTTATCGCTGATTAGTCCTTCCTTCTCCACCTTATACATTCTTCTCAGCTGTTCAATATCGTTGGTTAATGTTGTGCGTTTGGCGTTCAATGCTATTCGGTGCACATTAATCCTGCTTATGTCATCAACGAGCATTTTCTCCGTTTCTTGCGCTGCCGCTAGTTTGTTTAGAATCTCTCGCTTTTCTGCATCGGCACTAGCTGCGACTTCGCGAAGATGAGCAATATCTTGGGGGCTAACGGTTTGGGTATCAAATTGTTTCGATTTGCAGTATTTCTCCATGTTCTGTCTGTTTTGTTGCTCGTGAAAGAAAGCTTCACTTAGCACTTCATTCAACCGATCATTATAGGGGCGGTTATAATCCCTACAGCAGATACCAGCTTTATTTTGGAAGTTAAGCCCACAACGATCGGCATGTTCTGCATCTGCGACCTTGTGCACCAATGATACTATCGCACTACAGCTCCATTCGTTGCTGGCGACGTAGACGGTCCTCAAATAGTGCATAGAACTAAAGTCAAAAGTAATCAACTCATTATGCTGTAGATGAAGCTCTTGAAGTTGGTCAAATGCCGTAGTTTTTGCGCCGTAACTCAAATGGTTATGAGAAAGGTCCAAAAATTTCAAACTTAACCTTAATTGCGGCGTCGTATGGATTTGGAACAAATGGTTATGCGCTAAATTCAAAAAGATTAATCCAACCATATTTACAGCTAGGTTAAAATTGAACTCTTCTAGAAGATTGTGTGACAAGTCCAAGTGTTTGATTAGTCTGCATTTAAATAAAGCGTGTACGTCTTTCAAATTGTTATGGGCAAGAATCACGTCCTCGACAACGCACTGCTCAGTTGATAGAGATCCAATGGAATTGTTTTTTGCGTTTAAAGTCTGCACGAATGTTGGGATGAAAAGCTCCTCTAGATTATTGAAGCTCACGTCAATAAATCGAAGGTCCGATTTGTCGTTGAATTGTCTTAAGTCCAGGTCACGGATGTCATTGAATGAAAGGTCTAGGCTCTGCATCCTGTAGTTGTTATCGAGTAGATTATCAGTAAAACTCTTTATACTGTTATGTGAGGCATTGAAAACCACTAGGTCTCGGTTGTACTCCATTATTGGTAAATTCATAAGTCGATTCGAATTAATATAAAGAAAGGCCAGACGAGGTAACGTAGATAAAGCATAGTCTTCTACAGTGTGAATAGAATTATTGGAGAGATCCAAAAAGGTTATGCCTTGACCACCTTCGAAAGATCCTTCGAATATTTTGGTTAGTTCGTTGTCCTTTAAGTAAAGTGTCGCCAAATGTCTCGCATTTTGGAATGCTTTCGTTTCAATTGCTTTAATGCCGAGATTCTCTAGGTTTAATAGGTTCATTTCTGGGAAAGCATCGATTAGACTTTTCGGAAGATAGTCCAATTGGGAATCCTGAAAGGTTATAGCCTTCTGCGCATTATTCTCCAATCCAAATCTGGCAGATTGTCCCTCTTTCAGATAGACGTACTTTATTTGACAATCGTAGTGTTCGGTGACAATGGTGCAAATGTGTGGGGGAGGTAATCTGTGAACAGAAGAGAAAATGTAAATAGTGTTACACTAGGGTAATTTCGGGAGAGAGATGCTGCGTTGGGTGAGATGCCGCACTCTCTACTTCTCGTATATAGAGTCACTTTACTGCGATTTAGATACGTGCGTTAAAGTATTTTTGATCGGCGGCAGCGTGAGCGAAATTTTGGACCAGCGGCAGCGTTGGCGCCGTCACGCTGTTGGTACTTAGAGGAGAGTGTGTAACAGTGAAACACATTTTTCTACGATTTAAATTTGATGATAATACATGGGTCATTAAACGTCAGATTTACAACCATAATTTTGATTCCTTCCAAAAAAATTTCTTGTATCGTTTAGCTAAAAATAATTGACACGTATTTTTTGTTTTGGCTAGATATGATATTTTTTCAGGTTACTAGTTTTTGAAGTTTTAAAGTTTGATAAATTGAACATATTTCAATCACTGATAACTTGGAAACGATTCGATATATGGAAAAAAACCTTAAATAAAAAAAGTTGCGTTTTCAAATTAGCTTACCCAAAAAATTTTGCAAAAAATTATTTTTTGTTATATAACTTACAAAATTTGCAATTATTTGAAAAAAAATTGGATTTTTTTTAAAGTTGGGCCAATTTTTTTTACTTATTTTTTAATAATAAGAATCATGTTAAAAAGACTATAAAAATTTGGCAGCGGATATCAAAATACTTTGCGAGATATTTCAATTATTTTTTTTTGATAACATTTTTTTTGATAACATAAGAGTATTAAGAAGATTATGTGAAAATTTCAGAATGAAATTCGAAGTATTTTACGAGATATTTCAATTATAACACTATTATTTCTAGGCGTTTAGGGTAAAATTGCCTTGTTTTAAGTTTATAATTGCAATATCTCGCAAAGTATTTTGATATCCACTCCCAAATTTTTAAACAATCTTTTTAACATGATTCCTAATGTTTAAAAAAAATAAGTAAAAAAATTTGGTCCAACTTTTAAAAAAATAATCAATTTGTTTGAAATAATTCATAAGTTATATAACAAGAAATAATTTTTCATAAATTTTTTTCGGTAAGCTTTTTTGAAAACGCATCTTTTTTTATTTAATATTTTTTCCCATATATCGAATCGTTTCCGAGATATCAGTAATAGAAAAATGTTCAATTTATTAAACTTCTAAAGTTCAAAAACTAATAACTTGAAAAAAATATTTTTTTCAATTATTTTTAGCTAAGGAATGCAAGAAAAAAATTTGGAAGGAATCATAATTTTGGATGTAAATCTGACGTGGAATGACTCACATGTTATTTTTGTAATTAAATGTGGTACATAGTGCCCCTCTGTTAATAATTAATCCATATTGGACTGGTGGTATCCTACGGGGAAAAACGATCGAATATGGTGAGTGGAGCTAAGCAATCATGAGAAAAAATACCCCCAGAGGCGAAATTCGAACTCGCAACCTTTGAGACTCCGGCCCAATGCACTAACCCTTATGCTATCCCTGGGTATGATGACATCTCAGAAAGAACATATGATTATCACACTGGCGACGGTGATCATACACTGCCTGCAAAGCGAGATAAAATAAGGCAGCTGATCACCCCAAATACATTTGACCTATTTAATTTCCCCGCTAGATACCGAGGCCCGGGTTTTTATTATTGTCTGATATCTAATTTTTAGTTTATTACCCATCGTAGTTCGGTGGGTGGGGTGACAGAGCTAATGAAGATGGTCGATTTTCCACACCATAATCTAATTTTTTTCAGAAAATGGCTTCATCAAATCTTACTAAACACCCATGAACTGGAAAAACGGTACCCTTCATCAATATAGTGGATTCAAGATACAAATTATTGCCGGCATAAAATAAATTAACAAGACTCCATTTTCATTGCTAAAAATAGATATACTGTTCGGACGAATTCGGCAGGGTGAAAATGTGCGAAAAGAAGAATTCCAACGGAAAAATAAAAAGCCGATTGTCACGTCATGTCTTAGCATCGACCCACCCTGGACTCGATTACTAATCGCACCAGGAGTACTTACTCTAAATTTGAAGCAAATCGGACAAGGCTAGCTACCGGACCAACGTGATTAATGTTTGCATGGGATTTTTTCGATTATTTACATGGAGAATACCCTCTAGATCACATTTTCACAACTAGGTGGCACTGTATGCATCAGATTATCACGGCAAGTGAAAATAAGAAACTTAATTTAATTGTGTATAACATTGTTGTGTGGTACAATCTGAGGTACTCAGACATTGTATGCTGAACATAAAAAGGCAATCATCCCGGAGTGTAAGCTCAACACACTCATCGTTGCAACCGCCATTACAACACCCTCTTTCGCCTTCCAGCCTTCAAGTAGGTAAGACGTGTGGAAACAAAGATTGCTGAGTGGTCCATTTTCCGGCACCTGTTATTTCTTGCAACATAAATTGCAAACAAAAAGGAGACCAGTTAGAACGAATACTGCAGAAAGTTTAAATTCTAATGTAAACCAAGGACAAAGTTTAGATGTTTCGAAACTTAGGTTAGGTTGCAAAAAAACAGAAGCTAGCTTTGAACGGATTTAAAAGATCGCGCTGGTCGAAAACACCGCACAGAATAAACTGTCGAGCGGGTCCAAAGACCGCGCAAAGCGGGTCGAAAGACCGCACAAAGCGGGTTGAAAGACCGCGCAAAGCTGATCGAAAGCGGGTCGAAAAACCGCGCAAAGCGGGTTGAATGACCGCGCAAAGCGGGTCAAAAGACAGCGCAAAGCGGGTCGAATCTGGTCGGCAGATCTGGTCGTAAGAATCGCGCCAAGTTTTCTTGAAAAATCATTGATCAGAGTGAAAACACAATCAGAAAACATTTCAACCCCATTATAAATACTTTCAACCCCATTATAAATACTTCAGACGAGGTATTCCAAATGTTTAAATTGGCTGACACTTTTACATATGACAGCTGGAGGAAAACAACCCCCCCCCCCCAAGTAGTGTGTGTGAAATGATTGTCATATAACTATATAGGCACAAGAGTTCATTGTTGGTCAAATTTTGAGTGTCGTCACTCTCCTTATATGCACTCAGATAGGTAGCGTTTATAGTCAGGACGGAAACAGGTGTGGACATTTTTTTCTATGTGTGAGAGCGGTTGTCATTTTTCTTCGATGAAGCCGAAAAAACAAGCGGATATGAAGAAGAGAAGCACAAACAAAAGACGTAGGGGGCCTTTCTGTTGCTATAAGCTTTGTTTCGGTTCGGTCATAACTATTTTAATCGGTATTTTCGAGGTAAAAAGTGTCCCTAAGTGTTCGAATGCGAGGTGAAGCTCGGCCAATTTTTCACTTTTCATCGTGCGCCAAAGAATCAGGATGCTCGTTCGGATGTTTATGTTTGCTTCCAGGGCCCCGGTCGCCATGCTTAATTTTGCAAGTATAAAACTAACACACTCAAAAGTGTCAAATGTTTCCACCATTCTTTCTCTTCATCTTGGTTTGTAGTGACAGCTGAAAGGAAACTGTCAATTTATTTTGTGGTCAGAGTGGATATATTTAAGGCGCACCAGGTCAAACTTAAAATCGTTTTGTTTATGTCTACTTGTCTATCAATCGGGCAGGCCTTCCCAGTAAAGTTCAGCCAGAAATGAACTGGAATTCTGGCTGGTTCCAGCTCGTATTCCGGCTCCAGTGACACAACCGATTATAACTTCTAACATTTATACCAAGCGGTAAGTATTGCAAATTTCTTTCTGAATATTGCTCGCAGGTTTAAAATGTATGTATTAAATACTGTACTATTCCGGTTCATTTATTTACTCTGTGCGATATAATAAAATAATCCATTGGTTTTCTATATCAACAATTATCGGTTGTAATGACGGTACATACATTATGATGCTACGCCCCAAAAAAACGAGCATATGTTTTTTAATCGCAAGGGAAAGCATAGCATAAAAGCAACGATTGTAAGTAAATCTTTCGCTTATAAGTTATATAACTCATAATTCAATCCTTTTTCTCTAGTTTTGAAATGAAACGCTGGAAATGATGTCTGTGAACGCTAAATATGGAGGCTGTGCATATGACAGTTTTGTTTGGCAACAGAGTAATATTACGTTCACACTACGAGTTAAAACGTGTTTTAACGCTATCTTGATAACATTTTTCTTGCTGCTAATTATTATAACATGTTTTAACTCTGTAGTGTGAGCATAGTATAAGGAGCGTGCTATGTTGGAAACTGAATACGATAAAGGAATGCGAAATTTTTGGCTTCTAGGCATGATCAATCGTTTACTCTGATAGTTCGAAACTATTGATGAATTATTCAGAGGAGATAGTGGATATAGGCTGGAAAATTATTTAATTACGCCGTACCGGGTGTTTGAAGAAAACTCACCTGAACATGAATTTAACAAAACGCATTCTAAAGCTAGAAGCATCGTTGAAAGAAGCATTGCACAGTGGTCGGGAACGCCAAAAACGTGAACTTAAACCATCGAATATATTCACACTGTGTCTTTGGAGGAATTGTTCATATGAATATTCCCCACAATCTGATAACAATTGAAATTAGGCATGGCTTACTATGAACGAACTAAAAAAAATAAACAGATCGGAAAACTAGAAGTAGCAGGGTCATTAGAACAGGCTTAATATCGCACGAACTTAATCTTTGTCTTCTTATACTGCCTAAGCTCGACCCTCATTAACAGAAAACAAAGATTAAGCCCGTACGATATTAAGCCTGTTTTAATGACCCTGCCACTTCTAGTTTTCAGATCTGTTTACTTCACATCCTTGCTCTCACTTGAGTACTATGGCTCTAATTTTCATAACTTTCCCTACTCAGTAATCTCTAGCTAATTGAATGTCGTTAAAATGTAAAAAAGAAAATGTGACTAACATAGTCGAAATAAAAAAGGAAAAGAAAATAACTTTTTATACTGACGAGATAGAAAGTTGGTGTCTTCGACAAAGTATCAGGATAGTGAAGAATTTTGTTGAAGAACTTGAGCTTATAGGACTAAAGGTTATCGATTTATAAGGCGTTTTCTACGGCAACCCCCTTGAATCTAGTTTTTTTTAATGTAACTTTTCATTGTGACTTTTCGTGCAAACTATGTTCAATACAAATGTGTAGGTATCAAAACTACATAATATTGTCGAAGACTGTTTGTAAAAATACTTACTCGTTTCAAAGTTATTGGAGATTTTTATATTTTTTTACACAAACTTCAACTAGGTATAAGAAAGAGAGGTGCAAACCAAAATGCACGAACAGGAACTTTTTCCACTGTCCAAAGTATGCACAATAAAGCTAAGAAGGCTTGGTGCGTGGCACTCTAGAACCCTATGAATAGGGTAGGCTTACTTTATCATGTTTTTTGACATTTTCCATTCAAAAATCAGTAAAAAATTTTTTTAGTTCACCGAGGCTTCTGTCTGTCTCGTTACAAGTTTGCGCATATTTCATACGATAAATTTACAAAAAACGATAAAATCAGATTCTATCACAATTGCACATTATTAAGGTCACTAAGCTCCACATTTTTTCTACAGAAAGTTATTTTCTATCATGAACGGTTTTCACGTTATTGTCATTTTAATACGTCTCCCGGATAGAATTTTACAATAGCATTTACCCTACAAACAATCATAAAACCATAAAGATTATAGTTATTACTGTTTCAACATTGTTTGATGCCAAGTTCTCACAGTAGATTTACAATAAAATTTCATGTAACAATAAATTTCACTGTTCGGCAAAAAACTGATACAGTGCGTTCACATTAAATTTCACTGTTTTCGAGAAAAAAATGTATGGAGAAAAATAGATTTTTTAAATGTTAAGATACATAACCACCCCCCTTTTTCACTGTAAAAGTCTATTTTATATTGAAATTTACTGTAAAAACGTTAAAGTTAATTGTTTTTGTATTGTAGCACAACACCAAAACTTACTGTAAATTATTGTAAAATTACTGTACTGTCACAGTGAAAATCATGGTTTTGCTACTGTCCATTTCTATTCGGGCTGTCACGTTACACAATTTTCGCAGTGAGTTTGGAGGTTGCCCGACTAAATTGCAAGTCTGTTCCGTTGGCCCCCAAATTTTCGTGAACACAGTTTTACGTTGAAGCTTGGAAAACAAAAAAAGAGTTTAAAATATAGTTTTCCTGAAGAAAAACTTTTTTTTTTGATTTTATGGAGTGTTCTCAATGATCTGTCACGTTACAGTTCTGTATTTTTAATGAAGCAACGATATCGAGACAGTCGTACACAAGTCATCCTTGATCTGCGAACTGAGTATTAACAGGAAATTTCATATTTATTTTGAAAAACATATTGGTTTTAATGAACAAACGTCAAAAATCTAAAATAACTTAAAAACATCTGCATTTTGAAGGATAATTTTTTATGAGCGTTTTGAATAGGAAAATTCATTTTGGAACGCATTCTATAACTAAGTTATTTACAGAAAAAAAATAATTAAAATTTCAAATTAAAAAATTTTTGAAATGTGTTTCAAGTTTTTGTTATAAAATCTCTTATTGTTAATTTCTCCACAATGCAATAATATTTTAAACCTTTTTTCTTCAATTAAATTTTAAACGTGTTATGCTTTTTAGCGTTTGGTATTTGTGAGTAACTTATTAAAAGGGCGTATTTTCACTACTAGATATTTTTGTAAAAAAAACCGCCTCGAAAAAATATGGATTTTGTTTACCTTTTCATCTTCTTACGGTCTTTTAGTCATTTTCAGGTCATGTAAGAAACATCAACAAACTTTTATAAATGACAAACATGGAATTTTTTTCTGGGCTCACCATTCATTTTATTTAATATTAGAGGTTATATACATACGGTAAAAACAGTTTGACGCAAAATTTGATAAAAAAAAATTTCGCCTGTGGTTGCCATTTTCTCAGCTTTGCCCATATGTCGCGTATGCGACTACAGTCCCAGCTAAAAATTTATTGAAAATTAGCATTAGAGAAATTATCTATTAAAATTAAACTTTTCTTCCAGTGTTATGTCTGTTAGTCTATGACAGTATGATGACAAGTTTGAGTTAAGCGATCCAATATTATTTTTGCGCCATAAAATCCGTAAATGATGCTACATAATAACGTCGTGCAGTACAATAATGGGGCCATTCATAAATTACGTAACGCAAAAATGCAAAAAATTGACTTCCCCCTCCCCCATGTAACAAATTGTCACAAATTACTCTATCCCCCCTCCCTATTACGTTACAAATTCCTTTAATTTTTGATTTCTTCAGTAAAATTATGTTACGTAGCGTTCTAGCTTACTCCCCCTTCCCCATATGCAACAACATGTCACCATTTGTCGGACCCCTCCCCCCTAAAAGCTTTAGGTAATCTATGAATGGTCCCTATCCGTAATATACCCTCTTTGGACCTTTACGGTAACACCAAGACAACATACATATAACGCTATGTTTTCAATTGGCGAAATCTGATTTAACCTCATTTGGCAAAAATTCCACCCGATTTAACCTCAATCTCGCACTAAAATAACTGCACATGGATTAGTCAATATCTTGTTTTTTCCGGCTTCATCGAAACAAATTGACAACCGCACTTACACATAGAAAAAAATATGCCCACCTGTATTTGGCTTGGGTTAAAATATATGCCATTGCACTTTGTTCTATATGCTATCTACCAGAGGGGGAACAACTTGACAGCTCCTATACAAATCGTCGAAACCACTTTTTTGGGTCTATGGGTCTAAAATGGCGGAACAATCTTTATTCAAGAGCAATTTCTAAAAAAGCGTAAAATTGTTCACAGTGAAAATTTTCATGTTAAATTTTTTTTCAATTTCGATAATTCATTTTAAAGACTTTTTGGGGGTTTGGTGTTATGTTGTTATAAAAATAATGCATCTTTATTCCAATGCATTATTTTTAAATGATTCGTAATTTTTTGGAGTCATCGGTATACAAACAAGCGGCGCTCATACTAGTTAGTGAGCACCACCTTTTAAGATATTAGGTAGTAATATTCATATTGCAATGTAAACAACACACACATACAATGATACAGGACTGTTTTTCTCCCTCTTCGATAAAAATGAGCTGTCATCACTTCTGAATTTCGTGAAAACCTTTTCACCGTAAATGTCGCAGCGCCTATCAGTTAAATGCTGTGCTGTCAGAAATAAACAATCGAAGTCTATCCAGCTTTTGTTAAAAGTGATAATCACGAAACTAAATGTATTTAAGAATTAACGACAAACTTTTTTTTATGCGAAAGATGTTTCAAGGGCGATGGGAGAAGGAAAAGTTCACACTAGAAGCGCACTCAAATCAAATCATGCATTTTACATTCGGCACAATTTGTAATCCTTTCATGAAACTCCAAAATGATGAATTAACTTGTTTGTATTTATATTAAATTATTACGCTGTTTTGAAATGATCGCCTTCATTACCTCTTCCGAATGTAGATAAAGAAAACAGGTTCGTAAAAGACGTCACGGAATTATTTTCTCGCATATAAATTTACAATATCACAATTAGGGGACGGCATACTATGGTGGCGACATCATTCGAAACACGGTGGTTTCAAGCAACTTAGGCTAAACATCAAGTTGCAGGAGGGTTGCTATCTGCCTTATCATGCCATTTACCGTAGAAATAGTGAGGATAGCACCAGTGCTGCCAGAAATGTTGCGAGAACATTTTTACATTTCGAAGATATTTTTTTTCGAAAAATTTACTGGTTTCTTGCAAAAATTTTGGTCAAAATCACCAACCGTTCTAGTCTAGTCCTTCGAAGATAGATGAAGATATTTTTATTATATGTGAAAACATTTGAAACGTATATTGTGCCTTGCAGGATAATCGCTCGATATGCGATTATATGAAAGCTCAATTGAGATAGGCGCGTGAAAGCCGTCTATATAAATTAATAGGCAGCTTTTTCCTTGAAGCTTTCGAAAAGCACACAGCTGGTAGAAAAATAAAGCTCCACTGAAATCTGCTTGCGGAGCAATTGCGGCTATATTTGATGCGCCTTTCAGACGCCCGCAATGTGAGATTTTATTATAAGCGCGACAATATCGGTTATCCCTGAATAACACCGCAAGAGCTGCCGAGGGGTGATGCAATATAAAACTGTTCACATTGCCTACCACACCTAAAATCCGTGCCATTCATTATATTCGAAGTTGAGTTGCTTTTTTTGGAGAAAGGGGAGGATGTGTGATACAAGCTGAGGTACTCAGACAGTGTATCGTATGCTGAACATGAAATGGCAACCCTGTGCGCGTGCACTCATCCCGGAGTGCAAGCTCAACACACTCATCGTTGCAACCGCCATTACAACACTCTGTTTCGGCTTCCAGCCTTCAAACAAGTAAGACGTGTGGAAGCATAGTTTGCTGAGTTGTCGATTTTCCGGTACCTATTTGAGAACGCACAATTGTCAAAGAATGTAAGTCAATCCGGCTTTGTGAGAAGAAATTATTAAACTTTTAACGAAATGAGTCAGTTTTGCATGGGGCCTAACAGCGCTTGGCTGTGTATCAGTACTCGATTCATTTACATTTTACAGAAATTCTTCTGAACTTGTCGATATTTTATCTATCCTCATTGAAAAGTTAGTGTTGGCGCCCTCTATGCGGACAGAGGTGGAACTACAATTTTCTCATCAAACGTGACTCGTATTATGCACTAAAATTCTTACATACTATTGAGCTAAACCTAAAAATTATTTCACAAAAGTGTATGATTGGTGGGAATCGAGTACTAATATACAACCATGCACTGCTAGCACCCATGTAAAACTGACTCAGGTATCCTTTCGTTAAAAGTTTAATAACTTTTTCTAACAAAGCCGGATTGACTTGCATTCTTCGACAAAGTTGGAGACAATTGAATTATCTTTTTTATTTTCACTCCCGTGATAATCCGATGCATATAGTGCCATCAAGCGATGAAAATTCAAGCTAGTGAGCTTTCTCCATGTAAATTGTCAAAAATTGTATTTATGGTAATATTGTACAATTAATAGTTCAGGATCAGTACCTGAGTAGAATACAGAATTGTCGCATTTAGTTGAACCAAGAAGTAACTGCTATTTGGTTCACTGAATTTGCTAGACATTGTTCACTTTGATTTCACTCTTAGACTTCAGGCAATAATCACTTTTGCATAATGATCCTGTCCATGATTTGTAAATAAAAGCTGAAGTAGTGTTATCACTTTGCTCAACACGAAACAGTATTTGCTGTATGTTTGATTATGTGTAATCGTCAGCAAATCTCAAAATCTAGTTGAAATTTTCATTAAAAATAATTTAGATTGACTCACCTATCATTTGATCTAGGAGTGGTGCTTGTTATCCCTCTATTGAGAGTTACATAATTTTTTGCAGGTTGCTGATAACCGCCGGATGCTGCGAACTCGTTGCTCGTTGGTCTAGTAGTCATTTGATATGCACCTTGTTGATGTGGTTTTTGCTGTCCCGTTCCGTCATAGTTTGCCCCTTGACCTGTGGCGTATTGATGATCATAATAGCTTCCATAATGTACTTGAGCAGATGTCCATCTCAATAACACCCACAAACTGGAATTGATTTAGAATTAAATTATCCGGAACTCACTCGATCGGCGATCAGTTCATATTACCAAAAGCACTGCAACCAACGAAGCTGCATTTTGCCTTGCAATGGTGTTCCTACAGAGACAAGCGTAACGATAGTTTGAGCTGGTTTAGAACAAGAAATGTGCAGTTCTATGCGATCCAACGATCGGCAGTTAACTGCCCGAGCTTTCAAAACTTCCCCTCCATGAATATTGCTCGTTGCAGGCAATATTATAAGTGATGATAACGAGTGCGTGGAATCGACGTGAATTGCGAATGGTCACCGAAATTAGTATCTGTGATATACAATACTATTTTATGTTATTTAGAAAGTAATAAATACTTATTTGACATCGATTTTCCAATCCAAAGCTTAATCGAAATACCGTCTGATATTTGGTACAGTTTAGCTTTCTATCAGCCAAAATTCATGCATCAATAAAAATTTCCGTTTTGAGAATTGTTTGTTCAACCGACACTATCGTTCCCACGAGGGAATCCCAGGGCAAGACCGCGAACTCTCTGCATCGGACAGATTAAGAAACGACTTGCGGATCGTTTGCACCGAGCGCGGGTAAACCCTGCGATATTTTCGATTCACGCATCGGCCCGAGAGCATGAGCAGCGATCGAAGATTGTGGCATGGGAATTCCCCGTTTCGCAAAGTCGCGACCGAAGACACGATCGCTGCGCGTCCCTAGGTGTGGGGTACGTTTTGTCTGCATTGCTTTTCGGCATTTCAAAATAGAGATAGAGTATAGCAAAAGTGGTGAATTTTTATGTTTTGTTTACGAATAGTCAACAAACTAGTCATTTTAAATTAACGAGCTAAAAATATAATATAATTGAGGTTCAACTGATTGCAACGTATCGATATCCTTCATTTTTGCAGTGAATGTGTTCGCACACTTTCCTTTGCTTCAAATAGTTTCCAAAGTAGCAAAGTTCGTTGGCTATCACGATTGGACTCAACCCATTTTGACACCCTAGTGTAGTGATGCACACTATACATATGTATATAAAATAAAATAACTTTTCAACAGAATATTAACCTTACCATATTGGGCAGTGAGCTTCAAGCAGCTTACGGTTACAGTTCAAATGCCTTCATATTCAGGAAGAGCCTTGCCGCTTTTCAGCAACGAACGACGCCGTGCCATGGACTGCCTCTGCGTGCCTCCTTTACGGGAGTGCTATTGCAAATGGGAAGCAGCCGGCGAGTTTCGAACGATTTGCCGAGTAAGTCAATTAGCTTCATAACTTTTTCCTGCTTCCAAATGAAATCGACCCTCCATTGGGACGAACGGCTGTGATACATGTTCGGGAGATGGAGCAGTATTTTACCATTTTATAACATTCTGGAAAATTTTTAATTCAATTAGCTGTCCCATTTCGTCTATCGCCGGATATGAGATTTTTCATATAGACTTTCAACGGCTGTTGGCTTTCAGTCTCCGTTCACAGTGGGGATTTTCGTTGGACTGCATTCGCACGAACTTTTAAGCGAGTATTGCCGTAGTAATTGAGTATTCGGCTGACTTCACTACATAAGCGTTGAACAGATTTTTGAGATATAATTATATTACTGAACGTTTCTCATAATTCAATACAGACAGTCACTATCGTTGTTTGTTGCAATACTAATCTTGATTGAGTGAACGAAATACTACCATTGGTGTAAATTATCATTGGTTGTCAGGAATACATAGCACAATCTACCTAATGGTGTAATTGTATCTTTCTCATATATTCAAACCGCTGGATATTCGCTTTCGTCAAGAAGATCTGTCCGGACTCTGTCTCGGTACACAAAACGTACCGCCGCGCATTTCCTTGCGATACCGCGAACGAAACACAGTCCTCAATAGTGCAGTTTTCACTCGCTCTCTCATCATGCAACAATAACGTCCCGGGTATAGAAAGAATCAAATTCAATTTGCTGAAGAATCTGCCTGACCCTGTGAAAAAGTGCCTTTTGAATTTATTTAACATGTTCCTCGGGGGTAACATTGTCCCTTATAACTGGAAGCAAGTGAAGGTCATTACCAATTCAAAATCATGAAAACCAGCCTCCGACCACAACTCGTACCGGCCAATTGCAATGTTTTCCTGTATTCGTACATAATTGGGCTTCCACAAACTTGTACGCAGCTCTCCTAGGTTCGATTCCCAACCCCGCATATAGGGTTAGAGATTTTTCCAAAACAGATTATTTCTATAACCCGAAAAGAGGCGAATGACTATTAGGTTAAAACCTCTATAATCAAAATAAAAAAGGCCTCCGCAAAGGCAAAGGGACTGTGGCTGTGGTCAGGGCCGTCGGGCCCCATGGCTGGGCCCTTTTAAATCTAAGCCCTTTAGTTCAGCATAGGTTAGTACCTCTTCAGCCTTGGAAAACTCATGAGTACATGGTTTCAATTAATCTCCGGTTGACTCGTATTGCCACATCCACAGATAGCGTGCCAGACAGGTAAATTCCGACAGCTTCTTATTCCGTGGTATTCAAATTAGGTGAAATTGCCATAGTTACGAGTTTATCAATTCGCTGGTACTCAGGAAACAGAAATCAATAGCGCCTGGCTCAAATGGCACGTCCCCCATTTTGATCGGAGATTTGTGCTTTGCCATGAATCGTCCTTTCATCATTTCCGTGATGGGAAAGATTGGGGAAGTGGTAAGGCTAGGGGTAAAGAATATATCGAAGAGACCACGAAGCATCATTTAATGGCTTGAGATATGTTCTATAATCGCACACAAAACATATTCTTTCTTTACGGCTTCATAGTTCTGTAGAGACATTAAAGCACACTTATACTATGTTCACACTACAGAGTTGAAACACGTTATAATAATTAGCAACAAGAAAAATGTCATCAAGATAGCGTTAAAACACGTTTTAACTCGAAGTGTGAACGTAGCATTAGTCCCGGAAAAGGCGAATAGTGTGCCAGAATAGAGCTAGTTCAGAAGCACCTCAATGGCTGTCAGCAATGTTAATGTAGAGCCGCGTATTTAAAAATAACTCTTTCCTTCTTTACCGACACAACAAAAGAAAAAAATAACTTTCGATAACGTCCCCACCCTTCCTCTCTTCTTTCGTTTGATATGCCGACTGCTTAAATTGACGATTTAGTGCCTATAGAAATGGAGTTCGATCCGCAGTCAAAAAGCTCGTCTCAATTTGGTATAGGCGCTTGATCACCAATCTGTGAGAAGATTTGTATACTTGATTTAATCTAACCTCTACCTAGATGTTTGGTTGAAATTACGCAAACGTCTATTGTGAACTATAAGAAGATTCTAAATTAACACTTAGTTTTCTATAAAAGCTTCAGAGCATTTATCTTCAAAAGCTTTTTAGCACGATGTCTATGTTCTGTATATCGATATAGTGCTAGATTTAATGCGTTGTATTTTTGGTACTTGTATACGGCTAATTAGCAATGAAAATGCTAACTTACAGCTTATCTAGAGTTTTAAATTAGTGCTTATGGTTTATTGCGGCGCAACGTTGTTATTGTACGCTCCCCTACTCTGCGACTACAATTCCTTTTTATCGAATAACAGCTTGTCAGGTGCAGGCAGCTGGTGATAATGTATGTGTAGATATTAGAATATTATTAGATATAATGTAAATGGTTCTCAGAATAAAATTAATAGCCAGTCCAAGAAAGTAGTTTTTATTATTCAGGCCGTATCGACCGTGTATCCATATCTGGTCGTGACTAGAAAAGTCGTCGCATTCGTATTGTTTGTCGATCTGTGCACCTAAAATATCTGGTGTCTCTTCTACCGACTGCCGTACAAAACACAACGTAGGGACTAATCGCTGGCGCGATCATGGTTATTTGGGTAACGACACATAACAATTAAAACACAGCACTATGCAACCCTGGAAGGATGCTGAACGATCTGCAGGTGCTACAGTAGCAGGAATAATACTTCCAAGCTCCGGAGGGATTTAGAATTTTTATTTTAAGGGTGAGCGGATATATTTCGTATCACGAAACAAACGCTTCTGCTTGATTGATGGTCTGGAACATAATCAGCACGCTATGTCTAATATGGTGAAATTGTAGGGTATAAATATTGGCCATCTTTAGCTCCATTTGTACTTTTAACAATAGATCTTAAGGATCGTCTCGAAAAGTCAGCACGAATACAGTTTGACCACAATAGGCAACATTCTGCTTGTAATCATCTCTCATTTTTTCGATATAGTGGGTGCAGACAAAGCGACACAGGCATCCATTTATTTGCTGCTAGCGGTGGAGTAGTTGTCAGTTTTTGTTGTAAACAAAATGAGAAGGTAGCAGATGCAACTCGAAATTCTCGTTTAAAATTCTTAAATCAAAAACTAACTTTTTCTCATGTTGAATCCAATCCGTTTCTAATCGTAGATTTTCTGCAGGTCTTATTAATAATCAATGTGGTATTTTTAACGTAAGATCCGGTTTCGATATCCTGTAAGAATATGTAGGACCCGACAAAAATATAGACACGGAACGCAGTAATCAGACGCAAATTAAACATCTGCGAATACAGCGGGAAACCGAGTACTGCAGCTGTCGGATGAACTGAAATGGTTCACGCATCTTTGGCGAGGCTCAAAATCACCGTTCTATCTCAACACAATGCATTTTCAGGAAAACAAATTCTTTGAACGAACTATAAAATCCAAAAATTATCCATTTTAATCACCGGTTAATTAAGCTCAGTCTACCTTCTCATCACACCCAGAGCAGAAACTAAAAATCGTTCCACTAGGTGATACAAGGCCAAAACGACTGCAGACGAATTGTGTTGCTGAAACAATTACTAAACGTGTTGATTGTGAAGTTAATGTTGCGTAACCATTTTATGCGGATCAAATGAAAATGGGACGTTTCATCAGACAACACTGGGTATGTACCCATGGTAGATTCCTAAGCGCAAATTCTGTAAAAGACCACGGAAAACTTTATACAAAAGCAGCTAAGAAAAGTCCACCTACCACAACCGTAAACAGCACATGCCAACATCTTATGCCAAACCACAAACAAAACCAATATCTCTGTATCTGAAAGGAACAAATATTCACTCAGCAACAATCACACCCACTGACTTCAAGCCAATAACCGGCACCACCAGCAAAGAAGCGAACGTAGAAGAAGACGGATGAGTTTGTCCATGCCCTCGCATTTCTGTTTGATGACTTTCTTCGAAAATACTTTGAATTGGCTTCTCAATATTTTGTAGTGTATTCCGTCGATTCAAGCAATAAAACTCGTTTTTTTTTAACTTGTACACAAAGTAGACAACTCCCTTAGAACGTTTTAACAAATATCAACTATCCAACAAAGTTTTTGTTTTTTCACACTTTCATCATATAACAATTTAATAAGGTGAATGATTACAAAGAAATTATTATTACTATTTGTATTGTTCTTCTATAAATACCGAACGTGTTCGCGGGCCCCCAAATGCGACCTGGGCCCCAGGGCAATTGCCCTGGCTAACTCCCCCTCTCATCGGGCCTGGCTGTGGTTTACTAGGAGGTTGATAACAGTCTATTATCTTTCTCTGGACAAAACCAACCTGGAGGCCGTGTGGCCAGGGCCAGCGGAATACGTGGGTAGTATGGGTAGTACTACAATTTCATATTAAACTTGTAGTTTTTTGACAAACAGAAAAACACTGTCCGGACATCATGAACCAGATCGCCAACTGGCCTCCTTGGATCCGCTTGGAACGCTTGGAATCAGATTTCCAGGTAGCATGTCAAGCAAAAGAGAAGAGATCGTCGCTGTTGTGCTATCTTATGACAAACGCCATTTTGGGGTGAACAGAGTTAGATATGCCATGTTACTAAATTTTAAAATCTCCATAAAGTCGCGTTTTCAGAATTTTGAAATTCTGCTGGGTTACTGAGATATAGCGAAACACGATTATGACAAGCGCCAATTTCTCGAGTGATCGAGTTGTGCTATCTTATGACAAAGAAAAAAGAGACAACATTCTTAGTTTGTTGGCTTGCTATAAGCCGAAAAGCTTATAGCAAGCCAACAGATGTCTCTGATGACATAGGTAATTCCTATGCAGATCAACCATAAGCATTAGCTAGGTTCTTGTCTCGGGAGCAAAACTTTTCCTACCATAGTTTTTTTCAGGGAATGGTTGGCTTATATATTCATGATTATTGAACAAATTTCCTTTTGAGATTTCCACTTGTTTTGCAAAGTATACCGAAATGTAGTGATGGATTATGCAAGAAGAACATTTGTTTCGTCTAGTCACCTGTCAACAATAACATTGTTTGATATACATTGTCTCTAAATTGTCAATGAAACCAATTTTTGTTCATTGTTTTTCCTGAATACAGGAGGAAAATTGGAAAAACTTTGTGTTCTAATACCATCATTTTGTAACCTGATATTACTGCTATCGCATGGAAAAGTATGATATTGGACATAGTGATCTATAACGCATAATTTTACGAATCAGTTATAATTCATTTTTATATGAAATCTTCTGTACACATTTGTGACACGTCATACATATTTTATCATCAATACACACTTATGACACGTATGTGAGCGACTTTGGTTTACATTTTAAGCAAAAATTGTAAATATAGTCAACCGATCTTCGCACAAATCGAGAGATTACTTCAGAAAAGATAGAAGCATCGAATGCCTTCTCCGAAAAACTTCTAACATTTATAAATTTTAAGATATTTAATCTTAAACTTTAAAAATCGTTTTTCTCGAAAAGTGCTAAATGGCGCTTGTCATAAGATAGCACAACAGCGACGAGATAACTAAATTCGGATATCTATCGGGGGTTTAAAAACACGACCAGACAACATGTTTAATGTTGCGATAATCGCCACCACAAGCGCAGAGACCGTTCTTCCCGACCCCAATACTCCAAAGATGCGCATTCAACGTACCATGATTGGACATGACCCGATATACCACCCAACCCAATTTCATGACCTTCATCTATCCCCTTTAACCAAGGTTTGCTGATACCTTTCGGATTCCAAAACTTTTATTGCCCCACGAAATTTGATAAATTTTCAAGCGTCCTCTGACAAGATATACTGAAAAATTCGTTTAAGCTACGCGATCTTTCATAAATATCTCCTTATAATGCCTAAGTGTCCGAAATAATAGCATATTTTGATCCCTAAAATGCTCCTACATAGTGTTTTTGCGGCTCTGACGAATAATATTAAAATTAGGGAAGGTCTACGTCGAAAGTTAACCAGGTTTTTCTATAATGCAAATACATTTTGTATAACTTAGGAAAATAATAGGAATGACGCACTTACTTCGGTTTTGTATCAGCACCCATCAAGGGACACTTTCAGGCATTTACGAGGAAGCTCAATTACAAGATATTCCTTCAATGTGGTTGTCAGAATCTCGCTCTTTAGTGAGCGTAGAAATTAGTCGTGGTCGATGGCGTAGCCGACTTTAGCATTTCTTCTCGGAGTGGACCTCAAAAGAATGCTTCAATGTTTCCCAGTCTAATTTATGTGTGGAATATGTCGAGAGTTCATGCGGAGTCTCTCCACAGAAGGAAAACTTTTCACGATTCTCTCTGCATTTTCAACTCCGTGCTTTGATTCTACAATGGGTAACGATGTAACCCTATTGTTTGCAACGTTGGTAATTCATGCAGAAACAGGCGAACAGCTAGACGGGCCCCGTTCAAAAGAACAAAGTTTGGCGAAAGGCTCGAAATGAGGCCAATTGAAAATTAGTTGTTTTCTTATACTCCTCGATTGTTGCCGCAATTGCTTGCATACCAGAATTTTCACTGACTGAAGCGAAGGGTTCTGGAAGGAGCCGATCCCATATTTCGCAATTAAGGTCCGTCCCGGAGACTACACCATCAATCTCTACTTCCCGGACGGTTACGTATACGAATATTTATTCGTACACGCACGGGTGTTGTTTAGTTAGATCACGCGATATGCTGCGGAAGTAGAACGTCCAAGGGCCGGTTGTATTAGATGGATATGGTTTATATTGAAACGGAGACTTATCGGAATTATTTTTGTAATAGGAGAAATATTTAAATCGTTCTCTGTCGGTCGTCGGAGATACATCCCCTTTAGTCAATATTATCATGCGGGCTTCAATATCCACCAAATAGAACCTTCGCAGGGAATCCAACGAAATTGTAAAGAATGTAGTGATTGGTACCTAGCTGTACAAATGTTCTATGTAGTATCAGTAATTTATAAACACATTTTCGCTAAGCCGTCGGTCATACAGCCCGTTAACATGTTTCCAAATGAATACAAGCTATTATCAGGGAGATTTGATTGTATACTATTCCCCCGAAAATCATTCCCCAGAAAGCCATTCCCCAGAATTCCACTCCCCAGAATATCATCCCCTAGAATGTACTATACCCCAGAAAGTCATTTCCCAGAATGTACCATTCCCCAGAATTCCATACCCAAGAATGCACCATCTTCCAGAAAGTCATTCCCCAGAAAAGTTTTTTTTATAGATTTGATCTTTTCAAACATACTACTCGTTCCCATTTCCGTCGAACGACATTCTTTGATTCGGTCACATTTGAAATGATTTGCATTGTGTTGAAACCGGAAGTTAGGATGACATTATTTATTCCGAATTTAAATAAAGAATAGCTAACTTTCCCGAAAAATCATTCCACAGAAGCTAAAATACCTAAGTGTTTTTCCCAGAAAGAACTATTCTCCAGAAAACTATATCCAGAATAAACCAATGCTCATTAGTTCATTCCACAGATATAACCATTTCCCAGACACTTTTTTTTAAGTGGGAAATTTCGTTGATGAAAATCAAAACATTTTTTCATTATGATGGCCCTTCGAAAAGTGTGCTGGTAGCAGCATTAGACAATAGCAATATTTTTACTATTTTTTTAATAATATAAACATACATTATTCTATATTTCACCCTAAGAAGGAAAATTTGGTAAAAACCAAAATTTCTCACTAGGGTGGAAATTTGTTGGTAAAACCAGTCTTTGTACAGGAGGGCACAAATCCTTATTTCATACTCCGTTATGTTTCGGCTTCGCCTCATCATTTGCGTCAAGCCGGCGCTAATCTATTCCGACAATAAGTTAGTGTCGGTTTCTGATGAGGCGAAGCCGAAACGCAATGGAGTATAAACATACATATAGGACAAATCGCAAAATTCAGCACAGGTGTGTTTTTCAGTGCCATTTAACAACAACCATAGAAAGCGGTAGCCCCCTTCCTAGAATCTAAAAGAATGTAACTGTGTTATGTAAGTAAGGTTGTGTGGCGAAACGAAAACTTTGTACATTACCTAAGTTTAGGAACTTATGCATGATGCACGATGTTAAGCTGGTACGGATAAGCCGTCGAAAGCGGCGGCTCCTCGCAAAAATATCGTTGCGCCAATTCGGCCAAAACACTAGTTACACCTTTTATACACGGTTCCAACCACTCATTTACAAATTAGTCAACCCTCAGGCACAGGAGCAATTGGTATATCACCCGTATACTTGCGTATATGTCAGTGGCGCCATAATCGCAAATGCGATAACAGTTTCAACTAATAATATATTCAATTCAAAATGATCGCTAACATTGACGAATAATTGTTGTCGAGTATTATGTCTGTAACTCTGTGCTATAAGTACCATTTGGCGTAAGGTATGAAAATACTTTCGAATGTATTTAGTGCAACCTATTTGAGTAAACCGAGCAATCGGGTGAATTGTACATTTGCGTACGAAACATTCCCAATACAAAAGAAAGATAAATGCTCTAAAAACCCACGAAACCATTTGTCAAAATATGCATTCATTTCGATTTTAATATGGATTCAACCAAAGCTCCAAAGAAGGAATCAACATATATGTTTGAATAAACCGGGCAGACGAAAAGATCGCCAAGCGTGCTTGGCGTATAAATTCAAAGAACTGCTCATGTTTGAAAGAAGGAAACAAGTCCTATGTTCAAGTAAACCGGCAATACGAGAGGATAACAGGTTTGCTTGCGAGAGGCCGCCGCTTTCGACGGTACATCCTCAGCAGCTTAACACAGCATAAGTTTCTTTAATTAGGTATGCGTAAACCTTTGGCTTAACCACAAATAATAAATAAAACCATTACTTTTCTGGGGAATGGGTCATTCTGGGGAATGACTTTCTGGGGAATGGGGCATTCTGGATAATGGTTTTCTAGGGATTGATACATTCTGGGAAATGTCTTTCTGAGGAATGGTACATTCTGGGGAAAGGAATTCTGGGGAATGGCTTTCTGGGAAATGGCTTTCGGGGGAATGGTATACAACCGGGAGATTTCATTTTCACTTATACACACCATATCTAAAGTTTCATCAATACGAGTAGAAATTACTTCGAATATTACTACCCACTCGGGAAAAAAGTATTCCGCCGGCGGAATGCGTGTGGAGGTGGGTTGAAATATCTCCACCAAGAATTAATCCGCTGGGTTCCTGCTTCCCGCCTTCGTAGCTTTCAAAAAAAATGGCATGACAAATCCACGTGAAATGCCACGTGCATGTATACTTGTGAATAGTGCTATTGACGCATATCTTATATCCGACCTCACGACTCGCCACAAGGATGCAAAATGCCTACCTTTTCTGCGGCTGTAATTTTTCTGCCTACATTCTCATTTCTCTCTCGATGCTGCTGTCATTCGCTAGTGCAGGACGCCCAGCGCTGTACGGCTGCCTGTGTGCAAAGCAGTAACATGACAAAAAACTACTGTCCCCAGTACAGCCACCAGACGCGAGCGGTACAGCTTCTCTTTCCTTATTTTACATTTTTTAATATTTTCGATCTTTTTAATATTTCTATTCAAAAATTACGGCAATGAATGCGGCTCATTTACGCCACGGCCGGCAACAACGCTTTCGTGTGCGGGCCTCTCCCTTTGACTATGCAGAGAAAAATGTACAAAGCGAGAGAACAAACTTTACTACGCCACACTCTCACCGAGCAGTCGGAGTACAGCAGCAAAACAAAAATGTATTCTACTGCTGTACGGGAAAATGTACTCGATTTGGCTACCGTTCTGGCAAGAGCTGTAGTGATGCGTCGCTGTAGCGGGCTGTACGGCTTGTACAAATGTAAATATACCGAAAAAATGTAGTTTATCGGTACCGTTGGCATCCCTGCTCGCCATATTGGTGCTGTCATGGTAAAGATGACTGTTGACAACATAAACAAGAAATACGTCTATTATTCGGCATATTTGGCGCATTACCTTCTAATGCTTTCAAAAAGGTTGTGTCATACTGCAGTACAAATTGGATTTTACTTGTAGTCGGCAGTGATACAAATCCCAAGTAACTACGGCACTTTAAATGATGTAAAGATAACAGTCTTAAATGAGTTGTCCGCGGAATGCGATAAAATGCTTCATTACTGTAAATGCAACACCAATGTTGTTATAAAATGGAAAAGTGCGAATGATGTAAGATTTGCCAAAACCAGCATTGATTCCACACTAGTAACACTCTTATAAAGCTTTTGTCTACTAAAAGCATTACTGAAGGCTGCAATGAAGCATGTTTCATTTTGACAGATCGATGTTATATAGCACAACATAAATGAAAATGGTAAAAATATTCTAAAATGAAAAATTAAGGGGAATGAACTTTTTTCATGAGTTTTTTTTACGGTTGAAGACTATGAAGAAGCACACTAATTCAAGATGTAATTTCAATTCTGTGAGATTTTATTAATTCCTTATTGCGGGATTCGATCCATGGTCATCTGGCATCAGCTTCATATGAGGTAGACCGTCAGCACTCTTATCTGTGAAGGAAACTTGTTGACCGGTTCATATTTGCAATATATAAAGAACGCGTTGCATTATATAGTCTTTGCTAATGCAACGAGCAGATGATACGATATACAAAGAAAGGTGCAAACATTTGTCATTGTTGAGTGTATTGGTATTTTTCTTTTAAATTATGCATGGCTCTCGAGCAGTGTTGCCACAATTAAATCTGTACCGGGAGTTGAAAAACCTTTCCTATCTGTACTCTTCTAGAGGAAAATCTGTACCGGATTCTGTATCGAAACAATAACGAGGTTGTTCTTAAAAAACCTGTTTTAATCCACCTAGCGGTGCAATTGTGCCTTTCTCATTTCTCTAAACTATGGCACGGAGGCTTTTTATGTTCAACATAATTGTGGAAATGTCCATTACATTCTTAGTACACTTTGCACTTATACACAATGGCATGCCAGCCACGAACTTGATGAGCTACGTGTCGACGGTGAAACACTTGAAACAAAAAAATATCATACTCCATTAGCCTAATCAGCATTAGATCAATGTTATCTGCTTGCTAACTCATTTTGTCATGCGGGTATGCGAGGAGGGCGAAAGTCCCATGAGCGAACGACTCCCCAGCTTAAATTGGTATGCTTTGTAATATAGTGGTGGTTTAAAGATGATGGGGTTGAAAGGGAGGGGTATGAGGTGGTGGTCTGATGGGTGATTTAAGGAGATTTTTAAAGGAGGGGAGTGAACAGTAGAGGGGGGGGGGTGTAACCCCTCTCCGTAAACCATCAACTACGCCCCTGTTAAAATCCAGAAACCTTATGCGAGTCGAAAAAAAATTGGGCCCTCCGGGCCGGGATTGGGTTGACGTTTTTCAGAGTGATTGCATAACCTTTCTATATGAGAAAGGCAAAAATGTGCAAAATCCAAAAAAGTGAATCTTCGTCAAATTTTTTTCGTGTTTGCATCAAATCTCGACGTTTTATGCACCTTGAATACATTTAGCATCAAAAATAAAAATTCTATTTTTAATTTTTCCTATAGTTTTTATGAGAAATTTCTGTGTGGCCGCACTCTGAAACCCGTAATTCCGGAACCAGAATTCCGATCGATACAAAATTCAATAGCAGCCGATGGGAAGGTTGCACCTTTCATTTGAGACTAAGTTTGGGCAAATCGGTCCAGCCATCTCTGAGAAAAATGAGTGACATTATTTGACACATACGCACATACATACACACACATACATACACACACATACATACACACATACACACACATACAGACTTTTTCCGATCTCGACGAACTGAGTCGAATGGGATATGACACTCGGCCCTCCGGGCCGGGATTGGGTTGACGTTTTTCAGAGTGATTGCATAACCTTTCTATATGAGAAAGGCAAAAATGTGCAAAATCCAAAAAAGTGAATCTTCGTCAAATTTTTTTCGTGTTTGCATCAAATCTCGACGTTTTATGCACCTTGAATACATTTAGCATCAAAAATAAAAATTCTATTTTTAATTTTTCCTATAGTTTTTATAAGAAATTTCTGTGTGGCCGCACTCTGAAACCCGTAATTCCGGAACCAGAATTCCGATCGATACAAAATTCAATAGCAGCCGATGGAAAGGTTGCACCTTTCATTTGAGACTAAGTTTGGGCAAATCGGTCCAGCCATCTCTGAGAAAAATGAGTGACATTATTTCACACATACGCACATACATACACACACACATACACACACACATACACACATACACACACACACATACAGACTTTTTCCGATCTCGACGAACTGAGTCGAATGGGATATGACACTCGGCCCTCCGGGCCGGGATTAGGTTGACATTTTTCAGAGTGATTGCATAACCTTTCTATATGAGAAAGGCAAAACGTTTTTCTTATACATATTTTTCATTCGGGTAAATCAAACTAGAAATTCTGACTACGTTTTTTTATTTGAGCTGGAATACTGCAAAAAAAAAACAGTCAGAATTCTGGATGAGTTTGACGGGTAATGTCGACATTTGCTCCAGTTCAAATTTTTGCCGCCACTTCGTTTGCAACCTATGGGTGCTTACAGAGTGGTGGCGAGAAGCTGAGCAGGGGCTGGTACTGACAGTAGGATGCGAGATTTGAGAAACCTGCTTACAGCAAATCAAATAGAACATGTCGGAGTAAAGGTGGGCACTCCGAGAAGATTCGCTCGGCTTTCACTCAGACACCATTCCTTTCATTTGCTGGAAACAGGTTTCTCGCATATCGCATCCTAATGTCAGCTTCTTTTCAAGTTCAGTCATTACCAATTCAACTTCAGATTCTCGCCATCACACTGTCAGCGGCCCAACTCCGTTTACCTGCTGTATACTGGGATGCATCGCGGGGTTATATTATTTTACTAAAAAAAATCTGTACCAATCTGTACTTTTCTACAAAAATCCGTAATCTGTACCGTACAGAATCTGTACCAAATGCATTTTAAAAAATCTGTACCTTTTTAGATAAATCTGTACTTGTGGCATCACTGTTCTCGAGCTCGCGAAACATAAAAATGTACAAACGATTAAAACAAAGATCAGTCGCAAAACCACAATCGAAATAAATTCCAGACGTAAGTGGTCACTCTGGTCTGCTGAAGTTAAACCTGATATTTAGGGACAATCGTACTATACAATCAATTCGCGACAAGTATATGATTAGGGCGCAAAAGCCAACTGTAAAAAATTCACTTTGAGGAACAAGCAAACTTTCTCTAATGCGGCTATTGGCAAGTAACGCTTTGTCCGTAATTTCCGCTCAAAGATAATTTTTACAAATGGCTTATACGTCCTAATCATAATACACCTGGGGGTATTAACCAATTGAAACAAAACTGTGATGTCAAAGCACGGTTAAGGGGTTATATACAAAGTTGTGGAGAAAAGGTGAGCTAAGTTTGCAATCCCTGTTTGTTAACGGATGCATGCGTAACCTGCATGATAGCAATCTGTGCTTTCATTGCGCAAAGACGAAAACTTTCTTAGCAACAAATTTACGCGGATCGATGGAAAGCACAGATATATGATTAAGACCACTGCATTCGCTACATTTGTATACGTACTTTAGGAAAGTTAAAATAATGGCAAAATAAAACTAGAAAGCTTGGTCTATACATGAAATGTGATTATGTTGTCTAAAATTTGACTTTTTTTCACCGATCCGGGTTTTTTACCATACACAATCGAAAAGTTTTTCCAATTTTTGAAAGCTGATCTTGTGCTATAAAGATTTAGTTTCAGATATTAGTTCGGTCACGGTTTTCTGTCATCTTTCTTCAGATCTTCTCAAATAAGTTTAATTGGATTCGTTCGCCTACTACAAATGAAATAACTTGATAACCAAGAAGCTTTGGTTCAATATGTAACATACGATGTTGATTGGTTGTGCTTAAACTATTCGTAAGAAATATATTTGATTTATTATTACTCAAAATGTAATAAGAAAATAAATATTTTACATTAAGTAGTATAGTCCTACGTCTACAGTTCGTGCAACCCCACAGGGTTGCCCCTTGTAGTTTTTAAAGTGTTTTATGTAAATTTTATTTGAAAAAGCAAAAGACAGTTCGTTGGTAGTACTATCGAAGATAGAAAAAAACCAAGTGGAATTTTAAAAAATATTCTAGGTGGTCGGAGTTATGGCCCATCCCCCGAAGCGTGTTTTTTTGGCAGAGGCTCAACTGAAATCCAAAAACTAAAATGATTATGTGGAGTACTTGAATAGATCGGTTTCCCAACAGAAAATTTTTTCTTGTAAAAAAAACATGTTGACCAAAAAATTAAGTTTTTTGGTGTTCCAAATTTCAAACAAAAATTCATTGTGAAGAATCGAAAATTTTGTGATGCAAAAGGAACCGTTCAAGTAGACGAGAATGTAAATACAAATTCAAAAAAAAAAAAAATCTGAAGATCGGATGAATATTTTTTGAGATATCACGTTCACCGCAACGGTACTTTTCAAAAAATTTCATTCGGAGATAATTGCGTTTAAAGAATAGATACAGAACACTAGATTAGGATTGTCGTTGGTGTTCCCACTGTTTTCACTTCAAAGCATGTTTGTTTTGTTTTCGGCACATGTCTGTTAAAATATCGCACGCCTCTCTGGTAAAAGTCTTTGGTCCACATTCTTGGTACACGCCGAAAAATTTGGCTTGTTTGTAACAACAAACTATTTAGTTGAGGTTCAAATTTGCAGAGTTTGCATATTTTTCATTTCCGTCTCTTTTATACTACTGTGATGTTTATGCATTCAAGACCGAAAATGTCCAATGCATAACATTTACAGCAGAAAAACGAGAGGCAGACAGAAAAAATGATGTGAAATTTGCTATTAATCAAATTTATAAGTGGCATACTATTTTGCAGTTGATGTAAGACGAATGAATTTCAATAGATTTATCATGATATTTCGGCATGACAGATAATTTTTATGTACTGTTACGATTTGCAAAAAATCATGTGTGAAATCAATAGATTTTTCTCAGTGTAAATTTTCGACTGTTATTGTTATGAAATGAAAGAGTTTCTATATACCGCACAAAGAAAAAACAACTTATCAAAATTCAGTACAGGTTTAGACAATTTGTGAATTCTAATTAATGAAACTACACTAGTCAAGAATGGCCATTGTTTTGCTGGCTAAAAGACATAAAAAAGATGGGTGGGTAATGTCTAGGACATAACCGGAGTGTCGTGACTACTCGTTTGACTTGTAATTCAAATCGAATGATACTCAATGAAATATGTGGGAATGTTTCAAGTTATTCTTTATAATAATTATGGTGGTTCTGAAAAGAACCTTTGTTGTTGGCGTCTGCGTTGATAGGGGATGCGCTGGATTCTAAGCTCGTTGAGACATTCATTCATGAAATGAATAATTTTCTTGCTTTGAAATATCAATGTTAAAATCTCTCGAAACAACCATTGGAATCTTTTTCGTACAGAAATGAACACGCTTAGCGAAAAACTAGGGGCGGGTAATGTCCGGGACATAACCACGATGAGCATATTCTTAAAACTCTGCTTGTATCTCTTTCAAATGGCTAAATTTTACGCATTAAGTTCGATTCACCGGGCTCAGCGAAATTTTCCTGTGGATCCCGTTCTATAGTATATTCAGCAAAACAGATTTATTACCGAGTTCTCCGCGTTGAATACAGGTCAATAATTTCATATAATGATTTCAACAAGCAGACAATGTACAATGTTCCTTACACATATCTTAACATGTTTGAACAGGTGAACATAGTTCTAATCGCAATAGAAAATTTGTTAACTGGATTTTTATATAGAAAAGTATATCAAAACCAAGGAAAATTAGTAGTATTTTTTCTTGGTTTTGGTATTCTTTTCTATATAAAAAACCAGTTAACAATTTTTTTATTGCGATTAGAGCTATGTTCACCTGTTAAAACATGTTCAGACATGTGTAAGGAACAACCTTTGATAATAGGTGGGCATGTAGGGTCTATCAAATCAGAGTGTAAGTGATCTTCCCATGGAAACATAACAAAAACACGATTTTTCATTGGAGACACCTCTAAATCATGTCCAAATTAAGCCATTTTTGGCAAAAGTTCTTAAATTCACACCTAGAACAAAAATTTGAGCTGACCCATGTATATTTCAAAACTTTTTCAAAATGTGGAGAGGTCTAATGTACATGTATGACAGGTGGGAGTGTTCTGAAATGGTTTTAGTGGTGGTAACAACATAAAATCATGTACTGGATATTTTACAATGATTCTCCTTAATCCTGCAAAACCACGGGGTTGGCAGCAGAGGGTTAAGTTGTTTGGAAGAGATGACAGTTAATATATGATAACTAAAAATATAAAATTGTTCTATAAATTGTAAAGTTATTGCCGCGTTGACCTGAAAATTTGTCATTTCATTCATAAAGGAACAATCATTGAAATTATGTCAATTTATGCTTTGCAAGATTTGAAATAACTTCGAAGTGTGGTCACGACACCCCTGTTATGTCATATACATTACCAACCCATCTTTTTCCAATTTGCCTTCGTCCTGATAAGGACGGTTTGTCTATTTTGATACAAGACGGGAATCTTTTAAAACAATTCAAACCTTGCCGACGATTGTTTTTACTGCGTACATACATACGATCTTTCCCCTTTCGCAGCTCACACCGAATGAGTACGCTTTGCAGCCTTCGATGTTTTGGTGGCATTTTTAGTGGCAGTTACTACTGCCTTTTCAGTGACTGCACTGCGTTTCTTAGCCTTTGGCTTTTTGGCCTTCTCACCACCACCACCTCCACCAACGTTTTTCTTCTCTACGGTGGTAGCCGATTTGATTGGTCGTCCGATGCAGCTTCTCACGACCACGCACGTCTCTTATGCGCTACGTCTTACACACGTCTGGCTTTGAGAAAAGCTGCGACACCCCTATTTATAGGTTTTATCATTAATGTTGATTCTCATTTAAAGTAGTTTTTGAACTATTTAAACAAATTTTATATAGCAAACAACGTATCGGTAGCAAGCGTTCAACGTTTTCCTTCCGATTTATGAAACAAGATTGGCAATCCGTTTAGTAGATGAAAAGTTATTAAGCTTCAAAATGTACGTAACGCTTTCGCTAATATGCACTACTATCGCTTTCTCGCTCGTTCTCGTGGCGTGCATGAGCCTTTCCTTTCCGTCCGGCTTCTAATGGCTTAACCAAAACTAATATGCCGACTTTCCCCCACCAACTGCTCTCGTCAAGCAACCCAATACGAATAATCATAGGAACAAACATGTAGTGGACCTATATATAAACTTTTCATTATTTTATTGTTCATTTGCTGCACCATTTTGACGGCTCTGTGCGGGATGGGCTGAAAATTTTCACTTTTCCGAGTCGTTTTCGAAAGATTTTTCAAAACACTATTTTTCCGTTGATGATGAATGTCCTACATATTCCAAAATTTAATACAACATTGGTACAAATATTTTCGACAAAATGCCGAAGAAATTAATTAAATCCATTCAGTACAACAAAAGATATAAGCGTTCAAAATCTTACATCATTTTTCTTCCGAAATTTTGAAAAGGGGCCCCTATATTGAAAGGTAAGTCGTTAGTCACGACAAAAAATTAGTCACTATGAAACGACGATAGAGGATTTTTTTTTGCTTTTTTCTATTTGGCTCATTTGACAGGTATATATCGGAATCAAAACAATGTTGTTCCTACCACTGATGCCAGCGACAATCCTAATCTAGTGTCCTGTATTTACTGTTTACAGTTTTATGTCAACTCATTCGTGGAAGAACCAGCTCGCTGCTGTAATTTGAAATCTAGTGCTCCGATCTGGATGAAATTTCGCACAGATACTTTCAAAAGCATTTACTTTCAGAATATTCAATAAAAAAATTTCCGATTTTTTGAGTTTCAACTTTGTATAACCCCTTAAACAAATATATATATGATATGAGATATGAGATGAGAAAAAAATATGAGAAAAAATTCGGGATCAATTTTCCACTAGTAGTTTGTCTCTATTTACGCATATGTCAGTGGCATCTCGCATATGCGACTCCTACCCAATCTAAAATTAATTATATTGAAATTGACCTTTAAAGCTGGAAAAGAAATACCTTGGAGTGTTATACCTGTTTGCATGTGTTTACAGTGGTGTCCCGTACGTCATCTCTTTATGTTATTCTTCTTCACATCTTACTGTTTTCCTTCAAGAATTGTAATGAAAACTGCATTGATACTCAAAAAAGTGACCACCTTATTTTATTACACCGCGACGTGATAATATCAAATCAACATAATTGGCAACCCTTGAATTTGAAAATACAGCAACACGGCTAGTTTATTGACGTTCGGTATAAATACTGCGAATTAAATTTTGCCATGCAACAAGAATTATTTATTGTAGAACTCATCACTACAAGTAAAATTATTATCATATAATTCTTAATAGTGTGCATGCAAAATGTTTTTGTGCTTGTATTTTCAGAAATGATCCACAACAATTTTACGATTGTACAGTCCAGTTTCGACGATGATGAAACTTATCTGTGTACCTTGCCGACCAATTGGGTTATACGGAAAGGATGGAATAACGATATTACTGAGTGTTATTGATGGTAGTGACCTGTGCTATTGGCCGAAAAAGGCTAGTGGGTATCGCTTGCTGGAAAAAGCGAAAAAAATCCAGTCATCGAGATCGATGATAATTTGCTTTCCGGTAGTAGATGCAAAATCAAGCGAAGTGTCCTTGAGACATATTCGGAGGTAATTAACAAATTTACCAAAATTATCGAAATCCTAATTTTTTTTGCTGTTTTAAGGCACACGAAGAACAAAAGAAGTATTCTCCGACACCGACGAAATGGAATTGAAAATTAAAATGAGAAAATATGCTAGTGTAGCTGAATTATTTTCCGCTATAAAGCAAACTGGTGGCAGTAAAGCGGCTGGAAACTCTCAAAAATCCCCTGAGCTCTCTAGTCAGGTTTCATTTTCGGAGTACATCATCGACTCTTCACAAGCGGATTATATCTGTCCAATCAAACCCACTGGAGTTTCTTATCTCGACATGATTGCAACTGTCGTACCTGGAAAAGTTCGAGGACAAATTACATCGCATGGAAAAGCAATTAGATCAGTGTGTGTTTCTTTTGTCTCAAGCAAATGCTAAAATTGATATGTTTTCTTCGCGCAAGCAATCTGAGGTAAAGAAGATAAAGATGTCATTGAACTTCACATTATTTCCGTGCAACCTTACAGGATTTAGAAGCACTTGAAAAAAATGCCAAGATGAAAGCTACATTAAATCTGTTATTCTTTCGATAGGAAATATTCACGGAAAGCAACGCTTCACTGGACAGGGTTGGACATTATGTTTGCAAGTGATCGACTATTTTCTGGATCGGAAATTTATGCGTGAAGTTTCCTGGACCTAAGGCGAAAACGGAGAAGCTGTGACAAAAACTGCGTTCTCCAAATATGAACATTTTATAAATTTATTCTATCAAGTAATTTTACATGCATATGAAGTTTTTCGCTAGAAACTTGCCATAAATTATTCAAGCAGTGTATCAGAAATTCGAAACAACGTTTGGAAGACATTAAGCGAGTTCGGTTGTTTGTTGCTCGGAAGAGACGAATCCCTGGGAATGTCGAAAGTACGGATGACGAAAACATTAAGCCAATGGACGATCAAGCTGTGCATAATGACATAAGTGTTCATTCGAATGAATAAAATGGCTATTTTCAGGTTTTAGCTGAAGAAGAAGAAGAGAGTAGTTTAATTTTTTAAAGTATTCTTTAAATAAATGAATGAATCTTTTCATGACCTACAGAAAATGTTACTCTACTCCTTTGTTACATTTTACATTTTTTCATTTCTTGGCAAGGTATGTAGCAAAGGGATGAAGATGATTTCATCGGTAATAACTACCGCCACCAGTTTGCAAAAAAAAAATTGCTCGAATGAGAATAGTTGGCAATCTTTGAAATTTTGATTATTTTTTGTCTTAAACACGATAATATTAGCGGATTGAAATGGATAATCAAAAAGGTTACCGAATACTCTTAGTTCTGAACCATAAACTCTTTTCGAATCAACAAATTCCATAGCAATACTTCGCTTATCTCTTGTTAGAAAATTTGAGAAAAATTGAATGCATAAATATTTGGACTTACAATCTGTTTTTAAAGGTGTTTTCAATTGAGCGTAATTTACAATAACTGCTGTTTTGAGTGGTTCTGCAGCGTTCCTCTCTGAAATACGATTAATTATTTGTTTAAGTGGTAATCTTCCTGACCTAACGAATCGTTTGATTTGATATAAATAGTTTTCAAATGGATATGACGAGATAGACGGAAGGGCACCAAACATTTCAACTTCTTCCGCAAAGTGTATCAAGTTATGTACTTAAGTTATTACTTGTTACGGAATTGAACAAAGCGTAATGTTTCACAATAAATTTCTTAAACAATACGCTCGCTAGAGGTAGAAAACGGCTATAATAATCACTGGAGCAAATCGTAACAGCGCAAAATAAATTTGAGAAGTTATCACAATGTTCATTGTTTATGAATCTTTTCAGAAGTAAAATTTCAATGTAATTTAGAAATGATGCGCATTCCGATGCTTTCCAGTGTTTCATGTCAGTTCGACTAGAACTGTTAATGGTGAATACTCGTTTGACCAAGTTGCAGTAATCAACTGTCTTTTTGACACACACTTTCCAGGCTGTACGGAGCCATCACTGACGACTGCCCCTGATTTCTTTTCACCACTACATTCGGGACGTAAACTTGGGCGAGCACCTGCTGCATGTAACATGCATATCAGCGGGGGAAGTTTACTACGCACCCTGTTACACAATCTTGTCTACAACATTAAAAAAGATTTTTCACAAAAGCAATCAAGTTTAGGAGTTTTTTTCGATATTGAAGGTGCTTTTGACAACATGTCTTCCGAATCCATCTTGGAAGCAGTACGAGGTCATGGAGTACCTTCATATATCACGAACTGGATACCCGCAATGCTTAGCAATCGACATCTGTGCTCATCGTTAAGACAAATAGAGACAAGGAAACAGAGTGTCTGCGGATGTCCTCAAGGTGGTGTGCTGTCACTACTTCGATGGAACCTTGTTGCTGATGGCTTGTTCAGGAAACCTAATGATCTTGGGTTTCTGACATATTGTTTCGCTGATAATTATCATATAATGATCAATCAAGTTGGGATTACCAGGAGTTGTACATTGAACTATGATTTGTTACTCCCAGGCATTATCATCAATTGATTCGCTGTGCAATTTCAGCTAATCTCGATCAATAACTCAATCAAGCTCAAGCTCAAGCAAAATATTTGTATACAGTTTATACAAAGCTCTTATAAGTTCAAGCGACCATTTTTATGCAATTTTGAATTTTTTTCCCATTTTATGCATCACCGTATCTGTGTACCATTTAATCGACTCGGAGATGTTGACACAACGGCACAGTTGATAAAATAGACAAAGGAACAACGAAAATAGTATCAGGAAAAAATCACAAAGATTCCTTTCTCCATTCAACAGCAGGCAGCACAAGGTGATAAATATACGCGGAATTACCCAGTTGTACAACTTTACGCCATTTGATAACCTGACCTCGACATACTTCAACTGAAAACCCTCTGCTGCCTCGCTTCGACGTTGAAATCGGTCCAACCCTAACTCGCTTCGACCAGCAACCTCCCAAACTACTAGCAACCATCCATACTCGCACAGAGCACAGAATAGAATTCAACGAGTGATGGCCTCACCGAGGGGAAAGGGCAACATAATTGCACTTGTAAGGCGAGATACTGCAGGCGTTTCCCCATTCTCGAATTCCTCCACACAAAATGATGGAGTTTCAAGTGGAGAGGAGATGCCTAGTTCTGGTTCAAATTGGCAGTGCGAGGCAAGTTTATGGATACGAGATAACATTATGGTCCTGCTGTGAACTGTGGGGCTGGCCGGAGCCGGCAGCCTTCTCTGGCTGGGTGAAGTTGTCGCCCTTAAGTAGCAGGGGACACTTTTATGGGTTTCACGTCTAACCGTTCCTGGCGGCGGTAGCGTTGGCGTTGGCGTCGGGCCGGTTCATACTGGTATCAGTTACCCACGCTATCGCATCTTCAGCGTAAGAGTCTCCAGAGTATGTTCAAGTGTTTAGTGTCCTCAATCGGGGTGCGCTATGGGTGAGGTTAAGTTTGTCGGAGTTGAAGCTCGCAAGACACTATTTGATAGGTAAGATGATTTGTATTTTCAGAGCATATGTTGTATGTAGTTGTTTTTAGGTCCTATTTAATTTTTTTTATTAAGCAGAAAGGTACTTTTTCAATCATTTCTCATCTTATTCTACACAACGGTAACCATGTTCGCGTCCGGTAATAACGATTTTCATGCTATTGGTTTATTGAAATCGACAGTGATAATATTTTTTTGTAATTTATTTTCAAAACAGCAGTCGAAGTGGCACCTACAGAAAATAAGCAAAGTTAAACATTATAACTATCAGGTCGCAATCTCTACGAATCTACGAATAGCATCGGGGTTTCCTACACAACTGAATTATTGACCAGAAGCACAAAACAAATCATATTTCTCCTAACATTGTTACGCTTAGACCAAAATATAAACAGTGTAGCCTTCAAAGGATCAGACGGAAGTGGGAATGAAATGTAACAGAGCCACACCAAAAATGGTTTGGTTCCCTCGAACGGTAGATTGGCTGAATGAAAATCTCGTAAAAATCTTATTAGCAGCCGTAACCTGGGTCACCCTTATTATGCGTAATAGCAAACTATGTGAAAAAGGCCGCCGGAAATTTGTTGGCGTAGCAGGTGATGGCAGGAAGGAAAATCGTAACGCTTTGGGAATGGAATCTAATTCTATTAGGCCGATATTGCATTCATTATGATTCAACTTTTTTCCATTTTGGTTTTAGTGTGGCTCAAATATCTTTAGAATCTGTATATATTTGTACATTTGTAGTTGAAGTAGCACATTTTTGAGAATTGAAATTTCTTGTTTGTTCTAGATTGCTAAGTTAGGGTTTGATGGGACATTTTTGTTAAAAGTGATTGAACTTTTTCATCTACAACTCAGAATAGAACAGATATAAGAATTGTTGAAGATTCTCGGGGAATAAAAGAAATCTCACATTATGCAAAATCTTTTATACTTGATTTACTATTTTGCCAAGAAAATTCGTGAAAAAGCCAAAGTGTTTATTAGTTATTCATGTAAGTTGACAATTTTAGAAGCGTAGTTTTTTTCTGATTTAAAAACAGATTTTTTCGTAATCTTTGAATTCCACTATCACTTTATAGATACGTCGAAGCTTAAAAGTTGTTAATTTAATTTGTCCTATAACTTGAGATTACCGACCACTTCGTCACTGAAAATTGAATAAATTTTGAAAAGCCCTTAAATGAAATTTTGAAAAGGTCTAAATCTCGACAAACTTACGATTAGGGCATATAAGCCAACTGTCAAAATTCACTTTGAGTTTTCTTTTTCGTTATCTTCTGAGAATTGTGCACGGCGACTAACGGTTTGGTCGGAATTTTCCTCCAAAAAGAATTTGGACCGTTGCCTTTTACGCCGTAACCATATATTTGCTGAGTAATGGAAACCAGAATGTCACTTGAACAATAAAAGTATCAGTCTGTGTTTTAGCACAGCATCTTTTATGACCGCTCGCACTAATACTGTGAACAATCAGCATAGAAGCGATAAATAGCTTTCATCTGGGAGGAAGAAACAAAGTGTAAATAATAGTATTTGTTATGAATCAAGAAAAGTATCGACAGACAAAATCAATCAAGGTAAGCGACGCTTAAATGAAGAATTTTTTTCTGTGTGTCATTAAAGCAGTGTGTTACCGGCGCATGACTTCAATCGTGTGATGAAAATTGAGCTTGGGCGAAGAAAAAATAAATTGATTTAAAGTAAAAATTAAATACTTGGTTAAGAACCGACTTAATCCACCTATCAGTGAGATGAAACATTTCGTATATTTATCACTGTTAGATCATTCACTAGTTTGCAGAACTCATGCGAAGTAGGCACCCAACTAGAGATGAGATGAATCCAGCTTCGAGCTTTACACTTTGTACCTCGAATAGCGAATAAAGTATATCAAATAAATAAAACAAAATTGACAAAACATTATCAAATTCATAAAATGAGTGGAATGATCCATAGAAACTGAATTAATAGAATAAATACATCAATTTAGTTCAGGTCACTAAGTGAAAAATTAGGCAACATTAAAAAAGTATAAAAATAATGGAATGAATTAACTAACAAATTAGATGAAATCAATAAAAGGAAGGACTGAACAGAATCAATAAAATCGATAAAACTAAGAATCTGAATAAAATATATGAACTGGAAGAAATTACTAAAATTAATAAGACTAATAAAATCAATAAAATAAATAAAATAAATAAAATAAACAAAATAAATAAAATAATTAAAATAAATAAATTAAATAAAATTAATAAAATCATTTCAATAAATAAAACAAATAAAATAAATAAAACATGAAATGAATGATGCGGATGAGATCAGTAAAATGAATAAAACAAACAAAATAAATACACCCCCGTTTTATGCACACCCGATTTTATGAACTTTTTGTACCCGTTTTAACGTTAATTCATTCTTTTATACCAGCTATTCTGGCGTACAATCTTTCAATTGTATTCAATCAAGATATTTGGTCCTGCACCGTCAGATAGTAGTCGAAAAGTATAGTAGTTCACCCAATTTTGGCCCTACTTCAGGTAATTTTCCAAAAAAGGTCGTGTTTTCATGATACACTCACACACTTTGATATATTATCTGTGGAAAACATAGCAATTGGAAGAGATGCTGTATGTAGTAAGTATTTTATGCTTAGGGACCATCCATAAATGACGTAGCATGTTTTGAGCGATTTTTAACACCCCCCTCCCCCATCGCAGCATTTCGTCACAAGCTTCTAAATACCCCCTGGTAATTACGTAGCTTGACTGTAACTCTACCTCCCCTTCCCGATCAGAAACACATATCAAAAATATTTCAAGACTATATCTCGAGCTGTTACTTGTTATAATTTTCTGTTATTTTAACTACTAACGAGACCAGATTTATAACACAGCCTATTACGAAAATTGCATTCTGTTATAATCTTGTTATTTCATTCTGATCGGGTTGTCACCGCAAAATTTAAAAAAAAACCATGATAGTTATTCCCCTTTAAAAAAGCTACGTAGCATGACAAGACCCCCTACCCCCTGTCGTCACAAAATACAAAACTCCCCCTCCCCCATATAATGCTACGTCATTTATGGATGGACCCTTAGTAATATTATCTTTTATTATGATGTAGTTCATGTCAAACTGCAATCAAAATTTAAACCAAAGACCATTTTGGCGGATTGTCTGTGAATACCGGTCCGGACGATACAGTTTAGCGCATATTTGTCTCTAAGATTTTGATGTCTGTTTTCTAATTTGTCTACTCCTATAAAACGATCTCCTTTCAGGGCGTTTAATTCATGACTGAACAAAGTTCGAGTTCAATCAGCGATTGTCTTGTTCCTGTTCCCTTTTGTTATCTCCTATGTCATCCAAGCCGATTGATCTATTCACTTGTAATTAGGAACACACCAACCTGTCCGAACCAATCAGAATGAGTCATGTCAGTCGAAAGCCATAGACCCCGGCTGAAACTATCCATCTATATAAAAATCCCGGGAATACCGACCTATTTTGATACCGAAATGCTTTTTTTCTGACTATTTTGAGAAAAAAAAATCTACCGGCATTTTATCGGTATTACCAGTACTGAAGGTAGCAATACCGTAGAACCGGTTCTCGCCAGAATGGGTCGGTACTATAGGAATCCTACCGACAACCAACTCATTGCCTGAGCGTATCGTGGCAGAAGGTTCAAGAGACTATTAGTATAGCAGTGACATGGGTACTGGATAACACACGAGGAGATCAGTGGAATAACTGGTTCGATGTGGAGTGCCAACGAGCAACAGATATGCAGAATCAGGCTAGGAGCTTATTGCTCGTAGTGGTTACATGTCGGAACAGTGTAGTGAGCTGAAAAAACGGAAGGATGGAGTGAGATGAGCATTTTGAGCTGGTGAACGACAAACAAAGGAAGGCTTGAGGATTATGGATTAGCACGCTAGAGGAAATGTTAAACGATACTCGGGAGCTGCATAAAACCGCGAAAAGTGATTAATCACCTGATCGTGACGCAAAAAATGCATACTCGGGTGTCATCATAACTTATCTACTGTGATAATTATCGACACAATATTACTTACAGGCTCGCCAAAAGAAAATTCTGCATTTACTTATCAGTCAAACAAGGAGATTTTTCTTACGCTTTCGTAAAAAAGCAGAAATCGTTCTGATATTTTACGATCAATGTAGCTGTTGAATTTTCGTACAAAATATTGAGAATTAACAATGTCACAGCACATTACAATTAAAGATACTGGGAGTGGACTTCAGCCAGGCGTTTGCTGGGTGCTTCACATTTCAGAGCGAGCGACGACTTTCAAAAGTGAAGTTAATTTAAATATAGAGGGCTAAACTGAGACAGACGGAGGGGAAGCCGAATCGAAAATGAAATTTTTGTAACATCATGTCTCTAAAATTTGTATACCTGCACATACACGCAAAAATCTGTATATCTATTCATACAGATTCTTGGTCTGAAAATGGCTGAATGTACAGAATATTTTGCCAGTAATTACCACAGCGCGTTACGAGTAGACGAACGACGGTCAATTACCCTGTGACAATGCTATCTGTCGTTATGCTATCGACGTTTGCCTCTTTATTGGTGTTGCTGGTTGATGCTTTGGAGGTACGGAGTGCAATCGTTGTTTAAACTCAGTTGGTTCTGGTAGTAGGTTTTGAGATTCAAATTAATCAGTTATTGGGTGGCTTTTTGATTGTGTTTTAGCAGTGTATGTCGAAGGCTGTTTGTTAGTGTTGGCGGTAGTACGTTGTTTTTTTTTCTCGGCATTGGTGCATGAATATCCGATGTGGCATCTGGCTACAGAACTGGTACGTAGGAATCTGACCACATTACGAACCCAGCGTTATTTGTTTATAGTCAATATTAACTGAAAAAGATAAATAGGAAAAGCTAGGTTTGGTTAGCCACATACTAATCACACACACGCCATAGTGAACGCCAGTGAAAATGTTTCTCCAAGTATCGCTCGTAACGGATGCTTCTTTTTCATATTCCAAAATGAATTTTTAATTACTAATTACTGGTCTGATTTGGTGCACAGTGCAAGGGGTATTGATTTCGACATCAATGTAAACAGGGATTTTGATTTTAACGTTGTAATGTTCGACTTAGTGTTACATGTTGTTCTTTGAAATGAAGTTTTCTGCCTGGGCCAAACTTATCAACGTTACCAGTGTACGATTACGGACGTGGTGTAACTGTATGTAGCTTGAAATTAAGCCACAGTAACTGTTGCACTTCGCTTTTAGTAACTGTTCCACATCGTCAACTGCTGGTCTAACATGAGTAAATCTAAATAATGCATTCCCGTACATATAAACATATTACTCAGTCAAATTTCGCTCAAACGATGGGCCAAAGACTATATGTTTAATTTTTTTAGTTTTTAAACAAAAGATGAAAGAGGAGAGCTTGAACGGTTTTTGAGAAACTCAAGGTAACAAAGACACGGGTTCGAGAAAAACACATGTAAAGTTTTGTATACGATTGCACAATGGTCGGAAACGCCAAAAACGTGAACTTAATTCACTAGAAGCTAAACCATCGAATATATTGACAGGGTGTTTTTGGAGGAATTGTTCGTATATTTTGGTACAGAAAAACCCGATTTCACACGATCTGAATGTATATTTTTCGTAAGTGCTAATATTCCACGACATCCATCCCAATCATAACATATATACACAATAACCACAGGCTATAAGCAGTTCTTCATCCCTTTCGAACCTGACATTCTCTCGTATGCAATACGAATTAGCACTTCGTCGATGTAGTCAAGTAAGATATGCTTTGAACGATGTTTAATATTTTGTATTTCTGTTTTGTTTAATGTCAACTGGTGTCCTTAATTAGCTAAATAAATAAAATTTTCTCAGGCCCTGATGATGATCCAATAGTGGGATCGAAACGTAGGCGAAGATCACAGAGTAATCGACGCAATCGCATTATCGACTGAAAAGCCATATCACATCCGTATATTTCCAACAGTCGCTACGCACCTCTACTCCAGTTCGTATGAATATTCCTTACAATCCGATAAAAAAATTGCTATGATCGAACTAAACAGAATTATTTTTTATCTGACGAGGTAGAAAGTTCGTGTCTTCGACAAAGTTGTAGAAATGGTCGCAATAAAGAATATTGTTGAAGAACTTGAACTTATACGACTGAAGGTTATCGATTTATAAAGCGTTTTCTATGACAACCCCCTTAAAATTAGTTTTCTTAATGTAACTTTTCCAACTGTGAGTTATTGTGAAAACTATGTTCCAGGCAAATGTGGCAGTATTAAAACCAATGAGTTTTAATTCTCAGGTGATACGATCCTCAAAAAACGCCTCTCAGCCATGATGGTTTTAGAAACGACAGCTAATAACATTGTTTAGTAGTTCTCTCCATATGTTTGCTTGGATTTCAGTTGGTAAAAAAAGTTTTTCGCTGTCATTTTTCATCCCTGCTGTCTGCTGCACGCTTACCTCACTTCTTATCTAGATACTGGCAAAGACGAATCACCTTAGAACTCTTAGCACCTTGATTAAAATCACATAACATTGTTCGAGACTGTATGTAAAAACACTCATTCGTTTCAAGTTATTGCAGATTTTTACATTTTTATAGCAACTTCATCTACGTATAAGAAAAAAATGTGCAAAGCAAAATGGACGAGTAGGCGCTTTTTTTAATGTCCAGACTTTGCATAATAAAGATAAGAAGGTTTGATCTGTGGCATATACAAGTCAATAAAAAAATGTTTGTAGGCAAAGTTCATTAAGGCATGTGGATTTGAGTATATATCAAATTGGGATCTCCAATTTTATTAAAAACTTCTCATCTTTGCTCCCACGTTTATATAATCGGAAATAATCATGGATAAGTGAAAATAATACTTGTAATTGAATATCAAACTAAAATTACTCAAATTTGCTAAAAAATAGGAGGAAATTTTTTTTTACTGATTTTTGTATGGAAATAATATTAAAAACATGATAAAGTAAGATATCCTATTCATAGGGTTCTAGAGTGCCACATTTCAAGCCTTCTTACCTTTATTATGCATAGTTTGAACATTGGAAAAAGTCCCTGCTCGTCTATTTTAGTTTGCGCCTTTCTTTCTTATACGTAGATGAAGTTGGTATAATACAATATCAAAATCTTCAATAACTTTGAAACGTATTTTTCAAACAGTCTTCAACAATATTATATGGTTTTAATACCGCCACATTTGTCTGGAACATCATTTGCACGAAAAGTAACAGTTGAAAAAGTTATATTGAAAAAAAAAGTTTTAAGAGGGTTACTATAAACAATGCTTTATAAATCGATAACCTTTAGGCCCACACGTTCAAGTTCTTCAACAAAATTCTTCATTACGAGTATTTCTAAAACTTTGTCGAAGACATCTACTTTCTTTTTCCTCAGTACAAAAAGTCATTTTTTTTAGTTTGATCATAGTAAGCTATGCCTAATTATAATTTCTATCAGATTGTGGAGAATATTGATTCGAACAATTCATTCAAAGACACCATGTGAATATATTAGATGGTTTGGTTTCTAGTGAATTAACCCTAGACGTTGCACTGGGGTACAAACGTGCCCCACGCCTTTTTGAAGCCGTGTGAAGACTGGAATTCAGCATTTACCGACCTGGGACCCTAACCATAATTCAATTGAGAGTTCCTAGTAAGAGTAAGAAAAGGTGGTATAGCCAGTTTGCTTATAGTATTCGTGGAAGCAGGTGTCAAAGTCGGCGTGGGGTACACTTGTACCCCAGTTTACGGTTGCCGTTAGTGTTTCATCAGGTTTCGTGCTGTCAGTGGAAATGTGACTCGTGACAATACCAGTTTAAATACTTGTTGTTTTACTACGTAAGTAACAATTAGTATTATATAATCGTTTTGAATCATTTATTCAATTAATTTAATTTAATTTTGAAATAGAAAAAAATCGTTCTCATTTTTGCTGATTTTTACTATCTATATGCGAGCGGAGGTCTTAGCGGAATGAACGTATTTTATATATGTTTTCTACCATTTAATTCCACTATGTTTGTTTATAGTTAAATGCACTCGCACTTCACTATTTAACAGTTACCTGGTATTTCGATTACTACTTGTAGTCTTCTTCAGTGTTTGTATCAGTAATTTTTACTGTTTTACTGTTTATTTTTAATAGTTTTTCAAAACAATGGCTCGCAAGTATAATTTGGCGTATAGTAACTGCTGTAACAGTAACGTTGCGTGTTACTAGTGTATTACTGGTCAGAAATATTTTTTTCATTTCAATTTCTACCCCATTTCGTGGTATTTAAACCCGATTTTTTAACTGTCGCTCTTCCAAATAATTGCAGTTTTTCAAAAATATCGAAATTCCGTTTTATACCGTTTCTAGACCATTCTTTCAACTTTGAGAATCATTTGATTTTTTTTTTCGAATCGGTAGAAAAGTTATTGTATTTTTGTAAAACAAATCAAAACCGCGATTTTTTCACTTTTTTCATTGTTCAAACCAATTTTTGTATCATTTATTCAATAAATTCCGTACTTTCACTTACACAGCTGTTTTCGCAAATAAAAAATGAAGAAAATGATGTATTATACATTTCTATTGTTTGCATTTTTACCTGCGAAAAATGCGTGGGGTACGTTTGTGCCCCAGTGCAACGTTCTAGGATGGAAAACGCAAGTGCAACGTTCTAGGGTTAAGTTCTCGTTTATGAGATTTCTGACCACTGTATATTGTTTGCAGATTTAAATCGGTTCAGTTCAATATTTTATTTCCATGCATGATAGTACAATTTGTTTGAATCTTTCCGCGCATATTTTTGAAAAATTTCCCATTTAAAAAATGTAGAATGATAGATTTTTTAAAAATTTCTACTTGAACCTTCACTTTGCGTTCGACGATTCGATTAGCGCTCAGTTTTATTTGCCTACGCGAAGCTTGATAACAACAGCTGAAACTTTGTTTAACGTTCGAATTTTGATGACACCGGTTGTTCAAGGGTGAGCGAGGTCGATTCTCAACCCAGTGGGTCTGAGTTCAATTCTAAACGAGTTTGTTTGAGGTGAAAAATAATCTGTGATCACGTCTTCCTTCGGAAGGGAAGTGAAGCCGTTGGTTCCGGTTCATGTATTGATGGGCCGATAGCTAATGAAGGCTTACCTAAACTGAAAGTATTTTAGCTGTTAGCCCCCTCCCCCTATTGGAAAGTTTGCGCACGCCTATGACTGTACCTTTCTAAAGAGTGGGAGTTCATGCCACATGTATATGTTATGAAAACAAAATATCATTCAAAACTCTCCACTCTCTCTTTTGTGAATACTTGACACTTTTAAATGTGAGTCACACTACTAAGCCTAAACACTAGACTTATGCTGGTTGGCCGTATGCCTCGATGGTTGAAATAAATGCTACGTTTTATCGCAGACCACTCTCCACTCAAATTCAATTTGGTAAGATTTTTTTTTGTGGTTTCATGCTGATTGAGACAAAGGATGATGTGAAAACTTTTGTGCGTGGTGAATATATTTGCCCTCTCTGATTAGGGATGGAAAACAACAGAATGGTGCACTGGTGCGAAGTTATTTCGTTTATGTTAATAGTAGACAATGATATGAATTTATAAAACAGTACGTTTTATAACTATTTTTTCGGATACTGTTGAAATGAAATCATTCGGGTAAGCACAAATGTGTAGGGTATTTTGCACACCTTCCAAATTAGCCAGAATTGTACACCCGGAAAATTTGTAATGCACTAAACTATGTGAAGCCCAAGTAGGTTTTGCCCAAAAAAGGCTGTTGTTCCCAATTTTATCATATATAGTTTTTGCTCAATTATGCATTTTGGTAATCAGGCGTTCTAGGAAAAAATATTAACACAGGAATAATAATGAACAAAGATAACTACTCGTTAAACTTTTTCTGTATAAACATTCAATCAACAAAACACAGAAAATTAGTTTTTGTAATGAACATTAACTTGTTTCGACAAAGTGTCTCATATAATAGTTAGGTTAGAAATAGACAATTTAGTGAAACTCGTTCGATTCGATGTACATAGCGAAAATGCCCTGGTCAGTCTTACTCGAATTCAGCTAGTCAGGTGTTGGTTTAAAAAAAAAATTCCGTCCCCAATAGACGCTTCGTCCTTTTCGTTCTTGTAGCAAACCGAACCGAATGTAACAAAAACTAATTTTCGAGGAAATTCGGAACAAATGCTGCACCGTCTGTGTACAAATTACCCCGTGATCCAAGCAACGATAAAAGATCGGTCCCAGAAGCCATTTGATTCAAAATCGATGCGAAATTGTTCGAACGGGGAGGCAGGACTATGTACGAGTTCTGCTTTCAAAGGATGGAAAAAAAGGTAAACCAGATTTTGTGATTCGTAGCATAGTGTGGAATCGTTTGAACACCGGTTAAAGAGGGAGCAATCTGTTTTCGAAATGAGGAACACTGTACACAGGTTTGAGGTAGGAACAAGAACAGTGGTTGTGTGTAAATTGAATGGAGCTTCATCGGCAGCACAGACAGGAAATACACTCAACCGATCAAAAGCAATCGAACCGCAAAGTTAATTTGTGTCGATGAAATACAACCACTTTGAAGGGGAGAATGTTTTGAACGGTTGCTTGAATTTTTTATGTTGTGAAACAAGTGACCAGTGCCACTTAAGGAATTTTCAATAGCAATCACTTCCAGAACACTTCTAAAAAATGGTTTTAATTAATTCTGTCAACAGTGCGACCATAACTGGGTTTGTTACGAAACCTGACAGGTAAAGTTAGACCAGAATGTTCAAACACCAATCACTGTCCTTTGCTTTGCCCTGCTACAGAGCAAAGTTTATCCCGAAAATTTCCTACGTTAAGTCAAATGCAGCACCAACCCCAATTGAGCGGAAAATCTGCCAGCAAAAATCCACCTTTCCACCGTCCGCAATTTGATCGAATGCAACACCCACCACCGAGAGCATAGTAATCCCCGCATAATGTAAAACATGAAAAGTAAAATTAAATACCCTTGTCATGAGGCCGAGACTGACATCCCACAGCAGGAAAAGTTGACCATGGCAACAGGCAAACCTGGAAGGGTATAGCTTCCGCCTGGTCTTTTGCGCAACGAGTTGCAGACGAACGAAGCGATAGACTCCATCCTCTCTCCGACCATCTAATCCAGCTGTCCGCCGCCCGTTGGAGACCCATATCAAGTGTAGTATTACCTGGCGGGTGACATGTAATTTATCGGTTCTTTCGTTTCATTCACCGGATGTACACCGGGCGGTAGTTTTTCCTCTATAGCAACACTAGACAGACAAATGCCATCGCATAATCGACCGAACTGCCCACCTCAAAATGGTGTTATGGAGCTTTGCGAGGAGGCTGGAAATCAGTAACTAAATAGCTGGTAATAAACTGTTTTTGCTCTTATTAATGAAAAATTATATGAGAATGAAAAATCATGGCCAGTTTTCTAGTGAGTGCGGGATCTAACTGTGGCCGATAGACAAGATTTGAATTCAGAAGAGGCTTTTGTAATGTGTAATTAGTTTTGATGACTTGAGATGACCGGCCAGATAGTTACTGAAAACTGAAGTTTGTTGTAACCCGAAGAAAGAGGCGAACGAACTTTAACTTCAGATACTTGTCTGGATCTAAGCACCAGGCTTGGGCCTGGTTCAGGTCCGTACCTGGTAGGGAGAAAAGAGGATGGGCTAGATTCAGGGACTGGTCCGGATCCAGTCCAGTCCCTGAATCTGGCCCATCTTCTTTTCCACCTACCAGTATGCTGGCCCAGATCCGAGAACTGATCTAGATCTGGGTAATGGTCCGGATCCGGCTATTGGTCCGGAGCGGGAGCTGGTCCGGGTTCGGAAATTAATATGAATTTGGGAGGTCCGGATTTGGGAACTGAACCTGATCGGGAACTGTGCCGGATCCGGGAACCGCCTAAAATTTTTATTTCACTATACAACCAACCCAGTACAGAAATCGTAATTCTGGCTGATTTCTCCCAATAATGAATTCCGGTTGGTTTGACTCGATACTACTACTATCATAGAAATCGACCGAATTATCCTACATACGAAAAGAGACGAAGTTGACACACACAGAAAAGTATTTGGTTATGTTATGTACATACATGAACAGCTAACAAAATTCGTCATTTCACCGTTTACTACCTTTACGGTAATATGAGTGTAATACCACAATGCGCAATATCGTGGTCTGTGGCCGAGAAGATAAAAGAATCTTACCCAAAAGTAATAGAATCATACCCGTCGGATTTTGGGTGTACACTAGAGCACTATGTTTACAATTAGCCATAGTTGTAAGCAGGGATGCCAACGGTATCGATAAACTACATTTTTTTCGGTATATTTACATTTGCACAAGCCGTACAGCCCGCTACAGCGACGATACAGTGATACTACAGCTCTTGCCAGAACGGTAGCCAAACCGAGTACATTTTCCCGTACAGCAGTTGAATACATTTTTGTTTTGCTGCTGTACTCCGACTGCTCGGTGAGAGTGTGGCGTAGCAAAGTTTGTTCTCTCGCTTTGTACATTTTTCTCTGCATAGTCAAAGGGAGAGGCCCGCACACGAAAGCGTTGATGCCGGCCGTGGCGTAAATGAGCCGCATTCATTGTCGTCATTTTCGAATAAAAATATCAAAAAGATTGAAAATATTAAAAAATGTAAAATAAGGAAAGAGAAGCTGTACCGCTCGCGTCTGGTGGCTGTACTGGGGACAGTAGTTTTTTGTCATGTTACTGCTTTGCACACAGGCAGCCGTACAGCGCTGGGCGTACCCATAAATGAGTACAGACCTTGTACGTCAACCTGGGTATGTTTCACCCATTATTTTTCGCAGAACTGTTACAACAAAATGCGTCAAAAATACCTATTCATGAAAATCGCGCCAGAATGAAAAATATTGCCAATAAAATTATTGCTGAATTAAAAAAAAATAAAATAACATTCATTTCACATTATTGTCTCCTTATAAAAGTATAGGAATCTAGATAGAGATCCTATTCTAAAAGCACTTAACAAAATAAAACCGCCAACTGGATATATTTTTGATGGCTGGATCTTTTGGTTGGGCTTCCGAAAAAGGGCAACTTGAATACATAAAGTGGGTAAAGTTTTTTTTACCGTGTAAGGACCGATTTCTTCACCCTCGTTTAGCGCTTAAACCAGGTTTAAACGAACTGGTGAACCTGGTTTAAAAGTTAAGCGAGGGTGAAGAAATCGACCCCAGAAATAAGAACAAGTTTGTTTTCGACACTTTTCAATGTGAATAATCTGTCAGGTCAAAGAAGTTGCACTTTCGATCACACTTTCGTACTGTGCAGTTCTATTTGGTGGGAACTGTGCAGTTAATATTACCTTCGACGTTCTTCTTTGCGCACACTTTACCCCTGCAGAAATCATCCGAACAGTGTTGCTTTTTTTATTATTGAAAATGGATTATATTGCTGTTTTAATTTAAGTTTGCAAAACTTTGCATCTGGGATTCACTCTATTGATGAAGGACACCAATTTCTCATGTCTTGAATCAAGCCATTTTTTGAAAATTTATAGATTGTCACTGTCCCCATCAGAGTTAAAAATAATCGAAGCTCTTTGTTGACGACTGAAAATGAACGTGTTGCGACTCGCGGTGAATAGAAAACATATTCAGTCAACTATCCATCTTATTCATTCAGTTGAATATCGTACAATATATTCATTACACTAATTATCTAGGAAAATGTTTTCAAATGTCGATAAAGCATATGAAACAACAATCATCATCGCTTACATTGTGCCAGGGCCTACTTTGATGCGTTTGATTCGTTTCTGCAAGGTCGCTTCGTGTAATAATCGGAGCCGAATGAAAATCTGCATGGATGAATGGGCGGTTTGTTCGTTTGACATTTTCAGCTGCGTCACTGAATATTGAAAATGAATGCAGCTGAATATGATCAATTTTCATTCAATGAATTTGAATATTTTTAGCTCTGATCCCCATTATACCGAAAATTTCCTTTGGTACAAGTTGTCAGAATCAACCAATCTGAGCAGCTGATGTAAATTGGAACACAAACATACCCCCCCCCCCCCTATTGTTATGTCTTGTCTTAGAGCGGGATGAGAGAAGGTGCTGAGGTGAATACAGAATCAGGCAGCAGGAGGTTTATTTTGTTAGTACAAAGTATTGTTCATCCAACCAGAGAATATGTAAAACGAGTGACGAGGGGCAACAATTGTCAAAAATGAAATAACGAATATTATACACTATGTTGCGTTTCGGCTTCGCCTCATCAGAAACCGACACTAACGTATTGTCGGAATAGATTAGCGCCGGCTTGACGCAAATCCCTTAAAACTAAAACACACTATGTGTTTCAATCAAACGACTGATCAAACGTGATGTCCCGTTAGAGCAGAAGTTCTGTTTATGCCGATGAGACACAAGTGAAGCCGAAACTTGTCTTGGCTTAGCAGGCCTATGCGAAAGCACTATGCTATATTTCACCCTAAGGAGGAAAATTTGGTAAAAACCAAAATTTCTCACTAGGGTGAAAATTTGTTGGTATAAACCAGTCTTTGTACAGGAGGGCACAAATCCTTATTTCATACTATGTTGCGTTTCGGCTTCGCCTCATCAGAAACCGACACTAACGTATTGTCGGAATAGATTAGCGCCGGCTTGACGCAAATCCCTTAAAACTAAAACACACTATGTGTTTCAATCAAACGACTGATCAAACGTGATGTCCCGTTAGAGCAGAAGTTCTGTTTATGCCGATGAGACACAAGTGAAGCCGAAACTTGTCTTGGCTTAGCAGGCCTATGCGAAAGCACTATGCTATATTTCACCCTAAGGAGGAAAATTTGGTAAAAACCAAAATTTCTCACTAGGGTGAAAATTTGTTGGTATAAACCAGTCTTTGTACAGGAGGGCACAAATCCTTATTTCATACTATGTTGCGTTTCGGCTTCGCCTCATCAGAAACCGACACTAACGTATTGTCGGAATAGATTAGCGCCGGCTTGACGCAAATCCCTTAAAACTAAAACACACTATGTGTTTCAATCAAACGACTGATCAAACGTGATGTCCCGTTAGAGCAGAAGTTCTGTTTATGCCGATGAGACACAAGTGAAGCCGAAACTTGTCTTGGCTTAGCAGGCCTATGCGAAAGCACTATGCTATATTTCACCCTAAGGAGGAAAATTTGGTAAAAACCAAAATTTCTCACTAGGGTGAAAATTTGTTGGTATAAACCAGTCTTTGTACAGGAGGGCACAAATCCTTATTTCATACTATGTTGCGTTTCGGCTTCGCCTCATCAGAAACCGACACTAACGTATTGTCGGAATAGATTAGCGCCGGCTTGACGCAAATCCCTTAAAACTAAAACACACTATGTGTTTCAATCAAACGACTGATCAAACGTGATGTCCCGTTAGAGCAGAAGTTCTGTTTATGCCGATGAGACACAAGTGAAGCCGAAACTTGTCTTGGCTTAGCAGGCCTATGCGAAAGCACTATGCTATATTTCACCCTAAGGAGGAAAATTTGGTAAAAACCAAAATTTCTCACTAGGGTGAAAATTTGTTGGTATAAACCAGTCTTTGTACAGGAGGGCACAAATCCTTATTTCATACTATGTTGCGTTTCGGCTTCGCCTCATCAGAAACCGACACTAACGTATTGTCGGAATAGATTAGCGCCGGCTTGACGCAAATCCCTTAAAACTAAAACACACTATGTGTTTCAATCAAACGACTGATCAAACGTGATGTCCCGTTAGAGCAGAAGTTCTGTTTATGCCGATGAGACACAAGTGAAGCCGAAACTTGTCTTGGCTTAGCAGGCCTATGCGAAAGCACTATGCTATATTTCACCCTAAGGAGGAAAATTTGGTAAAAACCAAAATTTCTCACTAGGGTGAAAATTTGTTGGTATAAACCAGTCTTTGTACAGGAGGGCACAAATCCTTATTTCATACTATGTTGCGTTTCGGCTTCGCCTCATCAGAAACCGACACTAACGTATTGTCGGAATAGATTAGCGCCGGCCTGACGCAAATCCCTTAAAACTAAAACACACTATGTGTTTCAATCAAACGACTGATCAAACGTGATGTCCCGTTAGAGCAGAAGTTCTGTTTATGCCGATGAGACACAAGTGAAGCCGAAACTTGTCTTGGCTTAGCAGGCCTATGTGAAAGCACTATGCTATATTTCACCCTAAGGAGGAAAATTTGGTAAATAGTGCTTTCGCATAGGCCTGCTAAGCCAAGACAAGTTTCGGCTTCACTTGTGTCTCATCGGCATAAACAGAACTTCTGCTCGAACGGGACATCACGTTTGATCAGTCGTTTGATTGAAACACATAGTGTGTTTTAGTTTTAAGGGATTTGCGTCAAGCCGGCGCTAATCTATTCCGACAATGTGTTAGTGTCGGTTTCTGATGAGGCGAAGCCGAAACGCAACATAGTATGAAATAAGGATTTGTGCCCTCCTGTACAAAGACTGGTTTTTACCAACAAATTTTCACCCTAGTGAGAAATTTTGGTTTTTACCAAATTTTCCTCCTTAGGGTGAAATATAGCATAGTGCTTTCGCATAGGCCTGCTAAGCCAAGACAAGTTTCGGCTTCACTTGTGTCTCATCGGCATAAACAGAACTTCTGCTCGAACGGGACATCACGTTTGATCAGTCGTTTGATTGAAACACATAGTGTGTTTTAGTTTTAAGGGATTTGCGTCAGGCCGGCGCTAATCTATTCCGACAATACGTTAGTGTCGGTTTCTGATGAGGCGAAGCCGAAACGCAACATAGTATGAAATAAGGATTTGTGCCCTCCTGTACAAAGACTGGTTTATACCAACAAATTTTCACCCTAGTGAGAAATTTTGGTTTTTACCAAATTTTCCTCCTTAGGGTGAAATATAGCATAGTGCTTTCGCATAGGCCTGCTAAGCCAAGACAAGTTTCGGCTTCACTTGTGTCTCATCGGCATAAACAGAACTTCTGCTCTAACGGGACATCACGTTTGATCAGTCGTTTGATTGAAACACATAGTGTGTTTTAGTTTTAAGGGATTTGCGTCAAGCCGGCGCTAATCTATTCCGACAATACGTTAGTGTCGGTTTCTGATGAGGCGAAGCCGAAACGCAACATAGTATGAAATAAGGATTTGTGCCCTCCTGTACAAAGACTGGTTTATACCAACAAATTTTCACCCTAGTGAGAAATTTTGGTTTTTACCAAATTTTCCTCCTTAGGGTGAAATATAGCATAGTGCTTTCGCATAGGCCTGCTAAGCCAAGACAAGTTTCGGCTTCACTTGTGTCTCATCGGCATAAACAGAACTTCTGCTCTAACGGGACATCACGTTTGATCAGTCGTTTGATTGAAACACATAGTGTGTTTTAGTTTTAAGGGATTTGCGTCAAGCCGGCGCTAATCTATTCCGACAATACGTTAGTGTCGGTTTCTGATGAGGCGAAGCCGAAACGCAACATAGTATGAAATAAGGATTTGTGCCCTCCTGTACAAAGACTGGTTTATACCAACAAATTTTCACCCTAGTGAGAAATTTTGGTTTTTACCAAATTTTCCTCCTTAGGGTGAAATATAGCATAGTGCTTTCGCATAGGCCTGCTAAGCCAAGACAAGTTTCGGCTTCACTTGTGTCTCATCGGCATAAACAGAACTTCTGCTCTAACGGGACATCACGTTTGATCAGTCGTTTGATTGAAACACATAATGTGTTTTAGTTTTAAGGGATTTGCGTCAAGCCGGCGCTAATCTATTCCGACAATACGTTAGTGTCGGTTTCTGATGAGGCGAAGCCGAAACGCAACATAGTATGAAATAAGGATTTGTGCCCTCCTGTACAAAGACTGGTTTATACCAACAAATTTTCACCCTAGTGAGAAATTTTGGTTTTTACCAAATTTTCCTCCTTAGGGTGAAATATAGCATAGAATATTATACGTCAATGTCATTCCAAACGAACAATTACATGGATTTGAGAGCTCTTTGTACGTTTGGAATTGAACTGATAGATAAATTTTGATCCAATTTTGATAGTGCAATCACTCTTTTTATATAAAAGAGAGGGGGAAACTGCGAAACTCATTTTTGTGTAGTCAAGAGTGATACATAGTTCCACTCTGTAGTTAACTAAATCTAATACATATATTATTTCCGGTTGGTAAAATTCACGGAAAACAACTTTTTTGGATAATAAACCTCGTAATAAACAGTCGGTGCTAAAATTTACTAAGCTGACCCATGAGTACACATTTCAATGAGAATCCGCTGTTCGGTTATTTTATTGACGGAATGTTTCGGTAAATATTAGAAATAACTGATGTTTCGGTAACCATGCTTTACTTTACAGAAGTTCCTTAAAAACAATCTGTTAGGGATCATCCATAAATGACGTAGCATTTTTGAGTGATTTTTAACACCCCCCTCCCCCATCGTAACATTTCGTCACAAACCTCTAAATAATACCCTGGTAATTACGTAGCTTGACAGTAACCCTCCCCTCCTTGTCGTCGCAAAAAAAATTAAAAAAAGATAAAAACGATGTTAGTTGTATGAAACGGGTAAGGTTGTCGTGTCATCAGGTCAACCCATATCCCCCTTTAAAAAGCTACGTAGCATGACACCCTACCCCCTGTCGTCACACATCATCACAAAATACAAAACTCCCCCTCCCCCATATGATGCTACGTCATTTATGAATGGTCCCTTATATACAATCTCTTTTACCATGTTCTGTAAATAAAAGTACAATACTTAGGGGAACTGGGGGTAAGCCCGACACCCTAGGTAAGCCCGACATCCCACGACTTTTCCCAGATATCAAATTTTAAATCATACAATTATGACAGGATATTATTAGTAAGGCATTTCGATGCTCATCGATGCCATATGGGTTTATTAAACTTCAACAAAATTAACAAAACAAGTGAAAGCAAAGTTGATGCGCTTTTGGATGTTATTTTTAGTGGATACATTTTAAGGTTTTAAAAACACAAAAGCTTTGAAAATGACCAGTTTTTTTTTGTCACACATTCTATTTTACTTTCCATGTCGTTATCTGTGTGTATAGAAGATAAATTTGAATATTTCAATACTGTTGATTGAGCATTTAACAAAAATGTGCGCTGTTGGGGTAAGACCGACAGCTTTTGGGTGTAAGACCGACTTGGTGTTTAGATGATTGGGTTCGTTTTTGATTCGATACAAACGACTGGGTATATTTGTTGTATTCAATTATACTATGATTACGTCATGTTAATAATTGAAATACACGGAAACTATGTTTTTTTGCATTTATTTATCAGTATTGTCTCAAGCCGACCAAAAAAATTAAGAATTAAATTGAACGTGATTCATAGTTACATTACAAAAAGTAACGAAACGTATAATCGAATACGAGATTTTGATATAATATTGATGAAAATGCTCATTGACCGTCGGATTGTTGATCAACAGTGTTCCGAAAAATCACAACACGAACCGGATAGTTTACTACGAAGCATGCATCCCTTCTAAGTGAATGAGTCCTAGTAACAGCGTATATAATCTGCTTGCAGAACAGCTCTTCCTCGTTAGAATAACTATACAAGTGCCAATAAAGCTCGAAAGAATCATTTGAGAAAACCCGTACCATAATATAAACCATGCGTTAAACATTATTTATTCATAACATCACGCATTCGAATGCTCTTCCTCTTACTAAGTGATTAAACTACAGAAAGCATGCGTTTGCATCACACATACTCTTATACACATAATTGCACTTTATCACACATACACAATAGATTTTTAATGGAACAATTGGACAAAAAGAAAGGAGGTCGCTCTTGCCCCTTTGGGGTGTCGGTCTTACACGCAGCGTTTTTAAAATGTCATTTTTCTCTATTTTTTTGGCAATTTTTTTTTTAATGAATTCATTTTTTTAAGCGCGGAAAAATTTATATTTTGTTAAGAACCACCTAAACAAGGATTATGCATAGTATATACAATTATAGGAGCTTTGGGGAATTTTAGAAATATTATTGCGCTCAAGGTGTCGGACTTGCCCCGCGTTCCCCTACGGTAAAACTGAATTTATTCCAGATTACGGTAAAAAATACCGAACGGATTGTAAAACTAACTCCCAACTAGCGAAGTTCGGTGAATACGTCAACACACAGAAATGAACTGTCAAACCGTGGCCATTTGCAAGTTTGAGAAGAATTTTGTAGATACCTTTGGGGTTTGCTATTCAGAGTTAGTGATAGTGAAAATAGACAACCGGATTTAGTGTAGATACTAAAATGGAAGAACTGGAGGAGCATGATGAGCGCCTCATCAAAATTTTCCTTTGATAATTCCTTCTTTTTCTAGATCGTGATAACGATTTTACTGTCGGGATCTTCGCTTCACATGCGTATCTAAATCTACGATAGTAATCATTTTTATTGAATTTAATTTTATGTGTATGTTTCCTAGGATATATAAAAAATAAGAACATGTGATCCGAAAATACAAATCCGATTCTCCTTTTAATGTACATGTTTTTCAATCTGAAGGTAAACTGAAAGTACCGAAAAAGTCCGGTAGTTTTTTCTTCTGAAATTACCGAAAATTCCGGTAATGTTTGCACTGAAATTACCGAAGCCTTCGGTAGTGTTTGACAGATCAGTTAAAAATTCCATCACCGAACGTTCTGTAATTAATTTATTTACCAAACTGGCTACCGAACGTTCAGCTGTTGAAAGTTCGGTAAAAATTACCGAATGCTGCAAAATTGTTTAAGTGTGAACTATGAAACACGACGCCGTCTACTGTGAAATATTCTACTTGAAAATTGTATTTTTTAAACATTACGAACAATGATCGTAACAATTCTAATTAAAGTTATATTGAGGCGAAAATCGTTTGTTTACGAAAGAAATTATATCATCGTAGAACATCGGACCACCATATATACATATAAGCTGCAATCCTGAAAGAAAAGATAATTTCTACGAAACTTGCCCAAATTGGCGAGTTTGGCACTAGATGAGTACTATTTACTGGGGAAAATCGAAACCCAATCACGTTTTAAGTTAGATAACAAAAATAAAATAAAAATCACTGTTCCCCATGCGTCATCGTTTCACAGTTACCCAATGGGTCTATTTATGATAATTGTGAAATTACTCAGAACCATGACAAGATACAAAAAAATGTTGGCCGCAAATGTTGAGCATAAAATGGGACACTCCAGTGTAGCCTACTTTTGGTTGTGCAAAATTTGGGTGTTTCAGGAGCTTTTGCTTATAAGGAGGACCAAAAATCTTAAAAATGTTCTCATACACACTCATATCACAATAGCACGAAACCGAAAAGTTCTCAACTTTCCGATGAAACTAGGTTATTCCAAGAACATGAAGTGTTGCAAGTTTGACTAAACAACACTCAGAATGTCTACCAGTGCACTTGTATTGCAAACCCAAGTAGCATTTCTGGTTTTGTAGCACACTACAAGTGCATTCTAAGTTTTAAGAAAGGCTTCAAGTGAGCCATAAAACCTCAATTGTTACTAGGGAAATGATGAAATGTAGCATGTCACAAGACGGATTTATGAACGGGTCGAAAATTGGCGTACTTTTCTGATGAAATCAGGTTACTGGAATCCCCCGGGGTGTGGCTTATTTCACCAAAAAATCATCAAAATGTCCTCCAGTGCCATTGTTTTGTAAAATGATGAAGTTTGACATATTGCAAGACGGGTTTTAGAATGGGTCGAAAATTGTCCTCCTTCCCGATGGAACCAGGTTCCTCAAATTCCGCGGGATTTAGTCGATTCATTACGTATCGTGTCTCTCATAAAAGGATACTAATGTCCTCTAGTAAAATTTTGGAAAAGATAAGTTTGCATATTCAAATGAGCATAAATTTTTCGTATTCAAAAAGGAGCGGAGCATCTTACACACCAAAATTTTGGGATGAAAACTCAGCAAATGAAAGTGCTGAAAACTCAGCAATTTAACTTTAACCATTTGACAGATACTTTTGACGTAGGACTACGTCTTTGTTTTCGATATGGGGGTGCACTCTGCAAATTCTACTAAAATGGTATGTAACGAAAAGTGGTCCAATTTTACACGCATATAATTCAGCCATCTCACGATAATTTTTCAATTTTTTTGCACAAATCGCCCCGAAATACTTCTAAGAATAGATTCCAATAGATAAACCCAAAGATTTTTGATATCATAGCATTAAAAAATTAAATGATATACAACCTTGTCAAAATATCGCGCATTAACACACAGAAGATAGCACTTCCCAAGCCCTGTACGACGGATTGGTGTACCTAGCGCGCAACGCTTCTATGAATGACGTCATCATGGACTATTTAAAGAACAGACTTGGCCAGACACGCTCAGTTCCCTGTTGAACGGCTGGCGAAGCAGATCACTGCGCTGTGTTTTTTACAGCCAGTGTAGCTGAGCTAGAAGTCTAGTGTGGAGGGACGCTACCCTGTGTCGTCCAACAGGCGACCGCTCCAACTGCTTCCTAAATGCCGCTGTAATGTTGCCAGTAAATTTTTGGTTTAACTAGCACATGTATTTGCTATTGCGCTTGAAATTAAGTAATGTAATGGTAGTAATAAGCTTCCCATTTTGGTTTAAACGCAAGGACAGTTTTTTAAACAGGATTTGATTAATTAGTTTAGCTCATCTAAGCAATTTTATCAATTCTGTAATTTAAAAGGAATTTTACGGAACTTGGTGAATTTGGCCCCACTTGCAACTGGTATAATCAACCTGCAAAAAGGGTTGCATAACGCAGGGCTGTTTTTTGGAACAAAATGTGTTATGATTCAGTCCTTCGTTATGCAAAATCATGATATTATGACAGATGGGCGAAGCGCGGCCGTTCCTTTCAATCGGGAAAGGCCGCGTGGAATTTTGGTGAAATGCGCTAATAGTGTCGTGGTGGTACTAGTTGTCTCTTTCGCTCTATCCATCATCATCAGCGTTGACTCATTTTGCATTGTACGCTTGGGTTCAATGTTTGGGGCGAATGTGTTGGTAGGTAGGGGAACTGGCGGTAAAATGAACACGTTAACCAAAGTCATTATTTTCTAACTAATAAGTGAATGAGATATTACAATCTCCTTATGTTTCTTGTTAGACATGTTTTGGACATATCTCGTAAAAATACTTCGTCATAAGCACATTTTTTCAAACATGATTCTTGATTTCTAAACATGTCCAAAAATGAGACATGTTTATAGCGAGTGGGTAAAATGAACATGTGGCGGTGGTAAAATGAACAGCTTCTGGTGGCCTGCAAAATGTCCTGTATGTATGCAATGCGCAGCGTTGGAAAGTATTTTCCGATCAATGCTAATATCCCAACAAATCATGAGCTTTGCATACACACAGGGCATTTTGCAGGCAAGAAAATTGTCACGGAAGAATTGAATTTTCTTGACGTAATATTAACCATTTTACAATCCTGTGGCATCGAAACACATCTACAAACTTGGGGTTATCCATAGGTGTTTGAACTTTTAGGATCTGTTTGAGAGCAACTAGAAAGCTTGTTCTATACATGAGATATGATTATATTGTCTAAAATTTGATTTTTCTTTACCGGTCCGGGTGTTTTTTCCCACACACTAAGTACTAAGAAAATAAATATTTTACATTAAGTAGTATAGTCCTACGTCTACAGTTCGTGCAACCCCATAGGGCTGCCCCTTGTAATTTTTGCTGCAAATTCTGCAATTTCTGGATAAACATGTGAAAAGGGCATATCGCAAATGAGAGCCTCTCTGTGTTTACTTTCTCTTCCGTCAATAATTAGGCCGCTTTTACGTTTACCCCTTAACTCTTAGCATAATATGCTAGACGACATCAGAGTCTATCGATATTTATTGAAACAATGTTGGAAAGTTTTATGATGACGCCGTAATAATCGAAAGAGAAAGTAAACACAGAGAGGCTCTCTTTTGCGATATGCCCTTTTCATATGTTTATCCAGATTTAATTGTCAAATTGACAGCACAATCACCTATTTTTCAGTAATCCAACCCAGATTACTGAAAATTCAGTCACTGTACTATCATTTTGGCAACCTCAGCAAAATGGATGAAATTGAATTGCTGAGTTTTCAGCACTTCCATTTGCTGAAATTTCATCCCAAATTTTTGGTGTGTATATTAACGTTTCAAGTAGAAAGTACAGTGGTATTGACTATCTTTGTGCTCCGGTTGACTTCATGAAAAACAAATCTACAAAAAAACAAAAATTTTCAAGCAGATTGATTGATAAATCCTTCCATTTTCGTCGTTAGAGAATGGAACGATTCACCATCAGATTGCAGAGAATTTTCGTCGAAAATGTAGTGTATGTCATTTACTCTGAATTTAGCATGATTTTGTCAAATATCGTTCTATCTTTACAAAATATTAGATAATTGTCAGCTGTTCAACAAAACCGGAGCATATATTGTTAAGATTATTGCGTGCTTCAACAATTTCATGTTTAGTCCCACTTTTTTGAGCTTCATTTCTTCACTAATAAAAATAAACTATAAACGCACTATAACCCATATGGTAAAACTATTCCATATATAGTTTGGATGATATCCTGAACACGTCGTTAAGCTTTTTAACCATAAGACTTTTATTACACGGTTAAATAAAACAACCTACAGAATAAGTTCTTTTAACTTACATTTGAGTTGTGCGTTGCTTTCGCACTTATTAGTGTTGTCAAAAACAAAACGAGAGATTCGACTCAGTCGAGGTCATCCGTGGGGGAAGGTACTTTTGAGTTGGGGAAGGTACACTCAAAATTAGGTAAATTTTACTTAAATTTGAGTATAAAAAACCTATCAATGAGTTGTAGTTTTTGCCGTGGTTAAATGGAAACTACCTTCAACACGGTTTATCTAATTTTACCTTCCTCCACGATACCTCGAGATTGAGTCAGAGTAACTCAATTTTAGGCAGTTTTTCGTTTGCGTCAATTTTCTCTCTCTTGACCAGACTTTTACTGTAGAAACTCTAAACAATACATGACAGTTTTGTCGATTATTAGAGAGTTGACGAAAAATTCTGTAGCTCGTACTGTAAAATGCAAATGTCCGTTTAACAGCATGAGTTACCGATTTTTGCGTCAACATCCTAATAATCTCTTGCCAAATTTAAAGATAGAGTGTCATGTCAGATTGTCTGTGCTAAACATTGCCCCATTCGTTGACGTCTTACTTGCTCTATAACTTTGTAAGATATCCTTTATTTCTATATTCAACGGTTGTCGATTTAACATCGAATTAATGGAATGTACACTCAGTGCACGACGCGACTGCTCGTGTAATTTTTTTACGTGACTTTTGGAAGGTGAAAACTTGTAAACTCAAACAGAATCACTCGACAGAAGTCCCAAAGACAATGGATGGATGGATAGATGGAATAGATACTTTCTACAGCAGGAATCAATACGATTGAACAAATATCGAATTCAATCACCCACCCACCAACCAACCAACAATGTCAATAAAACCTGCCGATGTCACAACCGATTGACAATATTGCGTTAGTTTATTTCTTTCAGCTCCAAATACTTTCCTTCCGACGCTTTCTACATCAAACGTCTCGAGCAACAAATTCAGCCTTGGGACGGAAAAGTCGCGTTTCTGATGCCGTTGTTGTACCTTACGCATGGGAAATTTTCTGTGCACCACACCGCACCGAGATAACAGAACTGCTAACAGATTGAAAATAGCGGAAAAATCTTGCAAATTGAATTGGTGTCGAGGGATTAAGTGAAAATCTCATTTTCCTCCAGTGCCCGTCAGCGATGCCGTCAAATCGTATTTCTGTGACACTTTGAGTGAAAAGTCACTGCGGCCTTTCTTGTGCTGATCCGGACGAACCGGAACGGCGCGGAATGCGAGTGCTTTGCAGAAGTGAGAACAAGTTCTTGACATTTTGGCTGACGTGATGCTGACTGTGGAGAAAATAGACACAAGCTTACATAATCTTGGGTGGATTGTGTTTTGATCCTAAATGGGTCTTGGAAAAAACATAGTGAGTATTTTCTCACACCTCCGTTACAAGTTCTTACTATACATTACAGCTTTCTGAGGCTGGCGCACGTGTATTTTATGTGCAGGACGCAAGCGTCATTTCCTCTTTGTGTAATAAATGATCCTTTGCAGAAAGATTGCATCTAGTATTTGGTTTTGCTATCGCACTAAATATATTCTGCCAAGTAAGTGCCTTTTTTGCCTTTCTCATATAGAAAGGTTATGCAATCACTCTGAAAAACGTCAACCTAATCCCGGCCCGGAGGGCCGAGTGTCATATCCCATTCGACTCAGTTCGTCGAGATCGGAAAAAGTCTGTATGTGTGTGTATGTGTGTATGTATGTGTGTGTATGTGTGTGTATGTGTGTGTATGTGTGTGTATGTATGTGCGTATGTGTCAAATAATGTCACTCATTTTTCTCAGAGATGGCTGGACCGATTTGCCCAAACTTAGTCTCAAATGAAAGGTGCAACCTTCCCATCGGCTGCTATTGAATTTTGGATCGATCGGAATTCTGGTTCCGGAATTACGGGTTTCAGAGTGCGGCCACACAGAAATTTCGCATAAAAACTATAGGAAAAATTGAAAATAGAATTTTTATTTTTGATGCTAAATGTATTCAAGGTGCATGAAACGTCGAGATTTGATGCAAACACGAAAAAAATTTGACGAAGATTAACTTTTTTGGATTTTGCACATTTTCGCATTTCTCATATAGAAAGGTTATGCAATCACTCTGAAAAACGTCAACCTAATCCCGGCCTGGATTTTAACAGGGGCGTTGTTGATGGTTTACGGAGAGGGGTTACACCCCCCTCTACTGTTCACTCCCCTCCTTTAAAAAACTCCCTAAATCACCCCTCAGACCACCACCTCATACCCCTCCCTTTCAACCCCATCATCTTTAAACCAGCACTATATTACAAAGCATACCAATTTAAGCTGGGGAGTCGTTCGTTCATGGGACTTTCGCCCTCCTCACATACCCATCCCCGCATGACAAAATGAGTTAGCAAGCAGATAACATTGATCTAATGCTGATTAGGCTAATGGAGTATGATATTTTTTTGTTTCAAGTGTTTCACCGTCGACACGTAGCTCATCAAGTTCGTGACTGGCATGCCATTATGTATAAGTGCAAAGTGTACTAAGAATGTAATGGACATTTCCACAATTATGTTGAACATAAAAAGCCTCCGTGCCATAGTTTAGAGAAATGAGAAAGGCACAATTGCACCGCTAGGTGGATTAAAACAGGTTTTGTACAATCTGTATGCTTTTGTGACACAGGAATGCATATGTTTACCATTTGAAACTGACTATGGAAAAATCTCATCATTTCTATGTGCTTTTCAGTTTGCTCACATCACAGTTATTTATACTATTTTGGAACAACTTTCCAACTTTAGAATCATAAGGAGGCGCAAGTCTCCACTTGCCGTGGGGCATATTGGTAGACGTGACCGATTCGTAGTAAGTAATTCTGCCTAAGCTCGACTCCTACCGGCAGAAGACAAAAGATTAGTTCATAAAAATATTGTTAGAAATTAGAGTTTTTTACTCTTAGCAAAAAATAACTCTCAGTTTGAAAATCAAACTTTTATTTTGATTATTATTCTTGATTAATTTAAAAGTTTTGCTTTCAACCTAATAGCAGGCGTTGATTGTTTTTTACTAAGAGTGAATCAATCTTACTTTTATCAATATTTTTTTCGGCGTGTAACATTTTAAGCCTGTTTCTAATGATCCTGCCACTTTTTAATAATTTTTTTTTGCATTTTTGACATTTTTAATATATTTTTAATATACTTAAATATTCAAAATATTTCAAATAAAGTATTATTTTAAATATTTTGAATATTTTTGACTTTTTTGTCATTTTTAACGATTTTTAATTTTTTATATTTTTAACATATTTTAAATTATGTTACATTTTTAACATTATTCCAATTTTTAATTTTTTTACATTTTTTGCATTTTGTGCATTTTATACATTTTATATATTTTTTATTTTTTTTTGCATTTTATACATCTTTTACTTTTTTTAACATTTTTTATATTTTTTATATTTTTTACATTTTTTTCATTTTTTACATTATTTTGAATTTTGACATTTTTTACATTTTTTACATTAACATACATACATTTTTAACATCATTCCAATTTTTAAAATTTCTTACATTTTTTGAATTTTGTGCATTTTATACATTTTTTACATTTTATATATTTTTAAGCATTTTTTACATTGTTTACATTTTTTTTGCATTTTATACATTTTCTAAATTTTTCATATTTTTACCATTTTTAACATTTTTTGCATTTTCACATTTTTTACACTTTTTTGTTTTTTTTTTTAGATTTTTAACGTTTTTTACATTTTTTACATTTTTAACATTTTAACATTTTAACATTTTTAACATTATTAACATTTTTAACATTTTTACCATTTTTACCATTTTTACCATTTTTACCATTTTTACCATTTTTACCATTTTTACCAATTTTACCATTTTTACCATTTTTACCATTTTTACCATTTTTACCATTTTTACCATTTTTACCATTTTTACCATTTTTACCATTTTTACCATTTTTACCATTTTTACAATTTTTGTCATTTTTGCCATTTTTGCCATTTTTGCCATTTTTACCATTTTTACCATTTTTACCATTTTACCATTTTACCATTTTTACCATTTTTACCATTTTTACCATTTTTACCATTTTTACCATTTTTACCATTTTTACCATTTTTACCATTTTTACCATTTTTACCATTTTTACCATTTTTACCATTTTTACCATTTTTACCATTTTTACCATTTTTACCATTTTTACCATTTTTACCATTTTTACCATTTTTACCATTTTTACCATTTTTACCATTTTTACCATTTTTACCATTTTTACCATTTTTACCATTTTTACCATTTTTACCATTTTTATCATTTTTATCATTTTTACCATTTTTACCATTTTTACCATTTTTACCATTTTTACCATTTTTACCATTTTTACCATTTTTACCATTTTTACCATTTTTACCATTTTTACCATTTTTACCATTTTTACCATTTTTACCATTTTTACCATTTTTACCATTTTTACCATTTTTACCATTTTTACCATTTTTACCATTTTTACCATTTTTACCATTTTTACCATTTTTACCATTTTTACCATTTTTACCATTTTTACCATTTTTACCATTTTTACCATTTTTACCATTTTTACCATTTTTACCATTTTTACCATTTTTACCATTTTTACCATTTTTACCATTTTTACCATTTTTACCATTTTTACCATTTTTACCATTTTTACCATTTTTACCATTTTTACCATTTTTACCATTTTTACCATTTTTACCATTTTTACCATTTTTACCATTTTTACCATTTTTACCATTTTTACCATTTTTACCATTTTTACCATTTTTACCATTTTTACCATTTTTACCATTTTTACCATTTTTACCATTTTTACCATTTTTACCATTTTTACCATTTTTACCATTTTTACCATTTTTACCATTTTTACCATTTTTACCATTTTTACCATTTTTACCATTTTTACCATTTTTACCATTTTTACCATTTTTACCATTTTTACCATTTTTACCATTTTTACCATTTTTACCATTTTTACCATTTTTACCATTTTTACCATTTTTACCATTTTTACCATTTTTACCATTTTTACCATTTTTACCATTTTTACCATTTTTACCATTTTTACCATTTTTACCATTTTTACCATTTTTACCATTTTTACCATTTTTACCATTTTTACCATTTTTACCATTTTTACCATTTTTACCATTTTTACCATTTTTACCATTTTTACCATTTTTACCATTTTTACCATTTTTACCATTTTTACCATTTTTACCATTTTTACCATTTTTACCATTTTTACCATTTTTACCATTTTTACCATTTTTACCATTTTTACCATTTTTACCATTTTTACCATTTTTACCATTTTTACCATTTTTACCATTTTTACCATTTTTACCATTTTTACCATTTTTACCATTTTTACCATTTTTACCATTTTTACCATTTTTACCATTTTTACCTTTTTTGCCATTTTTACCATTTTTACCATTTTTACCATTTTTACCATTTTTACCATTTTTACCATTTTTACCATTTTTACCATTTTTACCATTTTTACCATTTTTAACATTTTTAACATTTTTAACATTTTTAACATTTTTAACATTTTTAACATTTTTAACAGTTTTAACATTTTTAACATTTTTAACATTTTTAACATTTTTAACATTTTTAACATTTTTAACACTTTTAACATTTTTAACATTTTTAACATTTTTAACATTTTTAACATTTTTAACATTTTTAACATTTTTAACATTTTTAACATTTTTAACATTTTTAACATTTTTACCATTTTTAACATTTTTAACATTTTTAACATTTTTACCATTTTTACCATTTTTACCATTTTTACCATTTTTACCATTTTTACCATTTTTACCATTTTTACCATTTTTACCATTTTTACCATTTTTACCATTTTTACCATTTTTACCATTTTTACCATTTTTACCATTTTTACCATTTTTACCATTTTTACCATTTTTAACATTTTTAACATTTTTAACACTTTTAACATTTTTAACATTTTTAACATTTTTAACATTTTTAACATTTTTAACATTTTTAACATTTTTAACATTTTTAACATTTTTAACATTTTTAACATTTTTAACATTTTTAACATTTTTAACATTTTTAACATTTTTAACATTTTTAACATTTTTAACATTTTTAACATTTTTAACATTTTTAACATTTTTTTGCATTTTTTACATTTTTTACATTTTTTACATTTTTTACATTTTTTACATTTTTTACATTTTTTGCATTTTTTACACTTTACGCATTTTTTACATTTTTTACATTTGTAACATTTTTTACATTTTTTACATTTTTTGCAATTTTTACAATTTTTACAATTTTTACAATTTTTACAATTTTTGACATTTTTTACGTTTTTTACATTTTTTACATTTTTTACATTTTTTACATTTTTTACATTTTTTACATTTTTTACATTTGTTACATTTTTTACATTTTTTACATTTTTTACATTTTTTGCATTTTTTACATTTTTTACATTTTTTACATTTTTTACATTTTGTACATTTTTACATTTTTTACATTTTTTACATTTTTTACATTTTTTACATTTTTTACATTTTTTACATTTTTTACATTTTTTACATTTTTTACATTTTTTACATTTTTTACATTTTTTAAATTTTTTAAATTTTTTGCATTTTTTACATTTTTTACATTTTTTACATTTTTTACATTTTTTACATTTTTTACATTTTTTACATTTTTTACATTTTTTACGTTTTTTACATTTTTTACATTTTTAATATTTTTTATATTTTTTTTATTTTTTGCATTTTTTACATTTTTACATTTTTAGTATTCTATACATTTTTTACATTTTTTACATTTTTTGCATTTTTTGTATTTTTTGCATTTTTGTTAAATTTTTTACATTTTTAAAATTTTCACATTTTGACAATGCTTATTTTTAATATTTTTAATAATGCAAAATATTTTCGTTAAATGATATATGTAAAAATCATAGAATCATCTTTACTAATTTTACGTACTTCTTCGAATTCAAAGTCGTAAAACCTCCAATTTTTCATTTTTTTAACTTTTTGGCGAGAAGTGCAAGCCAAATTTGCAATAGTTTTATTGTGAGAATTTTTCCAATATAGCAATTTCAGCCTTTTTAACCCAGTGCCAACCACATTTCTGTCAAGATAAATATTTCGTCTTGTTTTGACATATACTAGAGTAATTCTATGTTGAAAATTGCCAAAACGTGCGTTTGTATATATTTCAGAATTAATTTACATACAAATTTTCAGGTCCTATATTTCCGAAGAAAATCGTGGATTCGTGAAAAACAAAAAACGCCGCATCAGCGTAACGTTATTCTTAATTCATAAAAGTTTGTTCAAAGAAATATTGCATATACTCTCGAATCTCGTCATATCGGAAAAGTAGTACCAATAAAAATTCGTTTTACCAACAATCTCGTAATATCGACCAACAAATTCACGAAAACAAATAAATAAATACTTTATGTTATTTATAATTATGATTATTATATGATTATAAAATTGTCAAACACGAGTTAAAACCTTCACGAACTTTATCTCTCTGGGTTTGAACTGTCAAACCCCCTCTACCTATATGTGTTCAATTTTCAAGTAGTCGTATTTTCCCCAATTTTTAATCGAAATCGATTTAAACTTTAATGTCGTATTACTCTATAATGGACCAACAATCGTGAGTTTTTGTTTTAAATATTAAAAATGAAAAAATGCGAGCGTTTTTCTGTACTCCTGTCAAAAATTGCAAATGGCGGTTATACGATTTTTGAATATTAACCCTTCAAATACTGCTCAATATTAGTCCACTCTCAACTTTCATGAAAGGTGTACGAAGAAAACGAAAATAGTAAATGTTAAACGGGCTGAGTAGAGCACCTGTACGTTTTTAACATATAAATCCTGAACACAGTATCGTTATCCTTGTGCGTTTCAGCGAAAATTAAGCGCTATTTACACCTATCCGATCCTTTTTAGTGCCGGTGCAGTTCCGTGCGCGGACGCCAATATTCTTTCATACAATTCTAATACGAGTATTCACACAAGTCAAGGACAAGTGTAAATGCTCGCATTTGATTTGTATATTACTGTCCGTGCACGGAACTGAACCGGCACTGAAACTGATGATCGGACAGGTGTAAATTTAACTTTAGACGGCTGCCGAGGGCTGGGCATATTGTCTGAATGGCGAACGAATACCCGAATACGAATACAAGGACGTGGTGGTTTGATTAAGTGAATTGGAGATGACTTCTTGATAAATCAAAGGACACCACAGCTTTACACTGAATGATAAGTAAGTAATATATGGAATGTAGTGTTGTCGAAATTAACAACATGCTCGACGCACTAAACTTTGTCTCTCGTTCCAATATTCAGCCCTTTGTTGAGTACGTTAACATCACAATAGCACGTTAGTGCTATCCCCTTGCCAAAACTAGCCAGTATTTGATCTTATAATATAGCATTACCTCGTAGCATATGATGCAACTATTCAAACTTTAAATAGGGAAATTCCACAATTAAAATTGCCTCCGGAACAATCCCATCGTAAATGATTCTAATCCAGTATCGCCACAAACCACAACAGTAGCTAGGGCCGGCTAATGGAATTGACACATATGCTCCTGTGCTCACTTGGTGGCTGCTGAAACATGGGAAAACTTTTTCCATCAAATAGATAAAACTTTTACATTATATCTTAAAGTTGAACAATTGTTAACTCAATCATGAAGCCATTTGCTGCTGCATATGTCGGTGTAGGTTCAAGTGGACCGCATAATAAATTCTCTGGTTTTGAATTAATTTATTTTAAAATTTCGACTTGTGAAATCTGATTCACGTTTCTTGTATGCACTACAACATTCAAAAGACGAATAAAATGTTTACACATGGTAGAGTAAGATTGTAAGCACAATACATTTAATTTCTGATATCAACCCAAATATGTGAGTTCTTTGCAATTTACAGTATCTTCGCAAGAAGCTGGCGGTTCGCCTCAATTCAAACCCTAAAAGTTCAAAATTCGCGTACATATATTACTTTATGTGAGCACCTAGCATCCTATGCTGCGATAGCAACCGAGAAGCATGAGAAGTTCGCTAGGAAAATGTTTGATAAATGGTCGCGATAGCAAAACCCTTGCACTGACTGTTTGTTCCGTGAACCGGAAAAGCAAGAAAGCAACTCGAGTGAATGTCAGCAAATATTACTTCCTTCCTAAAAACGATCCCAGCAGAATGTAGCACACAGCATCTTCATCTCCCATCAGCGCATCGCTCCGCTCAGTGCGGATATTACTTGTGGTGGATTCAAGGCAGCCATTCTGCTGTTAGAAGATTTCCGTTTGCTGCTTCCGTTGTGTTCAAGCAGCCCCACTGCTGTGGCGGTGTATAGAATAGCATATATGATAAGCAAGAACAGTCCTCTGTCTTAACTTCCAAGCACCCGAGACGTTCAATCTCGTCACATCACAAATTTCAATTGTGCGCTTTTCAACAAGGAGACGTTGGTTACGTCAATAAAAAATAAAGGGGGCGCTTATCTGGTTTCTTTCATAACATTGTGTAGCGGTTGTGTGTATGTTGATTTCTAGAATACGATTTAATTTACACGAACTTATTTACCATAAGGGAACATTAAGGCAATCCCACTTAACTCGAAACTGCGTGCATTTTACTTTTAAAACACTGCAG